>NC_143455.1:3772500-4397500 GCF_987193195.1 Phasianus colchicus
AGCCGTACTTTTTCCTTAAGGAATTAAGCATTTAACTGTGTGCTCCTGACTACATTTCTCAAGCTAGTTCCAGGCTGCTTGCAATGAACATATATAACTCACAAGGACTCGCCTGCAATGAGTGTATTAAATACCAAACCTTTTATAAAAAGAAGTATTTAAATTGTACCTCATAAATGCCTTAGAACAAAATATCAATTAACCACATGGCAAATGACTATTAACATTAAAAAGCAGAAAGCAAAAATAGAAGTTACAGTTAAAGGTCAAACAAGTCATCCAAGTGTGTTCGCGATTATACAACTCCACACAGACTGGCACTGTTAAAGCTTTTCAGAAGAAGCATTTCCTAGAAAGCAAAAAGGTAAGAATTTGACTTTTTACAGAGAAACCAGTTGTGGAAACGAACACCAAGATGTCAAAGTGGAAAATATACATCATCAAAGTGCTAAGAGAAGTTTTAAAAACTTGCAGGGCATGGTAAGAGCTGACACTGACAGCACGCCTTCTGTCAAGGTAGCACACTTGTAACCTTGTGGATATCTCTTAGTCGAGCTAACTAAAACTGCCCCCAACCAAAACACTTTCACTTTTCCTGTGCGAGACTCCTCAAAACAAGGATTACTTATTTACAGCCCAATAAACTCTCCAGCAGAGTAGGTAGGCCTCACATAGTCCTCTAGGAAAATATTTTGTCAAGACAGTTAATATTTGCTAATGGTATAGGAATGTATTACCACTTAAAACCTCCTGATGCATTTATTGACACGTAAGGGAACAGAAAGCACCAGGACAGTGAAAGCATCTCATGTGGAAGATTCAGTGTAGTCATTAAAACAAACAAAAAAAAATCAATGTCACAATCAGGCAAAGAGAAACTGCCACAAAAATCAGAAGGCGATCCCACACACAAAACAAGCCCTCAACGTTCAGTAAAAGCACGAAGGGCGTCACAAGATCTGCTCAGCACCGGTCTCACATTCAAAAATCCCAGATATGCGGACGACCACTCGACCGGTTTCCTTTGAAGCACGTAAACAATACTCAAGGGTGTATCCGATTCTGTTTGCTAATTACAATACCTCCGAGCGCTGCCGCAGCCCGATTCGCTCCCATCTCCCAACAGACACCGCCGCGTGCCAGACACAGCACGGCGGGGTCCGGGAGGGGGGGCTGCGCCGCCGCACCGCCGGGGGCACGGAGCGGGCGGTGGGTGCGCGGGATGCGGGCCCAGCGGGAAGGGCACGTCCGAGGGCGGGCGGCGCGGGCGGAGGGGGAGAAGGGGCGGCGGGGAAGGAGGCCTCGGGCACGGCTCCGCGCCTGTCACGGCGACCGCGTGCCGGCCGGCGGCACGGACAATCGGCGCGGCCGAGCGGCGGCACCACCCCGCGGAGCCCGGGAAGGCGCGGCGCGGGCGGGCGGGCCCGGCGGGCCCCGGGGCGACGGGGGAGAGCGGGGCGGGCCCGGCCGCCGCCGTACTCACACTCGGGGCAGCTGCAGCGGCGGCGCCCCCCGCCTCTGGAACACGCCGTCCACGAAGACGCCGTTCTTGCCGAGGCAGCGCAGGTAGAAGTCACCCCCGCCGGCGGCCGCGGGGTCCCCCTGAGCGGGAGGCGGCGGCCCGTCCGCTCCGGCCGGTGGCGGCGGCGGGGGCGCGGCGGTGAAGATCTCCAGGTGGCGCCGGGAGATGAAGCTGGAGTGGCCCATGCTTACGTCCACCGAGCCCTGCGACGAGTTGCGGCCGATGGTCACCGAGCGCTTCTTCATCAGGTACTCGAACTCCCGGCCCTCCAGCCGCGCCACGGCCGCCGCCGCCGCCGCCATCTTAGCGAGCGAGGGAGCGGGGCCGCCCTCCGCTGCGCCCCTCCGCCCGCACCGGCCCCGCAGCCGCAGCCGCCGCCAGACACAGGCAGGGAAGGGGCCGCCGCTCAACCCAACCTGACGCACTCCGCCGCTCGCTGACGGACGGCGGCGCCGGGCCAATGCGCGGCCCGCACGCCCATGGGGCTATGGCGGAGCGGCCAATGGCGAGAGGTGCCGCGGCCTGCGCCGCGCAGCACGTTCGAGTGTCGGGCGCGGAGAGCACGGGAAAGGCCCGGAAAACGCGGAGCAGATCCGCGCGCCGGGAGCGGAGCGACCCTCGTCCGCCGCGCCGGGAGAACGCGGCCCCGAGCCCCGGGCCGGGAGCGGAGCGCGCTCTCAGCGCGGCGGGGCTCGCCCGACCACCGTCTCCTCCCCGCGGCCCCTGCCCGCCCCGGGCGGCCGGCGGAGCCCCCGCGGCTCCGGCACCTGCGCTGGGCCCGGATGCCGCCGCCCGCTGCCCTCGGCCGCTCCGCGCGGGGCGGTGCCCGTGCCGGGTCCCGCAGCGCGGCCGCTGCGCCGCCCGCGGAGCTCCGGGAGCGAGCCGACGTGCTTTCCAGGCGGCAGCCGGGGCGCACGCCGTCCGCTAGCGTTACTTCCAGAAACGGCAGAGCACGGGTAATAACGACAATAAATAAACGCGAGTACCCAAACATTGCTGCAGGGTGGGTTAGCGCTTGGAAAGCCGTGATTGGAAAGCCTCGATCACGAAAGGGAGGGAAAGAAAAGGTCTGATAAACCAAACATATCTGAAAGCGTTGTAAACATTAGCTTAAAAGAAAGGTAATGCCACATCTTGAACAATTCCTAATACAATGCAGCCACCGTGCTCTAAAAGTTTCAGGCATGTCGGTGTATTTGTGAGTACACCTGCCACAGTCCTAGTTCCTCCTAAGAAGTAGGGCACAAAAAAGCAAGCAAGTGATCTGACACGACAAAACAGAATTAGACACCGTTTGCTGTAACAGTATTGTAGATTCCTCCCTGAGGGTCACAGCACAGCACGGGGAAAATGGCACAGAGGGAAGTAGGAAAAAATGATCAAGAATCCACATGAGCAGCTTTCAGTTTAAAATACTACAGGTTAGCAAACAGAAGACATTAAACATACTCAAATGTAGCCTCTGCGTTGTGAACAGTTTACCTGATGAAGACCCTCTCAAAATGTTTGCACGCTTCTCTTTACAAAGACCAGGCACTGTCAGAATTGAGAAGTAAATGATTGGACTTCTGCCTGTACGTGGTGAAAGAAGGTGCTAGAAATCATGCCTATAAACAAATGTACACAAACACTTTGTTGTAACGGCCCAGATAGCCTCACGGTATTTCCAGGCAGTTGCTTAAGATGTGTTTGGCTCTGTTCTCTTTTCATTTTTTCTTTAAACATTACTGACATCCACCATCATTTATTAACTCAAAGGACATACAAACGTTTCTTTCAGTGGTACACATGTGCTCTGCGGGCACTGGAAATAATTACTGAAAACACTTTTATACTCAAAACCAATCAACTCAATAACAAGCATCCAGTACTAAATTTGAAACACAAACTTCTATTTTTGCACATTTGAGTCAACAGATTCTTAAGTGCAATGATCTTACATGCATGCTTTGGAACAGCACACAGTGCATGCTACCTGCAAAGTCCAGCCAAACTCCCAGGATTCAATCAGCACTCATTACAAGCAACTACAATACAGTAACACGCTGCTTAAGTGCCGTTATCGAACTGCACTGAGACATCAGTCACAGTAAAACATAGCAACATTGAGAGATTTGGTTTCTTTTATGGAAAACTTCATTTAAATCTTGCCCACACTTTGTTATTTAGAATCAGACTTTCTTCTATACCAGCATATGTTTGGCACAGAAAATGTGCAGCATCAGAAAGCCAGTTATGACTCCCAGATTCTCAACTTCTTTTTTTTCTTTTAAATCAATTGGCTCCAGTGTAATGTTGTGCCTGCTCTGCTAACAATTGGTTAGGGATCCGGGGGGGGGAAGGAAGGGGTATGCCTGCTGAGCATCACCAACTGCACACCCCCAGAGAGAGATAACAGGCAAATTGGGATAGCAGCCAGGTGCATTCCCATTGGGCCAGCAGCACTTGCTACCACCCTGCAGTTACTCAGTTCACTAAAGCATTAATGCTGCTCCGTGAATAGCAGCTACTTTTAATTTGTATTAATTTATTATTAATGTCTGATACTAAATTCATAAAGCTGATACTAGTCCTTTTCGTAACAGAACAGTGTTGAGAACACAGCCAATGAAACATAATGAGAAATAGTTTTGTAACGCGCTCTGAAAGCGCTTTTCAGGTATCCAGTGGTCAGTACAGCACTCTATGACACCAACAAAAAGTCTGTTTACTTTTGTATTACCAGAGCAAACAACAAATTCAATCGTCAGAAGTAAAACTCACTTTAAGATCTTGCTGAGATATTTCTTCCAGTGTTTTCCTAAATTGGTGCAGATTTAGTCATTCTCTTTGTGACCATGCAAAATGGCCCTTATAGGTCATTCCAACCTGCCCCCTTGTTCTATTTTGTGCTATATAAAGCAGGAAGAAGAGCAGTAGAACCATTCATATTATACACAGTTCTGGGCTGTTCGGGGTCTTTATGTCCCAGTGAATCCCACTGCTCAAACCTAACCTGGTCCTTATGTTGGAGCTGCATAGCACATACATACGGTTCCACCATTTATTCCCCTGTTGGTTTTGAGGATCTGCCTTACAGGTTCCCTGCCTATTCAGAACAGAACTAGGACTCCAACTTACCGACCAAAACATAATCTGCTGAGGTGCTGACACTGCCACTGGAGCTAAACAAGGTCTCACAGCTATCTGCACTTCTCCACTCTGGGCCCTTTGTGCTAAGCGGCCACATTACCCAGCTCACACCAAATCATACAGAAGCATGTTTGCACCACAGAAACTGAGAATCAGCAAACCTTACTTCATCCTCTAGCCTCACAACAATCTGAGGTTTAATAGAAATATGTAAGCACTACATAAGCTCGAACCCATTAATAAAATTTTAATGATCAAACTTGCTTTAAATGACTTCTTTTTGCATGCTCTCTTTTTTCTTGAAGCCCATGTTGTATCAATGCAGAGGTGTCCACGTACAGTCTGCCTATGCCTGGGGCTACTAAGCTGTCCTATAACCAAAGGGTTTTACTTCTTCAGCTTTTGTATTACGTGTGCTCTGCACTGGGGGCTACAAAGTGCTGAGGCAGCCTTCAAGGCACACATTTCCACTGATCCAAACACACGGAATACCACTAGAGGAACTTGATGAATAATCAAGTAGATTAAATGACCTTAATTGCTTGCTTTGACACAACCAGCATTAAACAGCTTTTAAAGGCCATTAGAGGCTATTCATAATCTTTTTATTACAGCGAGTGTCACAAGCTTCCAGTGAGATCTGAGTTCTGTTAAACACAACCCTACAAAGTTAATTTGCAAAGCCACTTTTCGGTAGCATTCACGTGCACTTTTAACAAGGTAAGCACTTATCAAAACCTGTTCAACTGAATGAAGAAAACTTCAAACACCGATACCTCCTTCCTCAACATCTGCCAAGCACGGTGTTTTCCCTTTTCTAGGTGAGAACGCCACTGTAAAAAATCCCTCCAACACCTCCGTGCTGCTGCCATACACAGCCACGTTTCTGAGTGACAGCCACACAGAACTGCTCCTGTGTCCATCAGTAAAGCTATATGGGGACTCAGGCTTTAGTCATTTTCTCACATACGCGATTTTCTGTCAATGGAAAGCGTTAAATACTGAATGATGGGACGGTGCGAAGCTCCCTGGTCAAATACGGTCAATTCTTGACTTAATAGAACATATTTGACTTCAGAACAGTTATTTTTATAGGCTTTTTTTTTCCCCTCCAGGAGTCTTTCAGATCTCATAACTTAATAACAGAAAGACTGGAAAGCGTAATACTTTTCGAAGCGTCTGATCCTGAGGTTCTTTTCCATCCTAAACGACGCCGCGATTCTAACACCCGGATAATCGTCCCTCCTGCTTTCACGGGCAGTTTTTTTGGAGGTGGAGCGGCGGAGTGATCACACACCCCTACTCGACAGCGTACCACAGACCTCGGGCTGGAAAGCAGCGCGCTCCGCCACAGCCAAACCCTGGCTGCGCCGCCGCGCTCCACCTGTGGAGGCACCGCCCGCAGCTCCGCCCTGCACGGCCGCCCCTCCAGCCGGCCGCCCCGCGCTCCCGCCCTCCTACCCATCCTGCTCTGCGTCCAGCGGCTGATGGCGGCGGCGCTCGGGGCGCTGAGGCGGGCTCGGGGCTGACTGACGTGTGTTTGTAAACACTGCGAGGCCGTGGGCGGTGCGCCCCGCCCCAGCGTCCCGTGAGGGAAACGCGGCCGGGGAGAGCTGAGGGGCGGGGCGGGCTCTGCCGTCAGGGTTACGGCACCCTCCCTAGCATCCTGTTGACAATTGAGGCTAAGGCGCGTTTTCTTGGTTTCTAAAAGCAGTTTTTTGAGGCGAGACCATCACACTCGAGCGGAACTACAACGGGGCTGAAGCAGACGCTGCTGGGAAGCGATCCCTACCGCCTCGCGTCAATAACGGCAGAAGCCGAAAATTCAGACAACAGGCTTTAAATTGAAAGCATCCCCTCCGCCCTCGGAGGATAATTATTCACAAAGCGGAAGCTCTGAGAACCGACACCACAACAGGGTTTTGCAAAAGCCGCAGCAGCAGCTGCATGGTAACCGGGAATGCAGAACTCTCACTGCTTTCGTGTGCTTCGCTGTGGGATCCTACAACGCGCCCGACTCCATTTGTGCTGTCAGGATACGTCAGACCTGAAGCATTACTGTCTAAAACGCTGTGGCTTTTTTTTTTTTTTTTTTTAGTTCACTGAGAGTTCAGACTGAGCTTTTGCTATGCAGACACAGTTGCAGATATTCGAATAAAATACATAACTTGCCATTAAAACTTAAGATGGGCTGGCACTTCTCTAATAGAGAAACAGCACCATGAGAATACACTGGTCCATTCACCACAGCAATAGAATTTTTACCCTTCCTTTGCTTCAAACTGAAGTTCTCTTCTGTTTCCTTCCAGCCATCCTTCCTCCCATGTCACATGTCTTTATGATACAGTGTTGTATTAATGAAACAGATCAAGCTGCCAAGGTTGAGCTTATTTGAAACAGATGTTTTTGGCATCTGAAGGTGGAAACTGCCGTGGTACCCCTGTAATACATGGCAGATACAAGTCCTACCAAAACAGTAACACAAGTTGTAGTCATAATGGCAGAAAGAAACAACCAAGGAAGTAGGAGTGGAGAGACTAAGACAGAGAAACCAAGTGATAAAATGGTTTACATTAGTCAAAATCAGTGAAGAATTACAGAAGTGTGAACAACCTATACAAAACAGCCAAAGGCAAATTAAAACCAACACCAAGTGTGATTAGCATCAGTAAAATAAATATACTTTAACATCTTTTTATAATAGAGCATTCTCGTTTAGATCTGTCATTTCAGAAGAGAAATTAAGATTTTATCAAAATCAGTTTTTTGTTCTGATATTAAAAAAAAAAAAAACAGTGCTATTTCCCAAGCCAACAGAAAACCACCAACAAAAGACATATTGTCCTACGTGTCTGCCTTTTCTTAAGTATTTAACTAGTCCCAAAGGACAACTACAGAACTGGAGATTCCGAGAACAGTGTTTGAGTGATTAGCCATAGAAACACTCTTGCACAAAGGTTAAGAAATTGCAATTGCTTTCAGTAGTGAAGGGACAAAATAACATGACATGGTAAAAGAAGTGAGAAAAATCTCATGTTTCATTAACAGACATTAGTAAGATTCTTATATGGTAGAAAACTGGATTACGACCCAATTTAAAAACCACTGATTAACAGATAATATAAAAAAAAAGAATAACTGCAAAATTTTTCATATCCGTTTGTAGTATTAAAAATTATTATTTTTAATAATGTAGCCAAAGCCTGAAAAAACTTAAAATAGTATATTTTTATCTCATTGCCAGGTACATAAAAACTCTAACAAGAAGGGCTGTCTGGAAAAAAAAAAGACAACAACCAGGGAAGCCAATTTATATGCATTAGAAATAATCAAGAATGTTGAGGAGGAAAGATGTCACTTCTGTATTTTCACCTGGGTCACACATCATAACTGCTCTAAAGGTTAATCGCTCAGGGAAAACCACAACAAAATATGAGGAGAACAGTTTCCTTCTTTAGATATTGCGAACGCCAATACATAGTCACTGGCATATCAAGAACAGGAGAAAATGAAACCCAGAAAATGAACTCTCAGCCTTCAGAACACTGATGAGGGTTAGAGAACAACCAACCAGCAATGTGGTGACCACCCATTACTGACAGACTTCCAACAGACAAAGGAATAAAATTCTTTCTTCTGAGTGCTCGCAAAGACCTCCCATATTTCAACTACTCTACCTGTTTATTTTGCTAATTGAATTTGTCTGTGGTTAACATGAGATGACGCTGCTCTATTTGCATTTCATTCTCAGAAAAGGAACTACACACAGGCAATATTCAAATCAGCAAATAAACAACACCCTTTATGAATGGGATCTGAAGTTTCTCACCCGAGTTCCTGTGTGACATTTATTATACAGCACTTTGCAAAGCAGACATGGCCAAGAGGAACTGCCTGTCTGGACAAAACGGAGCAGGAGAACATGAAACAATTTGCTTAATTGTACAGTTGTTTTACTTATTTGACAACTGAATAAGACACAAAGATGCGTCAGGGAAGATGTGTCAAGCATGTTTCTCCACAAATTAGTAGGAGAAAAAAAGCTTTCTCAAGAGAGGCCATAAAATGCTAACATAATAAATAATATCAAGTACAGATATTTAAAACTATTTTGAGGCTAGACTATAGAAATGAAGGGAAAAACTGAAACATGCATCAACTCCATAGCATAGTATGTACACAGCATAATGCTGTTTATACAACCTGAAAGCTGCCGAATACAAAACCTTTGCAGTTTACTACTGAAAACACAAGATGGTAACAGGGCAACCATAACACCTAAATATGCTGAAAAAAATAGTAATTTTCTAACAGGAACCCCCAAGGAGGAAAAATAAATTTGACATGCTAGTAGGTTGCAGCTCAACTATGTTTATTTTCCTCTCTCTCAAGGGTACAAACTTAGAATTGAAATCAGTCAGCTTTTACACATCATCATCAATTTATCTAATTCAAAATATTTTTTTCAAAACACATCTCCCCTTGAGAGTCTTAATTTTAGAACATGCCTGTAAATAAATCTGCTACAGAAGTCCTACATTGCAGACTGTTCTCATTTTCTTGTGGTTGGTCAGTGCTGGTAGATGATAACAAAGTACAGCTAATACAATGCCAGCAACTCAGTGGGTTAATTAGTGTGCTGGCAGGATCCAGTGAGTCTCAGTTTACTATTTTATTATCCCCATCACAACATAAAGACAATTTCAACCAAAAATGTCATTAACTTTGGTTAATAAAACTCCCCCAACTCCACCTCTCCAAGAAAAAAACAAAACCAAAACCACCACCCAAAAACACACAATGAAATTGGTATTATCAGGAATCAAACTGATTACCAATATAAGCACAGTTACAAACTGATTTGTAACCAATAACTGTGAATTTACTTTGTCATAAACTCCTGCAGAGATTCTCGGTAATGTTTTTTTGTGGTCAGTGGTGGTCTTGCCTGACTGAACAAGGGTGGGTGTCTGTGTGTTTTACTTCCTCTTTTAATAGAAATGCTGATCAAAATAAAAAATAAAACCTTTTTTTTTTTTTTTCTTTTTTCAAATTTCACACTACTCTCAAGAAAAAGGGTTGCTTGCTGTCAGGTTGGACATGCTCTGATGGTTGGCATTAGGAATTCAGTTTGCGTTAGTATGATAATCCCCCTAAGTACTGCACTTCTTAGCACATCAGCTCAGAGGCCTTATTTTTTTCAATAGCCCACACATAACCAAAGCACACTTCTGTAATGTCACAAGATTCATACACCCTCGCTCTTTCATTTCTCCATTTTGATTACTCAAAAAAGGAAATACAGGTAAGAGCATACTTCCTATAATTAACATCATTAAGTTTTCAAATATGCCTAGATAACATTTTCCATTCATAATTTCAACATTTGCTGAAGATCTGACACCTGTGATTCTTTCCATCTTTACATAAACAAAAAAATGTAAACGTAGCTCAAAGTCTCACTCCATCCATGTTCTTTTTTTGCAAGAAAAAACCCAAAGGCTAATATCTTCAATATGGGAGTGGCAGGAATCACTTAGGCTTTTAGCAAATAACAGCACAAGAGGGGAAGAAAAACACATACCACAATCACAGGCACAAAGTGTACTATTATTCATCACTCATCCATCTTAACTCCTTTGTGAACCAACAGAAGGGCTGAAGTTGGCAAAAAACTGTTCGTTAAACATCCAGAAAGCACAACTCAGAGAACAGAAACTGTAACTGAATAAAACAAGATTAGAATGGAAGGAAGGAGAGGAGAAAGAATATCCAGACAGCCAAAGTTGTATCTAATCACCATTATTTGTCTTTTCAAGGCCAAATGCATAGTTTAAATAGAAATATTGCCACCTTTGAGACCTCATGGTCTCCATGTACCATTAATTGCTTTGTCACCACATTGTATCTTGGAAATCACCTGTGCCACGTTCCACAATTAAAAAAATATTTGATAGTAACAGAATACTGTCCTGTTAACAATACCAGAAAGTAATCAGTTTAGAAAAAAAGTACTTAAAAGCAGCATTCTGGAAGCTCATAATTTTAAGTTCAAATGTTAATCTCCAACTTCCAGTGCACAACGGGTTTTTAATTTGTCACAAAGTAGGTACTATTTGTCTAAAAACACCAGAATAATTTGACATAATAGTTTAAGTAACTGAATCCGTTTTTTTTCCTCATTGCTTTTATGAATGAGTGTGAGATTAAGAAGTATTTCTTGTCAAAAGATAAATATTTAGCCAAGAGTTCAATGGTCGTGTCATTTCCTTCTCTTGCCACTACTTCCATCCTTACAGCACCTCCCATTGTGCCAGCAAACATTTGCTGGAGTGAAAAACCTGATTAAGAAAAGGACAGAAATGGAAAAAAATTTAAAAAAAGACAGCATCATTTGAAGGGTGAATTGTTGCAGCCAGGTGAGTTCCCCTATTCAGTTCAGCCCACAGACTCACAAACTGTGTAACAGAGGTAGAGGCCATGCCCAGATACAGGAGGGGAGCACAGCAGCTGCGTCAGCAGCACTGCTGAAATGTGAGCCCTGCCAATCTGCTGCAAACACACATCAGCCTCTCCATTCAGGAGCTGTATTCCTGTTCCCTGAATAGATAGCCTTGTAATAAGCATACGCTCCTGATATGAAAAGCTTACAGGAACACTATGTACACTGACTGCACCATTTTCAGCCTTTGCTCAGAGATCATCTTCTGGTCAGGCTCTGTGACATTTACTATCTTGAGAAAAAAAACAACTGTACCTTATTCTCAGATGTGCATTTGCTCTAAACTCAACCTTGAAATAAAAATCGTGCAATTCTTTATCTTATGGCCAGACTTAAAAAGAAAAAAAAAGCAATTTCAAAACTACTTTAGATACAAACAGACAACAGCTACCTGACTCACAGCATAACATTTCTTCTGTACATGAAAAAACATGATGTTGTGTGTGCAGCTGCCTTACTGCACAAAACCCCACAAAGGGCGTCCTTGAGGTATTTGTATTCAAATCTACACTTGTTCAAGCTGACAGTTGAAACCACAGTAACATACTGAATTGCAAGTTTCAGGATGTTAAGAGGCAAAAAAGGTTTTTAACTGTGAGAAGAGATTCTGGGATACACTAAATATGTTGCAGTTATCCACAAATAGTGATTGAAAAATGACACAAGTATCAGAGCTGCTCTGCGCTGAGTTCAAGTCTGATCAGATCAGCACCCAAAACACCACTGTGATAAACCCAGTCAACCTGAGATTATCATATAATGGAGTTTTTAAAGAAGAGCATCAGATACTGGTATAGTTACAGGCCCTAACCTAAGCCCATCACTGAAGCTGGCAAGGTTCTTCCTATGTAAAGATTTCACAGACTATAAAGATGCTTTACCACTGAGGATGGAGAGAAAGAACAGGAAGACACGCTCGCTTGAGAGAGGCAGAATATCCTGTCTTAAAAAACAATTACTTCATAAGTCAATAGCTTTAAGATGTCCAACCCCTCCCCCTTTTTTTCTTTTTGCAAAATACGTGTGTGCATTTTTTTTGTTATTTTTTTAAACTTAACACCTTACAAGGCAAAGAACAAACATAACTTAAAATAAGCTAACCTTTTTAGGTAGCATATCTCCATCCTATATACTGTGATTTTTCAGTGCCTCTACTGCATATTCAGAACACATTCACCAAAACATTTTCATTGATACAAATACAACTTGATTGCAAAACCAAACATGATAGTAATGTAACAAAGACAACTTACCACAGTGTGTGCAGTTACATCACTTCAAAGTACATCCTCTTTTAGGGTCAGACAAAATAAGGTCTTTCTGACACATCTGAAATATTTTCCATGTGCACACATTTTGTTTAGCACAGATAAAACTAATACATTTGGTAATTGCCTGCAGTTGTATAATTTAGGCACCCAAACAAATATATTTCAAGCATCCCCATACTGTCAAGTCACGTATCTTGAAAGACTGCTACAAGAGCAAAAAAAACCAATACATATGCATTACTGTTTTCCTTTTTCTATGAATCTTAAATCCTGAGTCCTATGCTCTATTAAACATTTCAAAATGCTGTATAATATTCAACATTTTTTGAGATGCAGCTAGCCAAGGTCCTGAGTAGCCTGATCCAAACCTGGAGCCAGCCCTATGATGAGCAGCAGATTGGATGAGATGTTTCTCAGAGGTTCCTTCCAACCCACATTCATGCACGATTTTATAAACAGAAAGTGGGAACATTTTTATACACAGATGAATGCACAAACATTCCAGCCCTTTTTCTAAATACCCTTAGCCAACCTATAGATAGATTTACAGTGAGTATGCATGTGAAGCAAGATTACAGACATCACTGAATGGCAGTCCTACCTTGGTATGTTAAACACACATCAGTTTTCATTTATGCACGTGAAAACTACAGAAGGAAGTACTGTTTTATGCTCTAAATCAGAAGGCAAAGATGTGACACCTCTAACACCTATGAGCTCTATCTGATTTTAGAAGCATCCTGTTTAGCTGTTGAATCCTCAACTTAATGAGAACAGAAGCCTGACTACCCAGAAATTGACTCCTGTAGTGGTGAGGAATCGCTCCGGAATTATAGAGGGATGAAATAGGAATTGCTTCTGCTGTCAGAAAAGGGAGGAAGCAGGCTTGTCCTGAGCCAGGTAACCACTTGTACCACAAGAAAAAAAAGTTTACATCCACCATTCCTCTTAAACTCACGTTTCATTCACACATCTCAAACTGAAACTCTACTATTCATTCCTACATTTGCCATTCCTCCTTTGATGTGACTTCCTTTCTGCCATCCACTGACCAGTATTTTCAGCAGTGACTCATGAGAACGTGCTTAACATTACACACTGCTGAAACTCTTCTGGGTTGATTTAGAAACCCAGAAAATATGTCACTAGTAACAGACGTGGGACTTGAAACTCTCTTGGAAAAAAAAATGAAGTATCATCATGTTTATGATGGTATTCCATCTTATAAAAATCCTTCTTACAGACAAGCAATCATGCCTTACAAAAGTTACACTTGGAATTTACTCCTGTTTTACTATAGGATTAAAAGAAAGAAACAACTTGCACCTACTAAACCTGATGAACTCAGAATAGTTGCAGATTTCCTGCATTCCTTTGACATTCTTAAATAACGTGGTTCTGCTCCCTCGTGAACATTTGGCAAAATAGTAAGATACAAGGTTAGTATGAAAATGAGTGTATTGTAAGATCTTTGGCTAATAGTTTGAAATTTAAATTCCAACACAAAACCTGTTCTTGTTTGGATAGAAGCTTCCTAGTTATGCAGTTAATCACATTTCAGAAAGGTTTAATAGAGCCACAATCCTAAGAAAAGCTAACAGGACAGTCAGCCCACATTATAAATACAACAACATCATCAAATCTGTGTGTTTTACAGCTTTTGTTTACCTTTCACTACAAATTCATATGGAAAATTTCCTTCTAGTACTTGTGTTAGAAATTGATACATGGCATTTCTAAGAGCTTGATTATTTTGCTTAATTATTCCATGTTTTAATTCCTCCATGTTCTCAACCCACCATTGGAGCAGCAGCATGACCAGTATTTAGTTCTTACATTTGAACACAATCTAGTTCAGCAATTCCCATAGACCCACAGCTGCAGAAAAACTGACTATGCTGTTAATATGTTGGACAAAAACAGAGGCATTGCTTCTCTAATTCTCAGGAGCAGATATCTGTGTCAGATTCACTACTATGCAACCATTCTGCAAAATTTACTAGACAATACAAATGATAGTTAAAGTCTGTAAGCTTCTGTTAATTGTGTCAATGTGCATCATCTAGTACAGTAGTAGCTGTATCACACTGCATTCAAATACAATCAGAATAAACATCCTACCAGTATTTTAAATAGTGAGTGCACCTAAAAATATAATGCATTTGCAGCATTAGTTCACTTCCACAAGAGTGGCATTACAGTATTTTGACTGTTCTTTTTTTTAAAGCACAAGAACCACGCTGAACAGACTGACAGGATGGTGATGGACAGAGCTCCTCACTGCAAAGAGCTATTGCAGCAGCAGGCTCTTCTGCTGATGGTGTTGGCTTTAGAGGTAAACAAGTGATTATACCAAAGGCCAAATCCTTTTCCCTTTTCACAGTGGTGACAGTGACAAGATACAATCTGAGAGTGATGAAGTCATTTAACTGACAACTCGTACCCTACTATTTTCCATGGGCCAAACTGAGTCACTTACACAAGTGACTGCTTAGGAGTCAAAACACTGAAAGGTACAGAGCAAAGAGAACATGGACAAACGCATGGGAAATGGCACTTCCCATTAGAGAAAGCTCTAACAAATAATCCTTTCCAGTTTACTTACAAGTTCTCTATACAACATTTAGCAAAAGATACACTAATAAGCTAAGTCAGAACTTTTATATTCAACATATAAAAAGCATATTTAAGATCAGCAGCTTATCGCAGGTGAAAAAGCTGAATGCAATTAGGGGAATTTCTCCATAGAAAGAGGCTGTTCTGAAGGAAGTCGATGGGAAAACCCAACTGGTTTGAATAATGATCACAACCCAAATAATTATGAAAGTTTGTGGTTTCAATGAAAAAAGAAAACTGAAGACTGGGAGTTTCTGCCCTTTTGACAGACATGTACTGAATACCACCACACTAATCTCACAGTTTTTCAGTTAAGAACTTTCCAGATTACTCATATCTAACTGCAAAACTAATTCAGAACTCTAACACTATTCTGCTGAACTTGATACAAAAAGTACTCTATATTTAATTATCTTCTCTAAAAAAAGAACAAATTAAAACGCACAGTATGAGAGGCATAATAAAATGTGCTATATATCAGCCTTTATAATATCAAGAGCCAAACAACCAAATTATTCAATGAAATAAATGACATCTGATCTCAATTACTCAATTTTTAGAAAGAAATAACACAACACACTACTTAGTCCATTTTTTTAACCATCAGTAAGTGCTTCAGTAAGCTCTAAATATACCTTCCATTATGTGCAATATTCCAAACTTGCTCCCTAGCAAAATCATTCAAAGAAAAGCATTCAGGCAGGAAATGTACTTCATACTGCAACTACTACTAGAAAGCTGTTTCTGTTTTAACCCTTGGAGTTTTAATAAATTCTGAGGAGCCTTTTTGTTAATACAAAGTACAAGAAGTAACTGATGTTCTGAATAAGTCTGTGACGTACCTACAGCCAGTAATTGCACAGCTCTGTTGCCAAGAGATTTATGCACAGAACCTCACATTTAAGTAAATCCACTCTGCACGCTTTATTAACGTTAAGGTAACACAACAGAACTTTAGGTAATTAAAGTTTAATTAGTTTATTACAAATTACATGGGATTTCGTACTAGAACATATAGTCATTCTCTGTAACTCACAAAATCCTCACAGCAAAACCAAAAAGGACCAAGAACTGCCTCAAAGTCATTATTCAAGTGCTTGATTTTCTTCTTGCTGGTTACCCTGAAAAGTAACACAATAAGAATGATTACAGTGTGACATTCAAATACTGAAATGTCTGCATTATTTCAACAAATATTACCAGCACATTATCCTAATAATCTCTAACTCTAAAGCAATGGAAAATCAGTCTGTTTGTGCTTTTGTACATGGAGTAGATACAGCAAGAACAACATCTTACACTTTTGATGTATGCAATTTCACTACAGCAAAATACAGATCAACATTAATAGTTTATTTTGTTGTAATGCTTAAGTGCATTATGTCTCAGATTAATCACCTAATCTTCTGGAAGGAAAAAGCAAACATGCAGCAATGCTTTAAGTTATAGCAGTGAAAGAATCACAGATTGTGGTTTGTCTTTTCTTCCTATTATGTTATTAAAAAAAAAACTACGAACACTGAAAACCAAAAATAGTACATGCAGAGTTTTTAATTCAATTAAGAATTTTTGTCACTCTTCAGCCACACTTAGAGAGGATCTAAGTGCAGACTAGTCTTCCTCACCCAGTTGCTGCTGCATTTTTTAGTATTTATTTTGTATTTGTGTTACTTGTATATACTTTTCTTTTTTTAAACTTCATTTCCTAAAGAATCAAGGCAAGAAGTTACACTGCTTATCAAATCCCAAGAAAGCCATCTCTATCGTGATAACATCTCAGGAACTTAAGTCCAGGTAAAGGTGTTTTTTCAATATCTGGTGCTCAAATACTGTGGAAGAAATCCCAAATCCCCGCCCCCACTTCCTTTAAAAAAAAAAAAAAAAGAACATAATGCCTATTCAACTACTTTGACTTAATCTTCAATATTGTCAGAGTACATTACAAATACTAGAAAACAAGCAACAACAATAAATTATCAGTGGTTTTTTTTATCTGCTTTGATAGCTTTGGACTTTTCACACAAAAAACCAGAAAATAATTTGAATCTCGCTTGGTTAGTACCCTAAATTATAAAGGTGGAAGTTAATAACAGAAGCAGCATTAAAGAAGAACTTCACATTCAGGAAGCTAACTGGACATGTTCAGTAATGCTTCCTTGTGGCGACATCCTGCCAGCAACGTGCTGAAGCTATTTCTATATATTCTTTTCTTCCTGCTTTCTTTCAGCATTTCAACTCTTCTTAACAGCCAGAACTCAAAAAGCCACACACTATACTTGGCAAGAATCTTGAAATCCCAGTGTCCCAGATGCTTGACTCCCTTCACTGTTTCTCCATCAACTTAATTCTCTCCAACAAGAGCAAGCTTTGAAAGCTAACACCGCAGGGCAAGACTCCAAAAAACAAGATAAAAACCAAACATTAAAGCCACGAAAAAAACAAATGAATTTGAAGTGTTTTTCCTTCATTATATTTGCTACTTGCAAATATATGTTTTCAGCCAGCCTACCTGACTAGATAGTAAATGGCCTAGAATAAAACAGCTGCTTTACAATTATCAATGTATAATTTCCAATAAAGCAACTTCAACAAGACCTTGCTGCAGAAACAACATGTGCATGGTTCTTTGCCTGGCCCTTATATAAATTACACACATTAAAAAGACATACTCAGTAATTTCTGAAACAATAATATCAACAGAAAAACATAGCACTCCACTGCCTGAAAAGCAGTAGCTATGTTCTTCATCTCCACCCTTTAAAAGAAGCATAGTATCACACCTTTACAAACAATGGATTTTTAAAGGTTGTTTTTTTTTTTTTTTTCCCCATTTAACACTGTTCCTTTTCGGAATGAAACCCACTATTTTCTAAAACAACTAAGGACCTTGCACATCTATCTATAAAGCCATGGAGTTACACCTTACTTCTAAGGCTCAAGTGCAGATATTAACATGACTTTATGCAAATACTTAATCATCATATGAATTTCCCACAGCTACAAAGAACCCCCCAGTCCCATTATCACTGTACCTCAGTAATACACTATAAACGAAAAACAAAAATATTACTGATTGATGTGGTGTTCACAGACTGGAACACACAACAGTTACTGTACTCACAGACAGACTACACAACTACTTCTCCACTTCAGGTAGGTTAATCTTCCACTAAAGAATTCCTTGTTCTTAAACTGTTGTCTTTCTTTATCTTTATACAACTAACACTGTATACCTGCCTGATCATTTGTACATACAATCAGCATGAATTCAACCCCCTCCCCCCCCCAATCCCAAACAACTTCTCTAATATTGCTCACATCTAAAAAACGGTAGAAATAAACAATCAATTAAGAACAATCTCACCTGTAGAAAGTCAGTCCCAGGAATTAAAGTATTGCAGCACTCCAACCTAAAACTATGTTGTCCCAGAAAAGTGCTGTTTTGAAGAATTAACTTGAAATTTTCAGCTTCATCAACACTGGTATTTCTTTTCTCCTGATCAAGCTTCCAGTAATTCTTCTGAGCCAGTGAATTACTTCCAGAAGCCCAACATATTCACCTACTAAAATTAAAAGTAAAAACAATTAGGGAGGACACACAAACACACACCAAAACCAAAAAACAAACAAAAACAGCGAAAAACAAAATTGAGACAAACACATTACACACATTACATACTTCATATTAGCGAAGGGTTTGGACACACCATGCAATGCCAATGCAATGTCCTAGGATCTCAGTGTCCCCCTGCACATATTAAAAGATACATTTGTAAAAGGTCTGATAACTAAGACATGAAGAAAATTATAATTATTCACTAATACTTGTGGATAATTGAAACCTAAATAGATAGTAAACGACAAGCATACCTATTTGAGGCTCCTCTGATCTCTCAACTGTGAATGCCTCAGTTACTGATGACACTGCAGTAAAAGACATCAGCAGTCGACTGATGGCGTGGTTGCCTCCTTGAGCACAGCACTACTTCTAAATAGGTTTATGCATCACTTCGTATGTGTTATCACTCGAACAGTCAACAAAGAAACATTTTTCTTTTCTAAAATGTTAAAGCATACACGTGTCTGTACACTGCATGACTGAAAACCTCGTTATTTACTAAGGCAGCCAATATTTCACATGTATCAGCTATTTTCTTGTTCCATTCACAGACTTCAGGAAGACAAGTCACTGAACAAGAAGTTTGCTGCGTAAACTCTAAGAAACAACTCTTCCAAAAACTCTCCCAGATGCTTCCCTCACAGTGACTGGAGTGATCATCCCCTTTCAAGTAAGGAAACAAAGCATGAATTGAATGATGTGACCTTCTGATAAGCTAAATTAAAAGTGATAATAAAAGTCAATACAAAACATTTTCAAATGTAAAACATGCAAACAGAATCCCATGGTATCACTAACGTGTTATCTGTCTCCACTGATGAGCAATGAGGTGGCATCTCTCGCTCTTCTTTCACAGTGACAATTTTGAAGTCTCCATATTCAGAACAAGCAGCCGCTTTAGACAGCTGGTCACCATCATCATACCTGCAAATCCAACCCAAAATTCTAATTGAAATGTATTGTTCTGTAAAGATATTTTGTTTTGTCTAGACTACCATTAGATATTTAACAATACAAACAAACAAAAAAAAAATTGAACAGAAAAGCTTCTAGAAATGATAGCCAAATTATACACTTTAGCATACAGCTGATTTTATTTTCTCATTCCTTATATATTCCCCTCTCAGCTGCAACCTTTTGAGTGCTATCAAGAAAATTATTTCATTTGCCCCCTTCACATATAAAGAAAGTACACTACTAACGTTCCGTCAGCTGCTATTAAGCAAGCACTGTCTGACAGTGTTCTGTCTTCTTTCACAGTAATTCTTCTCACATCCCTGGGGAGGGAACAGATGGGAGCTTTTGTCAGTGGGTCATAGCTGTCATACCTAGAAATAAAACACAGCTGATGTGGATGCCAGGAATTTACATGGTACTATTAAACAGAAGAGTACATTGACAGTCTACTCACAAGTCCAATAAAAACCCAGCAACTTCTGCATCGTTTCTGAAATCCAGTTTTTCCTTCAGTGTCAGCCATCGGTCAATATGATTTCCAACATAAATCCTGGTTTTCCCTCTCCTCCTATCAAGACTTTGCTTTCTCTTTTTCTTTTCCAAAAAAGACAACACCGGGGGTCTTCCACACCTCTTTGTTGGTAGCGACATTGGAAGCCTAGTAATAAAGAACAGATCACTTAGGGAGAAAAGGTTATACCTTAACCCTGAGAGCCACGGCAGCAGAAGCTGCTCCCAAACATGGGACACGCTTCACTTCTACGAAATGAAGGCCCCAAAGCTCCGCGATCACCTCACGAGCTGCGGCGCCCGCCCCTCCCCAGGCTCCTCCCGCCCCCGCCCCGCGCCCGCAGCCCCCGCCGCTCTCAGAGCGATGCTTCCAGTCGTGCCGCAGCGCGGGGCCCGCCGCAGCCCGGCCTCCCGCCATCCCCGAGACGAACGACCGCCCCTCGCGGCCTCCCGAGCCGCCGGCCGGCCTACCACCCCTACCACCTATCCGCCTCCTACCTGCCCTCGCCGCGAGGTGCTTCCCCTCCTCCCAGGGAAGCCGCCCGCTCACAGCCCGCAGCGGCGCAACTCCCGCCGGAGGTAAACAAGGGACACATGACCGGCGCTGCGCGCACTGATGACGTACGGCCTCGCTGCGATGAGGCGCGTAATGATGACGTCACGCTCCGCTGTGATGGCGCGCGGGAAGCGGCGCGCGCTGATGACGTCCCGCCCGCTGTGAGGGGCGCGTTGGGAAGCGTGCTGGAGTAGCGGTTCTAAGCCTTAAAAATCCTTTTTGAAATGTTAAAACGCGCGGTCAATTACGGATTCTTCTCCTCACAGCAGCATTTAAAGACGCTGAGGGTAGAAGCAGTATCTATAGGGTACCAGCGCTGACAGGAATCAGTCCTGAGCTGGAAGGGACCCGAGAGGATCGAATCCAACACGGAGCCGCCCCAAAGCAGGAGGCGCTTCCCGTCCTACACACCTCCAGGGATCACTTCTAATTCGGCTGCAGTGACGGCGGGTTTCCATGACTGGTAACCAACCGCACGACAGCCCCGTCACACCGCATCAGCGTTACCACGGCTGAGCAGATGGTCCTGTGGAAAAATCAACACTCATTGACACAACACAGCTTTAAACGTTCATTGCATAAGTCCAGAGTGTCACAGTGCGCCTCTGCCGTGCAACGATTCCCAGCGTGAATTGCAGGACACCTCGTGAGCAGCCAGACTGAGGAACAAAGCCAGGACCGTCCGCTCAGCTGCCTGTTTGACTTTGGCACTGAAAGGGAAATGCTAAATAAATCCTACGAAGAGCAAAATGAAACCCATTCCATTTGAAAATTGATTTCGAGTTGGAACCCGTTTGGAACACCAGATTTGAAAGCCATGCTGTCACAATGTATGATATCAGACATCCTGTCGGTTTCTTAGTGCTGCCATGCACTTCTGCTTACACACACATTCTTAAATAAATGTCTAAGAAAACAAACCACTTTTATTAGAAATATTTATGGGTAATTCTACCTAAAGAATGAAAGGACAATCACACCTGCTGGTTTTATTTTTCTACTGTCAATTTTGATGGTTAACATAAGTTAAAGAAGTAAGCTCAAAAAGTAGGAGATGACTGAAGACACTGTAGCAACATTTATTTGACTGCTGAAACTGCTAAGAAACTCAAATAACATATTTTTGTTCTTCTTTTGTCCAATATTTAGATAACTTGAAAATTAAAAAAAAAAGTTAAACTTCTCATTATCTTTTATCATTTACAACAGAATCTCAGCAGGTTTATTTCAGCGTGCAAGTTAATTGCAAATTATAATCTGTAAAAGAAGTCTTGTAGCATAATTACAGGATCTCTCGCAAATAGCAAAACTTCTCTGTGATGAGTATATATAAAGATAATCTCTTCTATTTTGCACTTTTCATTTTAAAAAATGTTCAAAATTTCCTCCTCTATCACCATTGCTTCTGTAAAATAGTTATTTGGTGATGATGTTCCTAAATGTGGCTATTTAAAAGGCTTTTTAATAATTATTTCTATCTCCTTCACAAATACAGTTATTGTCTTTATAAATGGATTCATATTCCAAGTAACAGAACTGTGTTAACTATTAACAGATGTTTAGGCTTTGAAGTTCCTGTTTATCTTGAAGTCAGAAAGCTGCTTGGAGAAGCAACAGGGTATTAATGCCTTTTACTTCTCCCAGTAATTCTGAAACAAAATCAGCTATGTAGTGACTCACATTTCTTGCTAACTTGGTAGGTTAAGCAAGTTACTGCTCTTAAGTACACTTGTAAAGTTAACAGTAAAGCTGCTAACTTTAAAGTCTATGTTCTCAACCATGAATTAAACAGATAACATTTTCAAAGCTTTTATGAAGCAAACATATCTCACCATGTGTAGTATATCTGTTCCTCTCACTAAGGAGGTCTGCTAGCAGCATTAATTTCTCATGCTCCACTTGATTCTGGCCATGTGACAGACACAGAAAAGAAATGTTTTTAATCCTAGCAATATTTATATTAATGTCGATTTTACCACTTGGATGTCCGTGTCAGTAAGCTTTATGTTTTGCCCTGACCTCTCTCACACAAGTCCTTTAAGAAACATGCAATCTGAGTACAATGAAGTGTATGTTACAAAACAGCAGCAGCTGCCACTTAGGAATGAAATTTCAATATTCCAGACTC
This sequence comes from Phasianus colchicus, assembly GCF_987193195.1. Lineage (NCBI taxonomy): Eukaryota > Metazoa > Chordata > Aves > Galliformes > Phasianidae > Phasianus > Phasianus colchicus. The sequence goes on from NC_143455.1 coordinate 3,795,314, forward strand.
AGCAAAAGTTAAGGTTGATTTTCCTCTAAAGCAGTGCAGAGAAATCTAGGTGCAGTGTGCTGCCTCCTGCTGAACCACAACTGTAGCTGTGCAGGGAAAGATTTCAGAGTTTTATACAGTTTTTGGCACTCTATCCATTATATTACTTCGACATTATCACGTTCTCCCTCCCCTCTTGCTGTCAACTTCTTGCTGTAAGTTTCAGCTGTATTATCACCTTCCTGTGGATAAATATTTTGCTATGCTTCATTAGTTTCCCACAAAAGCATCTCACTGTTGAGTTCCAGCATGTTCAGCTTTCAAACACAAGCACAGAAGTATAGAGTAATGTACTTCACAAGCTTGTGAAGCCTACTGTCTTCTGAAGCATGTAATTTTCAGTACAAAAGGCACTATGTTGCTACAAGAGCGATCAGAAAATGCAGCAGTGTTTAAATACTCCACTTATTTCACATTTTAAATGCATTTGTAAGACAGGATTGTAGAAGTGCTCTCTGTAAATACTAATGCAGACTCCATGTAATACAACAAAAACCACACAGAAAACAAGTTTATCTGTCTAAGCAGCCCGTTTCCAGAATGTGTAGGGATGCTTGATTCTTTGTGTGGTATATTCTCAGTTTCCAGTTATCAGTGACTATGAAAATAAGAGGCTGAATCCAAAACATCATACTGAACAGCCACAGAAAGACCCATGCTCTGAAAACTGCACCCCTTCATGATTTACTCCGAGAATAATACTGATACCCAATTAAAAAAAAAATAACAGAGTACAACAATGAGATTTGCTAACCCAAGCAACTCTCATCAGCTCACTCTCATCATCAGTAGCTTTAACACTTCTGTTTCTCTTCTAGCCCCTAGCAGAATTAACAGCACCTATTTGTTAGAGGAAAGATAGGAACACATTCAAAACCATGGGCATGATCACCACACAACTCATCCCAAAGTCTTTGTGCTTGTGTTAAATCCTTAACACCTTCAGAACAACCCAATTTATTAAGAATGGCAGAGGAAAGCAAAAAAAAAAGGAATTAAAAGAGAAAAAAAATAGCCCTAGTGATGATGCAGGCCTTCCATAAGCGTTTTGTTTCATGCCAGCTGGGTGTCTAACAATACCGAGAAGCACAAACTGCTTTCAGCTTCACATACTGCATCACAAAGCTCAGACTGAGTGGAAACAAAATTTCAATACCAAAGCCAACACAAATCCTCTTACAAGTGGAGGTTGAGTTTATGGCCCTGAGTACTTCTGGGCTACTTACCTGTGCTTCAGGGCTGCCGTTTTTTGCCCACATCTTCCCTGCTTCTCCTTTGAGGAGCCAGTACTGAAACCCATGCCTGTTGGGTACTATGGATAAAGAGGGCGAGCTAAAAGATGTGTGAGTGTTTCTACTACTTTCTGAGCACTTTGAGAAGAGAAACGACGACATATTCCACTCACAGAAGTCAGCTGAGCAATGCTTGCCTGGAAATCTCGCAATACCTGAGCTGAGGAGTTAACAACACTCTCAGCTCAGCTCCTTCTGGGCCTCTTCTTCTTTTTAAGCACTCCAGCTAGATAAAGAATGAGTATTTACTGCACCAATACAATATTTACACATTTTTTATTACTGATGCGTCGCTGGTTGGATGGACAGAGCAAAACAGGGCAGGAGTGAAGCCTGCAGGTAGCTGTGTGGGAAACACACCGTTCTGGCAGACAGCTCAGCAGTGCTGTTTGTGCACACCGTGTGTTGAATTCACACCCTGAGGTAGATGGGAAGGGCCTCCAGGTATTCACAGAACATCTGAGAAGTGCAGTGGAGCAGTGTGAGCTGAGCCAGGGCTGAGCTCAGCGAGCAGGGAGTGCTGCATGGCACGAGGAGCAGATGGCAGTGCCAGAGCCCAGAAACAGCGGGAGGGAGAAAGGACAGTGATAAAACCTGAGAGAATTGCACGCAGACAGGCGCTGCCCTGTGCTAATGCTGTCATCTGAGCCCCGAGGCAAGGCCCTAAAGGGCCAGAAACCCACAGCACTCCTCTTGTTGGGAGTTGTTTCTCTGCAGCAGAGGTTTTACAGGTGTTATTGCAATCCTCGTGCCTGTGCTGAAGGGAACTTCTGGACTAAGCTGTGTAACCCTGAGGCCTCGGGGTCTCAGCTTGAGGAGAACAACGCAGAGCAGAATGCAGGAGGTGCTCCAGACGGGGAGAACACCTTCACCCGGGGCTCGTTCCTCAGCCCTGTGCCTTCAGGGTCAGTGGGTGCCCTAAGCAGCCTGTGGGTGAGGCAGGGCGAGCTGCAGGGCTCTGAAGGGGCCGGAATGGTTCGGGTTGGAGGGAGCGCACACCCAGCCGGGTCCTGCCGTGGCGGGCTGCTTCTTAACAGCTCAGGCTGCCCAGGTCCCCATACTAATAGAGTCAGGGCATAAATAGGGGAAAAAAAAATATGGAACGCTTCACGAATTTGCGTGTCATCCTTGCGCAGGGGCCATGCTAATCTTCTCTGTATCGTTCCAATTTTAGTATATGTGCTGCCGAAGCGAGCACGAATAACTCTGCTTTCCGAACAGTATTTATAGCGCAGAGAACTCAGCTCTCAGAGGATAGGGTGAGCCCGCGGTAAGGCAAGCACAAAGCGTGTGCTGGGGGACACAGACAGCGCACAGCACTGGCAGAGGTGCGGGGCAGCGTACGGGGAGCGGACGTGAGGGGGCGAATCTCCCCTAGCGAGCACCGCGCTATGCAAATGTGCGCGCGGCACTGTGGGGCGGCGGGAGGGCCGGGCTGCCCGCTGCTGTGAGGCGGCACCGTCCGGCTTCGTTTGTTTAGTTTTGGTAGGGCTTTAAGGCCGGCAGCGCTCGGTTCTTCGGAGTCGGCGCTGTTTCTGCTGTTGGACATCGGGAGTTTGTGCTTCGTTATCCGCAGCGGTATCCCGCTGGTTTACGTCTCACGTCGTTTCGTCTGGTGTCTGCACAGCGCACGCAGCAGCTCAATTCGGGGGGAGCCGCGAAGTCGGAGGGGGGGCCGTGTTTAAGCAGCAACGGCTGAAGTCGAGGCGTTGGGACGGGAGCTGTTTTAAGCGCCGCCATGAAGGATTGAAAACGAGGAGCAGAGTGCCGCAGCGGAAGCGTGCTGGGCCCATAACCCAGAGGTCGATGGATCGAAACCATCCTCTGCTAGCCTTACTTTTCGCTCTGGGTCGGACAGCCGTTAGCACGAGCGGCACTCGTGCTGGGCTGCGTCGCCGGGCGCAGCCGGGCCGCTCTCTGTCGGTTCGGTGTGCGGTCGGTGTGCGGTCGGTCTGTAGCGCTGCCGCGGGACGCGCTCGGTGCGATGGGGACACGCAGCTCTGCGCTGGAGGCTGTTTTTATTCCAGCCCGGCGCAGTGCTTCAGTCCTGCAGTCACTGCACTGCGTGGTTTTCCGTCCCATCCGCTTCGTGGCACCCCCAGTCACCTTCTGTGGGTCAGTTCACACCAGTGCTTGTGATAACGGTACGTGCATCTTCTCAACCGAAGCAAGTTGACGAAAGATGCGTGAAAGCAAAACGGGCCTACAGGTACGAAGTGAAAGTCAGTGCCGTGGTGCTGCTTGTAATTTTCAGTATTTGTTCGGGCTGTGTTTGTACTGGCAGTGAAGTGATGGAGGGCTTAGTGGTTGTGTTTCATGTTAAGGCGCTTCTGAAATGGCATTGTTTTCACTGCGGTGATGGCTGCGATAAACGAACAGTGGGATTCGTCATGCGGGCTGCACGGGAGAACGAAGAGAAGAGCAAACCTATAATGAAGGTCATGGGGCGCTTTGCTGTCCGACTCCCTCAATAGGAGTGCTTGGGAGGGCTCTTCTAAGCGGTTCCATGGTGTAATGGTTAGCACTCTGGACTCTGAATCCAGCGATCCGAGTTCAAATCTCGGTGGAACCTAAGAGTTTTTGTGCGGGAGCCGATTTGGTGAATGGCCGCAGTGGTGGGGAATTCGGTGATTTGTTGGCTTTTGGAGCGCCGTGAATTACTGACCTGTGCTACCGAAAATCAGAGGTAAAGGGGAGTAGAAAAGCCAGAGCGCCTCGCATTTTTTTCGCCTATATTTTTGCGTTTACTTATTGCATGTAGGTCACCGCATCGCTACGTGCCTTATCTGTGTAATTTCAGACATGCTGCAGCGTGCTGAAATGTAACCGGTTCCTTTCTGCGCGGTGAGCAGCCCGTGTGAAAGCAGGAACTCGGTGCCAGCAGAGCACGAGGCCGCCTGCTGAGCTCCGCAGCCCCTCCTGCTGTTCGCTTCACGTGTTTGAAAGCAGCAGTTCTCCTGCGCTTTGTTTCTCCCAGCAACCTCTGCCGCGTCCTGCAGTTAATAATTCAGCTGTCGTTATACGCGAGGACATCGAATGGAGCAGAAGGGCAGAAGGAAGGCGAGCGGTTGGGCTGCAATCAGCGCCGTGCTCAGCGCTCGGTTTCAGTGCGGGGTTTTACTGCTGAACATTGGGGTGAATTTATTATGCAGCACAGCAGAGCCGAGTGCCACCGCGCGGTTCTATGGTGTAATGGTTAGCACTCTGGACTTTGAATCCAGCGATCCGAGTTCAAATCTCGGTAGAACCTGATGGAGAGGGGTCATTTTTTCCACGACGGCGCAAAGTTGAGTGAAGGAGGAACGCGTCCAAGCAGCCCTGAAGGCACAGTGAGATCACGGGGGAGGCAGCCTGAAGGGCTGAGAGCCGAAGGGCTTTGCGTGGTGCCAGCTGCAGTGCTGCTCGTGTTTGTCTTAAATGGGCTGATGTAAGATGTGTACTTTTGACAAAATGAACGGGGGAGATTTTAATTTCCAAATAGTGCTTACCCAAACTTAATCGGGTCTTTCATTACGTTGCCTAATTCGGTTCATCTGGCTATAGCCTCATGTTGGACTCTGCACAACTTCAGTGGTTTTAACTCTGCTTTGCTGCCACAAACCCTATTTACTTTTAAGTGGCTAAGGATGGCTTAATTTCCCAGTACCTCCTCAGCAGCTGCCCCTGCTTGCTTACAGATGGGATCAGCCCTGCTCTGTTCCATTCTGAAGATCAGCTCAACCCTCTTTTACTTCCAGGTAAGTAACCACTTCCTTACTGTCCGCTGGAGAAATGCAGACCACCTCCACAGTAGTCATTACTTGATGACATTACAGAGTCCTGCTTGAGGGAATTTATGAAATGTTTGCAAAATTAATTAATTACAGCTTTGCATGCCCCGCTGATGCACAAGATGCACCTCTTCTACACCGGGGCTGGTTTTCATCCTTTCCTGCAACTGCCTCAAAAACAAAAGCACCAACTCTTCCCTTTGATTAAAGCTGAAGAAATCCTCCTTTCATGCCTAAACATCTTAAACTGCTGCACCCTGAGCAGCACCCTGTTCTTTCAGTAGGGATTGATTCTGCTATCCCAGGGTATTTACCTTAAATTTCTTTACTGCTCCCTGCATGCTGGTGTTTTAAATGAGTGACTACACAAAGCAAACTGCAGTGTAACCATCCAACCACCACGGCCCTGCCCTACCAGCACATCCTTCCCAGCTGAGAGCACTTCAGAGCCATGGGTGCTCATCTGCCTTCCGGTGATTCACTGTGTGCAGCCATAGAGAACATGTTACCATTTCCAGCTGCCATCCAGAAACTTGTTCCCTTCAGAGCACAGTTGGAAGTGTTTCTGTAACTCCCAGTGCTCATAAAGAGCTGATGCAGTATTCCTGTTACAGGCTTATTCATACAAATTCAATCACTGTAGATTAGAACAAAGAGCACTTAAAGTTGAGTCCAATTTTACATGGAATGAGACAATCAGTTCATGATTCAGTATCAAGATTTATTAGGACGATTCATGGTCATGCTCCATTTGAACACAAAGCACTGTAGTTTAAGTAACTGAACATCATCATCCAGATATAACCCAGTTGAGACTGCTACATACAAACATGTTTGTCGCTTTTTGTTTCTCTCCAACTTCTTTACTTGCAGTGGATAAACCAACACAAGGCTCTGTGGCTCAGGCAAACTTACTGGAAAAGGCAGAGCAAAATTACTTTACAATCCCTTGTAGCAGTCTCAGCATCAGGTACTACACAACCCAAGGTACCTACCACTTGATATGTTCAAGTCAGTAATACCTTAAGGCAGCTTCCAAATTAAAATTTAGCATTTCCAGTTACCCTCCCCCCGTCCCTTCATTGTTCTCTTTTCTAAAAATCACCTGGAGACAGATTGTCTCAGCACAACATTCAACTGAGGAGTAAAGCACTATGGCTGCCACCACACTGAGAACTGTTCCCCGCTGCTGAAAAGCAGCAGCAATGAAAGTTATTATTATTTACCAAAAAGATTATCAGATCTAAGTGATGCTGTAGCTTCAGAAACTGTAGCTAAAACTACGTATTGTCAGCAACGACAGACATGGCAAACGTAGACTTAGCAGCCAGAATCAAGTCTCAGGCAAGTATTCCACTATATGCAAAGCTGCAACAAGGCTGGTTAATATATGTTAAAATATCACTGAAAGAAGGTAGAAGGGCAAAGGCTAATTACAATTAAAAGGTCATTAAAAAAAACCCCAAACTGGCACTGAAAGAAAAGTTCTAAAATTTTAAAATGTTTTACTCCAAGTCTTATAAAACAAAACAAGTATCAGACACATCACTGGTTATAATACACACATTCCAACTCGCCACTAGAAGCTGCTCAGCTCAACACCTTTGTCATCTTCAAAAGACTGCAGGAGACATTTGCTACTGGATTTTTACACTGCTATCTCAATACACTACAACGCTAAGTAGAGGGAAGAAATGGTAAGTGGATTCAAAAGAAAAGGTTTGGTTTTTTCCATGTACTGAGCCCCATGCTTGCTTTGCAGTGGCAGCACAGCCAGGCTCACTGCAGGCACTGCGCTGCTCCTGGGCTCACACACAGCAGGGGCAGCAGGCAGAAGAGAACACGAGCAGCAGTGCCCCAGGTTGTGCAAACAATCCAAGGGTACCTTTTGAGAATTGAAAGGCAGCTCTTTTGAAATTTAATGAAGATTTCATCAGAAAAGCAAACAACTTTATCGTACCATTTTGTCCAGTACACGCACATAAAAAATAAGCACACCATACAAAGAATGGAAGCACTATAATTTAAACATGCCATCAAGCTATAAACCATATATACATAGAAACATATGCCTGTACAAACAGAACCAGACCACTTTGTTACAAGTTATTTCTTTCTAGGGAAGTTTTTGGAGGAAATCATGACGGAAAGAAAAGGAGACTGAATGGGTGAGGTGTTGCTTCCAGAAGCAGCCTGTTCAGACATTCTATGCAACACCACCACCCAGCCTTAGCAGTTATGGAGATTTTGGCTATGCATGGGTCTTCCCAGGGTTCTGGACTCCCTTCCTGTACAGAGGTAGATTTCTGTAGATGTCCTGATATTGCACCACATAACGACGAGGATTTTTATTGAAACAAGGAACAACTTACAAAGGCTAATTTACAGGAATAATCTCATTGTGTGCATTCAGGTAGCGCAGTCATCTAATTCATGTGCATTGGAAAAAATCTCCCTCCAAGTAAAACGCTCTATTTAGTTGGAGGTCCAACTAAGACATCAGTTCTATTAACAGCTTCACATTCAGCTCTCCCATCATCAGGGTAACGTACTTAGGTCTCTCCCCTTGAGCCTCTGTTCTGCCACTGCAAACACCCGCACTGCCTTTACTGATGCCTTTATCACATCCACTGCGTTCAAGTTAAATGCTGATTGCAAACAGACACAGGTTTTTGCAGTACTGGAAGTGATACACAGAAGCAGCTGTACAACTAGGAAATTTGCAGGATGCATTCAAACGCTTCCTGAAACAACTGCCAACGTAGCCAAGCTGTATTTTCAGACGAGAAAACAATCTGAAACTTTGCTAGCTTAAAATAATAATAATCCATTAATCAAGAACAAATTTGATGCTGCTAGGATAATCTGAAGATGTTTGGCAATAGGTTGATATTCAAGCTTATGGTGGACAAAACAACTCTGACCACTCTGTGAAGCTGCAGAAATGTCTGCACACAGATGCCACTTTAAGACATTTGTTAAACAAAAAGCTTTTTGGCATACCTAAAAAAAATAAGGACACCAAAATTAATGATGCCAATGCATAACAGTTTGACCTCACAAGCATTGCTAAGTAGTTTTCCAGAAGCACTCCATGAAGTTACTCTCACAGAAGTCCATCATGGAGATAAACTAGGAGGAGTAACGTGGTATTCTGTGTAGTGAAAGATGAGATGGAAGTGCTGTAAGTCTGGCTCAGCAGATCTAACAAAGCTGTTGTGTGCACGTGCTCACATGGTAGCACACTTGCACATTTTGCTTCCATAATGAACTGCAGGTAAGCAGCATCATTCTTTCTAGCTGCGAGTTTATAAGAAAACTTAAGAGGAAAAGTTCTTTCTGTACCAACCAATTTGCAAGTATTGTTATGTGAAGGATTGCATTACAACCATTTAACATTAATTTCTCATGTTCAGTTTATATGAAGCATCTTGTTCCCTACAAAAGGTTTTATCAGTAAGGAATAGTGACTAGTTTGGAACTGAAAAGCATTTGTTCAAATATGGACAGAAGGCATATATAAATTCCTTACATCTCTCCATATACGCACGTGTCTTGTTATTACAATAATCCCACAACCTGGACAAGTAAATCCCAAGTTAATATATAACAATTGGAATAATATAGTAATTCATGATGACTGTTCTCCCAAGAAGAAAACTGCACTTTGGAGTAGGAGAAGATGATCTCGCCTTCAAAAACCCAATTTGTGAAGTAATGGGAACCCTCAATCTGCAGTATCTCAGAATTACACTGCCTGCACCTGGCAGAAAGTGCTCATGCACCTTGCAAGGTCACGTTCTTGAATGAAGAAATCCATTATACACAGGAGACAACAAGCAGTAAGAGCTTACAGACAATGGCAGGAACCCAGCAGGAGCCAGGGCTTTTGGAGACTTCTGGTTTTGTTTTCAAAAAGCAATGGTTCTTCACAGCAAATGATCCACAATTTGGAAAGCATCTCATTCATACACTTGGCTAGTGCATAGCATCTGCGATTGCATAGAATGTTTCCAGTGCTCAATCTGTAACTAATTTAAGCAAATATTTTGGAAGTTTGATTTGTTACCATTTGATATCCAAGTTGCTTGCTGTTTGATTTACTGCACTGTATTTGGTGTGCAAAGTTTCCTGGACTTTCCTGGAATCCATGCCTTCCAGCCAGTCCTGGTACATCTTTTGTACATACACGTTGGTTTCTGGAAGTCTGACAGGTATTGCAGCATACACGTCCTCCATCTGGCTAAGCAGTGCTTTATCTGGTTTTCCATCTTCAGTTTGTGTCTGGCCTTTTCCATTTAGGCACCCTTATAAAAAAAGAAGTAAGCCACAATGGTGATGAAGATTTGATATGAGATTTGACTTTTTTTTTTTTTCATACTGCTCTACGGGAAGTAGTTTGAATTTCTGTATACTTCACATGACTTCAATATCAACATCTTGATGCAAGTAAAGTTTCCACATCAGTCTTTCCCTGCCTTCTCTGTGGTTTTATGATCTTAATTATGTTCCTTGTCTTTTCTCGCCCTTGACAGCAACTATTTCAGAGTATTCCCTCTGAAGTTTTAAATAATCACAGAAGAAGCCATGTTGCCATTTATTTATAGATCAGAAGAGAGCAAATAATGTTATGGTTAATTTTAGAAAATCCAATCAATTTCTCAGCCAATCCTGTACATGTATAATTGGTGTTCTGGACTATTTACTAAGTATTAAGCATTTTAGGTTATTAGGAAGAGAATTAAGAAGGAATGAAATGAAGTGCCTGGCTGTCAGACAAGCTTTCTTTGAGCTCAGAGCTGTGTGTGAAATGACTGTGGATCCATTAGCATTCTTACCTCCTGGGCAGGCAAGGACTTCTACAAAATGGTACAAAAACTTTCCTTTCTTCAACTTCAGAACCATGTTTTGGATATTCCGAAAGCCGTAAGCTGCTGCAAAACGCAGCACTGTCTCACCATCCTTTTCAAGGGTAACTTCCTGAAAGTCTTTGTTCCTATGAAGATATGAAGATTTTCAAAGCCCTACGTTACCAAAGGGATGATCCAGATGTCAGCTTGTATTCAGATGCTTGAGAGAACAGAATAAGGATAACAAGAAATGCAAACTTCCAGTCTCTAAACTGAGTGAAACAGAAGTTGCAGTGGAATTTTCAGGACAATAGTAGTAGATAGAGCTTATAAGAGCTTATGAGTTATTAATACAACAAAAGCTAAAAAAAAACCAAAAAACTATTTTACAGCAGCAAATTTATGTATTTATAATACATTAACCACCCACCAATGAAAGAGTAAGGTTAACAATAAAGGATCACTGTAGTGTTAGCTAGCCCATCCTACAAGGACACAAGCTTGCTTACTTTAATGCTTTGTAGGTGATTTCTTTGACATCCATGCCAAAAAGCTCCTTTGCAGCATATTTAAAGATGTGCTCCAGGTACCCATCAGATCTCTTCCCATCGTGCCTTACTACATCTCCCTCCTTTATCTCACCAAACCTGAGGAAACAATAAAGAGATCAACTCCAAAATTTCATTCCTTCACTTTGAGGTAGTAGTATTGTTTTTTTCCCTTCTCTTCTTCCCCCGCAAAAAAGGGTTTTAGAGCAGTGACTGAGAACAAATCTGAACACTATTAAGGATGTGGTAAAACTAGTTTCAGGAAGGAATGTTCCATTTCACATTAATAAAGTTTTACATTTATATTGAACATGAGCAAAGGTTTTGTTACTTGTCATCAAAATAAGGAAGCAATCCACAACAAAGCTACTTACAAACTATCTACAGCTACTTCAGTCACATCTTTCATAGACACATTTTTCTGCTCCATTATTTGGACAATTTCACCTGTAGAAAAATGTAGGACATTTTACTTTCAGAGCAAAGCAAAATGCACACACTGTGCTTCTGTTTAAGAGCTCTACACCCCTGTGTGCTTACAGCCACGTTCTCCAGTTCTTAATGGTCAGTCAACTCCAATAACTGAGGAGCCTGACACTTCCAGCCCTGAAGGAAAGGGCCTTCAGCTTTCCCCAGACTTTACATAATGCTACCTACCCTTTCTGTGGGATCACGTCTGGGTAAAGGAGAATGCTAAAGCAGACTTGAAAGACAAACAATGAAGAACAACAACAACATCAATCACAGAGCCTGTATAAATGCTATTCTAGCACAGGAGATTTGGGTATGTCTTTACAAATAATAAAGGCGTAACCTGATGTTAGAACACAATCAACTTCTTGGGAGTTGTACAAGGCAGTGTAGAAGTCCTCTCTCAAGGCTTCCAGTTTTTTGTCATAACAAGGTGCTACAACTACATGGAAGATTTTTTCTGGAGACAAATTCTGCAGAAAAGAGAGCATATGTTAATTCCATAAAGAACAAAAGACAGCTTGAAGGGTGACAAGCTAAAAATATCATACAACTAATATTAGAAATCAATCCCTAGCAATAAGTTCGAGGGCTGCAGCACAGAGATTGAATGGCTTGCCAAAAGTTGAAAGCGTCAGCAACAAGTCAGTCTTCTGTCTGAAACTTCTATTTATTCCTTCACACCACATAACATGCAGCTTTTGTAGCTTTTGACTGCATTAAAGATGAGTGCAAATTAAGATTTCTATTTCAGAACTCTATTTTCTAGCTCTGTCACTCATTCCCTTCCATATTCAAGTCCACCAACGTTTCTGTATCTATGCAGAAATAGCAGTACTTTTCTATGTAACCTGGAATATGGGTAAGTGTACAATATGTAAAAGGAATAGCAACCTTTTTTTCAACATAAAAAGTTGAAAAGATAAAAGGATTATTTTCCAGGACACAATGCTTTCCTCTGATGATGGACAACCCAGCAATTTCTACAGCGCTCTCCTCTACTCCCATTTCAGCTGCTGCAGAACTACACAGGCAGCATTTTACAAGGAGCTCTTTATCTACCCCAGATTTAATTTAGCCGTAATATCTAAGTCCACATTCCAGTGGCAGCACAAGGATTACTGCCAGATCACACTACAGCACATTAAATAAGAGTCTTTGTACATTCTTCATATCATGGACCCTTACATGGCAGTAGAGCAGCATTTATTCTCCAAGTGAAAGAAAATTCAGAAGATTCTATAACACTTTAGAAAACACCGAGATCTACATTTCTGTATTAAAACATTTTTTCATCTTTTCAATAGTATAAAGGTAAAAACAAAGCAGAATTACTAACCTGCTGCCTGGCAAAGTAGCCCTTTACCAGGGAGCCCATGATCTGCTGGGGAGACTTCGCAGTGCAAATGTGGGGGGTCACAAGGTTGGTAAGAACCCTTTCTGCATACCGGATCCAACCTAGAACAGCAGCAAGGCACCATTAGATAATTAGGTAACACATAAGCATGGCAAGGTGACATTAAAAGAACTTTACAGCAGGGAGAACATTTCCACCTTGAAAATGAAGTCTGCACAGGCTGGAGGCTCCACTTCAGGACCTATAAGAAACCTCAGGGCTCTGTTAGGAATGCTTTACAACTGGCTATCAATAATCCACTGTGGCATTAACTCGAGACCTAGAAACCATTGTGAATTGCATGACCTATTAAATTCTTTCTAATGCATAGCTTTAATAGAGCAGAAGGAACAAGATCCCAGCTAATGAAGAGTAAGTTGACTTCCTAGACTTCAGCCCTTGGATCAGCAGATACTCCAACAAGTGTACTCTGTTCAGCAGCTTAACTGTAACTCTCTATTTCCTGAGATTTAATATCTGCACGCCTGGTCTGCTTTGTCTAGAACAGAAGTCACATGAAAGCATGACCACAAGATGCACATGGATTAAGCCTAGAAAAAAAAAAAGGCTTATTTTACTATTTTAAGACACAATTTCTTTAGAAACACCCCCCCCACACATACATATATTTGTTAACTGAAGTCTCTTTGTATTCAACATTCAGCCTTAGTTACTCAGCAGTCCCCATCCCCTCCACCAGGATGCTTCAGCTCAGCTCTAATGGGTTATTTACATTTCACACCACTCCCACTCTCCAGAGCAGCCCTAATGTGCCTCACTTTCCCAAACAAACTGAGAAATGAATAGATAAAGATAGCCAGGCTGTGCAAGTCTTACACTGGCACTGTAGCTCTTACTGAGAAGACCACAGCCCAGCATCTTCTACTGCAAGGACTTCGTGTGGGTGAAGAAAAGTTCTGAATGAACTATAAATCAGATCACTAAATTGTGCAGAAGCATTTAACCCAGCCTTCTAGAGAACTTCATTTCTTGTGGTGCTAAGAACGAGTATGAACATTTTATGTTTCTGCTTTTTAGCCTTCAAACACATCAGCATTTACATAAAAGAAAAACTGCTCTGAAGGACGTGTTGCCCAGGAACACGTAGGTAACAGCATCCACTTAATTCTTAAGCTTAAGTTAAAATACTGCTGGGTGTTTGTACCCATGTGCAAGTCAGAGCACTGCCAAAAAGGCCAGTAACAGCACAAAGCTAGAACCCAGGTATAATTCAGATATTGTAGTCATGACCATCATGAAATTTCATTCAATCCCAAGGGACTTCTGGCAGGTATTGCCCCTGGCAATTCTTCAATTCTTTTCTCACAGCAGACAGAACAGCATCCAGCAGTTCCAGCTGCACAGCGGGCGTCACTCATTGTTTAACTGCACGAGCAGCAGTGGTGGATGAGGCACAGCAGGCATCTATCTGCACCCTGCACACACACCAGCTGCTCCATCAGCAGGGCTGGTTTCCTGAGCTGCAGTGACAGGAAGCCTACGATACCCAGTTCTGCTATCAGCCTGCATCTGTCCCCATCCAGGCCCACACCCTTCTGAGTTCATTCAGATCCTCAGCCACGTGCTGGCTGGTGTTAGCATCAAAGAACCAAAAGAAATCCCTACCAAGCACAGTGCAAATTCTTACAGATCCACTTTGGGACACATTATTTCCATGGTTTATCATCAGGAAGCCATATATAGACATACACTGTAAATATTTATGCATCAGTATAAAGTGCAGAAGAACTACACTGAAAACATCCAGTTTGGTAAAACTCTATTCCTGTAGAAGCAAATTAGTTTAGTTGGCTGGGACAACAGCATTTGAATGCCCAACTATTATATTCTTCCTGCTTAGGCTGTAAGTCTGCCCCATTAATAATTAGTTCACAGAGGTTAGCAGTGTATTAAAGCTGTCTGGTTCCCAGAGCAAGTGCTTCATACCAGCATGGGTATTTGAGCTTCAATTATTCCTGCACACAGGCAGAAGAGTAGCCACACTTCAGCATTTTGAACAAGAAATTAAAGAAAATATTATCTGACTTAATGAGAACAGCCAGAGGAGGGAAGAACAACTTGGACAGAGATAATAAAATGTCCCTCTATCAGGTTCTGGGATTACCCCAGCTATGCTCTCTTGCTTAGGGTGTGTTTTACAGAATAGACCACTACTGCAGAGGGTGATACTGTAATGTGTGGAGTTATACCCAAGGATAAATATGAGGTAAGCAGTTACACTTGAATTCATATTGACCTTGATCTACAGAGCTATATAACAACTATTTCTGTGACAAATTTATGTGATGTGGGGACAGAGAGAGGAGGACGAGCAAGGAGCAGAAAGTGCATGCAGCCAAATTCCTGGAACACAGTAAAGCATTTTACATTAAAGATGGTCATCATCAAAAATTCAATCCCTGAAGGCCATGAAATGCCATACACTTTTAGAATGCATTTACAGTGGGATTTCAGTTCAGTTTTATGGAAATGGAAAGCCCCCATACCTCTACATCTATGCTCCAGCAGACAGCTAACACCACAACTAGCACTAAAGACAAAGAGCAACTTTTGTAAACAGCTGAGGACATGACAAGTGCTCCATTGACATTTTAGTCTATTTTCAGTGAGAGGAGGGCATAATTCTTAGCTCTGTTTCTAGATACATAAAATTGAAGTTCTTCTAAAATTCTAAACCTGTGAATTAGTTTTAAATAAACAACGTATTTGCAGGTTTTGCACTTCAAAAGGAGCAACCCTACAGCACATCTGCTTCTAAAGATAAGAGGTAGCACTAAGATAACACTAACAGAAGTAGCTTTTCCCTCTTACATTTATGCAGTTCCTAAAGCATGACCCAGATACTTCTGCTAGAGGGAATACAGAACAAACTAGAAGTACAAATATCAGTATTTAAACTTCAAATGACAAGAGCAGATTCTGGAATCCATGAACACATACCAGAACTCACTCTCATAACTTTTTCTTCCTCGGGTACAAAATTCTCAGTAGAGAAGGCCACATCAAGTGAAAATTAATTTGTAAATGTTAGACAGAACCATCTCAGTCATTGTATATTATGTCACTTGCTAAAGTGAAAAGTTCAAAACTATACATAAGATAATGGAGGTTATGGTTTAATTACATCAGTAGCCTAAGGCCTCATAAGGAGGATTACAAACTTAGTTCTGCACCTCGGCTTTATTATCCAGACCTTCCAATGTAATGTATGCTTCTATACAAGTGGTTTCATAAATAGCACACACTGACACTCGTACAGTACATCAGTAGTTCAGGTTCCTTGCTATCAGAAATGACCACAGACTACCAACAAGGATTTTTTGTTGTTGTTTCTTTTTTAAAAAAACAAAAACAGAATTTGCACTCCTCACCTTTTACAAATATGCAACAGGAGACAACTGTTAGATGCAGATGATTTAGCATATACCTTACCCAACACCATCACATCCATCCCTTGTTGGCATGGCTCACATTTAAGGCTGCAGTGGCTTCTTACATACAGGAAAGGTCACAATGCTCACTGAAAACTCCCAGCAGCCCACAAAAACAGGCTCATGGAGCACTGCACTAAGGATGGTCATTACTGGTAACAAGTACTGCACACAGTGATTGGTGCCTCTCACACAAAGCCAAAGCACTCCAATGTTCCTTAAGGCTCCCAAACGAAACCACCCTCATTCCTGGGCAGCCCTAATGAGACTGGGCCAAAGTGCAAGAAGGTTGGAGGAATCAGTTCTCACCAGGGCAAGCAGAGGCAAACATTGGTAAGGCATGCTCCTCCTGGTTCCTCCGTTGATACCGCTGCACAAACTCCCTCTGGCTCTCCAGGATACTGAAATCAGCAGCTATAGTGGTGTCAAATACATAATGCACCCCTAGGAAACAAAGCAGTTTGGAAAAGTGAATTACTAGAATGTTTTCCATCTGCCAGGTGTCTTTCCAAGATCCAAGTCAATCAAAAGAACTTTGGAAGATCAGTGGGCATACTGCCCACCCTCTACAGAATTTTCATGGTTAGTACAGTCAGAAATAATAACTGTACACTAGAAAGCTAATCTTCTATGCCATGAACCAAAAAGGAACACCAACTTGCTAACGCTGACTAGCAATACTTCAAATACCTGTTTGCTTCCTTATGGAAAAACTTCCCATTCAGCACATATATTTACTCTTTTTTGTTCACTTGAATGAGATCTCAAGACCACAGGGCTGTATGCTCCATGAACGAGCATTCTTCACAAAATATGCTGAAGTGATTTATTATCCAAAAATATATATATATATGTATATGTTGCTGGTAAAGGTATATGACACAACACCAACACTGAGACTTTCCATCTGTCTGTTCAGCAACGCACTCCCTACACACCTATGTAATATCAAGCACATTACCACAGCAAGCCAGGCAACAGTAATTAATGTATGCTAAGAAAACTGGGACCCACCAAAACTCAGCTTTCTTTCTGGATGTAGAGAAAAATATATTGGGTACAGAAATGCAAGGAAACGATAAAAAAAAATTTAAAAAGTTTTAATTGCATTAAAAAACCCCCATGCATTATAACTATACTTTTACTTAGTTTTTCAAATTAAACTTTGTGTACATAATATAAAGACTAAGGAAATACAGCTTTAACATAAAATAAGCAAATACAACAGTTGTTGTGAGTCATTTCAAAATGCAGAAGAATAACCAGAACTGAGAATCTACCAGCAGTACCAAAGGACTACTACCAAAGGACTGGAAGGCATTTAGGATAAGAATTCCCCTCTTCCTCAGTTAAAACAAGGGGAAATCTTACTCAAGTTCATGACCAAATTCTCCTGATTTCTTGGTAATGAACATAGATGGATCTACAATGCCCTTCTGTTCTATGACCTTTACTGTCAGCACTGCAATGCTTCAAATCTGTTCCTAAAACCGAAGTGTGTCATACTGGTGTGCTGTCATTAATATCACAGAGTAGGCATTTCAAACTCAACTCTGAACTACATTGTGCAATGGCACTTTATGACTGCACAACAAGCAGTTCTGCTGAGAAAGCAAGAGCCCCAAATAGTCTTCCCTTTAAGCTTAATCACTGTAACAAACCCAAACTTACCGAGACTTTTGAGGAAACCACAGAGTCTCTTGGCTGCATCATTCACAGAGAGACTGAATTTAGCAGCAAAATAAGGCAATGACTGAGGACATATAGACACTGCCAACACTTTGTGTTTTGAGGTATCACACTTCTGGTAAACAAAACAAAGAAAAAGAAAACAAATTAAGTAAGTACATCAGGGTAAGGCTTCCTACTTTCTCTCCTTCCACCCTTGGAGCTCCTCATTGTTCTACTCCTCGCACTCCTCACCACACTTCAGTGAGCCTCAGCATTAAGTCACCATAGAATCACAGAATCACAAGGTTGGGAAGGACCTACAAGATCATCTAGTCCAGCCACAAGCACTGATACAACAAATCTTGTTTCTTGAGGGCAGCGCAGGACGCACTTCTGATCTTGTCAGTGCTTATCCCTAACCATCTATAGATGTTGCTTCTGCATGACTCAGGGAAAGCCATCTGTCCTAGAACTGTTCTGTGGTTGGTGCCCTAATGGCACGAGGAAATTTAAGAGACATTCTGCACCTATGAAGTTTTGAGTCCTAGCAGAAGCTTCTATTGTCAAATAAGAAAAAAAAGGAGCATGTTCATATATTAAAACAAAGGAATTCCTGTTTCCAGAGCACAGGCATTTGAAGTTACAAATTTAAACAAGCAAATTACAAATCCTATTTGTTAAGGCTCTCAGTCACTGCAGAAGCTGAGGGAAGCTGATAAGCCAGGACCCTTAAACCAGAATTTGTGAAAGAAAGAAGAACACTCTTAGAATACCAAAGGTGATGGGCATTGTAAAGCTCTGATGACAGAACTTTAAAGATGAACCTCAGGGCTTAGTTGGGATGTTGTCCACACCAGTGGAACATTTGACAGAGAAACTAGGACTATGGTACAAACAAATCTTAATCTAAGCAGGTTAGAGACCACAGTTTGTACTTTGACATCCTAAATGCTGTATAATGGCCACACAAGTAGAGCTCATTATCCTCTGGAAGGCAACTCCCTTGCTCACTACCCTTGTCAGGACCTGCGAAATTCTGATCAAGGTACCCATGTGCTTCCCAAGTGTGGACTTCAGGCTCTCTTTAGTGAACCCTATGTAAGCCATAAGTTTTTTTAACCCCATTTTCTTCTCTTTCATGTACAATAATATCGTGTTCTACTGAGTGTTAAAGTAGTTCTAATAAAACTGAATCACTATGTAATTAATCCTATTATTTACAACACCAAACATATCAGCTAAGTCACAGAGAACACAGACCTTAGCAGAAAGCAGCACCAGAACACATCTACCTGTTTCACTAAGAATTTTTATCAATAATTTCTAAAGGCAGCTTGAATATATACTGAAAACAATTCTACTTCCAAAAATTAGGCTCAGTAACTTCGTATTATGTCAACACATTGGCACCAAAAACTTCCCAGTAAAACAGCCCTAGTAAACCAAGGTGTGAATGTATAAACAACAAAGCTCAGACTAATTCATTATTAGAGTAATGATGAAATTATCTGTTCCAGAAGTCTTACTATTGCAAATGCAATAACTTTCCTTCAGCATTCAGGGTCAGTGCTGTAATTCTGCTTCTCAAGTGCAAAAGTATTGTAAGCACTTTTTCTGTTCATCTTGCACTATGTTTTCACTTCCCCTTTGGGCAAAGTATATCCTGACAAATCTTCACATTATCTGCCCTGGGAAATTAAGTTGCTTAGTCATGCTGCAATCTCCTCCTGCTCACAGAAAGCAGTGTATTATTGTTAGTGCCACTTTACCTTATTAAGGTTGAGTATGCGAAAGAACTCCTTCTGATTCTGTTGGAAAACTCTGGCTCCTTCTTCTGATGTCATGCAATTGTCACAAGCTAGGCAGTCGCTAAGGAGTATTTTAGCATTAGCCAATGTAAAAAACTCATTTTTCTGGAAGAAAAATATAAACATGCAAATATTTAATAATGATCAAGTCATTTTCAACATCTGCACAGTGAGCCAGTTGAAGCACAAATACGTTGATTTGTTTAAAACAAGACAACCCACAACACTTGTATAACACCCAAGATCGTAGGGAAACAATCACAACAACTTGATAAACTCTTCTACTATTACTACTGTGAAACTGCAAAGCAATCAAGTGTGAACACACAGATCTGAATTTAGTCAAAGCCTATGATCCAGTAACTTGATTTGCATTGCATTTCAGCACTCAGTCCCCATCCATTTACCAAGTAACTGAGAAAACTTATTTCAACTATTAAGCCTCTTTAATAGCCAGCTAATAAGAAGGCTAAGGCTTTTAACCACTAGGTGCAGCAAACAGAACGCAGCCCTACAGCTGACCATTCTCTGTAAGATCAAGAGCACTGTATTCCTGGCTAAAACACCACTAGCAGCGCATCTGTGGGGAAAAGAGTATTTATACAGAAGTGCAAGATGACCACGTTACTTGCAAAAAAGACCAAATTCCTTCAATTAAGAACCTATTGCCAGGGAAACAGTTACTTATGGAGGAACAGCAGGGATACTTAAGAAACATCTGTGCACCTCAACTGGCAACATCCCACTTTCTCCTTTAAACCTCTGTCCCCACTGTAACGATCTTAGGTAAGAGTTTGACATGCAAACAACGAACAAAACCCTTGGCTTTGTTTTGTGTTTACAGACCATCTCTTCTTAAAGACTTCCTGATTCTCAGGAGATACACAGACACTGTCAGAACTGATTTGCATTACACGAGAACTTGGGAAGTTCTCCGTTTGGAGCTTCTTTCCTTTGGGCAATACCCGGAGAACGCGCGGCTGCTTTCAGAAGGTCCATTACCTCCTCAAAGTCATCGTTAGGACTCAGCACATCCACCGACGTACTTTGTGCATCGTCATTTTTCTGTTTTTTACTGCATTCCTGAAACACACCATAAAACACATCACACGAAATACAACCGCTGCCGAATAACAACCCGTCTGCAGAATTATCTCGACAGTTCCAAACTCATCCTGCTCACGATACGGGCTCTAACGGTGCCACAGGAGCCTTACAGGTAACGCTTTGTTTCTCTACAACGAAAACAAGCGCTCACAAATCCACCTGCTCCACCACTTTTCCATTTCTCAGCGTTCCGGGCCGCAGCACATGGGGAACGGCCGCAGAATCGCCCCGCGATCGCTCGGATCAAAGCGGGGCTCCGCTCCCCGCCGCCCTCGGGCCCGCTGACCTCGGAGCCGGCGGCACAACGCGTCGCATTTCAGCCGTCGCCGCGGGACGCCGCGCTCACCTTTTTGGTGCAGTTCTCGCACTTCATTTGCGGTCTCTGGGGCGGCTCTCGCTCGGCCTGGCCGCCGGGGCTGCGGGACAGGAGCAGTCAGAGCCGCGCACCGCCCGCCCTTTGTCGCCGTTCCCCTGCCTTCTCGCCCCGGGATCGGCCGGGAGGGCCGACCTCCCGCCCGCAGCCAATGCGGCCCCCGGGGCGGGGTGGCCCCGCCGCGCCCCTCACGTGTCCGTCCCGCAGCGGGAGCGCACCGCGCTGCGCCCGCCTCAAGGCTCCGCGGCTCCGCCGAGGCGACGGGTGAGCGGACGGCGCCGGGAGCCGCGGAACGGAGCGCCGTACCTGGCCGCGAAGCCTCGCGCTCCCGCCGAGGCACGGAGCCGCCTCAGCGCCGCGCCGCCGGCAGCCTCCCGCCCGCCGCCTCCCCGCCCCCCTGCGCGGCGGGGCTCATTGTGGACCTGAGCCTCGTCACGTAGCCGCCGCCGCCGCCGCCGCCGCCGTGCGCGCCCCCGGCGCGGGGCGGGCACGGAGCGGAGGGCCCCGGCGCGCGCCCCGCTCACCGCGCCGCCGCGCGCGGAGGGCGTTGAAGGAGCGGGGGGTGCCGGGCTGCGCTGCGGCCTCAGAACCGCGGCCGGGCGTCGGTTCGTGTTCCGACGTCGCCTTTCCTCAGGCAACGTCTGAGCTGCAGCTTCCCTCCCTGTTAGAGGCAGCGGCTCTGAACCACACCGTTATTGCGATGAGCGCAAACGGCACCGCTGCACGGGAACCACAGACGGCGTCTGGCTGGGAGCCCTGCGTGCGAGCGCCCAGTTCTGCCTTAATGCGGCCTCTGTGTAAGACATCAGCACGCCTTCCCGTTTTGAAATCGCTCATTAACACGAGGTGTTCCGAGGCACCCAACCATTCTAGAGCAATCCCTGTGCAGCTCAAGACTTCGAGTTTCCTGTATAGCCACTGAAACGCAATTAACAACTCGGACCGCTGCTGTCCTGCTAAGCAGGAGCTGCGTGTGAGCTCACAGCTGGAATCCTTCTGTTCCACACTCACGGTTGTGCTTAATTATCCCGCACTGATACAGTGATTCTTCCAAAGACCTGACAGCATGGGATGGTTCCACGATTCTGTGCAGCTCCTATTTAATTTTTGTGTTATTTTCCCACATATTCCTTTACAATTAGAACACAAACCGGTTAACTACATCAACATTTTTGCAGAAATACTGAAAAATCAAAAAGCATTTTAAGCATTCCTCTGCCTGTGGAATAAATGGATGCAATTAGTTTCAACTTAAGGATTCGAGCAATAAAAAAAGAACAAAAACTCATGCAAACCAGACAGCAAGCAAAGAATCAATGTTTCATTCCACGGTATGAGATTATACTTGTGTCATTAGGAGATAATTAGGTTGCCAAGGGGCAATTTCTGCTTTCCATCCACTATTTATATCATTCTTCCATAGGCAGCAGATGAGCACAGTGTCTGAAAGCACTGCCCTGCTGCACCTGCCCTGGACAGCAGCGCTCAGTTGCTCTGCACAGCTGCAAGGCTATGTCCAAAGGAACTCACCACATCAAAGCTTTTCCGTGCCAAAGGGAGGCAGTGCTTAAGAGCATCACTTGCTTTTTTGCCCTCTCTCCTTGCGGTTGAAACCTGTTGCTGTATTTGACATTTACACCCACACCACTAGCAACAACGATAGAGAAAAACAAAGTGCTTCTCTATCAAAACAGTACGTTGCAGCCAACTTCAGCAAACTTTAAAGGTTATGTATCAGCACTGCAAGGCATCGCAAGCTGGAAGCGCCTCAAGCCAGTGACAGCATCTGCCACTCAACAGCTGTCAGAATTAGGCAAAAGAAAACCACAAGTAATCAATTACATATGTCTGGATGGTTCTTCTAACAGATTACCTCCCTCAAAGTACTGCAGTGAAGTTCCTAGATGATTGCACAAAAAATGTCATAAGAATCATTAATCAATAGCAATAACTTGCAAAAACCCGTGCCATATTCCAGTCTTGAGCATATGTGTGGTGTTTCCCATATTTAAATAATTTCTAACCTAATCAACTCTTATCAGGTTATCCTATTACTGGAGAAACATACAGTTGTTAAATTTTGTCTGATAGTAATACCAAAATAAATCAGACCCTCACGGTTTTGCTGTATGGCATATATTGACTGGAGGGGACAGGTGAGTTTCTTATTTACTACACTCTGCCCTAGAGAAAATAAATCTTTTGTATATTACTGCTAAAAGCAGCCTAACATTAGTTTCCAGAAATCACTGCTTATAGATTATTTTTTTTTATGTTAAATCTATATAGATTTAATAGAGCCTCGAGAAAGTCAGCTGCTCATTTGGGCTGAGGACACCAGGCACTAACGATTTATTATTCATCCAAATCCAGCAGCTGGTACCTCGTGACTCCCAAGCACACCAATTGAAGCTTTCAGTTCCTTGCAGTCCTTCCCCATTCGCACAATAGTTGTTACACAACACAGACTGCAGATAAGTGTATATTTTCTATTATTTGCAATTAGTTAGCTGATTTTTTCCCCCTTTGTTCAAACAGTTCATTCTGGACTGTCTAAACTAAACCTAAACCTAAGGGACCCCATGTAACTTAAAGTTAAAACTAATTGCTGTCAAATCAGAAACTCAGTTACCATTTGCCCACAGTGATTTTCAGGAGCAGCTGCACAAACTTTAATCACATTATGGCCTTAAGCAAACCCTCTGGAGTATCTGGATTTGTATTAGGAAAAAGGCCCAAAATTGAGAATGTTATTCAGGAAGAACCACATTCCTGTGCAAATGGGAGAGGATCAAGTATCCTTCCATCTAATAGATCTAATAGATGAAAGGATGCGTTGATTTATGTAAAGGGAATTTAAGAAGTTAAGCTTAGCTGCTGGTGCCTACATTTTACCAATTTTGTCCCAAAACTGACATGAGCAGATATTATAATGAATTAAACAAGAACAAATTTTGCATGTGAATGATGTTCAACTGAACCTGAAACACAAAGATATACCTTCAGGTGACATACGATTAATGAAAGGTCACAACTTCATGTTAAGCCTGTAAGTGTAACATTTATTTTTGCTTTTTATTCCCTACTGCAGTGGAGGGATTCAGCTACTGGGTCTTCTGTGTGCAGCTGTCTTGAGATAACATTGTTATCTCATGAGACACTGAGAGACCCCCCCCACTAACCTCACCAATGTACAACATGCACAAAGTACAACTAGTAGCCACAGCCCAGCACAAACACTGCATGGCAGTCAGTGCCACAAGTGCCAAGTGTGCACCGGCTGCCATCGAGAGCCCTAGCATGCATTGGCCTCCATGGGTCACCAGTGCTGCCGAGACCAAGGGGCAGCTGGAAGAGGCTCTCTGGGTGGACGGATTCCAACCGAAGAAAGACATGGAGATGCTGGAGTGGGTCCAGAAGGAGGGCTATGAAGATGCTCAGAGGGCTGGATCACCTCTCCTATGAAGAAAGGCTGAGGGAGCCAAGGGTGTTCAGCCTGGAGAAGAGAAGGCTGTGGGGAGACCTCACTGCAGCCTTCCAGCACATGAAGAGAGCTTATAAACAGGAAGGAGAGCAAATTCTTGCATGGTTGGATAGCACTGAGACAAGGAGGAATGGTTTTGAACTAAAAGAGGGAAGATTTAGGTTAGGTGTTAAGAAGAAATTCTTCACTCAGAGGGCAGTGAGGCTCCGGCACTGTGCAGAGCTGTGGTGCTCCATGTCTGAGGACATGGATGGGCTGTGGGCAGCCTCGGTGTGGGCACGGCAAGGTGGTGCTGATGGGCTGTAAGGTCCCTTCCAACCCAACCATTCTATGACTCCAGGATTCTGTCGGCTTGCCCTGCCACCCCCTCAGCCCCTCGCCCAAGCAGGACCAGCAAAACAGCACCAAGTGCACCCACTAGAGCTCTCCCACCCCGTACATCTACCCCAACAGCACACAGCTCCCCACTCTGCCAACACGAGCTTCCCTGCTCCTTTCTATACGCGTTAAGCTACGCAGACTCAGGAAACGATGACTTTTAGACAACACAACGCCCAGGCTGCGCCACCATCTTGAACGCGGGCTCCGCGCCGCCATCTTGGGTGAGGCTCTTCCTCTCCCAGTTACAAAGCCCGAGCGATCCCGGCTCGCTCAGTGCTGTGGTTGCCCACACTAAATATGGCGTTCGGCGCGTCCCGTTCTTAGGGCGAGTGAGGCAATCGGCGGGGAGCGGTGGCAGCGGGCATCTTTCGGAGCGGGCAGGTAGGGGTAGGGCTGCGGGGCGGGATGAGGCGCAGCCCCCGCTGGGTTGGCCGCCCCGCGTCAGGCGGCCCCGGGCGGGCGGCGGCGGCTGCTAAGGCATCCCTAGGGATGCAAGGAGCGCCTCAGCAGCCGCCGCCCACCCGCCCGGGGCCCCGCAGGCGGGTGTGAGGGGGTGTGCGGGGACCGCCTGGGTTGGGATTCGCTGCTTTGTGTACCCCGCTCACCCATGTGCGCGGCTGTGCCGTCGCTTTGGATATCCCTCATCGATTTGAATAGTGCTGGGTGGGTGGATTTCTCTCGATGGGAAAGAGTTTTGCTTTCACCTGAGCGTGCCTTTGTGATGCGCAGCACTTTGTGTGTTTGTTGGGCCCAGCTTTTCCTGGACTGTACTCTTCATAACAGCAACAACAAGCATCTCTACTTACTGCAGGAGAAGTAGCAGTCCTTTCTCTGGGGGCAATTCTGAGCAGCTCAGCTGGTTCCAGTGCCGTTTGCACCTGTCTGTTCTTAGGTTGTGCTGGTAGTGTTAAGATAGGATGGTTTGGAGCTCTCAGTCATGTCAGAATTCAAACCATCTTATGTGTGGAGGGTAAATGGATGCTGTAAATGCTACATGAAATCACCCAGTTCTTAACTGTCTTTAAATAGGTACTTGTTTTCTTGATCTCTGTTGTTACTTTCTGTCTAGGTCGAAGGCATGGCATTGCTGGGGGGAATGGAGCATTGCTGGAAATTCCTGTTGCTATTCTGGAGTAGGCTTGGAAGCTGGGAATGCCGTATACGGCATTATCTGACACTTTGCTGTCAGGCTGAGGCTGTAACCCTGCTGTTCTGTCCTGGAGAATGAGGACAACCAGTATCTGTGGTGCAGAAGACTGTGTTGTCTTGCTTCAGCTCCAGCACAGTCTGTCGTGGTTGCCTCTGCACGTAGCACAAAAATGCCATCAAAGGTCTTTGCACTACACTTGCTGTTTTACTAGTCTGAGGAATTGCTAATTCATACAGCACTAATATTTCTGGTTCTTGTTTTTGATTTTTTCTTCTGCAAGGGTAGGAACAAGTAGAGACTTTATTCCCAAAATGCAGAGTTTCTTGGAAAGTAGTTCAGGTTCCTGTTGTGCAAGTCTCCTCCTCATGACTGTTTTTGTTTGTCTGCCCTTTTTAAAGTGTGCATGCTATTCTTCCTGTGAGAAAAAGGTCGTGTTCCCACTCTGGGTGCTATTGTAGTCCAGATAAAAACTTGGTAAGAAGTCGTAACATGCTAGGAAGGAAGAGTGTTGGAGTCAGCAACAAAACTACTTTCTATTTTTGTTTTGTTCCAACAAGGTTACATGAATCAGACTGGGCTGTGGGGAGCTGCTCCTGAAGATGTACATGTTGATTGAAACCCGCACAAGTTCCCTTCTTCATCTGACAAGGTCACCTGGCATCAGGTCTTGGTCTGTCTTTGTTGGTAAGTATTGTAAGAAAGACTGAGTCTCCCTAAAATTCTGTTCTCACCACTACCTTTTATTTCTGATTTCAGTCCCCCGAACTCTTTAACTTCTTTGTTGGTAGTGTTCTTCGGTTTATTTCAGAGCTTGTGCTGAGAGGAATCGTAATGAATTCTTGAAGGAGCCTGTAGCACGAGATGCATATGTCATGCTACAGAAAGGCACTACAGAGGGACCTGGATAGACTAGTTTGATGTGCCAAGGCAAACTGTATGAGTTTCAGTAGGGTCAAGTGTTGGGTCCTGCATTTTGGTTACCAACGATGCCAGGCAGCCCCACAGGCATGGGAAGGAGTGGCTAGAAAGCTGCCTGATGAAAAGGGACCTTGGTGTACTGATGGACAGTTGGCTGAATAAGCCAGCAGTGTGTCCAGCTGGCCAAGAAGGCCAATGGCATCCTGGCTTTGGATCAGGAATGCTGAGCAGGACTGGGGAAGTCATCCTGCCCCTGTATTCCGCACTGGTGAAGCCCTACCTCAAGAACTGTGTTCAGTTTTGGGCACCTCAGTACAGAAAGGACATAGAGGCGTTGGAGCAGGTCCAAAGAGGGCAGCAATGCTGGGGAAGGGCTTGGAGAATATGGCCATGAGGAGAGACTGAAGGAACTGGGGCTGTTTAGTCTGGGGGAAGAGGAGGCTGAGGGGAGACCTTACTGCTCTCTTCAAACACCTGAAAGGTGATTGCAGTGAGAGCGGGCTTGGTCTCTTCTCACTGGTGACAGGATGAGGGGAAATGGTCTCAAGTTGCACCAAGGGAGGTTTAGGTTGGATATCAGGAAGAACTTCTTTACAGAAAGGGTTGTTAAGCACTGAAATAGGCTGCCTGGGGAGGTGGTTGAGTCACCATCCCTGAATGTGTCATTTGGATGTGGTGCTCAGGGACATGATTTAGAGGTGGGTTGTTAGTTAGGGTAGTATGGTTACTTGATGATCTTTAAGGTCTTTTCAACCTGAGAATTCTGTGATTCTTTCTGACATTTTCTTTGAGAAAGATGAATCATGACTTGAACTCCTCCTTTTGTATAGCCCCTAAATGAGCCTGATATTTGCTCTTCACTGTAGTGGTTTCACAGTGAAACTGATAATTTTTCAGTCTGTCATGTGCAGAACCTCACACTCATAGATTGAATTCTAAGGAAGTCTTAAAGGGTTGGGAAAGAACTCATGCCAGGCAGCATACAGGATCCATATTTGCATTGAAAACAAATCTGGATTCTCAGAAATGGCAAAACCTGCACTGTAGCAATGCTCAGTTGCAGAGTCACACTGCCACAGCTTCCTCCTGAATGGAGGAGGGCAGTTGGTGGCTTCTAACACAATTTGTTGCACAAATTTTCTTTTGGCTCCACAGCACTTAGAGGGGGAAAAATAACTTTGGTAGTGTAAACATGATAAGCATGAGTGCTTGAAGCTGTACTGTGCTTGAGGGGAAGTATAATGTAACGGTTAGACTGAGTTTCTCTAGAATTCTCAGTTTTGTCACTACCTTTTATTTCTGACTTTGGTCCCCTCTGCTCTTTAATTTCTTATATGCAGCTGGGGAGTTTATTTTATTTTTTTACACTAAGTTCAAAGAAATATAACTGTCTTTTGTAGAGTAATCAATGTTGCAGTCACAAGACCTTGTGGCTTTAATTTGTGAGTGTTCTGTATTTTCAGGGAATTTTAGGACGTTTGAGTTCCTCATCCTAATTCTCTCCTCTTATTCTAGGAATAGCCTCCATAGGTTTGGCTGCTGCTTATTACAGTGCAGGTAATGGCCTATCATTTTTAAGAATTGTTTTTCCTGTTGACTCCTTTGTGTGGCTCTGTGCGGCCTTACAAAGGCAGTGTATGTACCTGTCACACTCTGTGTGACACGAATATTAGAACCCAATAATAATTCTTGCCTCTGTGTGAGTCATTATGCTTGAATGCTATATTTCTTACTCTGGCAAATGAGCAGGGAGACCAAGTATCTTAAGTAATAACACTGAGTGCTCTAGCATTTTGTGCTTTCAGTATGCTGTATGTGATTAGCTGCTCCCCACAGCCCTGCTGGGAAGATGTACCAGATGTCCCCATAATGAAATTGTAACCGTGCCTTTGATTCCAGTGCTCCGTTTCTCTGGAAACTGTTAGATCATCACTGGCAGAAATTACTCATAGAAAAGCACCTTTTGAGTGCAGGCAGCTGGTGCTGCTTGCCCCCAGTAGGGCAGAGTGCAGCACGTGATAGTTATTTTTCTACCCGTGGAATTTATTTTTCAAGCTGTTCTGTGATTCTCTTGCAGCATCCTGTTGAGCCTCAGGTTTTAAAGCTTAGTAGCATATAAGAACTTACTGCCATTACAGTACATACTTATTTGAAGAACAAAGTTCAGTGAAAACTGCTTAAAACACCAACTATATCAGACATCTACGTGATTGGTTTTTGGTTTTTTGTGTTTTGAAACAATACTGAGCTATATTCTATTTTCCCTTCAGTAAAAGCTTGAATAAGTTTAGATAGGCTGCTAGGTGTAAACCTTTCCAGGACAGAAAACAAGTGTTGGCTTGCTAAAAGGGCTGACTGCTTTCTTTTGTGAAGCTTCAGTGAATTACTTTGCATTGTTCCATAACCCTGAAATAATGTACATTAGAGTTAATGGCAAAAATGCTGCTGCATCAGAGAAACCACTTCTTTCCTTGTTGCCTTTATAAGGAGCGTGCAAAACTGTTTTGTATACGAAAAAAGGAAAGAAGCTCTAACTTTGTGCATCTTTTGTGTTGTTCAGACAGCTTGGCATGGAAGCTCTTCTATATGGCTGGATGCTTCTTCGTGGCAGCACAAAATCTGGAGCAGTGGGAGGTAAGATGTTCAGCACAGGAAATGAGGTTATTGTGCTAGCTCAAAAATGGTTGTCAGGTGTTGATTTCAGCTGTCTAATGTACTTTACTATTGTGCAGTTGAAACAAGCAATTTATGCTTTTGGTTTTGAGGAAACTTCAAAATTCTTAAGCTAGGATGTGAAGGTAAATAAAGCACTTTTTTTTTTTTTTTAAAGGGGAGACCTGTCCTTTGTGGCAGACATGCAGGCAGTCCTGCTCTTTGTGACTTTTTCTCTTCATGTAAATGAATGAAAAAAAGTTCTCATTTAGCTGTTCTGCTGATTTGTTCACTTGCTCCTACTAATGATAAGTGACCATTGAGGGTGGTTCAGCCTTCCAGGCTACTCAGGCTGTTTTCAATTAGAAAGAAATTGTGTTTGTGAGGCTTGTTTCTGATCTTTATGATGTCTGTGTTGCCAGTGAAGTGACAAGCCTGAGTTATTGGATAAATAACCTCCAAGAGAGACTTGGTGTTATCATTGATTCTTTGGGAAATTTTAAACCTAGTGTAAGCCGTCTGTAAGAAAGGGTTACAGGAGCAGCATAGAAGTGTTCAGATTTGATTTCAACATAGCTTTTATTACATGAAGAATGTGGCAGGAAAGGCAGAGAAACCAGCTTATCTTCCTTCTAGAAGTAACATAAGAGATATGGAAAAGTCTGTTAAACCATGTGCAAGATTACCATTTTCATGGTCCAGTAATAGACAAAAGTCTCCAATTAAAATAGCTAGATGTAAGAGAATTAAAATAGCTGTATACAAAGAAAAGATTGTTTTTTAATTTTTTTTTTAATTTTTCAATTTTACAGGAAGCTGTATTTGACAAGAACAAGGGAACAGTGTGCCTAAAAACATTCAATCTTTACAAAAAGATACTGACCTTCTCAAAAGGAGGCAGTGAACAAGGTGAGAGAGCAATATCTGTGATAGCAACTGTGATTGGCAGGCAGAAAAAAAATCAAGAGTTTACTGTTTCTTTTTTTGTTTTCCCTCAAGAGTTCTGTACTCAAGTTAAGCACATTTGTTTCCAGGTTCACAAACAGCAAAAGTCATAAATTGCCTTTTAGGCTCTGTGTGGTTTTTTTCAGGCTAAGGTACTGAATGCATCACATTAGTCTTTTTAATTCGGGAGCTTCCATGCTGCTTTTCAGATCAGTGTAAGCCATTCCTTTGGAATGATTATATGCAGGTTTGCATTTCCCCTGGCTAGCCTGCTTTGTGAATGGGACAGGTGGAAAGACATTTTGCTTATATTAAGTATTGGTGGATTCAAAATTGTATCAGGCTCCCTAAAATGCCTGGGTAGTATTCTTATTTAATGTAAAGTGAAATGAACATTTGTTTTTTTTTCTGAAAATAAAGCAAAGTTAATGTCCATTTACGACAGCATATTCAGTATGCTGTCATACTCAGCTTAATGCAACATCTAACTTCTTTTGAGCTTTCTGATGAATTGACAGAAGCTGAAGTTTAGTGTGTGACTTCCTTAAGGTTACTGCGAGGCAGAAGTTCCATTGCGAAGTGAAGTAGGATCTTCAATGTCAGATTTTCTTATTCTTGGTAGTCTAAATCAAACCAGCTCTCGAGATGCTTAGAAAATTAACAAAGTACACCACGTTTAAAATCCAAATCAATTTTAGGACAGGACATTTTGGGGGCAGAAGATAAAAATGATTTTTAATTTCTGAACTTTTCTTTTGGATGTGTTGGAGCTCAGCACGTCTCTTCCTGAGAGGTTATTACAGTTAATATGGGGATGCAGAGGTGAGCAGATAATTCTGTAAAGTTAAATCTTTTAGTATTTGTTCTATCTCAGTAAACTTAACAGCTGTTTACCTTCTCTGTACACAAAGAGTTGAGAATCTTTAAAGTGTGGCCATGTAAGAAACCAATGGTCTCCATTTCCTACAAAGCAGTGTAACTTGTTCATGAGGGTTGTACCAGCTAGTATGCACTGTGGTGTTTGTTTTGGTCCATTGTTTTAGCAATGCCTGGGTATTACAAGTCTGTGGTAGTTGTGCGAGTTCAGAACAATAGTACTCAAGAGCACAGAGTCCCAGTCTCACAGTGACTAGGACTGCTCCCCAGGAGAGGTGCTGAAAGTTTATTGAAATGCTAATAACAGATGGCTTTGTTTTCCACATCTGCTTACAGTGGTTGCTCTACTGCATGAGATCAGAGATGTCAATGTGGAAGAGGAGACTGTGCGATATTTTGGGAAGGGTTACCTGGTTGTGCTACGATTTATCACTGGATTTTCACACCCACTGACTCAGAGTGCTGTGCTGGGCTGCAGAAGGTGAAGTGTGGACTTTTTTCTTTTTTTTTTTTTTTAATTACAATGTGTAGATGGAAAACCAGTCACATGGGTTGGTAATTGCCAGCTATTAAACGAATCATTTTAACACCATTCTTACATGCTGATATGACTGTTATTTGGTTTAACTTTTTCAAACCACTTACAGCAGGAAGTGTGAGAAGAGGATTGATGTGTTCTGACAAGGAAGGAATTGCTTGGCTTGATGTTTCTCTATATGTAGGATGCTGTCAGTCATGCTCTGTCATATCAGCTAGCCCTTTAAAGAGTTGTTCTCACGAATCGTAGAATGACCAAGGTTGGGAAATACCTCTAAGATCACTTAGTCCAACCATCCACCTACCCCCAATATTTCTCACTAAACCATGTCCCTTAGTACAGAATTTAAGCATTTCTTGAACACCTCCAGGAATGGTGACTCAGTTGTCTCCCTGAGCAGCTCATTCCAGTGCCTGGCTCCTCTTTTCGAGAAGAAATTAATGTACCTGTTCATGTTTCATCACCACCACAATCCTATTAACTCCTACACTGTTTTTTCTTTTCCACAGTGATGTGGAAGCAGTTGCCAAGCTTGTCATCAGTTTTCTGGAATTGGACAGAGCAGAGAGCCAAGATGTCTATGAGAGCAGCGAAACAGAGGCTAGTGATGCTGATGAACCACAGGATGAATATTAATAGTCATGAGCTGAAGAGACGTTCAAAGATCTGGAAATCAGAGATTGGTAGTTCTTCATAACGAAATTCCTCAGTCTTGACCTGGGCATTTCTCTACATGTGCACTTACAGTGGGAAGAATCTGTCTTAGGGCACCTTCTTTAGTGCTAAACTGCTCCAAGATCTGTGCTCCCAATATTGCTATTGTAGAATTGAAAGCTAATTCTATCTTAGTTTCTGGATGTGGACACTGCTGTCTTCTGAACTTCGTCACCTTGTCGCAATTGTCTAGGACTAGTTATTTATTATTGTACAGGTTTAAAAAAGTACTTTCCCATTAATGAATTGGAGCTATAGATGTAAGCTTCCACTTACTGCAGAGATCTGCAGGTACAGTATATGAAATGCAGAACAGCTGAATTTAACTCAGAACAAAATGCTTTGAGGTTTTTGAAATATTGTGAGTTAATATAATGCTAAATTGGTCTTAAGCAGCTTAATATATGCACTGAGGTGATGCAGGGTAGTGGCACTTTTATATTCTCTACTACTGACTTGCCATTAGATAGCAGTGGAAATCATGAGGACGGTCTGGAATTTTAAACATCAGGTTGCTCAGCTTGTTACTGTCTTACTTCTCTTGGAATTGCTAAGGGGCCATAACTAAGAACCAACAAATGATCATGTTGGTTGTTCAATGCCTTTATGTTCTGTTTAACTTCTGGGCATAGACTACCCAAAGAATAGCCTTATTCTAGACTTAAATGTTTACTATTTTAACTGTGTGTTTGGGGAGGAAGAAAATAAACATTCCTTCAGGTAGGGAAAAGACTGATGTCAGACACCATGGCAGCCTACGTTTGTTTAGTATTTTGCTGTAGTAATGAGGAGGTGAATAATAACTTAGATGTTGTTTTTTTAAGATAGCTGGGCTCAGTGTTTGGCTTGGGCCCATGTGTTACTCTGTGTGTGCTGTCTTTTGTTCTGACCAGTGGTTTCATTAGTGGTTAAAATTATGAATTTTCCAAGGTACTTTATGAAGTAAAAGCTACCTCTTTTAGTCAACATGTTCTGTCTAGAACTAAAACTTCATTGTACCTCTATCAATGTGCTGGTACAAGTACAGAAATTGTAAGATCTGAAAGTTCCTTCCATGTGCTAGAACTGCTTGTATTCAAATTTACCAACTTGTGTTAGGAGTTGTATGGAGTTAAGACCTGAATTAGAAAATACTGATAGTTTCCTCTGGGAGGTCTGAATAGACTGTATGGAGGTGGTCTGCCTCCATGCCAGCAGTTAAATGTCTGGTGGCATCTGTTTCTTCAGGACTTAACCTGCATTCCTATTTAAAAATACTCTACCTCTAAAGAAGTGAAAGCTACGAAATGATTTCAGTCACACGTTCCATTGGTAGTGGAAACTGTGTACATGTATCTGACCAAAGAACAGGTTGATTTCACTTCCAGCCATTTGTGTCTGTGAGACCAACATGCATTTACTGCTGGTTTGAAAGGATCATCCAAGTGTAAGAGGGAGCTGCTGTTGACGCAGCCTCACTGTGGCACTGAACCAGGTGTGTTAGTGTTAAATAAGAACTTGTAATCATGTCAGATATCAAAACAGACTTCTGCCAGCACAAATGCTCTTGAAGTGCTCCAAGTTTTCTGGCTGATTACATTCCTTTCAATCTCTGCCTCCCATTACTAGGATTGGGAAACTGCTGTGTACGAACACAGGGGAAAAACAGGTTGCAGGTAATTAACCAAATTTGGCCTTTATTTTGCAGAAAGATGTGAACTACAAACCATCAAATCTTTTATATTATGCAACTTTTTTAACACTTCAGAGAGATTTTCATTTCAGTCTAATAGGTACCCTCAGTAGCACTCATTGTGGAGAGGAGAATGAAACTGAATTTGGGTGAACTGTTTTTTCATCACTCTGTAAAATTAGTTTTGAGCATTCTAAGACTTTCAGTAGGAAATACCCTTAAATGCTTAGTTTTTACATTATAATGTAAGTGAAATAACTCTACTACCTGCAAATACCTTCTTTGTAGTAAGGATATTTGAGGGGTACGTGGTATGGCTGTGCATTGCATTTAGTGTTCCAAACCTACAGATTTGACCACTGAGTGGATAAAATGGACAAAACTTCCTGCATTTAATCTTAGTTACACTGAGTTTCTTTTCTGTTTCCATGAGAGCCAATGTCATGGGGACAATACAAATAATGCTGTGGTTTTTCAGTTAAATATCAGATTTTTATAGAAGTATTTACATTGATCTGTTTTTAAACTGTGTCCTGCTTCAGCTGAGCTCTTCATCAACCTTCGGTACGGTCTTGGCATTAGCATGATGTACATAGGTGTCCTGCAATACTAAACCAAAATGTGAGGAGATGCTCTATGAGGGGGAAGGACCTACAGAAAGGCATTAGATGGCCTGAGTTCTGTGAGTGGTATTTTGTGGAATGAGTTGTGTTTTTAGTTGATGTCCAATAATCAGCTCCTTTTAGAGGCTTAGGTGCATCCCTCCCTCTCCATATCCTGCTGAGAACAGGTAGGCAGGAGAGAGAGAGGGTTGCTGCACAAATGGCAACATGTCTTACATTTACACAGGTAATAAAAGCCACGCTGGCTTATGTATTGCATGAAAAGTGCTAGTTCTGACACTGGTAGATTGCTGGGAGACAAAAATTTGTCTGGAAAATATTTAGAAACAGCTTTTCTACTTGAAAATGGAAGTAGAATTTCAGCAAGGCCTTGCGTGTCTCTTTTTTTATTAAAATCTCCACTGATAAAATCAACATGTTTTGTGTCGCTAATCTTTTTGATTGTTGATTTGAATTATATTAATATTGATGGCTGTCTGAATTACCATTTGGCACCAACCTCCTGGAGATGATGGCGTGGGCGGGCAGGGCAGAGGAATCACTGATCCTGATCATGCTTTCTTAACATTTTTTTTATATCAGTTAATAAAACCAACTTTCCACTGGTGCATGTTTTCCCCTCTTAAGCCAAGCCAACATGCTGTATACAAAACAAAGTTTCAACAAACACTTGGAATATCAAAGTATTTATTAGAGTAAATAATCTTATTTTGAGTAAAGGATGCGACTTCTGCAATTAAGGAAAATACACAGCAGCTGTGTGTTTTTTATGAAAAAAATTGTAGACCACTTTTAATAAGTTATGTTATTGCTACCCCCTCTTGTATGCTCTGCATCCAGAGCTACGCTCATGTCTATAACAATTGGTTCAAGAACATACCAGTACCTGTGCTTCCAAGGTAAGACTTGCAAGAAAGCAGTAAATGAAGCAGACAGGTAAAGGATATTTTGAAGATTCATGATACAGTATTCTTAACTACATGACTGTAGAATTGTTTTCCTTGTATTGACTTTCTTTGTGTTCCAGTAAAGTCCTAAAATATCTTCCTATACATTTCTGAAGATTCTGAATGTTCAAGATGAAAACAGAAGGTAACTTAGCATTTTTCCCTTGTATTCAGTAGACTTTGGTCATGCTTGAGATTTGGACAAAACTGCTGTCAGATGTACTGAATCTGGGAGGGGAAAGTTTGCTGCCTTGTAAATACAGCTGAATTCTGACTCCCGATTTCCATTATGCAAGGAGAGCAAGTCTGATTCAGGGCTCAGAAGTATTAGAGGACAATTAATACAGACTCAAAGCCTATTAACTTGATAAATTCCTTTCTCCCTCAGGTCACTTGTTAAATCACAGTTTTGCTTCAACTCTTAAGATGACAAACTCCAGCTATACGACTACTTGCACATGTCCACTGGCCACGTTTCCCATTGAATAAGACAAATTAAAACATGCCTAATTTTGTGCTTTTATTGCTTTATCTAAATCATCCACCACTTGCTGCAGCTTTTCTAGGCTGGGGTGGACGTTCTCCTCCATCCACTCCTCTACAGTACACTTGTGGAAGACTTGCTCCATGGCTGCCTGGAGGTCTTGCACCACAGCTTTCCACTTGGACAGAAGACTGACCAAAATCAAGGAAGAAAGGAGAAAATGATCAAGTTTGCAGGTGATTTCTGCCTCAAGAGAGGACGAGCTTACTAGGGCTTTTACAGGAGCTACAAAGAGGATACAGTCCTCAGGATGAGTTTGCAGAAGCAGCATCTGTAAGAAAGACCTTTGCACAAATGGCAAAACATTGATGTGTTTAAATACTGTTAATCCTAGCAAGTCTTTTTTGGAAAGCACACACACTGACAGGGGAAAGGGGTCTGGTTTTATCAAAGCTCTGCCTGGATCCTGGCCCCTGCTATGTTCCCACACTGAGGCTCACAACTTCTGAGATGCAGCAGTAACTCTATACAAGGGAAGGCCTTCCAAAGCATCTGTACTTGTATTCACTAAATTTGTTCAACAGAAGGCAAATAAAAATAAGCCTGCTCTTCTATTTAAATCTATACTATGAATACATTGCATTGATTGATTTTTTTTTTTAACTGATCCTTCTGAGTAAACTGTATAAAGAGGTGAGGACTCAAAACTGTAGGAATTTGCCAGCCTGAAAAATGACAGACTTGTTCCTCTGTAAAATAGGTGGTGTTACCTTATTGCATCTGGCTGAAAGTGATGCATTATTATAGGATGAATAATCTTCCTTTTTCTGTGGTAGGGACTGAACCAGCCTGTGACATACCTGAAAATGTATGTTAGTATGAACAGACTTTGAAACAGCAGGAGTGTATCTGCAGACAGAGGGAAGTGATTGAGCTTTAGGTTTATCTCACAAATGGAGAGGATGAGTGAGTAGTAAGCAAATTTAAGGCTACATATCTTTGGAACTGGCTTGTAGAAGACTTTGTGGCAGACAATAACAAGTGGTCACCTGTTGCAATTTAAGTTTCATTTCAAGCTCATTTTTTGGTAACCAAACAATTTAAAACATTCACTTTAAGTTCTAATTCAACAAATAATCAGATTACTGAAATAAGACAGCAGTTTAGGAATTCAGCTGAATTCAGATATTAAGTTCTGCTGAGGTGTCAGTATACAAGGTGAAATGCCTGAAATGTAGTGCTTAATGTTTAAGTGGCTTGTTGGAGCTCCCTGCATATATGGCCCATTTCTAGGTGATACAGCCCCCACACTCCTGTGAACAGAAAAATCAATGTAAACCTTAGTACCTGTTCCTTTCAAGAAGTTCATCCACTGATGACTTGAGGTAGAAGCTAACTTGTGTCACAAGGGTAAGAATATTGCTGCCAGGAAAGGTCCCCGTACTGGTGCTGTCCAAAGAGATGGTTAGTTTCTGCACTTACCGTGCACTGTGAAGTGTCTGAGTCCAGCAGCTGGAATTTTACCTCATGAAAGTATCTAATTCCAGATTGGACATTCCCAGGAGCTTTTCCACATTTTCTTTAACCTTTTCAGAATAGCCACCTGAGCAGAAGACATCAGAAATGAGACAGAGAAGCCTTCGTAGCAAAAGTGCTCAAAAATAGGGTTTTTCTCAAGCACTCAGTTTTGGCTTACCAGATCTCTTTGGATGAGTATATATATTTAAGTTAAAATAGAAACAGAACAAGGAAAAAATGTGGGGGTTGGAGGGAGTACATCTTTCACAAGGCTTCTTGTGCGACGTAAAGCCCTTTCTAGTTATGAGCTTTCCATTCAGAGTACTTAATACTTTTAGTGTCTTAGTTAAGCATAAGCAGGTTGTGTTTTAATGTTTTGAAAAGAAGTGCAGACAGACAAAAGTAAAAATTTGATTGGCAGCTGCCTCTGAAGAAGCCAGAAATGACAGGTGGTTTTTACATGGCACTTTACTTCCTAGATGCATTTAAAAAAAAATGGATTAATTAATTTCTACATGTAAACAAGATTTAAATGTAATTAGTCTCACTTATGTACCAGTGTTTGAAATGAAGTTTGGAATTAATTACCAAGAAAGCAATTCTTAATTTTTTTTTCAGTACATGATGAGTTTTGTGGTGATTTACAGATTAAAACATAACATGATTGGAATACTAT
Source organism: Phasianus colchicus (assembly GCF_987193195.1). Lineage (NCBI taxonomy): Eukaryota > Metazoa > Chordata > Aves > Galliformes > Phasianidae > Phasianus > Phasianus colchicus. The sequence goes on from NC_143455.1 coordinate 3,833,669, forward strand.
GGCTATTTTTAAATGTGTAGTTCAAGAGGCTTCCCTGCTGCCACACTGCAGGCAGGTGAGATGCATGATCTATTGTTTGTAATTTGGATCATGATCAAATAGTGAAACCACCTCAAAATGTAGTAAGCCTGTGCTAACCTTAGGGCAAGGTCATTTCACTACTGCGTTAGGCTTTAGCTCAGAGGGAATAAAGTTGCCATTGTACCATTTTCTAATGCCTGCAGACATACAGCCAATGATGGAATGGCCACGGGGAAAAGCTCACACAAAACAGAGAAGTGATCATACCTAAAAAAGAAAACATTCACTAATTAGACGTTCGAGTTGGGTGAAGCTGAGCAGTAACCAATAGGAAGGATTTCAGCGTTGCCAAGTTCCTTTCTAAATCTCCAAGTTCCTTGTGCATCTTAGGAAGGCTCGGGTGGAAGTCTGCTTCATGTTAAAAGATGTTCCTTACCTCTGCCAGCCAGTCAGTGCGATACCTTGGAGCACATCAGCAGGGATGCTATTTGCTACTTTCAGCCACTGAAGGTGGTTTTTTAAGTGGTGTCCAATAAGTGTTAGAGATTGATTCACTCCTGTAGCTCCCTTAAAAGCACTAGCAAACCACACCTTGGAGAAGCCACATCTACGATACTTCTCTACAAGAAGCACTGAAATAAGAGACAAAAGAATACCTATAGAACACGTTTCTCCAATTTTCAGCCATGTCTGCAATGTTCCAGTTAACAAGAACTCTGGGCTCGGAACGTTTCTATTAGAGGGGGAGCCATGAGGTCTACTGGCATGGAAACAGCTGGGGTGTTTCTGCTGGTAATACACGTGTATTAAATGCATCATACAATTTAATAAGAGGAGGGTAAATCTCCGCTTGTCTAAAAAATTAGCTGCTGTACTTTCATTGGAAGATGTCTGCTGCCTTGAAGGAGTAGTTCAGAAGACTTTTCACGTAATAAGGGCTGCACTCTGTCTTCTCCACTTGTGTATCACTTTCTTTTTTCCCCCCTTCAAGGATTAGCACTGATCAGACTTTTGTTGTTTTTCCCAAAATGGCACACATTGGAAACTTTTAAAGAAAGCTTAAAATGATAATAAATAATCAGGTAACAGAGCTCTTCCAAGCAGCTTAGAGACGTACAAACCTTTGCTCTCCACATCCAGGTCTGCGGCATAGTCCCATATCATAGGCTGCACCAGCTGTGGGACCCCAGATTCTGAAAGGAGCAGAGTTTTTTTTTAAGTAATAGAGAAAGGACAGTTACAGGTGAGAAAGAAGTACATGTTAGTCATGCATTACCGCACCTATAGAACAAACTATGGCCTGTCACTGAATTCTTCATGCCCATGTGCATGTTCAGCCTTGTCAGGATTTGAACATGTCAGGGGCATGAATCTATGAGTTTACCTGGCTACTTGAACTGGAGGAGTTGCAAATGGTACCTGCAAGATTTCAGCTAAATTCAAAGGAAATAATCACCCATTAAGTTAGGGATTGTCTGCACAGAACTTAGCTTTTCAAGAAGCCCATAATGAAGATGCAGGTTTAGCTTCCGTTTATAATCAGCTCCCTGACTAGTATTAAACATGAGAAATTCTCACTCCTCAAAAAGATGCAGTAAATTGTGCATAAATTTATTTTAATTTAACTGCATCCCATTTCACTCTTGTCCATTATTGGCTGTGGTGGTAGACTGCACTTAGCTAGATGCTGTGCTTCTTTTGTGGAAATTGCAGGAGTTCTAGTTTTTTGGGGATGATTCCCCACCACGAAAGCTGTGAGTAGGTCAGTCAGTGCTGGAGAAGCTGTATGGCTCTTCATGATACTGTCTAAATCTGTTTAGAGCAGACGTAAAATGGAAAAATGTGAAACTCCATCTACATTAGAACCATTCTAATTTTAGTAGTAGTTGCATATTTTTCAACATAGGAGCTTGTGACAATACAGTACTGGAGTTCCTCACTGTGTCAACTGTAACATCAAGGACACAGAGTAACAGCTTCTCTAGAATCTGCATTATGGGAACCAGATACTGCACAAAATAACAACTAACATGAGAAGGTGGTGAGAAGTGTAAAAATTTTGGAAAAGACTACAGTTTTTTTTTTAAATGGGTAGACAGTAGAATTTATGGTGACCACTGTGCAATGACTATTACCAGACAGAAGTCTGAACTGCATACATTATAAGACTTGTCCAATGTAAAAAAGAAAGTCTGTAGCATTGCCAAGGACTACATGTCTCCACTTCTTACTCTAATGGACCATATCTCAACTATTCTTGGATCATTCTGTTCCATGTTCTGATCCACTGTATTTCAGCTGATAGCAGATCTGTTTCAACTGAATGCGTGAACTCAATTTTGAGTGCCACCAAATGACTCACCCCATCACAGGTGACACACCTGCTAATGTTTCCTCGCTGATCCCTCTCAGCATGTCATCCCACATGATGGGAGTCACAGTGGGGTAAGATGAAGCCACGTAACTTGCTACTGCTTTTATATGGAATAAGCACAGCTTCTCTGGTGTGTTCCCTTGTTGTTGCAGCCACTGCTTGGACTCCTCTCCTTCACCAAGGTAGTAGACCTGAAACATCAAGCAAATAATCCTGACTTCCTGTACAGGCATAGGGGGAACAAATTTGATACATGCAATCATACAGTATTCACAAACTATCACACGGATGTAACACACTGAACAGATGTATTTCAAAGTGCCTTTCAGTGCTGGAGACATTGTGAGTATCAACCTGCAGGATCTGGCTCACAGAAGGGCTGCCCAGAGAGGTGGTGGAGTCACCAACCCTGGAGGTGTTCAAGGGACGTTTGGATGTTGTGTTGAGGGACATGGTTTAATGAGAACTATTGGTGACAGGCGGATGGTTGAACTGAATGATCTTGAAGGTCTTTTCCAACCTTGGTGATTCTGTGATTCTGTGAAGTTATCTAGAGGAATTAAAATACCTCAGGAATAATTAAGGCATGCTGTATTTGTCTTTGGAAGGTTTGTCTTGTAAGCAGCTCTCGCCACTCTTAGTTAAAGAAAACTAGCAACCGTATGGTCCTGAATTAAATGAAGTGAGGTTCCTCTCTTGGGGAAGGAGATCATTTCTTCACAAATCCATAAGTGACATGGGAGCACGTCCAAAGGTTGTCCCAGCACAGTCAGTCCTACGTAAGCTGTGTATCTGAGCTCATTAAGATGGATAAACTCCTCTGTCACAGCAACACCCGGCCCGCGCCTCACCTCATCGCAGCCGATGTGGAACCACCTCAGGTCCCGGTGCAGCTCCATCACGCGGTCAATCATGGCTCTGACCAGCGCCCGCGCCTCCTCCTTGTGCGGGTTGAGGGCGTTGGGGAACGTCTTCACCTCGCGGAGATGTGCGAACTCCTTGTGCTTCAACACGAACTGCGGCGGGATGGGGACCGCGATGGGACGGGGACCCGTGCGCAGCCGACGCGGGCGGGCGGGTCGGGGGCCGCTCACCTCCATGTGCCCGAAGCTCTGCACCAGCGGCACCACCTCCAGCCCCAGCTCCGCGGCGCGGCCCAGCAGCTCCCTCAGCTCCGGGCGGCTGCGGGAGGACGCGCTGAGAGCCGCGCTGAGAGCCGCGCCGACAGCCGTGCTGACAGCCGCGCCCGCCGCCCCGCCGTTACCTGTAGGCGTGCGGCGCCCTCAGCGCCTCCAGCGGCGCCGCGTAGGGAAACGCGTCCTCGTACTCCAGCAGCAGCCCGGTGGCGCCCATAGCGCGGAGCAGCGGCAGCACCTGAGGGGCGGCAGCGGGCGGTGGGCGGTGGGCGCGGGCCGGGCCGAGCGCCGCCCCCTCCCTTCTCCCCTCACCTCGGCCAGGTAGGCGGCGCGCGGCGGAGCGCCCTTCAGGTCCAGGTGCACCAGGCGCTGCCGCATGGCGCTCGGCGGCTCCGGCCGCTCTCGCTCCTCCCCTCGCTCTGCCCCGGCAGTCCGAGCGCGGCGCGCCGAGCGCATCGCTCTGCGGCAATGGCGGCCGCGGCGGCGCGGCGGCGGCCGGGCGGCGGGGAGCGGCGGCGGCAGGGCAGGTACGGGGCGGGCGGGACGAGGGGGCGGCGAGGGAGCGAACGGCGGCCGTGCGGTGACGGCCGTGCCGCTCCCCGCAGCGCACGGAGGAACGCGGGCCCGCGGGAGGCGCGCGGCGGGCGGCTGTGGGCTGCGTGCTTCGTCTCCGCCGCTCTCGTCGCGGCCGCCGGCGCTTTCCTGGCGTGGAGCTCCCGGAGCGCTGAGGACGGCGTCGCCGAGGTGTTGGCCAGGCGAGGGGAGGCGCTGCTCGACAAGTTCGTGGAGGTGCCGTGCTCCGGGGACTACGACGGCTACCGGAGGTTTGAAGGTATTTGGGGATCCCCGCTCCTGAGGGGAGGCGGAGCGCTGGGTGGGGCCGCTCCTGTGCTGCTCACGTATCGCTCTGCTGAGCCTCAGCCGGGTAAACTTTCTGCTTCCGAGCAGGAGGAGACGTCTTCTCGGGTGATGCCTCTTCTTCAAAGCGCTCCTCCCGTGATAAAGCAGCTCAGCTCTCGTTTCAGCCTGGCTGCGTGTTGAGTGTGAGTGGTGAGCTGTGCCGTGCTGAGAAAACACAGCTTTATTTCCTGATTTTGAATCACAGCATGGTTTAGGTTGGAAATGACCTCTAAGAGCATCCAGTCCAACCACCGACCTGCCCCGCCGTGCCTGCTAAACTCTGTTCCTCGATGCCACAGCTCTTGAAAGCTGTTATCCGAATCTGGTTCCTCTTTAGCTGTTAGACAAATCCGTTCCCTTATCTGGTTCGTTATGTGGCTGACAAAAGCTTACTGACACGAAGCTGGAGGTGTGTGAGAGCTGCAGTGAGCTGCTTGGAGCAGAGCAGCTCTTCCAGCACTGGTTCTGGTGGGAAGCGGTTGTCAGCCCCAAGGATGGGAGGTGGAGGGGATAACTGCATGGTCCTGGTGCTGTTGGCCAAAAAACTGATAACAAGGCAGAAGGTGATGCACAGCCTGCAGACAAAAAAGGCCTTCCCAGTGTTCATGTGGTAGGGTTTTGCAGAATTCATCACAGCAGATGTTCTTGAAGCCAAGTAAAGCACTGTCAGGAGGAGTGTGTCCTCAGTAGAAAGACTTTTTGATTCTGAGCATGAGAATGCATGTGTTCAGTTTTAACTTCCTGCAGTTATTGTAGGGAGGAATGGCTGCTGGCTGTACTTCTGTAGCTTCAAGGCCAGAGAAATCTGTGCAGCCAGTGTTGCTGCAGGTTTGGTTCTTAAACTCTGAACTGAGGTTGAATCTGTCTGCCACTACCAGGGCTTTGGTTTATCAAAAAACAATCAAGAAAATTCACCAAAACAGTATTTTCCCTATTTCTGGTTTGTTAGAAGAATGTTCTGAGATGGTGACTTGTGGTCTTGGCAGCCCCAACAGCTGTTCTTCAGCATGGAGAAAGAACTTCAAGGATATCTCAGCTGAGGAATGAATGGATGCGTTCTGTGTTCTTGCAGTGCGGGAGGAGCAAGCGTGCCCTCTCCTGACTGCGCATCAAATGGCTGATGGTTGGTCGGCATCAAACCCAGGAACGTGCTGGAGGCACTAGGGGGAGTCTCCTTGGATGGGTTTGTATTCAGTGCGTTTGCATTCGCTCGCTGCCCGCCAGAGAGTGCCCGTGAGCCGCCGCAGTGCTCCTCTGCACGCGTTACTGGGAGCTTCGGGCGGCTGTACCACACGGGCTGCTGCTCTCTGCCAAACTGCATTCAGCTCCGCAGCTTTAATCGCTTCGTTGGAAACAGCTTTTTATCACTGAAGAGTTTTTATTCCATCTTTACTCTGACGTGGCATCCACAGCTGTTGGTGCTGTGTCAGGAGGCACGCTGCCATCACTGCTTGGTGTCTGTCCACAGGTCAGATGAGCTTTTTAACTATGCACCTGCCCCTGCTCCCCCCTCGATCCGGTCCAACACAGCATCTGGTTTGTTTCAATAGATAGCAGTGGTTGGTGTCACAGAGCCTTATTTCCATAGTACTGCTCAGCAGAAAACTTGCTTCATACAGCTATAAAATGTGCTACAAGTACTAAGCTGATGATGTTTGCAGAAGGTGGGCGTGCTGTGAGCAGTCTGATCCTTGCAGCCAGATCTTTGCTATTTCTTGAGATATGGTTAACTACTTAAAACTGCTGTGGCTTCCAGCATGTCTGATGAAACCTGCATAGTCCTGTGTGTGCTGGCATACTGTGTCAGGGTTCAAAGCTTCTGCCACTGTTGAGGCTCTGAGGTCCTTTCCCAGAGGTGAGGTCAGTGATATGGAAAGCAGTTATAACAGTAGGTCCAACGCAGATTTCTGGTATTATCATGACAATATCATCTTGCCCATCTCTTTTCTCTCAAGAATCATCCCTGTCTTGGCAGTGAACCTCTTTCAAGTATAGGCAAAGCTGGGATATAGGCACCTAGACTCTGGGTCCTGTTACTTTCTATTTTCTGTGTGCTGACTAGGGAGTATTTCTGGTTTTTCAGTATTTTGTACATTTCTCCTTTACTCTGGAAAAATAGAATTCCTGCATCCAAAGCTGAGTAGCTTATTAGATAAGTGAGTGATTTTGTTTTTGCTAGGCACAGTTTTGCAGAAGCTACTGGGTACTCTGTAATGCTAGCCTATATTGTGCAGATTTTGGAAGCTCTTACCGCTTTAGTGTTCCCACGTGCAGTTGGTTTCTTAGACAAAGATGACACATTTCTTAATGCTGAAATTGTTTTCAACAGCACGGGTGGTTCTAGTCCTTCCACAGTTTGCATCCAATATTCATACCTTGCTTCTGGTGCCTGTCTGATTTCATGCTAGACTCTGTTTTTGTTTTTCTTTTCAGGTTGGAAAAACTTCAGCTGTTTCTTTCAGAATACCTCCTGCTTCTAGCATTGTCTTTGCCAGTTTTCTTAGCTTAGCAATATGTATGGGAACTGCTGAGTCACAGCCTGAACCACTGATTGAGCACCTGGAGAAGAGAGCCAGTCAGCCCTGGGAGCACAGGTGAAGGCAGTTCACATATGCAATTGGAAGGGGTGCCTGGCTGCACCTCTCTTAGACCTCATTTGAGGGCTGACCCCTACTGGGGAAGGCTCTCTTTTTGGAGATCCCTCCTTAGTGAAGATTTCCCCTGCAAACCTAGAATCTTCTGATACAGGTGAGCGATCTTCTTCCCTTCCTTTATAGCATCCCTCTTTGTGGCAGTCCTACTGTCATCACATCTCTGTTGTTCCCATTGTACTGATACATCCAATTGCTACACAACGTAACAATCATCTTCTCTAAAGCTAGTTTTGCTAAATCCTGATTCCAGTACCAGCCTTTCCAGAAGGGTAAGTCCTGTGCTGTTGTTTGCAGCCAGAATTATAGAGCACAAATCTTTTCTGAAAAAGCAAGTCTTTCTAGTGTCCCGCCTGGGGAGTCATGTAAGGAAGGTTCTGTTTAGATGAGTTGCTGTGGAACACTGAATTTGTCCTTTGAATTTCCTTTTTGCCACATCTCTCCTTGAACACATGCTTTCCCTTATCTCTGAGTTTTCTTTGCCATTCTTACGTTAAATAGTCCTTTACAGTGGCAAAAGGAAGGTCCTTCTGCTCTTTTGTCTCTATCTGTCAAGACAACTTCATTGGTTTTCTATGCTCAGCTTTCTCCTGAGTGTCTTAGAATCTCATTTTTGTATCAGTCTGTTATCTCAGTCTTTTTTTAATCCTGTTTTGTAGCAGAATAATAATAAGTGTACTGCAGCTTTCCAAACTTGTGCCTTATGAATTTGTTGTCGTCTTTATACCCATAGAATGATAAGGTGTGGAATATATGGCGTGTGATTTGTGGTTGATGGTAATTATTCTGCATGTCTTTGGTGAATGAATCTTGTGGTTCCTAATGAAATGTTTCAGAAATGTTTTCAGTTTTGGCAACCCAAACTTGTTCCTTTTTTGGCTGTTTCTGTACATCTGTGAGTGTTGAACTGATGGAAGCTGTTTCTCCCTCAGCCATTTGTCCCACTCTTATGTTGAGCGTTTGCTAGCGTGGAGGCGCAGATGTCTCATCATTCAGTTTCTGAGATGTTTTTCAGGCTGGCATTCAAAAGTGAAGAGCCAATTTTTAACCTACACATATGATGGAGCCTTTATGGGCTTTAGGAGAGATGAGAAATAGTTGGCAGTGTTTACTGGCTGCTACTTTTTCCCATTCGTGACTGCTAGGTTATATGCTACAAAGGAATATAGCATTTCCAGTGCTAGCAGTGTTTAATTGGCAAATGGTCAGTGTCTGGGATTGAGAGACTGAAAAAGTTCAGGATTTCCATGAGAACATTGTCCTGCTTTTCTGATTGCAGAGAGAGGAGATAATTACAATTCTCCTCAAACATGATACAGAACTCACCCTCTCTTTCTCCCCCCCTCTAATTCATAACTTAGCACAACTTTTTCACCTAAAACGCCCTTGTCAGTTGAATTCTGTACCTTTGGGGCTGGTGCTGTATTGCAAAGTGCTTTACCCGAAGGTAAAGCACCTTCAGGTTGCTGACAGAACTTTTGCATTTTTGTTTTGTTTTTTTCTCTCCTGGAACATTTCTGTTTCTGAGGAATGGTGTGTTTTGATTCTGCTTTCGTTCACAGTGTCAAAAGGAGAAAAGTGAGCTTGGGAAGCAGTGGTGTGGTTCATTTTTGTTATAATGTTGGCTTCTGTGCTGGCCTTGTGGTACGGGTGGTTCACACTGTAACCTCTAACATTTTTGCCTGCTGCTTTCATAGATCATCTTCAAATAATTCAGCATGTGCTTCCTGGAATTTGGCTTTTGAGCTGATCTCAGCGAGTTGTTGCTGGTAGTCAGAAAACAGGCAGAATTGTTTGGGTTGCAGCAGGCAAATCAAGGTAGGGAACCAAGTGGGTTACGTTTTTACCCCAGTGGTTTAGAAGGAAAAATTGCTTTTCAGAATCGTTGGGTTCTCAGGTATTTGCTGGGAATGGCCTTGGTGCCTCCAGTTTAAATACACATCAAATAAGTGACTTTTTCAAGTGTGCAGTTGGTACATGTTGTCAGCACTCAGGTTTTTCACCCACATCTCCTCCTGGCTTCTCCTCCTTCTCAAGGTGCTGCTGTAATTGCAGGGTTTTGCAGTGTTTAAGCAGCCAGGCATGTCCAGTATGCCAGTGTGAAGTCCTGCAGAGCACTTGTACTGTGGCAAGATTTCTTCTTGTCACTCTGTGCTCATTGTTTTCATCAGTTGCTTTTGATCAGAGCAGACTGACACTTTTGCCTTGCACGGATGAATGCAATTCTTTTCCTCTTGCAGCAGTGCTTTGTACCCTCTCCTTTGTTCTGAGGAACAAATAATCTCTGAAGAGGAGTTCAGCAACAGAGAACTGTGTTGGCAAATGTCAAAAAAAAATACCTTCGTTCAGATTCGTCCATAACTTTACATCTGTAAATGGAGTTTCCCCAAGAAAATGTCTAATGCAACATCCCGAGGTCTGTATTGATTCAGAACTGATCTTATTTCTTGTTCTTGCACAAAGACTGTTGTGCACCAGACTTGTAGTTTTAAAAGAAATTTCATATATTCACTCCTTTTACTGCTGATCCTTTTCCATGAGGTTTTAATATTAAATGCTAGGTCATTCTGCAGTGAATTTTAAGTGAATTCTTTTATTGTAAGTCCTAATGCTTTTGGCCATGACACTTTTTAATGCAAGGTCCACTGTAAAACGTTGCCCTTTGAGGTCTGTTTGTGGAGATACCACATTCAGAATATGATTTGCCCTCTTTTGACTCTCCCTTTTGCAAATGCTGTGTGCTGGATCTCTGCCCGTTATTTGAACACTTGCTTACACTGTGAAGAAGAACTCTTTGTAGATATTTGCTATTGACTAGTTTCAGTTGATAGAAATGCTGTCTGATTTTGAACTGTTAGCCTGAGATGGAGGGACTCGTGGCTCTTCTGAACTCCCTGACTCTTACCCTGCCTGTCTGAAGGCTAAAACAGAGCAGGTAAGGGGAAATCACTGAAGATCATCTTCCTGAGACCAGTTATATAATTAAGAACACTTGTTTGTACTGCTGCACTTAGATGCAGATATTTTGCCCTTCTTCCCATTTGTCTTTTTACGTACGTACAGATGTCTCCAGCATAGTTTGACTAACCAAGGGGCATCTTCTTTGGCTCCAAGTGCTAGATATGCTGTGCAGCATCAGTAAGTCTGTTTTAATCCTACACTGGAATTTTGTTAAAAATATTCTGTGGCTCCTGATGTAACTTTTGACTATTGTTAATCTGAAAGGGGAGTAGGAGGACAATCATGGGGATTTGGTTGGAAGCTTTTTGGGAACGTGGTCTTTCCTTTTGTGTTTCAGGATGCACTCCCAGGAGATGTGGAAGAGGTGTGAGCGATGCAGTGATCACCAGGGAGGAAGCAGAAAGAATCCGTAGGTAATTCTTCTCCTTTTTAAATTTTCTATCTGCCATACTGACAGTGTGCCCCATTTCAGGTCTAACAGAAAGCTTGCAAGCTGAAGGAAGGTGACTTAAACTGATTAGTGCATTAAAACTTGTGTGTATCTATATATTTTAAGCTACTTTGCACTTCTGTTGTAGTGGAGGCTCTTTCGTACAGAGTCTGCATGGTTATGTGGGACATATGGGTTGTAGGGGGAAAAGGAAAGAAAATAGAATTGTGGTGGTTTTTGTGTTTGCTTGTTTTGCTTATGTTTAATTTTGGCCAGACTGAATCTGAAAGCCAGGGCTGTGGGGTTTTTTTGGTGAAGGTGTTTATGGCCTTGTATGTAGGGGGTGTACCTGTCCAGAAATGTTCTGCAATGTGTAGATACTTTATTTTCATGACTAAGTGCATAATTCAGGGTTTCAAATAAGATAGCTTCTCTTTTTTACTTAACTGGGTTGTATTTGATGCAGTAAATAACTCTTACTGGAAAGTTGTGTGTTATATATAATGACATTAAAGGACAAAGTAATCAAGACTTCAGTTCTCATCTGAGGTTGTTGTTTTGCCTGCAGAATAGCAGAGAGGGGACTGTCCTTGGGAGGATCAGATGGAGGGGTGAGCAGTGTCCTCTTAATTTTTACATTCTCTTACTTCCAAGGAGAGCTTTGAGATTATAGAAGCATTTCTGGGGCGAGAGGAGATAACAGATTTGGGGAAATTGTCTGGAAATTTATTTTCTATCCTATTAATGCTTTTGCTAGCACTACAGTTGACTCCTGCAATACAGCTGACACATTTCCTATTAAGTTAATATTTCCAGTGCCTCTCTTGGTCTGGTTTAGTCTTCTGCAGCTGGAACCAGCTGCTAAAGCAGGACTGCACAAGTTTGATTTCTTTTCTTTTTGAGAAACCAAATCACAGTGGTTCACAGCTATCACTTAAAGGCTGATTTTTGTGTAGTGACAAAAAACTTCATGTAATGTCTTCAGCAGAATTATGTTCTTTAAAAGTGGAAAAAAACTCACCTTTTTCTCTGCATTTTTTTCTATCTTTGTTCTCAGTTTGTTTTTGTGTATGAATAGATACTGTTTCCTTAGTATTTGTAAACATAAGCACTTCTTTGGGCCTCTGCTGAATTGGGACATTTGTTGGAAGAGGAGGAGAAAAGTTGTGATGGAAGGGGAAAAAAAAAAAAGACTGTTCTTTTTAATTTTCCTTGGGACTGCTTAGGAAGATCTGCAAAAAACATTTTGAGAGCTTTTAAAGGGGAGGAGAAATGGGGGAAAATGACTCTTTCGTAATAAAATTTTGTTGGTCTCAGAACTGTAGGCTGCGAGCAACATCCTGTCAGGTTCCTTGCAGTGTGTGAATATGAGAAAGCTGTTGCAAGCTGTGACTCCTTAGGGAAAGGTGCAAAAGGAGCTGTGTAGTGTTGCTTTGAAACCTCACCCAGAACTGTGGGTAAGCACTGAAAGATGCTAAAAAGATGAGCTGAAAAGCATTTCTAGAGGATAATGTTCAGGACAACCTTTTGAATGTAGTCCCTTTACCTAAATTTTCTTAGCCTTTGCTTTTTTTGTTGTTGTTTTTTCCATTCTGATTTTTTTTCTTTCTTATTCAATGTGTGTTCTTGGATTCCTGATGTCCTGGAGTGAATCTGCTTCTGATATTACAATCTTGGCTCCCAGATCTCATTAAATAATGACTGATTTGTGCTGATGATGTGTAGATGAAACTTTTATTCACTGTAGCTTTTTGTTCTCTTTTCAAACCTCTGATCTATGTAGCATACAAAATGCTTCAACTCTCATTTCATCTGGCCACCTTACTCTGTGCCTTATGAGCTGCAAGTCTGTTGGCTGAGATCTCCTGCTTTGCTTTACATGTCTGAGACTTCAAAGTCCATCCAATGATGTTCATTGTTCTAAGACTAAATTTTTCCTTAGAAATTCTTTCAGTAATTCTTCACTTCTCCTCTTTGATTCTTTTAAATTCTTTCTTTAGTCAACTTTATCTCCACAGTTCCAAGCTTCGAATTCCTGCTGTGGGACAGACTATTTTTATTCTGATTTACTCCTATTTTAAGTAGCATCTTTGCTTGTCATGTTTGTATTTTGAGTTCACAGAAGTAGATTTTTGTGTGTGTGGCTGTAAGTTAATAATTTAAAGAGCTAAACTTGTAACTCCATCAGTTCTCTCCCTGTTTGCAGTCCTTTCTGCTTCCTTGGGGGACTGAAGGGTCACACACACACTTGTTTCCTTCTCCATACTTTTGTTTTGAGAAGATTCTGTCTGACACTGAATTACTGAAGTGTCCCAGGAGTCGTACCCCAGTTGTTGTGCTGAGCTTTCTGTCCCATATTCTGTTATAACTGCTCTTAGATTAGTATATTTGCCCACATGCCCATTCATGTGCACGCACACACTGAAGCTAGAAGAGGACATGTAATTTTCTGGTCTAAACAGAGGCAACTTCTGCACCACTGTGCTGCTTTCCCTTGTAGGTCTCTGCAAAATAGCTTTTTTTTTTTTTTTTTTTTTTTACTATATTCTTTCTCTTTCTAGAATGTAATTTGTGCCAGTTTCTCAACTTTTTTTTTCCATCTTAATAAAACTAACGACCTTTCTTTTCATCTCTACCCAATATTTTCTTGCATGCGATCCCTGCTTACGTTACTGGTTTGACTCACTCACATCTTTGGAGGTGCTGCCGTCAGAACATCTCTCCAGCATAAATGAAACTTGACTCATTTACTATCAAAGCTATTGGCACTTTGAAGCCAGGGAAAAGAAACCCCCTGGTGCAGTAGTCAGCTGTGGTACTCCATTTCCTATGCTGCTGCAAAATTGATGTTAGTAGCTTCCTAAACCTTCTTGCAGGGAGAACTATGCTTCTAATGACTGAAGGAAGCAAACAACGTGTGGCTGTGATGCCTAACAAGGGTTTCTGATGTGGGCACACACACCCATGCACAGTATGGTATTTCTGCAGGTAATATCATTCCTTGTTCTGCTGTCAGCCCTTCTAACTGAATTCTGGAGTCCTTAAAATGCTGTCCTGATTTTTCTGGGGAGAAGATAGAGCCTCTGCGTAGTATTTATCTTGTCACATACATCTGCTCAGACCCCATAGTTTCCTTCTTTCTTGCCTAGCCACCAGCAGGCACTTTGAGACAGCTGTCAGTTTGTACCTGGCAGTGTGCCTTGCCCTGTGAGGTAGGGAAATTGATCCTTTTTGCCATATTCTGAAAAAAGGTGGCTATTTATGTGGCCTTCTTGGATCTTTTTTGCAGTAAGAGGGGTGGAAAATGTGATACCAACAACACTTAAGTTCCAAAAGAACCTTCCTTTCCTTTTTTTTTTTTTTAAAGAAAGTTCAATTTCTTCTCTCTAGCACTTCTGTTAAACCATAGCTCATAAATAGATCATATCATAGACTCATTAAGTTTGGAAAAGACCTCCAGGATCATCTCGTGAGCTGTCAAACGTGAGTAGATGTGGATATGTTTGCATTGCTCCTGCCATCTTTAGATAAACATTATAGAGCTTTCTGCCTGGGAGAATTGATCTGAAGTACAGACTAATGAAACTTGGTCAGCCAGCTGAACTGTAAGTAATGGTGTTGACACAGTCCTCTACATGGTGTTCTTCTGAGTATAAAAAAAGGTACTGAAAATATTGAATGCCCTGGAATGGCAGAGGCTAAATTAAATGTTTCAGCTTCTTTCCCAGTTAGCTATTAAAGAAATTGCTCTGTGTTCGTAACCAAGTCCCTGCCTATGTCATTCAGTTATTTTTTCCTCCTGTCTGAAACAACCCTGAGGAATATTCTGTTATCGTTTTCAGTCTTCTTTGTCTGACTTGGTATTGTGGTTATTGCCTTCTCAGCTATGAATGTCACCACTTCTTGAGAGTCCCTTGTATTGATCCACTTGACTGTCTTGGTCTCTACCACATGGCTGTGATCATCTGCAGTGTGTGGAACGTGTGTTGGAAGTATTTGGAAAGCAATCTGTTCTTAAATTAAACTTACTGTTTCAGATATGTCCTGCTACTTCCCCTTATAATCTACCTTGGCATGGCGTATTTTTGAAGCTATAAGGGAACAGTTTTACTTGTCCCAGCTGTAACTTAGATTATTGTACAGAACCAGAAACCAATGAAATGAAAATGTTACTTCTGAAGCCTGAGTAAAGCTTACACTCATCCAAGTGCAGTTCTTGCAGTAAGGTGACTTGTTTCTTAAAAGTCCTCTGCAGTCTTTAAAGAACTTTTGTGAGAAGCAGAAGTCTGAAAAACTCATGTCTAAGTAGCCTGTTACTTCATATATTCTTAAAAGTTTGGAAATAAATTTGGGTGGATGTATTGAAGTAAGTTTGTTACCTCTTTTTAAATAAAGACTTCAGTGGAGCTCCCATCTCAGCTGTGAAGCTGAAAGCAGCTGAGCTTCCAGCAATTTTCTCTTGCTTGGATTGTCATGGGTGTCTTTCCCAAATGTGATCCAGAGTAGGAGAGAGAGAAGTGTGCTGAGCCTTGGGGTGTAGGGTGTGTTTGAAACTGTACTGCTGGCTGCCACTGCAGCTCTGTGTCAGCATGCTGACCATTTGCTGCTGTGCATTCACCAGTCTGTCTTATTGGGTTAAAGTAAAAAGTGGTTTCTAATGGTGCTGTCCCAGCTGTGCCCAGAGGTCCTGCTGGTAAGATGGGAGTTATCATTCTTTCCAGGCAGTTCACCTGTGAATGGTGTGTGGTGCATCAAGAAACACCAGATTCCAAGATGAGAATGCTTTTTCCAGGACATCGTACCTCAAAGATTTCATTATAATGTTGGTGGCAGTCAGGCTAATTCACTGCTGCTACTTGATGTTTTCAGCGCAGCAAGGAAGACTGCTATTAAGTGAGCATATTTTTAATTGCTATTTAAATTTTGGAGAAAAAACATGTGTTTTCTGGACAGTGAGGGAGGTACAACAGTGTACTTCATTCAGTACAGAAAGATATTTTATAGGGGTAGCTTTCTATCGTAGCAAATGTGAATACTTTTAAAAATTGGTCTGGAGCTCAACAGTAGTGTTTGGCTTGAGTCAAATGGAGAAATGGATTGATTTATTTATGTCCATATAGAAAATCTTTTCACTCTGTTTTTTTCTTACAGTTTACAGCAGTTTAGAAATTGGAGTAACAAAGTGGCTCTGGCAAACCTTAGAATTGTAATTGTTCTTTAAAGCAAACTTTTCTGTTTTAAATACGAGAAGTACACAGTAACTCATGGTGAAGAAATCTTAATAACAAAAATTGGGCAAGTTAAATATTAGTGTTGCTATTTGAGCACTTCATAAATATTGGAAAATGAGTCATCTTTATGTGAAAGGGGAATGTCTTTAAGGCTGGTCCAGGAACACAGTGTCTCACCCTGGGGAGGAAGGCTCTGTCAATTCTGTATGCTGGATGTGAATCTCAGGAATAGTACTCTTTGTCCATATGGTGCCTTAATCTTATGGTCATTTATAGAACAAACTGGAGGAGTTTGCAGTTGTAAAATAAGCATTAATATTTTGGATGTGAAGCTAGAAACTAATACTTTGACTTGGGAGGGTATGGCAAGTGAAAGCCAACAAGACGATTATTAAAGTTTGTTAAATAATGATAAAACCTTCTCAGACTCTTTTTTTTCCTTTCCCAGGCATCAATTTTGGACTTGCACTCTGGAGCTCTTTCACTAGGGAAGCAATTTGTTAATCTGTACAGGTAATGTGAGACTTGCTGTCACTCCTGTAATCCTGCACCTTCAGTATTCAGTCCATAAGGGCTGGAAGATTTGGCATTGCCAGCTGTAGAATTGCTTAGATTTACCACAGTTTTCCACAGCTAGTTGAAAAGCTGCTGTGGCTGGAAACCAGCATTATCTTTTGTTAAACTGGACTTATTGAAAGCTACTCTTCAGCACGTAGCTTGGGGAATTTTTTTTGGTATTTTTCCCTCCCCACTTCCACACTTACAGTCTGTAGTTGATCAGCAGTGGGAGAAATCAAATAGTCTGAAATAGTGTTTAAAAAAAACTTGAATCCATATGCTTATTTGGGATGGGAAATTTTTCATGCCTTGGGAATTCCATTATCAGTTGCTGTATCTTGATCCTTTAATCTTTTTAACATTTGGTCTTTGAGCAATGCTTTGGGAATTTCACACTCAAGCATTTGTTGGATTTTAGTATTGTCTCTATACATGGACTATTAGTAAAGCACAAATAGGGAGAGAATACAGCATGGTTTATTGGGCAGTCTGAATTAGTACCAGCTATCTTAGATTTTTATTTAATTTTTCAGGTTCTTTGGGGACAAAATTCAAGACATCTTCACAGAAGAGGATTTTGCATTATATCGGTAAAAAAAATTCAATGACTGCTGAATGAACTACAAAACATGGTATTTTTTGTACAGTGTAAGCTGGGGGGACTTATCCTTTGTGATGGGTTCAGACATGGAATTGAACTTAAAGCTCAGACTAGAATCACTGAGAACTAAGGTCAAACTAAGGTTTGAAGTTCAAAACAGCAGATGTTGTTCAGTTGTATCACCAGTGTCAGGCTGATATTGATGTTGTAAGTGGAATCAGGTGGTGGCAGCACTGCATTTCCCTTCCTGCAGAAGGGGATGATGGCTGAAGCCCAGTTCAAGACCTGCAAGCAAAGAGAGCTGTTTGCCTGAGTTCTCTGATCATACTGTCTGAGATGTAAACTATTTTATCACTAATTCCTGTTTGACAGCTGTTATCCAAGAGATGTTACGTTAGGCAACAAAGACAGTCCTATCCTACTGTCAGAATAGGAGTGTTGGTTTTTTTACTGGGGGGTGAAGTGTAGGAAAACATTAAAAATGATAAAGCAGGAAGTGGAAGGACTTCAAATTACTTCCTGGGAAGCAGAGCATACTTTCCTCCCAAAGAAGCCAGAATATGAAATATTGCTATAATGTAATAGCTTTGGCATCTGATGCTTTCAGCTTTCCTGTAGACCTGCTCATACTCTTAATGAAGACAAAAAACATAATGAGTTCCATGTGTCTATGAAAGCGTGTTGCCAAAGCTTAGGAACAAACATTCTTTAATTGATTAGACACAATAAATCTTCAGTTAAGCATTTTAGTTGCTTTCTCATAATTTAAAATGTGCCTGGCTTGAACTTTTAGTCTAATTTTAATGATTTTCTGCTTTTTTTTGTCACTTTTTCTTGTCTTTATGAAAGAATTTGGCCTCCCTCTAGTGGCAGAAGGAGAATTAAGTATTCAAATATGTTAATTGATAGATATGTTCCATTTAGACAGCATGTGGTATTAGTTTTATTAGCATAGTAGTTGTCTTAAATAATAACCATTGAAAATTTATTATTTGACCCAATGTTTTTTGATATTGCTATCATTGTTGATGACATGCACTTCTGCCCTCAAACACATTGCAAAAATATTATGCTTTTTGATTACAATTGATTTTAGAAGGTATAAAGTGTCTGCCTCACCAAGACAAGTGGAGAATAATTTGCAAGTAATAGTCTTTGTGCTGCCTTCCCTTCTGTAGAAGATTACAGAAGCTGTAAAAATAACAAAAGTTAATGGGCAAGAGGTGTCCTGAGCAGCAATTCATGCTAGTTTCTGACCCCTGCTTTCTAGGATAAGAGTGCTGCTAGAGAACATCAATATTATGTTGGTTTTGCGTGCCAATATAGGAGATATTTCAGTCACAACCCATATCAAATGCTTTTGTTCATACTAATGGCAATGCTTTAATACAGACTGCAGTGCATTATGTCCTAATGAATGATTTTATGCTATTCTTGGGAGCATTTATCTTCATTACTTTCATTCACCTACTAAGGTCTGTTTAAAAATACACTCTTGAGAGAAATAACTGGATGTAATTCATGTCTGAGTATTACTGATTACAACAATAACAAATCTGAATAGGCATTTGAGCCAGGAGGCTGGTTTCTAAACTATCTGTGTCAGAATTATGTTGTTTCATAAGCTAATACAGTTTCAAAGCTGATGCTTTTTCTTCTGTCTGCCAAGCGTGTTGCAGCAGTTCCTCTTGTTTCATGTAATAGATGCATCTTTATCCAGAAGTAAGGTCTTTAAATCTGTGTGCTTGTTTTTAAGGTTGTGACTTCAGCAAAAAACAGTACCATCAAAGCTTTATTCCAGAAACTTCTCAACTTGTTAAGGCACAGACACAGAGTGAGCAGAGAGAGAACCAACAGCTTGCTTTCTGCCTTTTTTCATTGTTCACGTATGATTTCTGTTGAAACTTTCTGGATATAGAAGAGCATTGCTTTGTCTGCTTCTGCTGCCTTTGGTGCTTTTCCCTGGGAGCATTGCAGAGATACTGACAGTGAGCTAGAGAAGCTGAGTGGTTTCATGGAGCTTTGTGACTATTCCTGGCACTGTGCTGGAAATCTCACTTTGCACAGTGCCTCTACAGCATATACATGTATTTTTGCTGGTCTGACAGCTTGTATCTTTGAGAGATTTTTGTTTGACACTTGGTTCTTTTTCTCAGTCCTTTATGTGGCTGCTGCTGCATTAAGCTGGAAACTTTGCAGCTTAGTGTCTACATACTTTTTTTGTCTCACTTCATATTATTAGAAAGTATGTATTAAACTCCCTATGTAGGAAACTGGCTGATCTAGGATTTTCCTGGAGTTTCTGTGCATTTCTCGTGGTACAGTACGTGCTCAAGAAGGAAGAAGCATTTAGGCACTCAAAGGTGCATTGCTGCTTGGAGCTTTTTTCCAGCAAGTCTTTGCAGTATGGGTTGCTTGTTTGACCACCAGAGGAAATCTGCAGTTTATTCAGCATCTGAAGGCAGCAGCACACAGGGGAAGGGGAGGCCACCAGGATTTTCGGTGCCCAGAGACCTGGTTATTGCTGTGTCAGCTGGAGGCAGGTGCTGCCACAAGACCAGGATAAAACTTTTATCTGTGCTTAGACTTCCCCTTACCTGCTTCGTTACTATCTCCCCATTCACTATTTTCCTTGTCTACTTGAATTTGTTTCCTATTTATGTTATCTTTTGAAAAATGTGCTTATTTTCTCTGTGCAACATACTTTAACTAATGAGTTTTTCCTTCTCTTTGATAAGATCCAAACCAGCTAGACTTTTTTGTGTGTCAGGAGGCAGAGCTCTTTCTGCTTGGTTTGCAAAACTTAGTCTTGCCTGAAGCCATTGCACAGATGTCTCAAGGAGGAATGCAGCTTTAGCAGAGCCTTATGAACACAGAACAGCAAATCTTCATAGAAAGTTTTTGAGAGTAGGAAAGGAATCAACCCAAAAGAGGAAGCAGCATTGCTTGGGGAGCGATACAACTGTTGGAGATTTAAAGTTGTGTCAGGACTGTGGCTCAGTCTGAGTTTGTTCCAGCTGGCTGGTGCAGCCAGCTGCCATACAGCTTGGGAATGGGCTCCTTCACTGTGGGTTAGGCTGTTAATTCCTGTGGTGGGCTGCTCAGAGAGCAAGCTGCCTTCAAGTCATGATGAAGTGAGTAACTGCATCTAATGCTTTTTGGGAAGCATAAGGCATCCTCCTTTCTATTTCTAGGAAGGCAGGCAGACCAGGCACCCACAGGCATGAGGGGTGAAGAGGTGGTGGCCCGTAGATCCTTTCTTGGTGTTACTTTTACAAAATATGTCTGTTATGTAGCTTGCAACTTGAAACATCAGTTCATGCAGTCATGTAAATATCTGATAATATCATCTCTAACTTCATTTCGTGGCTTTCATATTTCACATCTAAAATAGCTTGAATTGACTGCTGAAAACTTAAATCCAGTTACAATCCAGTAGAGAAACGTCTAACACAGGAAAGATGCAGAACTAGCAATGAAATTCCATTCAGAATTTCAGAAGGGTGTATGCTCCAAGTATCTGCTTTTTGGTGCTTCTTTTGAAGCCCTCAAAGGAAGAAGAAAACTAATACAGTACCTAAGAGTGTTAAATGGGGAGAAAACTATATCTAAAGAAGAAACAGAGGATTAAGCCTTGAGAGCACTTTAAAAATGTGTTACTGTGTTCTTTGTTGCTTTTTAATTTCCTCAAAATCAAATAGTAGCTGCTTGTGTTTATTTGTGGGATTTTTCCAGTGATCCCTATGAGTCACAGAAATCTTGAAGTGTCATAGACTGAACTGAAGCTCGGGCAGTTTGTGCTAGCTCTGCCTGCCCTTGTCTGTCCTGAAAGACAGCATAGGATGCTGCTGTATAAGCAATTCTGTACAGTGAAGAATGTTTGCTTCCTGGTGTTCTTTGTCATCTAAAAAAAAAAAGTGAAATCTTGCTCTTTTTCTTGGCAAACACAGGAGTAGCCAATGTAGACACAGTGTGGTTGGAACTTTCAGAATAATTGGGGAAAACATCTTGCATTCATTTTTAAAGAAAATCTGGTTACAATATCAATGCATATGTTGGCCTCAAACCTTGAATTTCATAGAGCCTGAGACTCTTTGGGTTAGTTTGAAATTATTTGAAGGATGATTGAAAGCTTGTCTCACAAGACAACACTACAAACATGCACATTTCCAGTCATCTGCTTTGGATTAAAAATATGCATGTAAGATACTTTGTCTTTAATTTTTAGTAGTTCATAAACACTGCAGTATGCATGGAATTTCTTAGAAAACAGACTGCTTACACTAATCATAAAATCTGGACCACAGGAGACAAAACCAATGAAAAACTGCAGATTCTGTCTTTTTTTAATGTACTAAATCTCTATTGTTTAAGGCAAAATAAACTGGGAAAGTGGGGCATATAGTCTCAGCCTGAGGAAGATGCTTAGCTCTGAGGAAACAATAACAATGAATGAAGGAGCAAAGAGAAGAAACAGGAGAGATGTATCACTGTTTAGATGGGGCCTCAGCACTGTTCCAACCCTCAGTCTGCTGTGTTCTGTTCTTTGCAGTGATGTGAGACAGAGAATTCAACAGAAGATTGCTGACACGTTTGGTATCAGCTCTTCTTCCATGTACCTGACTAAGCCAACGTTCTTCTCTAGAATAAACAGCACAGAAGCCAAGACTACACATGATGAATACTGGCACCCACACATTGACAAGGTAAGTAGGAGGCTTTGATGGGATGCAAATGTTCTGTGCTATTATTAGATCACTTTAAAGTTATTTTGCATTAAACATGTAGGCATGCTTGAGAACTCATGCTTGTAAAAAAAAACAAAAACAAAAACCAAAACCAAAACCAAACCAAACCATCCTTCAGATGAGGAACGTAAAGGAAAGATGAACAAATTCTAGAAGCCAATCCAAGACCATTTTTCTGCATTGGGGACATGGTACTCTATTACCAATTTAATGTTTTATTGTTGGATTTTTTTTCTGAGTGGCAATACCATCACTTTCTTTTCACTGTATGGTTTTCTATTTCTAGGCTCATGGCTTAATACTTCAGGTTTTTCAATGGTCTTGTGTGGTTTACAATTGATATTAAGTTATTGGTGCTTTAAGCTGAATTCAAAGGCTCTGTGCAACCTGGATTTTGTTTGTGTTCTGTTTAAAATAAAGACAACAAAATCATATTGTTAAGTTTTAAGAGTCAGCTAAGATGGAACCAAACAGAACTTAGCCCATCAAAATCTAAGTTATACTTCAGTGCTATAGTATATGTATGGGTAGTATACCTTGAAGTCTATGGCTTGAAACATCTAAGATAAAAAAAAAAAAAACAGTAGTGAAACATTCCTACCCTAAAAATGTTGAAAGAATCTAAAGGGAGCACATCTGTTGTTGCTCACAACACTAGCACGTGCTTCTGTACTCTTTTATGATGATGGTGGAAGCAGCTTAGGTTTAGAAAAAATGATAAGAGAGCAGCTGTGGGTGCCCTATCCCAGGAGGTGCCCAAGGACAGGTTGGATTGGCCCTGGGCACCCTGAGCTGGTGAGGGACAGCCAGCCCATGAAAGGGGTTGGGAATGCGAGGGCTTTAATGTCCCTTCTAACTCAAGCCGCTTTATGGAAGATAATGTCAAATGCAGGTGCTATTTGAAAGAGGTGAGGCAAAGGGATTGTGCAGTCACTGGCAGAGAAGCTAAGACCAGCTTCTGGATGCTTTTTATTTAAAAAAACTGTGATTTCTGTTTACCAGATCGTAGCTTTCAGGAAAAATTACTTGTATGTTGAATATATATGTCTGCAAGTGATTTTAACCAACTGTAGATATTCACAAATATATCTCTAAGTATGTATATATGTTGTGTGTGTATCTGTATGAAGTGCATCTATATTGTGTATTTAGAGCTTAAAAAAGTAAATGTAGCTGCTATGGCTATATATATTTAGAATTCAAAGCTATGCAGGAGACTGCATTCCAACAGGTGGGTCAGAAAATATTTCAAAGATGGCTAAATGGGGTAGGCAAGTTGTGTAGTTCAGTGCAATCAACCTGTCTGGTGTTTTGATTTCTGCAGCTGAGAAAACAGAGTTATGTCCTTGGAGCACATGAGCACATTTTACCTTTTTCTCTGAGCTGCTGATTATACTGCAATTACAATTCTCCATCTCAATATCCTTGGTTTGAAAGATTTTAAGTGCATAATGGAATAGCACAGTTCTATTATGTGTGTATGAGGCTTTTGATTTTTTTTTCCCTCTAAAATTAATTTGGTTTTTAGTTACATGGGAATGGAAACCCTTAAATCACCCGAATGAATCATTTAATCTTGTTGACTTTATAAGCAAGGTAAATCAAATAGAGTGTTGGCTGAAGATCTGGAGCTTCATCTTGGATGGGATTTGTTTGGAGCTGAACTTTTCCAACGTCAAATATCTGATTTATAATGGAATTGCTGATGCATGCTCAACTCTGACAGCACAATAGTCTTATAATGGTCTCTAAGACATGTGGAACTAGATGAATTCTGCAGTCCCATGAGCAAGGATCCTGTCATCCTTCACAGACTTGTCAGGCTCTATCATAAAATCAGGCTTATTTTATTTTTCCTTGAATTTCTTCTGTTGAAGAAGCTATTCTGGGACTTCAGTGCATATTTTCACTAATTTTTAGCCTAAACTACTTCATGATCAGTTCATACTTATTTTGGTCTGTATGGACCCTCTTAATCAGTCTTGTTCCCCTCCCTTCTCCCAGTTCCTCCTTCTCCCATCCCTGTGTAGGCAGCAATCACAGCCTTTTCAGCCTTTCTCCCCCAAGTTAAACAAGCCAAACCTTGCACTAACTGGAGTTTTTGTCACAGAAGCAATGAGGGTTAAAATAGTTTTGCAAATCTGGTTGTGGGAATAGGGCTGCAGAATGGCTGTTTAGAGGTGCTGCAGTGGCACATTTACTGCTTTATATTGCTTACAAGGTTTGGGTAAATACAGGGAAAAGAGTATCACCAAAATGTTCTTCATTCTTGTGCCTTGGACTGTTTACTGCTGGATTTGGCACTTTTCTTTAAGCCGTTTTGGTCAAAATAACAAAATGAGTAAGAATGAAAATGTCGTTTTATGCCATCTGTTGCTGTGTTCTCTGTAGTCGTTGCCCTTACAGAGTAATTTGTACAGCTGATGTTGAGCCAAAATATGACTGGCAGTAATGAGTGTAACTTAAAAAAAAAATAAATAAAAAAAAATAAAAATGTTCAGGCAACTTCTAAGCTTAGAAATAGCACCTACCTCTAACAGTCACCAGGTCAGACAAAACACTCTGCTGATGATATATATTTATACAGTACTGCTGCTCTGTGCGTTTCCCTGATTGGTGTAATTCAGAACTTGATTGAGTTGTGATACACTGTAAAGACATTTGAGAATACAGCTGTTTACTTTTAAGCATCTTTTAAATTGTAGATGGCATAGATATGAAAAGGAAATACTTTCAGAAGCCAGCTAAACTCAGTGGTAATGTGAGGAGAGAAGCTACTAATACATAATATTTCTCTTCACCTTCAGCCTTGCATAGTGAACAAAATACGTAAATAATACTTTAACAGGAATGAAAGTCATTCTGTTAAAAATGGGTTTTTTGGTCTGTAGGCTGAGAGGAAGCAGAGACTTTGAAAGCTATGTTCCTCCAGGTTTTGTTTTAAAACCTTCAAACATCTACTCTTTTCCACGCAGCAAATGTGTAATTATTTGGAAAGTCAATATCTGACTGTTACCATGAATGACAGCTGATGAAAGAGAGTAAAAAGTGAGGTTTCCTCTGGCTGATTAGCCAGCAGGTAGGATTAGTTATGTAAGGACTGGTTTTGGGCATCATTGTCAGTATTATGGAGAAATTCTCTCTTGAAAGAGATCTGAGCCTTTGATATGATGCACAGGTGTAACTTCTGACACAACGTTTTTTACTGGCTGTTCAGTAAACGTGGTGGGGATGGGCTGATGGCTGGACTAGGTGATCGTAGTGGTCTTTCCAACCTAAATGATTCTATGATTGTACATGTAGGATGACAGAGATCAGCAGGGGTGTTTCTTTAGTTATGGGAGCTCTGAGGACAGAAGTAACAAAGGTAAAATATTAGTTCATTATATGTATGTAGTGTCTGTATAAACATAACTGATAATGTTGATTTACTCCTAGGTGACATATGGCTCTTTTGATTATACCTCACTGCTATACCTCTCTGACTATGCTGAAGACTTTGGCGGTGGACGGTTTGTGTTTATGGATGCAGGATCCAACAAGACAATAGAGCCCCAAGCAGGTAAGAGTCTTGGCTTGCCTGCATTGAGGCAGGCCAACCTGTGACCTGGGGTAGCTGGCTGGGCTGGCTGGTACACTGGGACTTTGCTTTTTGTGTCAGCAGTGATTATTGAATGATGCAGTTTTCTGCTTTTTTTTGTCTTGAGATTGATTTGGTATAAAGTAAGATTAAAAACGTTAAGAAATAGTTTGAAATATTTGGAATAAATCTTTACAAAGTGACTTCCTTGAAAGCTGTAGCATTTAGAACTGCAATCCAGCCACGGCAGCTTAGTGGGTTACAGTGCATCAAGATGAAGGGAACACTGTGAACATCCTTACACTACAGCAAATCCACAATAAAGCAATTCATTTTGCATCTTGTGGCCTGAAATTCCTTTGCTGTTCCAAGTGGAGCTCAGTGCTCTGTAATTACTATGGTCTGGGTGTGAAGATGATGAATTACCACAGCCCTGCTGGTGTGCAGTACCATGATGAACCATGGTAACTTGATTATAAGTCCATTAATGTTTTCAATAGATGTGCAAAAAATGAGCATTCAGGTGGATGTCGGTTATATTAAAAAAGCCTCTCCTTAAGGATGGCTTAAAATTTTTCCAGTAGGTGGATTATTTGAAATTAGAATTACTTTGGGCAATGTGTGTAGGAAGAAAGCACTCAGTCTCAACTCATCTGTCTGGCAGGCAAGCAGGGAGCTTACGGCAGTGTTTCTCAATGCTTTGTAAGGCAAGGCCATTGCAGAAAAAATAACAAGGACAGCTTTATATTCCACTGTGTTCAGTCTTTATTAATAAGAAAAAAGAAAAAAACTTTCTCATTTAAGACAGCATCAGTTGTTTTCTGACAGGCATTACTCCAAGGAGATCATACCATGGCTGCCTATGAGTAGATGTGGGTGTGGGTGGGGTTCTTTTGTTTTTTTTTGTTTTGTTTTGTTTTAAATTTATTTTTGTCTGTGTGTCCTATGGGTCATAATGATCCACTCCACAGCTGTAATGCTGGTTTAGATAAACTCTGATTATCTCTGTGTTTGGTATCAGTAGTTTTGTTTGATTATTTTGGCTTCTCTGGTTGAAAATGAATGCTGAACTGGAAGTATTATCCTTTGCAAAATGCTGATGCTGGTATTTTGAACGGGAGTAAATTAAGCTGGATCATTTCCAGGTACAATTCTAAGATGAGCATGTTGGTTTTAGAACTGAATGCTGGCAGCACTGCCATCTCCTCGCACAGCACTGGGGCAGTCAGTCCAATTGCTGTATGCCGCATTCCCTGACTTAATTTCAAAGTCTGCAACTGTGAAATTGCATCCGTTCAGCCCCATCCATCTAATTTGCCAGCTGTGCTGTAAGGTGTTTGCTCTTTGTCATTCTTGGATGGGAAGGGGGAGCAGAGGAGGCTGAGGTGTAGAAAGATTTTTAACAGCACCTGATTGTGCAACTTTCCTTCCATGGTTTTTGTATTAATGGTATGTGTGAAATACAGCTAGCTAAACACATCTTCTTAAATAAAAGAATGCTGAGCTTGGGGAGACCAGTCTTGAATGAGAGCTGAGATGTGCTACACGTGCACCACAGTAAATGAAGTTCAGTGCCAGCTACACATTTCTTCCACATTCCTTTGTGTAAGCGCAGTTGCCAGGGCTCCCATGACAGTATCACTGCCTGTGGTGCTATCTAAATAATTACTGAAGCCTTGTGAGAGACAGAGAAAAGGTTTAGAGGTAAAGCACAACGTGATGGCAATTTTGCTTCATTTTCCTCTTGTTGATAAAAATGCAGCTTGTGAAAGAATGAGAACTGGAGTGGCCCCAGGGTGTTTTCTGTTGCTGGTACAAGTTGATCTATTTTTCATGTTCAAAATGTTCTTTCTCCATGTTTTGTTTGTTTCCCCCTTTTTCTTTCTTTTTTCCGTCTTTTTTGTTTTATGTTTTTGATCCTTTTCTTATTGCTGCAGCTTTTTAAACCACGTGTCAATAACCTTTTATGCTTCTTGCTAAGGATGATTGGGGCTTCTTTAGAGATGGCTGCTGTAATCACTAGTACACGGCGGCCAATTTACTTTCTCTATAATAGTAATACCATTTACGCTCTGAAATCTGTTCTTTCTTGTTTCAAAGTTGTTCTCCATTTTGGGCATCTGGTGTTCTGTGCTAAAATGAGCACATTCCTTTTTCTGCAAGTGGTAATTTATTAAAGTGCCAGATTCTGCAGTGAAGAACAGAAGGGCATTATATGGATGATGCACAGCAGGAAAGCAGTCATCAGAAATACAAAAAATACAGTTAAAACCCCCCTACGTTATCGGATTCCCTCCTTGTGGAACCTAGTTTGAAAATATTTATCGTGTTTGTGGCTTCCACGAGAAGTCCACAAGTCATGTTTGCATGTATTTGAATGTCCTAGGCCAATCTTAAGACTGTCACGTGCACCGTGTTCTGTAATACTGGTTTGTGTAATGATGACTAAATCATCTTGCTTTAGGAGAGTATTGTGATTTATTAGTCAGGAGTACCTTTTTGTTCCTTTGGATGGATGTGGACGAGTCACCACTACTAACTTGCATATATAGACTTTGGCAAATCCATCAGCAAAAGTGGCATCAAGGACACATATTTGCAGCCTGTAAGGCACAAGGAAGCATGTGTGTTCCTGTGTGTCTTCTGACTGCAGCTGGGACCTCTGTCTGCTGCTATAAACTTACTGTGCCGAGATGAAGAGAATTCTCCACTCCAAATTCTCCAAACAGCTCCAAAACGCTGTTCTGAAAGGAAAAGGTGTTGTTTTTTTTGTGGGGGGGGGGATACAGAAACAGTTCTGAAGTTGTATCTTTTTCTTTTAAGTATCTTTTTTCTTTTAAATACCCCTGCATGTTGGATTTCCAAAACTGATGCAGTGGCTTTTTTAAAAAGATGAAAAATGGTTTTTATAAAAGAGCAGATGGAAAACTCACAATCACTTTTTTGTTTGTGAGTTTATGGAAGAGAAGAACTGAAGACACGAAAGGAATTATGTCCATTGGACAGTGAGAAATGCGACTTTCCTGTTTAATTTGTGAATATCAAGCTCAGTGTACTTTCATAGTTGTAAGAGAAGTGTGTGTTTCTGGAAGCCCAGAAATATTGGAGACGAAGATATGACCTGTTTGGGAACTTGTGATGTTGGGTTATAGTTAGAGTGGAAAAATGCACTGGAAGCCTGGTTGTTCAGTTGTTCTGCTCAGGTAAGGAGAAGTAAACATCCTAGAGTGCATCCCTGGTGTTCTCACAGTGTAGGAATGGGCTTCAGTGTGTCTGTGTGTGCATTTACTGAGGTAAGTGTAGCTTTATTGCAGTGGTTAGATATCATATGATTGTCAGATCCTATAATCACAAGAGTAATTGCAGTACTCCAAGTTAAGTGGTGCAAATTTGTCATCTCCTTTTTTACTGTGCTCTTCAAAAAAAAAAAAACCAAAAAACAAAAAACCACTTTGGAGCAATTCACTGTTAAAGACTGTGGGAATGCAGCATAACAACAGAGCACAATAACTTGAGAGAAAACGATACTTCCAGATCCAGAGGTCCCACAACAACATTAACACAAGGTGTGGAGACTGTATTTAAAGCTTATATTTAATATTTCTGTTTGTGTCGTGGAGTATCTGATTTATCAGTGATTGTAGGTGTTCTTTCTCCCCATTTAATCTGGGTGATGCTGATTTAATTTAGATGAGGATAATCTTCTGACATTCCTAGCTTTAGCTTCCTTTCAATCAGCAAAACTGGGTCACATCTTGCTGATAAATTGGAAAGCTGAGAGATGATTTAAAACCAAAACAAAAATACCACACAAGGTGCTGTCAGTCCTGGAGTCCAGAGCAGGCATTAATGGCTGCAGGGATAATCAGCTTTGCAAAGTTTGCGGGTTGAAGGAGAGGTGGCACCTCTTAGTGATTTTTCTCTATCTGTCACGAATTGCACTTGGGACTGGTAAGGTGATTACAGAGAGGTGGTAGAAAAATGAGGATCTGTTGTAAGTGTGAAAGAAGTATTGTAACAGGTATATGCAATCGCTCCATAGCTCACTGTGGAATTGTTATGGTTGGAAAGACTGCTCAGATTGTTTTGTCACAGGCCTGGGCTGATGGCTGGACCATTCTAGGCCGTGTCCTCATTTGTGTGTAGAGCCTGGATCTCCTTTTGCTTTCTGTTCTGTTTTCCAGGGAAGGTTAACTTTCAGGCTCTGTTTCTGTATTCCAGTCATGCCTGATGATAGGTGTCTGATGTTTTTATTTAATGATATCTGTTAATTGGGCCCATAAATCAGCAGTACCTGGGAAAGCTCAGGCCTACACTTCACGTGCTGCTTCGCACATAGCAGATTCACCCAAGAAGACATTCTAGTATTGAGGCCTGTAATGGCCATTTTAAAGTAGCTGGAGCATTGAAAGGGCTGAGGAGTGCTAGTGAGATGAGGGAGAGCCAAACGGAGTGCTTTACAGAGCATTGCAGCACATTATCAAAAGGGAGAACTGACTGGTATAAGTTAGTTTGTTATAAATAAGCACATCGAGTGCGTGCCTTACTGCTTTTCATTCCTCACTGCATTTCTACCAGACTTGGGTTTTATGTAAGGTGGATGCAAGCTGGTATTTTAGAAACTTGATCTGATACTGCTGGACAAATATGCAGTGAAACTGAAGGCATAAAGAGGGAGCAGAGGAAAATCAAACAGTTATTTTATGAAGTTTGGGTAAAGTTACAGATGAAGTACAACAAAATACAAAATAACACAGCTAAGCCAAGGGTTTACGCTGTATCTGTAGTGATGTTTCAGTTCTTGGTTCCTAAGCTTTGTGAATTCTTGTTGCACACTGTAGGTACTGTCATGAGCTCCTTTTTTTTTTTTTTTTGAAGGGCATTTCTTGATATGAGCAGAAGTTACCCTTGTATTTATGCTTCAGTGATATGCTAAATCTAAGTACAAAGTACACCTCCATCAGGAATCCAGAATCTGGAACTTTGGCATCTGTGTGATTTGACCCCGGCTGTGCTTAACATGGTGTATTTAGCAAAGGCAAGAAAAGGAAAATAGGTGATCCAGAGGTATTTCACATGATTGAAACTGCAGCACATTATTCTTAGGGAGCTTCGCTCGGTGAGAACTTTTCATGAGAGTTAAGTTTCTTTTGCAGCTTTGCAGAATGCTCCAAAATGGGAGAACAGAGCACTTGTGGAGCATGGGTTGGCTGAGGCTGACTACCAAAGGGAAAACATGGGAGACAGCAGAGATGATACCCTGTCCTTTTCTGTCAGGTGTGGGAAGGAGCAGGGCCAAAAGGGGTGGGTGGCACTCTGCAGGGAAGATGAGGGGAAAAGCACAGTTCTGTGCTTTTTATTTCTAAGTACTAGATTGCCACGCTTCGACATAATGTATGGAGCAGAAAGTCCTGTTATTTTGAGCAACCAACTGTGCTGGTGGCAGTGAAGCAGGCAGGGATTCTGTTGAAATCTGAAAATGCACGCGTTTTTTTTTAGTAAGAAATAATTAAGTTGTTCGTTTGCTTTCTTTAAAAACTGTAATTTGTAAGATTTCAGTCCAGCTGATTTTCTATTTAAAGAAGAAACAATTACTTTAAAAAGTACTAATAATACTTAAGCAAATTACAAGTGAGCTATGAGGGTTGGCCGCGTTAATCATTAATTTTATTCATAACAGGAAGTAATTTCTCTATCTACTAAAAATATCTGGGAAAAGTTTGCAACCAGATTTCATTAGGTATCCATTTTGATTTATTTTTGGGCCCTAATTGCCTTTGCTTGGCACACTTTTCACCTGTGTAAGTACAGAAATCATTTAGAGAAGCTCGTGCCTTCTCTTCTCCCGTAAATGTTGGCAGAACATCCAGACTCAAGTATCACCTCAAGAACAGGTGATATAAACTTGATTTATGTTTGGGATGAAATCCACATAAGCCGTGTAATTGTGTGCAGGTAGGCAGGATGCACACACCAGCTGCTCTTTCATCTTTCTGGTAGCTAAGGCACTGCCTTCAGAAGGGTTCCCCCTTTAATGCATGAGAGACAGCACTGCCAAATGCCAATAATTCTTATTGTGCCATTACAGAAAATGTAAGGTTTTTCTTGCCTAGTGATAGGGAGGGGGAAGACTTTACACCAGAATGAATTAGCAATTAATCTTAAGGACATGACTCTGCAGTTTCCCAGGCAGTGCTTCTGTCTTAGTGTCATTCAGCAGACAAAACAGTGTTTTCTTTTGTCCATGAGTAACATTTAGAGCTGGTAAATGCTAAGCAGACATTCAGAGCTGTCATACATGGGATGAAAGATGCTGAGTAGATCCATAGTCCAGATAAACTCTAACTGCTTCCCTTTAATCTGGCAGAGGAGTTGCTTTGTTTCCTTTCCAGCAGCAGCTCAGTCCCTCCAGTGACTCTGCCAGCTGCTCAGGATGGTGCCTGAAAATGAGATCTCTTGCATCCCCCTCTCTTTTCCCCCACTCCAGTCCTTCCCTGGTCCATGCTGGTGAAAGGAGGATGGTGAGGAGTCAGTTAAGCTCTTTCTTATTGTCTTTTATTCATGGTGGATGTTGTCATGCTGAGCTTGTTAGCAATTCCTTGGCTTGGGCTGGTGTGAGAAGCTGACACATTTAAATGAGTTTGTGTGAGTTTTTTTTAAACTCCAGTACAACTCACCTTTTGGTTACTTTTGTAAAAGCTTCTATGGGTATGTGAGGACTACATCAAAAAGGAACCAAAAAAAGCATCTGTGGATGAAACCAGTGCAGAAGCAGAGCTGGAGCAGTGTCTGTAAGCAGGCAGGGGGAGTGGCTGCACCACAATAACACCTTACCCAGTCTGCAAGGAGCGGAAGCTCATCAGCTAATCTTCTGTTGTAACAAACTCCATCATGAAAACATTTCTAGGAAAAATGAAAGGGATGAGAAAACAGGTTGTAGATGCAAGCCTCCTTAGATCAAAGGCAAGGACTGATTGATTCCTTCTGTTCCTACAGAGATTTGCAAGCTGTGGGCAAGCTAGTTATTTGGAAAGAGTCTCCTGTAGGTATTCAGGTTATCATAAATCTTTTTTTCTTTGGATTTTATTTTTGCTAG
Source organism: Phasianus colchicus (assembly GCF_987193195.1). Taxonomy (NCBI): domain Eukaryota; kingdom Metazoa; phylum Chordata; class Aves; order Galliformes; family Phasianidae; genus Phasianus; species Phasianus colchicus. Next base: position 3,865,956 of record NC_143455.1, read on the forward strand.
TATACTAAGAAAGGGAGAACAAGTGCATTTGTGGAGAGCAATGTTGAGTACTCACTCTCATATTGCAGTAAGGAAGTTCCATGGAGCCAGTTCACTCTGGAACTGTTGTGCAATGTTATGGGAATCTTGAAGCCATTTGGGAGTAGCTGTAGAGTTATGTTTGATTGTGTCCAGGAAAGAGAGCAAAGCCATCAATGGAAGGGTCTTCAAAATTGTCAGTATTTTTATCTAATACTGGAGCTGGATGCCAAAGTGTTAAAAGCATTAAATTCTCAGATGTGCTGCCCTAATTGCTGTGGTATGCCATCTCTGATTCAGTGCCTCTGGAATGGCAAGTGGAGGTAAGAAAGAGACAGCATAGATGTGGGAGGGCAGCCCACAGCACTTCCTTTGCTCTTGTAGATCTAAACTCTTCTCTGAGGCTGAGCTACTGGTTAAAGTGTGAAACCAAACAGGCAATGGAGTTTTTGGCATCTTGCAGTGATTGGGGGAAAATGTGAGTCAAATGTTTATGTTCAGGATGAAATACTTTTCAGACATGATTTATCTCAGAGGCAAAAACAAACAAACAAAAACCCACAACACAAACCTGTTACCACTCTTGGTGTTGCTTCTAACCTGAGGACACTTCCAGTCTTCATCTTTCAGGGCCTGGCTCAGAGATTGGTGTCTCTGAAAGCTTAGAAGCACTGACCTCAAGAGGAGAGGTAATCTGTCTCCTGTTTTGTTTGGGTTTTTTTTTTCCACACCCCAGAAGCTCATCCCTTAAAAGCCAGGGATAACTTCGTTTCTTTTTGTTGGTTAGAAAACACCATGCTATAAAGCTGTGTTGAGTAGTAGCTTGTGATCTCAGAAGAGCTTCCAGTTTAACAGCAAGCATTCATAAATCAAACCAAACCATGTGTTGGGAAGTAGTAGTCAAGATTCTATTACTGGAGCAGAAAAGCATGTTGGAAAGAAACCTTCTTGGGCAAGTTGGGAGGAGAGATGGAAATAAAAAAAAAAAAATCTGAAATCTTTCTTAGCTCAAATAAGGAAAGGACAAAGGAAGAAGGATTTGAATTTCATGCAGTTTGTGCTGAGTTTTTGTCACTCGTTTCATCTGGAAATGGAGTGTACATGCACTTTTTTGGTTTGCAATGCATAGTTGCATGGCTATTCTTTAACATCTGTAACACAGTGGTCATTTCTTATAAAGCTCAGCATTCACTCTGTTGCTTTTTGATGGTGTGAAGAGCTTAGTGGAATAGCCTTGGGCATGTCTTCCTCTCCCAGTGACAGAAATCCTAGCACAGCCATGTGACTTATCACCATGTAATACTTTTTTGTTTTTTTATATAAAATTTGGGATTTAAAATCCTGAACTCAAAATTGATCAAAAATTGCTAGAACAAGGACACCCTGTATCTAGGACACACTTCTTAAGGCAACTTACTTAGTTCTCACCCCCTTGCTTTCTTGTAGTGATTTAAGTGTTTTCCAGATGCTGTGTGTTGAAGCGAGATCATGAAGTCTCAGTGTGGTTAAAAGGCCCATCACTAAAGGTGGACCATTAAGGAAGAAGAGGATGATTTTATCTTGTCTCTTCCCAAGTGTCCTGGATAATGATGTTACTGTGTATTCCTTAAAAGTTTCATAAGGTGTGATGAGAATTGATGTTCTTTTGCCCCCATCTTCGAACAGTTATACTATGAAGAATGGGGTGAGATATACTGTGGAAAAAGTGGAGAGACTGTGCATTCATACCAAAATTATGTAATGGAAATGATTTTTAAAAATTCTTTGCAACTGAGGAAAAAGTATCTTCAGAAAAGCCAGTAAACATATTTGGTGACATGGAAGACCCTAACAGGCAGATATGAGACCAGATGCACAAGGAACTATAAAATACTATATATCTGAAGACATATATTTATTAAAGAAAATTAAAACACGTTCTTTGTAGCTAAAGAATCCATTTAAACTGGTTTAAACAATACACTGAAAGTTGTCTAATTCTGAATTACTACTGTTTCTAATAGGAGATCAATGAGAAAAGCTTGAGAGTCTGTGTAAGGCAAAGCTTTTGGTGAGTAGGCAAGGGACTAATCATGATGTAGTTGAATGGTATTCAGATAAGATTTAAGAAAGCAAAAAAACACCCCCCCCATTTTCAAGTTAAATGGACTTTGTATTAAAACCTCAAGAGTCATTCTGTTCATCGTAACACTTGCAGGATAGGAGAGCATTGTTTTTGTTTAGAGTCATCCTTCCAGAAGAGCAGGACACCAAGGTGTGTATGAGCTACGTGTACAAATGAATTTATTTTTTACATATATTTATAGCTTTACACATTATTGATGTACAGCCAGAGGCAGAGAAGAGTATGATATATGAGTTCATAGCTCTGCTTGGCAGCTGAGACTGCTTCCTATGAGAGAATAAATACAAACTGCAGCTGAATGTGCAGGGACACAGGCAGCTCATGCTCCATGAGGCCAGTCTGGTTTTGTTCAAACTTCCCACGTGTGCTGCTGAAGAGCATGCGAGGAAAGTAACTTCTGCATCTTTAGTTAGCAAAGAACATCAGCTATGTAGCTGATGTCCGTTTTCTGCAGTGTACCAGAGTTGGAATAGTTTGCCTTATAATTGTGCAGATTTTAATTAGCTTTTGAAGTGTCTTGGTTGGCCTGGTGGTGAATGATCCCAGGCAGAGTCACACTGTCAGTGTGAGTTCTCCTAGATAAGCTTGCAATAGAGTTTAGTCTAATCTGAACAGTGGAAAAAATAGATGAGGAGGACAAACATGCAATTGGGGTAAAACAGTGATGCATGTTGGTATTACTGTCTTTTATGGAAATTTCAGCAGTCTTAGAGTTGCTTCATTTCTGTTACTTGTTCAACATCGAACTTATGTTCTCAAAATGCTTAAATAGCGTGGAAGTGCAGAGTGACCATTCTGATGTGGTGTTCAGTGGGATGCTTGCTGGAGTTATCAAAGCCACTGGGTTCCACCCTGAAGCAGCTTATGGCCTGGAAAGCCCCAGGGCAGTGTGATGGTCAGAGCTTAGACAGGATGAAGCACAGGGGTAAGCGTTTGCATCTATAAAACAACTTCCAAACCTATGTATTGATGCAGTGACTCCTTCTAAGGAAAATTAACTTGTATATGAGAGTAATACATAACTTTCTATCCTGGCTCAAGAGTGAGTGATCTGGCTGTGTACGAAAAGCTATAGCAAATACTTGGTACAGTGCTGATAAGCTGCCACAGCTACTTGTAAACCTGCTGAGCATTTGTTCACTGAAGACTTTTTACCACCTCTGTAGCACTTCCTCCTTCTTTGGTCTAAAATTAGAGCCCAGATTAGAAGGGAAGCAGGGAGAAACCCATGCACTTCACTGATTGTCACCAGAGATGCCTTTTTCTTTTTTTTTCTTTTTAACTGAGGCAGCTAAAACCTGGATTCGTATGTTCTTGGCTTCCTCCTGCCTTCTATAAACTATGAGATGTGGTGGAATTACGTCTCCAGCTTTGCAGCCTGAAGGATTAACATAAAGTTAAACAGTCCATAAAGCTGTCAGAGTGCAGCACAAGCTCACAGCAGTTTGTCTGTGTGATGAGCGAAGGGCTCTCAGGTAGCTAGGGAGCAGCTGGACTGAGATGACAGCAGCAGAACAGCTGATTGCTGAGTGGCAAACTCTATGTCGCTGATTAAATACTTTGTCTTTACAGGCCGGGTTTCCTTTTTCACCTCTGGATCAGAGAATCTGCATCGGGTGGAAAAGGTTCACTGGGGCACTCGCTACGCCATCACCATCTCCTTCACTTGCAACCCAGACCACGGCATCGGGGATCCAGTCTTGATGTAATTCCTCCAGGGGTGGAACATAAGGTCAGATGGAACAAGAGAAGCCCTGCGAGAGAAACGGAGATAACTCTTACAGACTCTCATTCAATTAGAATTTCCCAGATGTATAAATATATTGTAACACATTTTATTTCCATGTGTCCTTTTCAGTACATGCTGCAAACAGTGCCTTAAGGACCATCTTAGTATTTGGAATATTCTGTAAAAAGGTTTGTCTTTATGTGTAATCCTATGATTGGCTCTTTATTTTTCTACTTATTTATTTTGATTCTTCAGTGTAAATGCTATGAACTACCTTTTGGACCATATCTTGATATGACACTGTTAAATCCTGCAGCTGCTTCTATTACTAATGAGATTTAGGAAGTTTGACCAAAGTTAATTCATCAAGATGAGTGCTATTCTTTTGGAAATATCTCCTCTTGATAGGAATGTGTTCTCCTTAGCACAGGCAGTACACCTGTGGTTTGACTACTGGGCTTTACTTGAACTTTTTTTTTTTTAAATTAAATTACTACAGACATTTTCTGCTACAAACAAGGACCAGTTAACATGATGTCAGAAACACAGCCTTTTAGTTTAGAAAGCACATTGCTTTTGAATTACAAATGCAGTGGTGCACTAGGAAATGGCACCACAGGTGGATTCATCTGACCAGAATGCAGCAATCCCAGTGCACCTCACTATGTCTGTGTCACCTTAATGAAAATGGTTAATCTCCTGGTCAGAAAGCACATGCTGGGTTTATGGGAGTGTGACCATTGAACTGTGTACATCAAGTGTTAAAAGGAGAGCTGGGTGGAGGTAGTCAGGCAGTCTGTATTCAGCTGAGTGTTCAGCTGTCCAAATTCCCAGCTATGACTCTAAGATTTGAAAGCAGCACAGGTGAGAAGAAAGCTGGCCTTGTGGTGGTTTTCCATGTGCTTGTCTCTATAGACTTGATCCTGTAAACCCTGACTTGCTGCTTGGACAGCTGGGTAATGAAACCATGCTGAGCAGCTGTGCATGGTATGTGGGGTCTGAGGGAAGTTGGTGTTCACTTACATCTTAAACTGAAATGCTCTTGAGCTGGAACTCATTTGTAAAACAATTTGAAACATCTATTTATTGGGCCTAAATTTAATCTTAAGACCCATTTTAAGAGAGCTCTTGACTTCTGTTATTGTTGACACTGCTTACACATCTTGTGTAGTGAGGTGCTGTGTTTATTTTGTCTAAGAACAATTTTTAATCTGTTTCAGAAAGTTTATCAATAGCTTTTTTTTTTGATTTCTCTATTTTGATTCAGGATGAATATTTCTATCAACTAGGATCATTAGTCTGGGATGTTATTAGAATAATGAATTGCCCTCTGCAGAAAGAAAGAGATGACTGCACTGCAGCACAGATGAAGAAACAAAGCAGTGAATTGTGAAAGGTTTATCTGGGCCACCATGTTAAGTAAATAGTAAAAAAAAAAAAGTCTTTTTTCCTCAAATTCTGAAGAAAACATGTTTTTTGCTCTGAGACCTCAGAAGGGCTTCCTAGTCTCCAACAAGTTGTTTCAGTGGCTGGATGGTAGGAAAATAATGCTGTTATTTGGATTCCGTATCTAATTACTTGTCTCCAAGGCTGTTAATTCAAAGCAAGTTGCATCCCACTGAAGTTGTATGTTTATGCAATGGCAGACCAAGATCATCAGCAACTGTTCTACTGGCTTAAAACTTGATTTCTAACACCACCTTGTGATTTAAACGTGGTTTTTACCACTGCTGTCAGAGAAATCTAAATATCAGTGGACCTCTGTGGATTTGGATTTGATTCTCAAGGTTGAGGAGTAAAAACTGAGGGCTCTACCATTTTTTCCATGAGTTTATTACTTTTCTGTCGTACAGGCTTTGAGTTGCACTAAATGGAAGCGGCACATTCAGAGCTGCCCTCTATAAAACACTGCTTAACAAGAACATGTCAGGCCATGGGGGAAATCTCAGCTAATCTCCTCTCAGGTTTTAATCTTCTGAAGATCCTGTACATTGTAATATCTTCCAAACATGGCGTGCTTCTCCCGTAATGTGAACTGACTGACGTTCAGAAATAAAATCCAATTGGTATTTGTGTCTTCTGGGGTTTTTAAGCTTCAGTAACGTGTTCAATGTGATGACCAAACCTGTCAAATGCAATTTGTGAGAAATGCGTGTGCTGTACCTGGTAATAGAATTTATGTTTTGAGAGAAGCACAGTAATTCAATATGTTGTGTGTTCCAGTACTAATCAAGATTTTGTATTTGAAGCTTCAGTATCTGGACTACTAAAAGCAATATCCAGATCTATGAAGAAATTAAGTGGCAAATGAGGGAATAGAGCACAATCTAAAAGATTCTGATTGTATCCTCCAGCAGGGAAATAACAGCAGAAAGGCTAATGTTCCTGAGGCGGATTGGAATCTGCAGAATTCAGCAATCGTTAGAAATAAGCTTGACTTAATTTTAGTCTCCTAATAACTTTTTATTAAGGGTTATCTCTCCCCATTTCTTGACAGATCATTCTGAATCTGAAATACTGTAATTGTTGTTGATGCATCCGTCTGTCCTTATTCAGATTCAGCCTGCCTCTCACTGCTGGGAAACGCAGTGTTTCTTTTCTCAGAATTCAGATTGAGGACAGGATTTGTTCCAGTCAACTAGCATAAATGTGATGCCAAGCTGCTGCAGACAAGTGCTCTTAATCGAACACATGGTAAACCCAGAATCTGGCTTCATGTTTTCCAGTGGTGTAAAAACTTCTGTATAGACTTCTGTATAGAGCCCTCGTGGTTCAAATAACGTAAAGATGGGTTGGTACCTGGCCAGTGGGAACTGGGGCAAAGTTCTGATGTACATTTCAACCTTGTCCCTTAAAGCATAATCATTGAAGGTATTTATTTAGGAATGTTAATTTTAGCATTTTTAAAGAAAGACCAAGCCTGTTTGTGTGAAATAAAAGCCAGGGTGAAATAGAAAAGGCATTAGGAGACCAAGCCAGGCTTTGAATCCCTACTAAGACATCGGGTAACGCTTCTGGAGGACTCAGCCAATGATGCTTTGGAAATTGTTTTTCTATTAAGATGCTGGAAAATACCAGGGTATCTTGTTAAACTAACAGGTGTGTGATCAGATTTGGTCTCTGATATACACCTAGCTTTCAGTGCTACAGCATACTCTTCATTTTATTTCTTTTAATCCTGTACAACTGGATTGTTGGAGCACTGAGTAGACTTCTTGGGATTTGTCACGTGTAAAATGTTCAGGTGTATAAGCAGTAGTGGAATCATTGTGTCTGCTTTAACACCCTGTAAATAACAGAAGCTGGAAGGGCACATTTGCACTGAGACTTATCCTGAAGATGTGTTGTCCACATGAAATATTACAAGTTCCATCTGAATGAATTTCAAGTACAGGAAAGCTGGTTGGAATACTCTGTTTACAGAAAGACCACGCTCTCAAGAAACCCAGGATTTCTTTTCTTCATTTCCAATAGAAGTAGGAGGGAATGCAACCCCACTCCTCTGCCCCTAAGCAAAGAAAGAAAACCTCTTCTCCTTGAGTCTATTGTGAGGAAACCCCACTGAAGATTCCAAGAATAGCAGCAGAGTGATTTCCTTCATGAACCACAGATGGCTCTGGCACACATGGATCACCAGCCTCATTCAAAAGGCAGACTTTAAGGAAACCCAGTGTAGAGAGCCCTCATGAAGTGCTGGTAATTCCCTGGTGAGTGGCTGTTGCTCCTTGTATAAAGAGCACTGGAGAAGTACAGCATCGTTTGCCTTATCTCCACTTTTGTATACCTTCTTAGAAGGCTGAAAGCTGATTTTACAGCTTGTTTGCTGAAACCTAGAGTCAGCTCTCCTTCAACAACAGCCCATTTATCCCTGAAGTGTCTGTGTAGGCACATTTATCTTCCATACAAGCATGGGTGACTTGTACTAAAGCTTCACTGGAGGGAAAATAACTCCTATTTCCAAACTGTGCATCTTTCTTTAATTCTGTTCCATCATCTCCTCTCAAATCTTTTATTTCATCTCAGTTCTGTCCTAGCATGCTTAAGCTTTTACCTACTGTGAATGCTAAATAGGGAATATAAGTGCATGCCATTATTTATTCACTGTCTAGGTCATCACAGTTGTTTGGGACATTTGCAAGTGGCATTTGTCTTGATGTTCAGCAATGTGAGAAGTGCTTGGCCTCACACTATCACTTGCAAACAGTGACCTGGAAACGTACGCTACAGAATCATAGAATTGCTCAGGTTGGAAAAGACCTTAAAGATCATCAAATCCAACCACCACGTAACCATACTACCCTAATTAACAACCCTCATGTCCCTGAGCACCACTTCCAAATGGTTTTTAAACACATGCAGGGATGGTGACTCAACCACCTCCCTGGGCAGCCTATTTCAGTGCTTAACAACCCCTCCTGTGAAGAAGTTCTTCCTGATATCCAACCTAAACTTCCCTTGATGCAACTTAAGGCCATTTTCTCTTGTCCCATCACCAGTGAGAAGTGCCACTAGTGCCTTGTCAGAGCCTGGCACCAGCAGTTCCTGTTTCATCAGCTCTGATGCATGCGCAGGGCTGTTTAATTTCAAAGGGATTAGGGTTGTCTTATAGCAAGGGATGCTCACTCTGCATCCTAGCCTGGAAAAAACCCAATATTGCTAACTGTAGCTCTATAATGCTTGCACATTTAAAATAGCAATGCTTCAGACACCCAATGTTTCAGTGGACAGACCCCCATATGTGCCTTCTCAGCCATACTCAAACTGTCTTTTTCCTGCATCCTTTTTAACCCATCCTGTGTATTCAACTTGAAGAATTTTTGATTGTGGTAAAGTTGTCAAGTGTTCAACTTCTTTTCTTTTTTTTCATTCTTCACTTCATACTCTCTTATTTTTCTTCTCCTACAGTGCTGTCCCTGCTTAAAAGGATGCCTGTTATTTCAGAGAGGTGTTTGTTTCCACCGCACCCATTATCTTACACAGCTGAAAGAATGACAAGGTAGGGATCCATGTTGTTGGCTGTTGAATGCACTTGTTTTTTTGGGAAAACTTGTGGATAAAAAGTACTGAATTCTGAAATAGACACAAAAAAACCTCTTTTTTGCTGTTGATCATCGGTGGTTGTTTTGTATTACAGGATGGATCTTATTAGGGGATCCATGCTGGCAGGGATGCTCCTATATGTGCAGACCAGACTGCAGGATCACTAGATCACTAGCTTGGATGCTAACTGCAAAGTTACAAAAGCAGCCAGGAAGCACCAGCTCTTTCATTTCTGCAACTTTCACATGCACCCAAGCAAAGCAAACCCCTCAAAACATCTAGCTTTACTGCTGGATAATTCTGAGGCTTTCCTGGCAACCTGGACTGGTTGAATTTCTGAGCTGCTGGGCTGCAGAACTGGTGGTGCCTGAAAGCACAGCATCTTGGAGAAGGAAAAAATCCCACTGCTTTCTTTTGAGACTGCTTTTCACTGCCAGGATAAGATCTCTGGGTGGATTTGGACTTCGTCACTGACCTTCCTGATGCATTACTTTGGCAGCCAGAGCATTAAATCTGGGAGGGACATAAAAAGCGGTGGGTCCTCATGAAGTTATTTTGCATCAGTTGGCTCTGAATGGTAGTTTCTTCTACTCCCACCATCAGGCAAACATTTTTATTTCTGGTATATGTCATTACCGATGAGGAGGAGATGTGTTCTGGGAATCCTCTTTGCATTTAGGGTTTTAAATATGACTCGTTGAACACCCACATAGAAAGAGAAGGCCACATTCCATCAGATGATTCCAAACTTTGACAGCTACAAAACCAGGGAAGTCTTACCCCACTCAGTCCTTCTCAACAGAAAATGAATGAGAAAATAATCTTGCATTCTTTCTATTTTGCAATTGCAGTTGCAAACTATAAATGCTTTTTGTCATTGTTTTGGAGGGAAATAGAAAATAATTAGGGAGGAATTCCTTTCCACAGGGAGGAACAGGATCAACATAAACTTTGCCTGTTGTTCACTAGGATGAGAAGTAAATACAGCAAGTCAAGCAGAGGGAGGCGTTAAATAGAGGGTTAAATAGAGGCCAATGTGCTGCAAAACCTATTGCTTCCAGCAGAAGTTAAACACGTTTTCACACTGTAGCTCAGGTTTATATCTAGACTTTTGGGCAGACCATTAAAATTTGTCCTCTTCCTGATCATTCTCCTTAAACAAAATACTTTGGCCATGAAGCATGTACAGAAGGGCAGTAATCAAAACCTTTCCCTAGCTGAATCCTGCAGGGACATAGCTTAGACTTGAGCATCTCAGAAGTAATTTTTGTGCCTTCTGGTGATGGGGAGGATGGCAGAAGTGAAGGTGCTGACAGCAGCTGTGCTGCATGCTGATTCCCCTGGAGTGGGAAATGTAATGGTAACTGGGACTGTATATTTATAAACAAGGGCTTGTACATTAATGCTACAAACGTGGCAAAGGTTATAAGCAGCAGAACTATCTCTAATTAAATCATTTCACGGAACTGGAAAACCAGAAGAGCTTTGAGCCTTAAAGCTTTGGTATTAATAAATGAGATTGAGTGAATGAGTAAACAGATCAATTAACTTAATAGAAAAAGTAAATGTCATCGTCTGCCTCTCCCCTGCCCAGCAGCTGTTATTGAACCTGAGTTTTCTTCCAGCTGGAGATGAACATGTGGGACAGAGGGACAGCAGGCTGCTCCCTGGGACATCCACACAGAGAGGACAGAAGTGGGAACAGAAAATTATTTGCTTGGTCTGCTGCCATTTCATGTTAGTCTGAAATTGATCCTCGGGATGTACAACTGTCCCTTTCCCCTCTGATATTTTAAGGAAGGGGAGAACTGGTGTATTGCAAAATCCTTCCAAATGGATGAGATCTGAGCTCTCTGGCTTACTTGATGGGTGCAGGCAGAGATCTACAGATACACAAGACTATCATTGAGGAGATAAGTGTTTTCCAGTTGTGTTCAAGGCCCTGAAAGCTGAGGACAGCACGTGTGCATCTTAGACAGCTTCTTTCCTTGAGAATGCAAGTGATTGTACTAGAATGTGAAGTGAAATCCATCTCTAAAGTAGCTGCCTTGGGCCTGGGAGCTGTGCTCACCATCCCTGGGCATGCTCAAGAACCATGGAGATGTGGCACTGAGGGATGTGGCTTGTGGACGTGGTGGGGTGGTTGGACTGGATGATCTTAGTGCTCTTTCCAACCTTCGTGGTTCTATGATTGGGAAGAACACAGATGTGGAAGGAATGTTTGAATTAGTGGTCTTAAGTAATTAGAGTTTCCTTCAAAATACTGCCCTGGTCATAAATATGTTCTGTTTAGGTGTAATAGCCAAGAATGGTTCCTAGCCACACGAGCTTTACCACTGCAAGCCAGCTAAAATACTGAAAATAATCTGAAATAGAGAACTCCTTAAAACAGCATTTTGTAGCACTGCCACATAGTGCCCAAATCCAGAGGCTGGCTTTGTTTGCAGACTGAAGCCATCCCTGGCTATAAACTTTTAGAAATGACTCAGGTGAAGGTTGCTAGTCCTCTCTATCTGTAAAATATCAGCACTGCTGCTGTTCTGGTGCCCCGCTTCCCCTGGCTGCCTCTCTCCACTGCTCCTGTCGGCCCAGGGCTGAGGCCTGTGGGTGCCGCTGGGTGCAGCACCTCCTGGCAGCCAGGCTCAGCCGCCCGCCCGCCTCTCCTCCTGGAGACAGTTACTCTAAACAGCAGGGCTGGTGTTTATCCTCAGGGCCGTGACTCCATCAATTCACCCAGTTTACATTGGGGAGTGGCAGTAAAATGTAACGCTTGGAAGAATTCTGACTGCACGCACTCCCACTTAGGAAGCCAAGAAATGCTTTGTGGCCCTCAGCCCCTGAAGGGGTGGGTGGTGGAGACCGGGGTGAGGGGCAGGGCCTGGGGCTGCGTGCTGTGCTCCGGCTGCTGAGTTCTCAATGCAGTCAGCTTCTGGGATGGGGGGGGCACATCTAGCAGGGCTGGAGGCTGCAGGGGGGTGGTGGCAGCAGAATCGACTCCCTGGATGGGAATGGGAGAATGAAAGGGTGCTGAAAGAAAAGGGGGAGGATGATGAGACTGGAGGGGAGGCCTGAGAGCGAAGCTTGCTTGTTGTGTCCCATTGTCTGAAGTGGTGTTTCAGCTCCTGCTGCTGAAATGCTGATTGCAGGCAGCAGTGCTGCAGCGCTGATTGGAACATCCCAGCTTGGTGGGGACTGATGTCACACCTGCAGGCGTAATGGTGAAAAGTGAAGCTGGCAGCTGGCCCAGAGGCTCCAGCAGATGGGAATCCCTTCATGTGGACAGACTGAAACAGCTTTTTAGAGACAGTTCATGAAGCACTGAGAGTTGAGAACAGTGTTTCTTCAGCCATCCTCTGCTAATAGAGCTCTGTAGCTGCTCTGTGTCCTGCTGTTTCCTTGGGGACAAAGAGAGAACACCTCCTAACTCTCCTCTCCTTGAAATCATAGGGCTCTCACAGAGCTGCTTTATGGCTGACCCTCTTCTCAAAAAAGCAACATACAAAGTCAGTAGATCACACCAGGAGCTTCCCTGTCCCCTCGGCAGCCAGGACTCAGAATGGACAAATCCATTAATTGCTTGATTTGTTATCATTCCAGATCACTTGTTCTGCCTGTTTGGGAGTTACATTCCTCAACAGGTTTGGATTCAATTTCATTCAACAGTTTTGTAACCACGGGTAACTGCAGCAGTGACGTGGCTGTGCTCTGCTGCGAGGAGGCTGTCACGGTTGTCAGGTTTTAAAATCAACCTGCTTTGACAGCTCTTCTGCTTTGCAGAATTCACCTTGCAGAGTCTGCTTTGAAAAAGCTGGTAAAATTATTTTCCTGTTTGCAGCATTTAATCTAAAAGGAAAAGAAGAGGAGCGGTTCATGAGTGCCTTTGTGAAAGACTGATAGGTCTCCAGAGATACAAGGTCTGTCTGTTTTCTTTTTAGGGAGTACACATTAGAATAAGTTTACTTTGTTCCAGGGCATATTGTGAAGGATGAGGTTCAGTACACTTCATTTTGTGCCTCGATTAGAGGAGCGCATAAATTGTAGAGGTTTTGGAAGTGCCAGAGGCGGATAAGTCTGCCTGTGGTCAGCAAGGGTTGTGAGGCTTTGCTTTTTCTTCTCCTTCCTTTCTGAATGTCTGCAGCATTGTTATTAACTAATAATTCTAAGTTAAGCTGTACTCATCTTGATTCCAGTGGGATCTCTTCTTTATGTCCTTTCCTCAAAGCTGTCCCAAATAGTCTTCAAAAGAAATCAGTTACAAGCCTGCCTGAGCTCTCATACAGATACCTGACATTCTTCATGCAAGAGTAAAATCACGATAATAAGCTGTAAAGGATTTATTATTTTTTTCAGTCTTGTGCACTGCCGTGCCCAGAGGCCCTGGAAGTTTGTCCTTGCTCCAGAAAGCCTCTCTGGGTAATAAATGGGCAGATGCCATCAGTGGAAGGCAGAGAGTGAAGTTCCTGCATCCCACTGGCAGTGCTGGTAAGCAAAGGTTTTCAAACCCCAGTAAGGTGAGAGCTGTTTTGGAAAGATAAAATCAGCAGCAATTAAATGAGCTCTTAATTAACCAAATATTCCCCCTGCTTGGCTTTCCAAATTATTCAATAACTGAACAATTACAATGAGCTCAGCAAGTAATTACAATCCATAGCAGACCATGCCCTCACCAACTGCAGCTTTCTCAGCACCAGCTGTGAACATGCCAGGAAATGAAGCCTGTGAGGTGTGAGTCAAACAGCTGAAAACAGGAACAAACCACCTCATTTTGGAGGTGGTGGGAGGAAAACTGCTGCCTCTATCCTAACTGTTCTGAATCCTTAAGTGTGCAGTCCAAGACTTAGAAACCATCACACAATCAAATTTGGTGGATCAAATTTGCAGTGCTATCTCTTCAAGGATGCTTTGACAAAGCAGGGCAAAGAGGAGGCTTAAGCTGGAACAGCAGCCAAGGAAATGTCCTGTTTTGCCCCCAGCTACACAGACTGGAGCGTGGGATGCAGATTCCTTGGCTGGAGCTGCAGGATTTGCTGGGAGCAGTCATGCAGTGCCTACTTTGTGGTTATGCTGTGGAAATCAATAGAGACTTCTGCCTTCTCCCCAGGCAGCAAGAAGCAACAGATGTGAGAGGTATGACACTTCACCAGAGCCTCACAACACTCTGTGTGTTTTGGGATCTGGTGGGGGCACTTTCGCTCTGAAGTGGGGATGGAAGGAGGGACTGCAGCATGAGGCAAAGCAAGGATGGAGCACACAGAGACCAAAGAAGTGTGGAAGATTAAAACCAAAGGCAGCAACATGCTGAAAGCAAAATGAGTCTACTGAACAAACAAACTGAATCCACGATCCTTCTGTAAATGCTGCTCAGAATGAGGGGAATGTGATGCTATTAAGGTGCAGGTCCTGGGCTGAATTCAGTTATTATCCACAGACAGAGCCTGAAACACACACCTCACAGCTCCTTCAGATAAACATCTACTGCAGAATGTGAGAGAAGGTGGAACACCTGTTAAGATGCTGCTTTGATGCTTTTCCTTTTTCCTTTCTGAGGTCTAAGCTGGTGCCCTCCCTATTTCCATGCACCTCCTTGCAGGATGTGGCTGCTGCAGCACAGCACTTCCAGCCTCGGGCAGTTTCCACGTGATCCCACTTAGGTTAATGAGCAATCTGCTGTGGCACAGTAATGTTTTACCTTTGCCTTCTGCAAAGAGCAGAGCCCTCTGCCCATGCCGGGCTCCCTCTGGGGCTGTGTGCATGACAGTGGTACTGGGGGGGCGTGAGAAGTTTTCCCAGGTTTAAAGCTTTTTTTCTCCCCCAAACCCAGGAGTTCTTGCTGTTTCCCCCCCTCTAAATAACAGGTAGTGAATTCCCAGAGCCCCCAATGCTTGGTAGAAGATACACTTGGATGGAGGGAGGGAAAAGAGTGGGTGCTGTTCCAGCTGTGCCCCCACTTAAACTGGAGCTGTAGAGTTCTCCCCATCACTTTCTTGTCCCCTGTAAGAGAAGATGCTGTGAAGACAGAGGCAGCACTTGGAAATCTGGGAGACGTGTGCCACAACAAACTTGTGTTTGTATTAAAACAAACAAACTAAAGCAGCAAAGCAAAGCTACTCAGCTGCTGTTTGCTGAGTGTGGGCAATTACTCGTGCTGTGCCTACTGCAAGCAGAGGTTCCTTGATTTAATCATTCCAAAGAGATGCCAAGAACACAATGACAGGGAGTGATGCCCTCACCTCCATGGCCCCACCACTCCCAACCTGTGACATGGGGAGGAAGAGGCTGCCAGGAGGTGAAGAGCAGAGTTTGCTCCCTGCCATACCTCCTGCTCTTGGCTCTCACCCGCGGAAGGACTGTGGAGCAACAGTGCCAACGAAATAATGATGCTTTTATCAGGAGCATCGTTCCAGCCGTGCTCCCTGAGACGTCAGCCAAGCACAGCTGCCATGGCTGCAGGCTGAGCGATAATCTTCACTGCCTGCCTGCCATTAATCTAAAAATGGATGAGGAGTTCTTCTGGTACACAAACATTCCCTCCGTTCAACCACTAATAGCCAAGTGGAATCCCAAGCTGTCCCTAAAAGGAGAGTGCTTTACTGCTGTGCATAATACCTCTCATCTGATGATCTCAAACTATTTCACACGTGTTACTGGTGTCTTAAAAACACTTGTGCAGAGCATGGAAACCACATCGCTGGTTTATAGGCAGCAATGGGTGGCTTCTGCGAGGTCACACAGTGAGTCCCTGGGGTTGTGAAGGAGCAGCCGGTGCTTCCCACCTCCTCTCATGGCTGATAATCTCCTCCAGCTCAGATGTCAAGCGCTGCCCAGATAGGTGTATAGCATCACAGCCCTTGTAAATGTGGGCTTTATTAGCTATCTTGTTCTAAGCCTGCCTGGGATACTTATCAGCAGCCTTTGGGATGAATGGCCTCACGATGAGAATCCTGTTGCCAGGATGGGAAGGAGGATAACTGTACATTGAGAGGGATCAGATAACTGCTGCCTTGTGCTGCTGCTGTTGCTCCTGAGCCCTGACACTAAAGCTGCTTTCAAAACGTGGGGGTGGAGGTAACTCAGAAGAACGGCATCATAACTGGAGCCTAAGATATTCCCTTCTACAGCGTTGAATGAAGGAAAACAACCTCTTATGAAAAAAAAAGGCAGAAACTCAACGTATCTGTAGGGTTTTCTAATGCAGTCTCGTCCTGGGGGGCTTCTTGCATGAGCTGCCCCTACTATTCCCGAATATGAAGCCAAAATGTGAAACAAAATGGCTTAGAAGCGTTATGAGTTTGATGGAAGCCTCTGATGAGGTTTGCAGGAGCACGTATGTGAAGCACTAACTGTCTCCAGAACTCGGTGTTTATGGACACAGCACATTTAGATTCAGGAATCTGCCTTGCTTTGTTTGGATGAATTCATATTTGTTTTTAGTTAAGAATTCAGGAGCTGAATTCAAGATCCTAACGGGCGTGCACGAGGAAAGGCTGACGGCACCGTAGTGAGACGTGGCCGAAACGAGCTCAGCAGCTCTCACTTCTTCCCTATCAGCTCCATTTTGGTTTGAGAGCTGTGCTGTGCCATATGCGGCTGATATCGCTGGCTGGGTTGGTATTGTGTACGCTTATTTGTTACTTTTCCTGCAGATAACTTGATGGAGGAGCTGGGGAGGTTCTTTCCCAGAACGGAAGAAATTCAGCAATCTCTTCACCTTGCTCCTTGCTGGAGAAGCATTCCTAGTGTTTACAGAAATACTTCGTTTACACAAAAAATTAAATGACCTGTGAGTTTCTGAGGAGGATCACAAAGGCAGAGCCTCAATGCCAGAATTTTTCCCTTATATAATTATACCTTTTCTTGGGAAGCCGGGGGAGGGGGGAAGGAAAATGCTGCACCAGTTTTGCTTCAGTATGCCCCACTGGGAGATTGGGAGCCTTCTCCCTGGGGCCAGGAGGCCGCACTGGGACCATGGATCACTGGGCTCAGCTCTGAGCATGCAAAGCCCACTAGGCTTCGTGAAACTCCATGTCATCCATATCTCCCAATGGATCTTTGCAGTCAGAGATGCATGCTTTCTCTCTGCTGTGCCTTAGGTACGTTTCCCATCAAGGACAAAGAAGTTTGTATTCCAGTAGTAGTAATCATTTTAAAGAGAACTTATTTCCTGAGAAGCTGCTGCTACAATTTTGAAGGCAAAGCAATAGCTGTACTGTCCTTGTTCGTTGCAGAGGAGTTGGGCTAGATGACTTTTAAGGCTCACAGTATCATAGAATCACCAAGTTTGGAAAAAGTCCTCCAAGTTCATCCAGTCCAACCACCCGCCTACCACCAACACCTCCCCACTAAGCCACATCCCTCACTATAACACCTAAATGTTTCTTGAACACCTCCAGGGATGGTGACTGCACCACATCCCTCAGCAGGCCCTTCCAGCACCCAACCACTCTTTTGGAGAAGAGTCACTTCCAACTCAAATGGTTCTGTGATTTCTTACAAGCTATAGCAATTAATTCTAAGTCTCTGGAATTCCCCAGAAAAACTGACAGTAGCAAGCATATAAAATGGCAAAAAGACACCTGGCCGAGCTGCAGTCAGTCACCAACCCTGGGTGTTTCCATGTGTGCTGCCAGCAAGGCTGTGCGAAATGATGGGAATAAGTCAGTCTGGGTTTGCAAAGGAAGAAATGTGGGAGAGCAAAGTTAGCACTTGGGAGTGGGCTTCTGTGCATGGCAGACTCACTTTGTCCAGAAGATGCTGAAGTAATGTTATATTTTAAAGAAATTAAAAGCTCTCATGTAGCCAGGTTGAAAACCCTAAAGTAAAAAGCTCATTTTCTTCCTTAGAAGCTCAGGCTGGAAGAGTGCTGCTGCCACCAGAGGGACTCCGAAGTACGATGGCCGATGGTGGGGCTGACTTCAGGATTTCCCTCATCTGCTCCCTCAGGATGCATGGAAGTTCATGCAATTTCTATTCTGACCATGCTGACGGGGCACAGATGGTGCATTCACTTTTGGGCACAGCAAATGTATCACCTTGCCTGGTCTCCTCAGCTAATGAACCCAGCCCTGCAAGGTACAAAGTGCCCATAAAATCACCTCTATTTCATGGGATTTCCTGGTATTCAGACATACAATAGGCACTAAAAATGACTGCTAAAATAAGACTTAAAACGTTAATGATTTGCTTGTATTCAGGACTAAATGGTAACGTGGGGTTCTGAAGCATTTACCACAAACACGCTGTTAAAAAGCGCAGAAGAATGCGATGAAAAATGTGTGATTCAAGGTGAAGCCTGCAGAAAATCAGCATGACCTGAATGTGTTCTCCAGGGCATGGGGAGAATGAGCGTTCTCACTTGTCGTACGAAGCACAGCCTTTTCTCTTTTCAAGTGAAAACAGAGAAATTGCTGTTACTGCAGTTGGTGCTCCCTTACATTAAAGAAAGGAACGAGCTCTCAAGATGAGCACTTTTCTTTCATTGTCTGCTGGTTTTGGTGGTGTGTTTTGGGGAGAGGGGACAGAGCGAGCCATGAAAACCTGAAAGCCAAGGGGTGCTGCAGAAAATTTCTCATGACAAAGCTGTTTTCCTTCCTTTGTAATAACGTCTGGAGTTTTGCAGTGAGAACCCACAGTCCTACACTCTCTCCAAACGTTCTGGGTGAGCAAAGCTGCCCCGTATGGGAATCCTATAAGATGTGTCAGCCACAGACAGCACTCTGTGCCATGGACACAAGGCAACAATCCCGCTCCAGAGTCATCCACCAGGCTGATTTGGTTTTGCTGTTAGACAGTGTGAAGACGGTCTCCCGATGTGAGTGTACAGAGAATCATCCAGGCTTCCCATCCACAGACGAGAGGAACTCACATTCAAACACCCACCCTGGCAGGATATTTATTAAGCAGTCAGAGCTACTGCCTTTTGGCAGTGTAGCAGCTCCAGTGAGACAATAAGAGAGATGCTGTTTATACAATCCATCTCTTAAACTGCACTCTGGTTCCTGGGAGTACAGGAGATTCCCGAGGAGCCGCGTTCCCAACACTCTGCGCCCAGCTGTGCACCTGGGAGGATGCAGTGTTGCACTCTGTGCTGCTAATGGGCTGGCATTCATCATGCACAGCAGTGTCCTCTGATTGCTGGCCAGTTTGGCATGTTAAATAGGCTCTCCCCTACCCAAATGACATGCTTAATGGTGCTAGTTAGTTTACTGGTTCTTTTCGCAGGATAAGAGCATGCGGGTTCACCAGAGCCCAAAGGCAGAGAGGAGCAGCTCTGAGTGGGAAATGTGATGAGTGACAAGCACACAACATTTCACCTTCCATCTGGATGCTCCCCATCAGCCCCTTGATGCTGACTGCACTGAGGCTGCAGCACAGTCCTGCTGGGGACAGCGAGGGCATGGCCACCCAAAGTCACCCCACAGTGTGTTAGGACTGTATACTTAAGCTGCTCTTATTTCTTTTCCCAAGCACAACTCCTTTCCAGTTTCCCCTTCTTGCTGATAATGATGGTTTTAGTCTCGTTGGCACTAGATGTTTTTGTGTGTGATTTTTCTTAGGCAGGAAGTGTACTCCCTAATGCTCCTCTTGATTCCTCTACAGCTCTCCCATCACCTGCTTCCATTATGCACCCGGTGACATACACACTATTCCTATGGAGTAAGCATCCGTCCTATGGCAGCCTTGTCATGCTGTGGGGGGACAGTGGCCTTTCAAGGACCTTTTGCTTGGGCCAAGTACTGAAAACCAAACCTATCAGCACTGTGGTGGGTTTTTCTTATGCTCCGAGGGCATCACAGCATGGCAGAGCACACCTTGGGGATGGCACGTGTGCTCCAACCTTCCTACACTGCCCTTACCATAGAATCATAGAATCAAAGAATCACAGAATGGCCTGGGTCGAGAAGGACCACAGTGATCATCTGGTTTCAAACCCTCTGCTATGTGCAGCATTGCCAACTACCAGACCAGGCTGCCCAGAGCCACAGGCTGCCCAGAGCCACATCCAGCCTGGGCTGTGCTAAGGCTTAGAATCGTAGAATCATAGAATAATGGAATGGTTTGGGTTGGAAGGGACCTTTGAAATCATCTAGTTCCAACCCTCCTGCTACAGGCAGGGACACCTCCCTCTAGACCAGGGCTTATCTCTGTTATTCTTACAGGGCAGTAACTTCCAGCCTCAGAAATAGGAAGGAAAGGGAAAGGAACAATGGCTTCAGAATGAATAATAATTAGAAATGAATTAGTTCCTGAAGAGTTGTTCTTTTCAAGTGGTGAAGGCTGTTCTACCTTACCAATTCCCAGCAAGAACTGTGCTCCAGTGCCCTTCGTTGGTAAGGGGGTTGGCACCATCAGGTTCATTCCTACCACCCAGCCTGGAGGGCAGCAAAGTGGTTGCCAGTATTTCGAACAAAGTCCTGTGGTTAGAAGTAATATATGGCAATGCCCTCCCCCAAAAGCACCTGCACCAGCATGAAGAATGCCTGACTGCTGGCACAGAAATGTGTTCCCTGGTCTTCATCCTATACTTGCCCTGAGGGGATTATTTTTCTCCCCTGATAAATGCATCCCTCCCTCTGGACTGGGAGGGGGCACCTGATGGAGGTCCATACTTTATGTTATGAGCAGAGGTGTTACAGCTTACAGGAATTTCTAACATCTGTGGAGGAAGTTTTGCACTAGATGCAACGTGGGAAGAGAATGAGCAAAATATATGGAGGCAAAACGCTTGTGAGGAAATGTCATGAATCAATGTGTTCCTTCTGTGAGTCTCAGGATACACGTTACAGTTATTATTTTGGAGCCCCAGGTCTTCGAGTGATGGCATTATAACAATTTTTTTTTTTCCCTTCCAAAGTCAATTTTCAGATTTTTCAAACTGTTGTCTGTAGAGAAAGGGTCTGAGTCAAAAAAAAAAAAAAAAGCAACAAAACCCCCAAAATAGTGGGAAATTAAAATAATCTTGGGTAGAACACCTGAAATATTACAAGCCTTTGTAAATAACCCTGTGGTTTCTGACAGCTTACCTCGTGGTTTTTGAATGCTTAGAGTTTGCAGTGCTGCTACAGTGAATTTTATAAGAGAAGCTTTAATCCTGAGCTATAGTGCACCATAATGTGACAGGAAATAGAAAAAGGGGCTTAAGGGTCTCCTTAGGCACACTGTGAACAGATAGCAGGGATATATAGGGCAAACCCAGGGCTTGCAGCTAAATGAAGCGATCCCAGGACAATTTCAGACCTTTGCTGTAGCCTGAGGACAGCAGAAGAATCACGCAGGAGGAACCGCACAGAGCAGAGCTTGAAAGGAGTTTTCTGAAGACCTGAGCAAAGTATCCACCTCACCCTCCTCACCCAAACCAGAGGGATTCACCCACGCCAGCTGCTGGCAGGACTCTCCCGACAGCCCCAAGCCAGAAAAAATCAAAAACCATCTCAGCGTATTCGAGCACACACAACTGCTTACACAGAGTGACCACCAGACAGGAGGTGTGAGGACCCTGTGGGGCAAAGGATGCCCAAAGCCCTACCTCGGCCAGATGCTCTTCTGGTCCTGATGTCTGCTGAGAGCCTCCTCTTCATCACTTGTCCTTCAGCGTGGCCATGCCCAGGGCCTCCGAGCTGTAGTCGTATTGGTTGCTGGAGGACATGGAGCGTCCCCAGGAGCACTGCAGGTTGGAGCCCCTCTTGCGAAAGGAGGAGGTGAACCTGTAGAAGTTGCGGTGCCTGTTGCGCAGGTACTCCCGGTAGTTTTTGGTGAGCAGGGTGTAGAGGAAGGGGTTGATGCAGCTGTTGCTGTAGGTCAGGCAGGTCACCAGGTAGTTAATGCACTTTTGGGTTTGGGTGGTGAGCTGCAGGGGGCTGCTGTAGAGTCGCACCAGCTGCCAGATCCAAAAAGGCAGAAAGCAGGCCCAGAAGACCAGCACGATGCTGAAAATCATGATGAGGACCTTCTGCCGCGGGGACCTCTTGCTCTTCTCCTTGTGGGGCGGGTTCCGCTGGGACTCCAGGTAGGTCCTGGCCAGGCGTGTGTAGAGGAAGCCGATGATGATGCCCGGGGCCATGATGCTGGTACTGAACAGCACCGTCAGGTAGGTCCGGTAGGCGTCCATGCTCCAGGTGGGCGCGCACATCCTCTTCACCTTGCCCTCCGCCTTGCTCCCCTCGGTCAGGGTGACCATCAGCATCATGGGCAGCGTGAGGAGCAGCGACACCGACCAGACGGCGCCCGCCGTCACCTTCCTGTATCCGCGTGAGCGCTTCAGGGTGTCCAGGGGCCGCGTGACGGCCAGGTAGCGCTCGGTGCACATCAAGGTGAGGGTGAAGATGCTGGCGTGCATGGTGAGCAGGTCCAGGCTGAGCAGGATGCGGCAGCCCAGGTCTCCAAAGTACCAGTCCTGGGCCAGGTAGGTGCAGACGATGAAGGGGATGGTGGAGAGGTAGAGCAGGTCGGCCAGGGCCAGGCTGACGATGGAGCTGTACATGGGGGCGGCGCAGCGCGCCGAGTGGCACATCACCACCAGCGTGTACACGTTGCCCGCCACCCCGGCCACGTACATCACCGACAGCACCGTCCCGAAGTCCGACGGGATGAGCAGAGGGCCGCCCTCGGGGGGGCCGCCACCGCCCGCCGTCCCGTTGTCCCCCGCCGCCGCCGTCCCGTTGGGCTCCATAGGCGGCGGCGGCGGCCCCACAGCCTCGCGGCGGCTCCGACCCCGGCGGCGGCAGCGGCCGCTCCGCCCCCCGCGGGATGCGGGCGGGGCCGGGGCTGCCCCCGGGGAAGGGCCGCGGCGGTGCCCGGCACGGAGGCGCCCCGCCGCACCGCCGGGAGCCCGCAGAGCCGCCCGGGTCGGGCGATGGGAGCCGGCTGCGGGAGCGGCCCCGCAAAGTTTCCGCTCCGCTCCGCTCCGCCCGTCGGCGGCGTTCGTCGCTTCGGTTCGGAGAGCGCTGCGGGAAGAGCCCCGAGCTTCTGCACGTTGCGGTCTGTGCAGCCGTGCGCTGCGAGATGGATGCGGAGCCGGGGCTGGAGCAGCCTCGTTATTTCTCCGAAGTAGTTACGCGTTTAGAGCGTGGTTTTCCTTCGCTCCGAATAGCGCGGCAGTACGGCAGAGATCGAAGTTCGGGTTTTGGAGGCTGCTGGTCCACCTGGCGCTGCGAAGCGGTGATTCACGGAAAGTTTTCTGAGCGGTTAGGTGGGAAATCCGCAAAATCAGCGAGCGCCTCACGTTACTGTCTTAGAGAAAGCAGAGATTAAGCTATCATTAACTGACACATTTCCGAGGTACAGGAGAGCTGCATTTCCTCAGCTCCCATTGATTTCCAATAGGAATTAACTGCCCTTTATGCCTGCATCCAGTCTGCTCTGTGCTCATTTGCCTGTTTTAATCCCTGCTCAATGTGTGTTTGGGAACAGTGCTCTGAGCCTCTGCACAGTGCTCCGAAGTGGTGGCACTCACCACTCAGCAGGATTCACCATAGGAGCAGGACTGAGCAATATAGGATGCTGTCTTGGCCACTCGGATGTACTTTGCTGTAAGTTAACAAACACACACGTATCTCTGCCCTGCTGCCCAGTGCTGCTCATGATTGCACGTGTCTGTTAAAACCATATTCAACAAAATAGCAGGTTTGAATGCTGAGGGAGTGGGATCTCAATCGAATCTTAGGCAGAGGTCGGATCACTGAGCACACAGGCGAGGTTTAAACACAGGCATGAGATGGAGAATGTTTTTCCCACCCAAAATTGGGGCTCCAGTGCCACGGCCGCTGCATTCCTGGGCACAGCTGGGCTGACAGCTGGGAATGCGGCGGTGCTGCACCGAGGCCAGGGCCTGCCTGCACCCATGGACTGCATGGCCTCCGAGTGAGATCCGGGTTTGGCACAGGCTGACATCGCTGGGCTGCACGCAGCTTTTGCAGCCCTGTCCCCTTTTTGTTTCGAAGCTGTTTTCTGCACTGTTTTCTTCTGTCCTCATTTAACAGCTGGGACAGAGGGCCAAAGGGAGGAGAAATGGTGTTTTGTTGCCTGCCACGCTGCCTGTTGTGTTTTGAGTGAGCCCAGGAGATGGCAGAGACAAGCAGGGCTCTAAGCAGAGACTTGAGGGGGGCACAGCACAGAGCTGGATGCTGGAGGTTCCCATTTGGCCACGCACACCTCGATGTGCATTTTTCAGCATTGTGGGTGACAGGAGGAGCAGCGAATTTTCCATTTCTCCAGATATCTGAGTAAGGGCTGCAAACGCCTTTCAAGAAGGTGTGTTTTAATTGGATGGAAATCCGGAGCTCAGTGCAGAGTTAATGTCAGAATAGGACCTCAGAGACATACTGCACACAAAGTCAAGGAACAGAGGAGCAGTGTGTCTTTTATGAATCTCAAAATCTTTTAATCCCCATGAGGTTTTTCTTTCTTGTAATGCTCTAAAAGGTATTGATATGAAGATGATGAATAATGTGGTTCACACATAAAATTTCCCCTTTGGTGGCATTTGTTCTAATGTGCCAAATCATACCCAGCTACCTTCAAATACAGCTCTGCTTTGCATCTTATTCTCTGTTCTTTTCCAGGTGCTCAGTGCTTAATTTTAGAATTTTCTAATAGTCTGCTTATTAGGGAGTAGATAAGAGCAGTGTAGGACCATTTGTGTCCAATGCCTTTTTTATCAAAGGAACAGCTGGTGCTCTATTGCTGGCTTGTGAGGTCAGCATATAGGTGGGACTGGAAGGTGAGGTCCTGGAGGTGACAAGGAGGTTCTGGTCATAGAATCATAGAATCATTACGGTTGGAAAAGTCCTCTAAGATCTAGTCCAACCATCCACACACCAATATTGTGATGGCTGCAGACAGCTGTGATGGCTTCGTAGGGGCAGGAGGAGAGCAGTGAGAGTGCTCAGGAGCCAAGGCTCCCTGCTAGGACCTGTCAAATCACAGAGGTCCTCATACAGCATCCGCCTGAGAAGGGCAGAAACTGAGCCAGCTCTGGAGGAGCCCAGGGGTGAGGTTTCTCAGATCCCAAACACGTGCTGCCGGATGGGATCTATGCATTCATTTCTTAATCCCAAAAATAGCAGCTCGGCGCTATCATCTGTTGGTTTAGTGCCTGCAAGTGGAATGTAATGCTGTGATGGAAGTGGATGACAAAGAGACAGCGAAAGCAACTGCAGCATAACATCCCCTGGGACACACAGAGACCGATCTGGCTGCATTGCTTAAATGAATAGCATGTGCCAAGCAGCCTTTTCTCAAGTTACAAACACGCTGCAATTTTTTGCAGCTTGGCAGTTGAGGCTCCTTGGAGCAATGTTTGCTTTCTGCCACAACGTGCACAGGTATTCATCTGTCATTGAAATAGTTTCTGAGCCAGGATCCTCAGGTTGAATGTTAGGAAAAATGTCTTCTCTGAAAAAGTGGTGATGCAGTGGCACAGCTGCCCAGGGGGGTCACCATCCCTGGGGGTGTTCAGGGACCATGGAGATGTGGCACTGAGAGATGTGGTCAGTGGGCATGGTGGGATGGGCTGGGGTTGGACTTGGGGATCTGAGAGCTCTTTTCCAATCTCAGTGATTCTATGATTTTTTTATTCAGTCAGGAGCAAAGAATTATTTAAAAAAAAAAAAAAAGCCATGGACTGTGTGTAACTCACTGATCTCTGTGGAGTCACTCCTGTAAGCTGTAAGCAAAACCAAATGGCACCCAGTTCTTCTGAATGCTCATCATTAATAGTTTCATTGACATCTCTCTCCTGCAGTCAGACATCCCCTTAAATTTAAATCTGCAGGATCTACCCTCACCTCCTGCCCTTCCACAGCCCTCGAGGCTTCAGTAGAGTGCTGCAATAAACCTGAGATCTCAGGTCCAAAGAAGTATCCCTGACAAAGACTGTGGTGTGCCACAAGAAAAGGGAGATCAAAGGCTTTATCCCCAATTTTTGCAGTAGAGGAGGAGCAGATTGCATGCTGTTCTAGTGACAGAGCAGTCAGGGCTCCAGCAGAGCCTTGAGGATCTTCTTCTATTAGAACACTTGAGAAGAGACCATTTTATGATGGCAAAAATACATTCTAACTGCCCCGAGTCATTTCCTGTGCAAACTCAACCCACTCTTACCTTAGAGTGGAACTCAACCTTTTGTTAATAAAGGGTTTCAGATACTTGGGAGCCCTCTTTGAGCTGCTGCCCTCCTTGGGCAGCATTTCTCTGTGTGTCCATCCATTGCACAGCAAAAAAGGCATCTGCTGGAGGGGCTTGGTAGACATCAGGAAAAGGTGGGAGCCCTAGCGATCTCCTTTTGCCAAAGTCAAGGCTCACATTTGCCACGTCTGGGTGGGAACCCACTTGAGGCAGCAGGAGCTCATGTCCCTTTATTTCAATGGCCTTTGGAGGGATCCAGTGATTTTAAAAAGTCCCAAACTGAGCAGGAACCCACATCTCCCTCTCTGAACAGAGCTTCAGAGCAGAGCTGGATCCAGCCCTGGGGATGCTGGAGTGGAGCAGTGATTCTGGAGGCCGGGTTGGATGGGCCCTGTGCAGCCTGACCTGTGAGTAGCAGCCAGCCTGCAGCAGAGGATCAGAACTGGATCATCTTTAAGGTCCTCTCCAACCAAAGCCATTCTATGACTGTATGATTCTGACGTGACAGCGAGGATGCTCTGCAGGATGTGCATGCCTCCTGCAGTAACCCCACTGCTGGCACAGCTGTCAGGGCCGGGCTGATGGGTGCCTGCATTCAGCCACATCTCTCCCCGTTATCTCCCTCCTGCAGACTTGTGCAGGTGCACAGTGCAGAGCAGAGCAGTGACTCCGCTCGTTGCCAGGACTTTTCCATACGCTGACTTCGGCCTCCAGGTTGCGGTGCCTTTGGAGAAGCTGGGGACTGTTTGTTGTATTTTCATTCTAACTGGTGCAGTGATCTGAGGGTGTGTGTCAGAGCCTATCACTGTCAGATGTCCCTGCTGAAGGGGGATTTCAGCCACTGCAAACTGCAGCTGGGTGGATGCTCACACGGGCTTAGCAAGCGCAGTGAAGTCCTCTTTGTCCCAGGCTTTCCATTGCCTTTGGATCAGGCCCCAGACTTTGTCTTCCTTTACATCTGCCTTCCAGATGATTTAAAATACCCAGCAGAGCAGAAGACTCACCCTGTGCTGAGTCATGCTGAGCTGGGGGCTCCCCTGGGTCTCACCCATGGGTGCTGCGCTGGCTATGCTGGGTCTGAATGGATGCAAGGAGAGAGGAGCAAGGATAAAGAAACCGCATTTATTTCTTGGAATAGGATTGAACCCATTTTTTTTATTTCACTGCAGATTGCATACCGTCAGAAAATCAGTTTTTAAAAACTCCAAGAGCACAGCTCTTTCCCTGCAGGCTGCAGATGGCCAGGTAGGCTTGTTATTCTTCACTAATCAGCCTGGGACTGGGCCAGCACATTTATGTAGAAACACTAATACTAATATTTTATTACCAAAGACAGCCCAGAGCTCCTACAGTTTGTCTAGAAAATGGAATATTTGATTTTCCCCCAGTAATGCTGTGTTTTCCTCATCTCCTGGCAGTTTGCACAAAAGCTCTGAAGTATGTGACATACGGCAAAGGGAACATCCAAATCTGCTGTGCCATCTGAGCTGCTTGTGGTGCAGTAGGCATGTCCCTGACCCCAGAGCCATAAAGCTGTTCCCCTCTTCCTGATAGGAATTCATGCCTTTGCCTTCACCCTCAGCAGTAATTCATGTGTATTTACTCTCAAAGCATGCAATATTAATGCGTCCTTTTAATATAAATGTACCTAGAGTTGGTAAAGGGGGGTCGGTAGCCCTGGGCACTGCTGTTGTCCAGGCATCTTCAGAAGAGATGCTTTGATGATGCTTTCCCCCATGATGGGTTTGATGTGGAGGGCACGTCTCCAGCAGTAAGTCCTTATTTAGAGTCAGCTGCGTTTGTGCAGCCATAGCCAAATAGGGTGATCCCCTTTTTGTAGGATCATGGAATGGTTGGGTTGGAAGGGACCTGAAAGATTGTCCAGTTCCAAACCCTGGGTGTCCTCACCTGCCTGGTGCCCCATCCAGCCTGGCCGTGGGGCACCCACAGCTCTGGACAGAGTTCCCATACCAAGAGCTATAGGTAGAAATAGAAATACCTTAAAGTATGCAACAGCTGGTCCAAAAGCATGTGAATATGAGGTGTGGGACTCTTGGAAAGGAGGGATAGGAGGCAGCATGGCAGCTGAGAATTATCCTGACAGTTTTGTTTCACAGGCACCAATTAAGGGGAGCATTTTTTACTGAAGTCCAGAAGAGGGGCTGGAATTTCTCTGCCTTCCTCAGTGCTCAGGGGGAGCACACACACAAGGACGGCAGCAGCTTTGCCTATCAGCAGCAGGGGAAGTCTCACTGCTGCAAAAGAGCCTTACTTACATTCCAGAAAGAATTGTACAACCACAGGATGACTGGAGTTGGAAGGGACCCCTAAAGACCATCTCTCACTCCCTGCACTGAGCAGGGACACCCACAGCTCCTTCAGTGCTCAGAGCCCATCCCCTGACCGAGGCTGTCTGCAGGGATGGGGCATGGAGGTGTTCCATTGGGCTGGGCCACTAAGAAGCCTCAGAACTCTTGTTGTAGACCCAATTCCATTCTGAAAATGGAATTTAAGCATTTTTTCAAAGTTACGCTCCATGTATTCTGTGCTATTTTTTTCCAGCAAGGGAAGCTGCCTGCACTGCATTATGTATTAGGCTCTTGGAAGCATAACTAGTCATGTAATTATTAGAATTATATTTGCATTCACAACTAGGATGTATATAACTCATATGTTAATGCATGCTAATTAAATAGCCAATTAATCATTAAAAAAAAATGAGGTTTGAATCTATACAGCTATCACAGGCATAGTAAATACACATTGCTTCTGAAGAATAAACCAGGTGTGTCTTAATATGCAATTCCAGTCCTGCGTAAACACACAATGCCAGTTATTTCGAAAGGACTCAAAGTGTTTCTTATTCACATTGCACAGCAACTGCTGGCTGAGTGACAGTCATTAGGATGCATTTTACTGCTTCTTTACGTTATGGCACATTACTACTTCCAGCTGTTCCAGCCAGCTGATAAGGCAGACATTCATTAAGCTTTACCCTAAGAGGGATGGGGTCTAATCCTTCAGATACACCGCTGAAAACCAGTTGTCTCTGTGAAGTCTGGGGCTGTGTGGCTCTGGCAGGGCGTACAGCATCACTTCATCTGCAGAACTCAGAAGCTCTTGTGGAAGGTGCTGAAAGTCCACAGCATTTGATGCTTCTGATTTGAGAAACATACGAAGCTGCTGCTGCCAGAGAGGGAAGCAGGCAGTTGTACACTCTGTCTCCTATAGAAGTTTCTTACCCCTGGGCTTCCTTGCTTCTTAATTCTCTCCTGCATCTCTATTTACTTATTTACTTTAATTTACATATTCCATTGCCAGGACAGCTGGGACTGTGACTGACAGTGGGGTTTACTTCCCCCACACTCCTTCCCTTCTTGCTTTGTTCACCTTCACCCTTAGGAAATGGTTGTCCTGATTTTCAGGATCTTTACCTTTAATTTTCTGGAGATAGCAGTGTCTTAAATGGATGATTTCATTCAGAAACCAATCAACCTAAATCATCATCAGTGCTAAGTAATAACACTAAGTTCAACGTGTTTTCCTCAGGCATCTGTCTGAGTTCAGGCTGTGCTGCAGCTATGAGGTTATTTAAGTCTGAAGCTCGCCTGAGACTTCATCAGTAAGGTAAGAGAGTGCCAGGAATTATTCTAACATTGCAGCGTTGGTTTTCTGGAAGGTCCCTGTTTGTCCCTTTCAAGTTATTTCAGCTCTATTCTAAGAACCAGGAATACAAAGGATGAATATTCAGTTTGGTGTCGCTTATTCCTCTGATCATGTCATTTCCCAACAGAGAAGTGCAAATTTCCTTTCTCTAACAGCAACATTTACTGCTGCATATTGGGAAGAAAAAAATGTCATTTCACCAGATGCTCAGTTTTGATAGGCCTGCACAGAAACCAGCCCGGACAGCAGACCAAGGAGCAGCAACAAAGGTCATGAGAGCACTTTTTCTTCAAGCAATGTGAAAATGATGGGGATGTTAGAACAGTTTATTAAAGAAACCAAACACAATTCTGTGTCCTTGGTAGGTTTTTTTTTTTTTTTGGCTGATTGCATTCTGGCAGGCTCAGAGAGAACACAGTGATTATGTACTAAAAGAGGTGCATCTTCTTATGCTTCAAGCATGCTCTTCTCTCTGCCATTAATTGACCCCATCACTCAGGTGTCCTCCAGCCCATATCACCCTTGCCCAAAGGCTGTCAGGCTGTGGTTGTATCAGGAGGTCTTTCAACTTTGAGTCATTTGCCTGTTTGGGAACCCAGCTGAGGTTAACCTCAGTTAATTACCAGATTGCTCTCAGGTGTGTTCTGTTGGGGGGATCTCAAACCAATGCCCAGAGGACAATGGAGCACCATGCAGATCCATGTGAGCTGGAGCTGAGGGAGCTGCCTGGGATTAAGTTCATCACAGAGAACCAACTTGAAACAGTTTATAAGTCGGTATGTAGAGCATCCTTAGACTGTTTCTTTGCAAAAGAGAAATGGGTGATTTTAAATGCTATCGCAGATTTCTCTCATTATTATCATAACTTGAGAGTGCTTCTCCATTTAGGAAGTCGTCACGTGGGATAGAAATCACTCAGCAGCACCACAAGATCTGAAAGGGTGAATGATTTTAAGGTGAAGTTAGATATAAGTGCTGGTAATACTGTAGGTCATGCTATTCCACTCTCTGTGGTGGATGCTCATCTGTTTCTTATGTTTCAGTGTGTGTTTGTGTCTGCATGACTTTGTTTGGGAGTTGGGGGCAGACTACATCACTGTGCTTCTCTGTATGGCTTTTTAATTCCCGGTGCTCTCATTTTGGTATTGAAGCAGTTGCCTCTTAGATTTGTTCATGGAATAAGGAATGTCTTCTGTGATTTGTTAGTGGGATTAGCAGCTTCTTGTAAATTAAAATAATCATTTTTTCCATCCTTTTCGGAGGTCTCGGTTCAAAGCAGCCCCCACTGTCCTTTTTGTCCCTGAGTCCCAACGGAGATGATAGAATCACAGAATGGTTGGAGTTGGAAGGGACCCATAAAGGCCATCTGGTGCCACCCCAGCACTGAGCAGGGACACCCACAGCTCCATCAGTGCTCACAGCCCATCCCTGGCAGTGGCTGTCTGCAGGGATGGGGCACCACCACCTCTCTGGGCAACCTGGGATGGTGATGCCTTGGGCAGGGAGCAGAGCAGGTTGGTACAGCATTCTCCAGATGTGTTGAGAGAGGAAAAAAAAAAAAAAAACAAACAAAAACAAAAGCAGAAAAAATGTTCTCCTTTAATTCTGTCCACTGATCTCTTGTAGGGATTTTATGGTGCACATCTTGTATAATAGGAACCAAGGCATAAGAGTGACTTTTTCATGGTTGCATAAAAACTCAGATCTGGGCTGAAGATCAGCTTTTGAGCACATCTCCTGTCACTCTGCGTCCTTTACTGGGCGTTTTTCACGCTGCCCATTGGGATGAATTACATCAGAACAGGTGGTTCCAGCAGCAGGATCTGACATTTGTTCAGGGTTTCCAAGGAATGGCGGTGTGGTGGAGCTGGCTGCTGGATGAGGCAGGACAGGGGCTGGGGCTGATCTGATCTCAGTGTCTTTTTCCAGAAAGGAGCAGGGAGTTGTGGCAAGTGGGAAAGAAGGGTTTGCTGAGAATAAATTTGACACAGTGGAACAAAGTGTTCCCCTTAAATGTGTTCTACAGCCAGAATAGCAGCAGCACTTCTGCCAAGTGAGGGGCCTGCTGCAAGAACAGTTTGGCAAGGGGAAGATATAGCCAAATTTGAGCGAAGCAGCCTGATGGTGGGTGGCTGGGGTATGTAATTTTACTGATATTCAGCATCCATTATCTCTTGCAAGGCTCCTCTGAATGAAACAAAATGGTAGAGCAGATGACTGCTGTGCATTTAAACACTTCCATTCCAGTTCTTGAAACCTGAGAAAGAAGATGGGGAGGACAGAGATTGTAATGAAACCCTCACTGGGAAACTGAGGGTAGAGGGAGAATATGAGCTACTGCAGTGTCAGAAATTCTTGGATTTGTTGAAAATTGGTTCTGGAAGGAGCGAGCCAGAAAGAAATCCTAAAAAAAAAAAAAGAAAAGAAAAGGAAAAAATGCAATATCCTTTCACTTCAGTGCACTTTTGTAAGTGTAGTCATTTCTGGGAGAAGTATCAAGGCTTACTGCTATTCTTGACACTGCCATGAGGGATGAATGAGCTCTCGTGAATGGAAGAATCATCATCATCATGTAGAAATTGGTGTGGTTTGGCCTTGGAAAGA
Organism: Phasianus colchicus; assembly: GCF_987193195.1. Taxonomy (NCBI): domain Eukaryota; kingdom Metazoa; phylum Chordata; class Aves; order Galliformes; family Phasianidae; genus Phasianus; species Phasianus colchicus. Next base: position 3,898,256 of record NC_143455.1, read on the forward strand.
GCGATCATAGCTTAAGCACTTGTATACAAACAAGAGTCTTCTTCTAAGTGCCTGGCTTGCCAAGGAAGGGATTTGGCTGTTTTCTCCTCCCCGGGAGTAACTTTGACTTCACGAGGATAAACTGAGTTGGGTAAGGTGTATTTAGGAACACATCTCTCTTGTCCTTTGTGAGGTCTTGCTCAAGGAGCAATAGAGGACTCAGCTTGGGGTGCAACAGCTGCAGAGATACCGGAGCTGAAGGAGAAAGGTTGTTGTCTGTAATACTCTCTTGTTTCATAACCAGCGTGAACCCATGGGAGGTGGTGAAGACATGCAGCCCAAGGAGACACACTGCACTGTATGGGGGAATGTGTGTGATACCCTTACCACAACAGAACCTGCGATGAGTTACGATGTGAAACAACCCTGCTCAGAACAAGAGAAACCACTGCTGCCTCCAGAGCTCTGCTGCTCCAAGGCCTCTCCATCTGGTGACTGCTGCCAGAGAGCTGCAAACACGCTGAGCTGAGCTGAGCCTTCCTGGGTTTTGATCCTCTGAGTGCCTGTGTAAACGTGGACCAGCTGCTTCCACCTTCCGTGCTTCCTGGAGTGGTTCCCAAACAAAAGCACGCTTGCTATAAATTTCCAGTGCCACTTTGGCAGCGCGTGTATTGACTTTTCCATTTTCCTTTTCTGGATTTTGTTTCCTCTCACCTTTTAAGTTTCTTCCATTTTCCCCAAGGGAGTACTTATGTTCTCAGATTAAAAACAGAAGTTTGTTCAGGTTGATTGTTAGTATGCTGTCAAACGGTATTTTCCATATAAAAATATTTATTTTACTTCAAACCACATCTTTCTGATGGAAGAAGGGTTTAAAAGAGTCGGCGTCTGGGAGCTTCTGTGCATTAATGTTTCAGTGGTTCTGTGATTTCATGGAGCAAAATAAGAGTGCAGAGGGTAGCCCATTTCTTTTGCTGCTGGCTTTTTCCCTTCTGAAGGTAGTGAAGCTCAGATGTGAGATGCAAGTGGACTCCATGCTGCAGTCTCCCAGAGAACTGGATAATTCAATGTACATGAACAATTATCACCCAAAAAGGTTGACCTCAGTGATCACCCCAGGTCCCTTCCATCCCCTATGACTCTGTGATGCTGCTCCTTGGACACAATGGCTGGTCTCTGGCTATGGTGTAAACCCAGCAAAGCAGGAACAGCCCCACAGTAGCTGACCTTCCAGGTGGTGTTATTGCAGTCGTGTGTTACGTAATTGGAGGAGAAAGTGGTTTTAATTGGGCTGCACACAGATCTCCAGTGAAATAGATTTTTAACTTTTGAAAATCAATAGGTAGACTCAATATGCTGTAAAGATTAGGGCTGTTACTGATTAAATATCGCTCCTTCCTTCCCCGAGGGCATAAAGTTTACCTCTTTAACTGCTTGAGCTCTTAAGAGAGGCTTCCAGAGAAGGGGAAGAAATGTTAATTTTCTCAGTATTTAAAAGGAGTAATCCTATCATACCTCTTTCTGTTCCCAGCCCCCCTGTGTATATTCCAATTAAAAGCTCAACCTTCCGGATTTTTCCAGATCCACGTAGATCTTTGAGAATAACATTAGCTGGTACTTTTTAATGCGTTCTGAGTGCTTGGAGTGATGTTTCCAAGCAGCTGAAGGCATGGCTGTGGTTGGCAAGGCGGTGTGAAAAGTCCTTCATCTCAAAGCACTGCTTTTCATACATGAGCACGAATATTTCCTCTTCTGCCTTGACAGCATCCATTTTGCAGAAAACAATAATGAGAGAGAAAACGGGAGGTTTTATCCCAGGGCCATGTCACCAAAGGCCAGGCTAGAGCCTGAAGCTTCGTAATAAAGACATCTGCCTGTCTTTAACTTGTTGTTCCTGCTCCACTGTACCCTCTGGAGCCCTTGCCACAAACAAAGCGTTGCATGACGCACAAATCTGGAACTGAAGAGCCTCTTCTGCACGAATCTCACGCTCCCTCCTGCCACCCATGTCTGGCAAATTATAAGTGAGGAAAGCCTCCTAACAGCATTGAGAGGGCTATTGAAGTCACAAGGAGTGCAGCAGATCATATCTGGAGGTGCAAAAGCAACTCGAGCCATCTCAATGATACAAGCCCTTCTTTTTCTCCAGCAGTTGTTATCCAGCCTGACCTTCTCCCTGCTCTCCATCTGTGCTAATTAGACTAGGCTTTGAGGTATCAGTCCTTTCTGTGTGTTTTTGTGTTTTTTTTTTGTTTTTTTTTTTGTCACAGAATTTCTAGCAATTTAGCCAATTGTGTTACGAATTAACCTTTGGCATTCTCTTATGGAGAAATGGTGTTGAGCCCTGATTAATGCCTTGTGAAGCTGTTGGTGGCCATCGCTGTGAGTTAGTTCTGCTGGGCTGGTGAATTCAGGGCAGTTCCTGTTGCAATTGAAATGCAGAACTTGCATTGCAGCTGCACCAGTAGCAGCATGTCAACAAACATGTAAACCCAGCAGTTTTCATAGAATCATAGGGGTTGGAAGGGAGCTCTAGAGGTTGTTGAGTCCAACCCCCCTGCTAAAGCATGTTCTCTACAGTAGGTTGAGCAGGAAAGTTTTATATGGCAGGCAGAAGAAACCTGAATCTATATCTTAAAAGGAGAGCAACGAAATGGAATTTGTAATACAAATTACTGTGTTTGATTCTGCCTTACCTTTCAGTATGGAAAAAAAGTCGTAGAATCGTTACTGTTGGAGAAGGCTACTAAGATCATTAATTCCATTGCCAACCCATCCCCACCATGCCTGCTGACCATGTCCCTCAGTGCCACATCTCTGTGATTCTGGAACACCTCCAGCTGAAAGAAATATCAAGTCAGAATTTGGCTCAGGCATATCATGCTATTCATGGCTCTTGGAAGCAGAGAGTATGGATTTCTTATTTAACTAAATCTAATTTTATGATACTTCACTTGTTACATTGGTAGATCGTAGAGTCATAGAATGGCTTGGGTTGGAAGGGACCTCAAGTATCACCAGGTTCCAAGCCCCCTTGCCACAGACTGTGATAAGTGGGTTTGGAATGAGGCCATGGTTTGCACAAGCAGGAATCAAAAAATGTCATCTACAGTTGTATATGAAATGCCAGTGAGTCAAAATGTGCTGACAACAGCAGCCATGTTTCAGAAACAAAATGTTGGCACTGTATTCACTGTCATCAGAAGAAGGAGATGGTTGCTAAAAATGGGATCCATTTAAGGAATAACTCCTTAAGAGTTTTTGTTTGTTTGACTCATAGAATCACTGAATAGCTTGGGTTGGAAGGGACCTCAAAGACCATCCAGTTCCAACCCCGTTACTGCAGGCAGAGTTGATCAGGCACCAGGGCCCCATCCAACCCATGGGTGAGTCTTGTTAATTTGTTGGAAGATCTGCAGGGATCTCTGCACTATAATTGCACAGTAGTGCATGTAGGTAGATGATACGGTATCCTACCTGGTCATCATCACCACCACTGCATCTGAAAGATGTCACAATCTTTATATTGTGGGTTGTTGGTTTTTTGTTGTTGTTGCTATGTTTTGTGTTTTTTTTTTCTTTATATTCTCTGTTTCTGAAGTTTCTGAGTAACTGTGTGCGTGCTCTGTTTGGAATTTAAGCAGATATTTGGGAAGTGGCTGTTAGCTATTACATTTCTTGGCTTCAGTGTCAAGAAATCTAGTGGGATTATCAGATGTTTTCTTTTTTTGTGAAGGAGGCAGAGGTATTGTGATGGACCAGAAATATTTGTTTTTAATGTTTTCACTCTTGCTACAATCACAGTGATTAGGAGAAGCAACGACAACAACAAAGACATAATTTCTCTTTGTCCCTTCTTTTTTTCTTTCTCTCATGCTGGAGCAGTGAGAGGAGTTGACAGAGAAATGTCACTGAGCTGTCAGCAGTGCTTCTATAGCAACCTGCAAAGAGCACTTTCTGGCTTTATTTATTGAGAGCAAGAAGGGTTTCAGAAAGATTTGCTAAAGGCAGGGTTGCACTGTTTGGAAACCTTGCAGGTGGTGGGGAAGCAAGGCAGGAGCATCTAATTGGAGGCCATGGAGGGTCTGTGGTCTCTGGTGAGACAGAATGTCTCTTTCCCAAGTATGTGCAAATTTGTGAAAGGTTCCTGGTGACCCTGGCTTGGTGCAGAGGGACATTGGGTGAGGGCATCAGGGCTGGGCTAGGAATGCAGGTTACAACAGGAAAGAGGAGCACGGTTTGTTGGTGCAAACCCATCTGTTAGGAATTGGGGTATCTCGGTGTGCAGCTGAAAGTCAGCAAACCTTCTTCATGCTGGTGGCTGCAGCAGCAAAAATAACACTATGAGCCTAACAAATGGTGTTTGGCATCCTGGCAGAAGTCATTGCTTCCTGCCATATGCTGTCACTGCAGGAAGAGAGCTGCTGTGTACTGAAAGCAGCAATGGGAAAGCTCTTGTCAAGCAGATGGAGCCAAGAACTAAATGTCAGGAATTGGTATGGATTGGGCAGGACCTGGGGCTCCTGATGGCATGAGGGGGGGGTTGGGGCAAGGTGGGCTCCTATGGGCATAGGGGTGGTGATTTTACTGCAGCTATGACCTTAACCATGCATAAAGCATGACAATCCCTGTAGGAATGACTGAATGACAAACGTAGTTCTCACTATTAATTCATTTAAAGTGCTGCTGCTTATAGTAGGAGTAAAACCAAGCGTGATATGCCAACACACTAGTAATCTCTTTGAATCTGGTTTTCCTTAATGGACCATTTATGATGGGCATGTTCTTCAACAGCTGGAGAAAGCAGGAAGACGTCTTGTGTTCCAGTTCCAAGTGAAGAGCTTCCTAGCAAATATGTAACATTGTCTTTACTGGTCAGATTAGAAGGGTGAATCAAGACAGTAATCACACTGAAACATCATTGTTTTTAATCTCATTTGTAGTAAGTGGAGGAATAGATTTCACCAATGTCTATTGTGGATGCTCTGTAACTTTGTGTCTTCATAATGAGGCAAAAACCATGTTTCCCTGATCCCTTTTAGTATAACTTCTGTTATTATGATTATTAAATTAAATGGCATGAAGACATGTCAGTCATTTTTAAGTTTTAAGGTCATAAAATCATGAAGACTGGAAAAGATCTCTCAGCTCACCAAGTCCAACCCACCCCCACCAAGTCTACTGACCACATCCCTCAGTGCCACGTCTCCATGGTTCCTGAACACCTCCAGGCACAGTGACTCCACCACCTCCCTGGGCAATGACAGTATACTGCAGGTTGTGTGGGCTATGTCCATGCACAGCTACACTAAGGAAAAAAGCAGCTCTCAACCAGTAAATGCATCAAGTCCTTGCTTTGCACTGATTATTACTTATTTGGGTTTTGTGATTGTATGCTAATAAACACGTTATTGCTATTGTTATGCTTCTGGGAGCTCCCAAATTGCTGCTGGGAGTTTCCAAATAACGGGGAATAACCCCAGGTAGGTATAGGAAATCCTCTTGGAGCAGTTCAGTTTGTAAAAGCTGTCTGTTTGATATATGACCAGTGAATCTGCTGTCAGATAGGAGCCACAGGCTGACTGCAAACAAGGACTTCTAACTTTTGACGATCTTGGAAATACTTGTTACTCTAACTGTACAGCACATTTAGACTCCAAAACCAATACTTTTATCTTCTAACCATTGATCTTTACTTTGGGACATTTACCATCGCCCTCATGCTGCTCCCAGGGCCTGCCCAGCTCGCTAATTGCATTTCTTCCCATTCTTTTGCTTCAGTCTTTTGTGTCAGCCTGAATCCAAGCTTTTGTAGCCTGAAATTGGAGCTGTGCAAGCATGTGTGGGTGACTAAAGGATTGCTTTTACTCCAGATTACATTTGAACAGGTTTGCCTGCATGCATTCCTTCTACTTGTAGGACATCATTATGAACATCCTGATGATGTTTTCTGTATGTGATGCTGTGGGATGACTTGAGCTGTGTTATCTCTGGGTGTAGTCCTCAGTTCTTGCCCTGATTCTTCTGTGAGAGGAAAGAAAAATCCCTAACATGAAAGAAATCTCCAAGAAAGAATACTGGGAGATCTTGTGTTAATGAAGTTCTTCCTAGACTTAATGCTGTGGGAGCTTGAGGAAAGCACTTCTGAGCACTTGTACGCATCTTTGAGAGTAAGAGAGCAGAAATCCCTGTATATATTGATCCTTAGACTCTGGGAGATGTGGTCTTGGCAATGTTGGTTCCTCATTGGCTTTTGACTATAAAACCCAGCACAGCCCACTCCCCATTTTTATTACTTATTGTTGCCATAAAGTACCTCCTGGTCTTTGTTTACAGCCTCTTGCCCTGTCATTTCAAGTGATGTTTTCTAGTTCTTGAATTGCAGGAGATGGTTAATAGAATCACAGAATGGCCAGGGTTGGAAGGGATGTCAAGGATCATGAGTCTCCAACCCCCCTAACACAGGCAGGGTCATCAACCTCCCCATTTTATACTAAACCAGGCTGCCCAGGGCCCCATCCAATCTGGCCTTGAATACCTCCTGAGACGGAGCATCCACAACCTCTCTGGGCAGCTGTTCCAGCAGGGCATGGTGTTGTTTGTGGTTATATCTCCTACCTGTCAGTTTTAAAATATGCATTTTCAAAATATCTACAAGCCATGAGAGAAATAATTTTAATTGTAAATAGGGTAGACTGCTTCTCTGGAGGTTTTCAAGAACCACTGAGATGTGGCACTGAGGGACATGGTTAGTGGTATGGTGGTGATGGGTTGATGGTTGGGCTTGGTGATGTTAGTGATCTTAATGATTCTGTGACACGATTAACAAAGCTCATACTGGTGCTAGTTCACAAAAAAGGAGCCCAGTTTGCTCAGGTTTTGAAGTCAAACAAAATTTGTCGTCTTTAGTGAAAAGACTGGGACGTGGAAATCTTGTGACCTCAGTAAGTCATTGATTTTTCTAATTGAATCTTTAATCAAAGGAAAATGAGTAAGTTTTGATTCACTTCTTGCCTTCACAACAAACAAGGATGCTAACCATCAGAAATGTGTTCTAATGAGTCCATCGTTTTGCTTCTGAAAAGAGGCAAGTGCTTTAAATGGAATTATGGTAATGGTGTGATCATTGTCTGGGCTGCTTAATGAGTTTAGCAGCTGTTGCAATGTTAAATATTTTGCACTTAAAACAAATACCTCCTGTTAGAAAAAGCTGATGGATCTTTTGCTGTTGTGCTGGACGCATCACATGTAGCTTTGTGCGCTGCCAAAATAACTTCTGATTTGGACACCGTGGTCTCCATTGGGTTTGGCAGCTTCAGTGCTTCAACATAAATATAAAAATGGATTTTAGTTGATCTACTCTGAACTAAGTAATACATTATATGAAAGTCTGACATCATAAAAGTGTGGGAAAGTGGTTGGAGTGGTGAGATATTGGGGAAGAATGCCCAGGGATGTGGTAGAGTTGCCATCCCTGGAGGTTTTCAAGAAAAGGGTGGATGTTGTGCTGAGTGATGTGGTCTAGAGTGGTCAAATATTCTGTTTTTTTCATGTAGTCAATTAAGATACTGGGTTGATGTCTGGGCTTGATGATCTGGTTGGTCCTTTCAACCGTAATGATTCTATGATTCTATCTATGTACATAGATAAATAAAACTGAACTGCGAATGTCAGGAAAAAGGAGGCTGTCCATCAGCCATAATTAATCTGGGCATTAGGGGGTTTTGCAGAAAGGAAAAACGTAATTAAATGTGTAGGGAACAGTCAAGGAGGGTCCATAGCAGCCCCCACCCCGATCCGGTTATGAAAATGCAAGGCAACAGTCAGAAAATGTGCATGCAAGAAAGTCCAACTGCAGTGGAGTTTCTTTCTTGGGGACAAAATAGTTGCATAACTTAAACTGTGGGAATACTTGTTCTTTTTGCCTTGAACAGACTTAAACTGAAATGGAGAGGGCTGTCAGTCATTATTGCTCAGAGAGGCAGTGATGCCCCATCCCTGCAGACAGCCAAGGTCAGGGGATGGGCGTTGAGCACTGATGGAGCTGTGGGTGTCCCTGCTCACTGCTGGGGGTGGGACTGAATGGCCTTTATGGGTCCCTTCCAACTCCAACCATTCAGTGGTTCTGTTAGGCTCGTATGTGTGACATCCTGCAGGATGAGGTATCTCTGGTGTTGTGCCCCCTTTTGAATGGGGCTGTTCAGTCAATGTACCTGATTATTTGGGACAACTCTTCAGCACTACTTTCATTTCAGGAGCGTGTGATTTAAATGTTCCCATAGTTGTTGGTGTAGAGGAGCCCTGTGGACACTGAGAGCGGCATCTTTGGGAATTAACATTTTTGTACTGATATTATCTGATATTATTTTCCATGCTGTTGAAATTTAATTAGTTTTACTGCTTAATAACGATGCTTTGTATCTTCTACTAATCCCTAACCAAAATTAATTCAAGCATCTGTGACTTCTGATGGAGATGTGTGTAAATAAGAGCTGCATAAAATTTCAGGGCATGATGTGAGAAGCCATCATTTTGCTCTCATCACTGGAGATTGATTCCCAGTCTTTGAAAGTTTGGAATTAAAGAAAAACGTGAAGAGTCACGCTCAGAGCATTAGAAGTTATTTGGAGTATTAAAATGCAGCAATGTGCTTCAACCTGCGGTTTGCATGAGGGAGATATTATAGGGTTAAGGAGCACTCAAGAAGTTGAAGATGCACAGTAGGTCACAGCCCAGTTCAGAGTGAAGTTACAGCACTCTGATTCACAGCACGCCTCTCTTGAGATGCACGCTTTCCTTCATGCCAGAAAAAAATGTCAGATTTCATTGGTACCTGAATAGAGATCCAAGCATAAAACATTACAGAGTTTGGGTACGATGCATTTGTTTGATGTGTTCGGGTATTTATTTCTTTCCTAATGCCTATGCTTGACAATATGGTAGGAGATGTGGAAAATACATCCATATTTGTAGCAAATATTCTGTTTTTTTCATGTAGTCAATTAAGACACTGTCTGTAAGTACAGAATGTTTGTTCTAGACACTGATACATGAAGTTGAGCTGGGGCTGCATTTTCCAGGAACAAACAGTCCCATGGAATGTGTACTCATTGCTTGGAGCTGGGAGGCATGTCAAATGCAAGTAGATTTTGTGAAATCTCTCCAGTAGCTCAGTGTGAATATCAGTGATGGCAGCTTGGTTTTTGCATGATAAATTCATTCACCTATTAAATTACTGGAAAGAAATCCCCCACTTCAACGAAGACTGAATGCATCATGTGCATTTATATAAAGGATGTCATTATGATGGTTTCTGACCCTGAAGAAGATTAAAAGGTACTTCATAATTTCTCTTTAATTCTTTTATTAAGAAATCAAAACAAACAAACAAACAAAAAAAACCCAGCAAATTATTTTTTGTGGACCTTCTAGCATAGAATCACTAAGGTTGGAAAAGACCTCTCAGATTCCCAGGTCCAAAACCAAGCCACCAACCCACCCTGACCACATCCATCAGTGCCACATCTCCATGGTTCTTGGACACCTCCAGGGATGGTGACTCCACCACCTCCCTGTGCAGCCACTGCATCACTGCTCTTTCAGAGGAGAAATTCTTCCTAATATCCAACCTTATCCTCTGTTGGTGCAACTTAAGGCCGTTACCACTCATCCGATCGCTGTTTCCTGGCAGCAGAGGCCAACCCCCACCTCAGCACAACCTCCTGTCAGGGAGTTGTAGGGAGCAATAATGTCTCCCCTCAGCCTCCTCTTCTCCAGACTGACCCATCCCAGTTCCCTGTATTTTCATTGGGGTTGTCCCAGTGTCTGGAAATGGAGCATCCCTTCCTGTGATGGGTGTCAAGCAGCACCCCTTGGTTGGTTCCTGGTCCATTCCCGCTTCCCAGACAGACCACAGGTTTTCTTTTTGAGAAGCACAACTTGGGGTAAAGCCCTCTCTTTTCCAACTGCAGAGATATTGAGCTTTAGAACATGCCTCTGATTTTTAGGGGTATCTAGCCAGGACATGATTACAAAATTTCTGACTCTTTTCTCCACAGTCCTCCATCAACTCTTTGGAAATTATTTTTAAGTGCTGGTTTTTGAAACTCTTCAGGGGGATGCAAAAAAAAAAAAAAAAAAAAAAAGCTTAATCGATATGAATAAAACATCCAGTATTTGGTTACCAAATGGTTCCATGATTCATCAAGAGCCCTACCACTCAAAAGGCCCTTTCCTCCTTTCAGGCAGCCTTATTACTACATCTTTCAAAACCAGAAAATACAAAAGAAACCCTTCAAAGCTGGGATGGTAATCAGCAAGAGTCCAAACTCTTAACATTGTTTCGGGTCTTGGGGAGAGGTGAAGGCTCTGTGCAGTGTTTGTATGGCGTCCAGCTTTGGCACAGCCCCAGGCTGGTACCCAAACCACAGCTCCTTGAGTGCTCCTGCAACACCCATCCTGCACTGGTACCTGGCTTCCTTCCCAGGTGTGCTCTAGTGTAGATGTAGCTCAAAAGTCCTTTTCCAGAGGAAAATGACTTCTAAAGATGTGCATTTCAGACTGCACAGAGATGATTCATGACAGCTTCAACCTGGAGTGCTCCTGCTGTGCTCCCTGGCTCAGGAGCAGATGAGCACAGCACTCCTTGTCCTTTATAATTGATGGCAGCAGAAGCAGTTCTGGCCTCGTTATGTGACATTTATAGAGCGTGGCACTATCATCTGCTGCTGATCTTACCTGGAGTGAATTCAAGGCTGAGGTGTCCTGGCTGAGTGGTTTTGGTTTTGGGTAGAAACCAACTAACTTTCCATCACAAGGTTGAACCCTTGGAGAACCTTCCCCAAGTGACTGAGGTACATTTGTACACAGAGCTGGGTTGGGCTTAGAGAAGTCAAAGCCTGAGTGCTGGCAAGACTGAGCTCCTTAAAGCTTGGCCCCATCAGCGATAAAGCTGAGAGGGTTGGCCAGTTGTGTGGCTGCGAATGCCCTGATCACACATCATGGATGTCATCTTTATTAGTCCGTGTTTCATAAGCCATGAGCTCATCTGGAAGCAAGTCATTGCTGATTTCAGCCCATGGCTACTAACAAAGAACTCTGCGGGATGTTGATTTGGGTGCTCTGGGAGTGAGCCCAGGAGGTGCTGTGGTTTTCATCAGTCCAGTGTGCTCTGCCTGGTGCTTTCTGCCTGTCTGAGTCAATGAGATGACAAAACCTCACGGAGCAATGAGGGAACACTGCGTGGCTGCGGTGCCGGCCCTGCAGCAGGTGCTGATGGCTGTTGTTTTCAGCTCTCTGCATAATTTAACGAAATAGATTTGATGTGCGTGAAAAAGGTGGTGAACGGGAATGCGATGTTTGATTTCTTTTAGAATGTTGACGAAGCAACGAAGTTGTGTGGTATGGAATTACGCTTTGATTTTAAATAAAACGCATCGGTGCTGCATGAAAATCCCAGGAAACCTTGAAAGAGTGATCAGGGGAGCACAAATGTGCAGTGCCCCATAGCTGGCGAGTTTATGAGGCATTAAAGCAGTGCCTGGAGGCTTCCAGTGCCACATAAACTGTTCTGTTACATAAGCTGGACTCATGGATGTGAATTCCCTCCAAGCTGGTAATGGGACGGAGCCACAGTCCAACAGTGCCTGCTGTATATTTACTGTATGGGGTGGGGGCAGTGACACAGCCAAGCAGTGCTGAGCCCACCCGGAGCTTCACTATTTCTCCATAGCAGAAATCACTGCTAAGTCTTCACCGGAATCATATTTCCAGCCTCAAATTGCTTCAAGCTTGCTAAAAATGTATGTAATAAGTTTAAAATCTGGTACAAAGTTTGTACAATACGGTCAGGGTGCTCAGGAGCAATCAGTCCTGGTCTGACCCTGGTGAATGCGTGGGGACCCTGCTGGTGCTGGCAGTGGTTGTGATGGGGACCAGCCTGGATGTGACCTCTGTGGCACCGCCACGTGAAAGCAGCGCCCGGGCAGTTCTCACAGCTGGAACCATTTGTCTGCACGGCTCTTTGCCTTGAATAGGATTAAAACACTTGAATCAAAGTGAGCCCAAAGAAAAAGTGATACGGAGCTTCCTCTGCGCTCCTCGTACAGGCACAGACTTGGTTCAGAAATGTCTTCACATCAAGTCCATTCGCATATTCTGGCAACCTCTATAGAGATGATGTTGGAGCAAGTGCAGCTCGGCGATGCCCAGCAGATGAGTCACTTGTTTGTCAGTCTTAGCATTTCTACTCCAAGTGACACCATCGTGCCCGAGGGTGCTTTGAGGGACGATCCTTTGGGGTTGGCCCTCTGCACAGCGATGCATTTATGCTGCGAAACAAAGAGGCTTTGGTGCTTTGGAGAGCGCTGTATTTGTTTATAACATCTGCGTTGCTGCGTTTGTGCGCTGAAGGACTGAAGAATAGGTGGAGGTTTTGGAGAAGCTGGCAGACTTTCTTTGTAGCCGGGGCCACGCTCTGGGTGTCAGCTGCGTGTCCTGCTGAGGCAGAGAGCCATGGAATATCCTGAGTTGAAAGGGATCCATAAGGATCATTGGGTCCAATTCCTGCAGGATCTGTCCCCAGCTGTCCCACTGCACTTCTTTGCCTGAAGGCTGCCAGTGCTTCCCAATGGAACTCTGGATTCTTGATTCCAAAAGAATGGATATCCACAAACCCTTTCAGCTTCTTTTCAGACAACTGAAAGCAAGTTGTTCTTGGGTAAAGCTGAGCTTTTGTGGGGTTTGGCTGAAAAATGTCTGTTTCCAATGTTTTATTTCCAAAAATTATTCAGTTTTTGGCTATTAGGAAGCAGAGAGATAAGATTTTTTTAATCTATAGCAATCCCTCTTTTTGCTGTTGAAATTCTTCATGTGAAAAAGATACCTGCTGGATCCAATCTGAACACTTAGGAGTTACAGCTTGGATAAATACTTCAACAGTTGCCCAGTTTTGTCTCAGCGGGACGACTCTCAGAGGTGTATTTGTTATTTTGGTATTACTGTGTGCAGAAAAATACAGAGAGCTCTGGCACAAACCTCACCCAGTCATGTTTAAATACATGCAGTGCCAGTGTGACTGAATAGAAAACTTGCACTGAAGATGGGGTGGTGGGGGGAAGGCATTTCTTGAGCTCAATCCATCTCATTCTGTCTGGGTCTGATGAAGATGTACTGCAGTTATTCAAAGCTAGCAAATTCAAATGTCGTGCACGGTGACTGAGCAGCGCACAGCTCTTCCATTGCTCTTCACCCTCTGTGTTCCAGTTTTCCTGGCTGCCCATCAGTTGTGTGGTTTTCTGGGATGTCACAGGGCTGGCTGCAGAGCAGGAGGTTGGTGCCATTCCTGTCCCTCTTACCAGCTCGCTGGGTTTTGGATAAGGTTTTGCCGTGCCTCAGTTCTTTCTGTTGTAAATAGATGATGATGTTTGCTATTATGAAATGCTTTGATTTCAATGGGTAAGATGCCAGGAATTAATTATTTTTATTATGCCTTTCTCATGTCTCTCTGCTCTGTAGCTCCTCTTTTGATGATCCCTTTATTTTCGGCTTGTACTGTTATCCCAACATCCCAAGGTGCAATTTTCAAACAGAATTAAGAAGCGAGAGTACTAAGCCAATATATTTTCAGGAAACAGATTGGGCTTTTGAAAGATGGGTTAGGAAGGATGATGGTTTCCATCCACATTACTGGTTCAGGTCTGGATAAAAGCTGTGTTGTGCATCAAGGCATGTCAGGAAAGAGAGGGAGATCTGGGAGGGAGCACTCCTGCTTCTCTTGGTCAGGAAGCAGCTCCTTCTTGGCTGTTTCCATCTGGTAGAACCCATCCACTAAGCAGCTGAGCACTGTTGGTGCATGCTGGGATGGAGGCACCTCCCAGCAGCCCAATGTGGGAACTCTCACTAGGGTGGGCGTTTGACTTTTTTTAAAAGAGAACTCAGGGGACACCTGTACAAGAGCTTTCCCAACTCAAGCCAGCCATTCTTGCTGGGTTATCTAAGCTAAGCAAGGTCTGGACCCAAATAACACGCTTAACTTCTGCCTGACCTTCATTTGCTTTTCAGCAGCCTTGCAGGTGTGGTGGTGAGTAAATACCATGTGCAGTAATTTTCCCAGCAAAGTGCCTATGCCATTAATATTAATAGCAGCTATTATTTGCTAAAAGGACTTTTTGGTTAACTCTGTATTCATCACAGGTTGTTTGAGTAAAGTTGGAGTGCAATCAGTGCTATAGCAGCTTCAGGCTTGAGGGCGGGGGAAAAAGAAGAAATAATTAGTTGTCAGGTAGCCTCTAATTACCTGGATAGCATGGTCCTGCTATGCAATTAGATGGCCCTGCTATGGAATGAGATGCTCAGCACTTTCCACGTACATAAAGTGACCTGCCTGGCTGGTGTGTCTGATGTAACCAAGGCAGAAGGTTAATGTGCAACACATTTCCATCTGCAAATCTGCAAAAAGCTGATTTCTTCCCTAACTTAATTCCCCCCTGATGTAAATCTGACATTATTCTTCCTGAAGCTGAATACTGTGGGCAGAAGTCAGATGTTGGGTCTCTGCTTTCTTTCTTGGTTGATTAATCTAGTGGAGGTTTATGTTAATGTGTTGGAGCTTTGCAAAATTGAGTTCTCTTGTTTTGGCAGCAGGAGACATTCTGAATTATAATTTAAATGTCTGTTTAATAATCAGAAATGGTTTTTTTGGTCAGTGAATCTGATTGATGTATCACGGGAGGTAGAATCCCATTTCTCTCATGCTTCTTTACACAGGAGCATTTCAATTTATTTCTCCATCATTAGAATGGTAAATGGGGAGGAAAGGAGGGGGATGAAGGATGCTGTTTTCGAGGCTGTTATTTATCTGAAAGAGATGGTGCTAATTATGAAGCACCTCTAGCTCTGAGAAAGGCCCAGTGTCTGTGAGAAGACACAGTTTGCTCCTCAGCACTGAACTGTGTCAATTTATACTGGCTATATGCAAACCAGATAAGACTTCAGCCACAGCCACTGATGTGGGCATGGGTTGATGGCTGGACTAGATGATCTTAGTGGTCTTTTCCAACCTTAATGATTCAGTGATCCTATGATGCCTTTAGAACTCTGTCCTTAAGCATATTTGAACATCTCACAGCTCTCCCCCATGGCTGGGTGACACATGGGCCACCTTCGCAGAGGACACAAAGGTTCTTCATTGCAGGGAGCCCTGTGCCAGTTCAATTCCCCTCCCAATGATCTTCAGCTTCAGATGTGATACTGGAGAAACTGCTCAAGTAATGGGTTTCACGAGTGGTGATCAGCCACACATTCTTTATTTTGAATGCTCTTCTTATTCTTCGGGTGATTTACTGCAGTTCCTCCAGCTGTAGCTCGTGGTGGGCATTCCCAAAGATGTGCTTCATGCACAGGGGTCAGGCCATGGAGGGATGCAGGCATGGCCAGGGAGCAACCTTGAATTTCTGTCCCTGTTGGATTCGATGACCTTTAAAGGTTCCTTCCAACTCAAACAATTCTGTGATTCTATGAACTCATGGTGCCCAAAGTATGCTCAGTGAGTGCAACAAAAAATTCAGTGCACTCAAAGACAGATCCTGTTACAAACTTGGTATTATAATGTGTGCCTGCCAGGAGGCAAACTGAATTTCTTGCGTTTCCCATCTTTTGGGTACTTGACTTGACAGCTGTAATGATGTTTAATAATAAGGTATATCTCACTGATGTTCTCACTGGAATGATGAAAAATACAGTTATCCTACAATGAGAAGGAAAAAAACTTATAACATTTATACAAATTCCTTTGCAAATAAATAGGATGGAAACCTTTCCCATAGAATCATTAAGGTTGGAAAAGGCCTCTAAGAACATCAAGTCCATTGTGTTGTATTAATATTCTAGTTCAGAGGGAAGCAAGCAATCTTATATGGGCAGAAACATTATTGTTGGGAGGATTAAAATACACATTTAAGATTCTGTCAGGGTATGCAGGCACTCCAAATTACAGGTGTTTAACATTAAAATAAATTGAAATAATAATTCCTCCTAGGTTTTTTTTTTTGTTTTTTTTTTTTTTTTTTTTGCTTCTGCCTAAGGCACAATCCAGAAGTGATAAACTGAGGGGGGAACAAAGAACCCATCAAACCATTTCCTGAAAAATAATAAGCACAACAGCACTTTAGGGAGGAGAATGGCTATGAGAAGCATGTTCTAGGAAATACCTGATGTTACAATAGCTGAATCATGCCATCTAATTACTTCTTGCTTTCTGCCAGTACAGGAGTGCTGTAAATCAAATGTTGTGTTCACTGGAAGAACAGCGTAGGACTCAGATCAAAGCTGAAAGGGATCACACCATGTGATTGTGTTGCTGGAGAGATGTATAGGAATCCTTCAAGCCTTCTGATTAAATGCTGCTTGAGAGCAGACTCAAGTTATTCATCACCTATTTGTCCATGCACAGTAGCATTTTCTTTTGATCCTATTTGGCTTATCTATCGGGCTCCAACTTATCAGAACTGAAGTGCAGATAAAAATTCTGTTGTGCGAGGGAAGCAGGGGACAAAGCTCTTGAGGCAACCTCACTTGGTGATGGGGGAGGATAAAAGAACAGAAGTTTTATGTTATAAATATGCGACTCTACAGCTCGTGGTTTGGATTTGTATGGCAGCAGTGTGATTTGCTTTGACTGCAGGTGCCTGAATGTGCCTGTTTAATGCTTTGGTCTAAAGCTGCCTTTGCCTCCTCTGCTCTGTTCTTTTATAGCCTGGACGTGGATAGATGGAAAATATTTCCCGGGTCACTGCAAACTGAAAAAAAAAAAAAAAAAAAAAAGGAAAAAAGATTGTGGTTTTTATTCACCGTTTTCTTAAGTCTTTCTTTCCGTGATCTTTCTGTATAATTCGAGCTCTGTCTTAGGATCCTGAAACTCATGGAAGTTATTTGCTTGGTGTCTATATAATGGGTGTTAATTGTTGGATGCTGTAGCACGAGCCTAGACTGCAGGGAATCCTCCTGGCCACTGAGTGTCATTGTTAACTCAGGAGAAGTGGGGTGACGAAAGAAATCACTTTAATTGGGGAAGAGGAATGTGTGCAGGCAGCTTGGGCAGGTGATGAGCGAGTTAGCTGCCATGGTTTGCTGAATGGCAAGGTTGGTCTTTGAAGAAATACTGCTGCAAGTTCCCAAGCATGCTGGGATCTTGGTTTGGTACAAACCTGCCAAATAGGTGACTGTGCATAGCAGCAAGGTGGGATCCTTGGCTGAGTTGAGTTTAACACCACGAATTTTGGGGATTGTCACATCTGGACACCTAAGGCTGCTCCTCCCTGTTGTTTCTGGTCTTCTCTTGATCCATCCAAACTGATGGCACTTCTAACGTCTCCCCATGCTCTCTTCCATGGGGCTTGTGCCACTGCAGTCATCTCTGTTGTGCAGAGTGAGAAATGCTGCTTTTCTTCCTACTCTGTTATGCCACTGTAGTGCAATGAGTCAATGCTGTGCAGCAGTGGCAGAGCAGGGCTGGTGCCCCTGTAAAAATGCAGGGTCCTCTTCCAGCTTGCAAAGCCTTGAAATGCAATAGTCCAGAAGAGAGCTGTCATCATCAGAAGCGAGATTATTTCCATAGAAGGAAAAATACTTGAAGAAAAGTAGTTCAAACAGTGGTTTGGGCAGATGTTTTCAAATAGCGAGTGAGTTTTATTACCTGAGTATGTGGCTTTATGGCCACATGCATTGTAGGAGCAGAGTGAAATTTCCTGGTATCTAAACTTGTGAATTAATGCTTTTACTGAATGTATTTTTTCATAGGGTTGGTTGGGAACCTTGAAATTCCCATGACTTACTATGAACTATTTGATGTATAAACTCATCTTCATCACCAGCATCAGCAATGTTGGAACTAAGATAAGGATTCTGTTTTCTAGATTTGGGGTTTAAAATGTGCCCTGCATTAGCATTCATGTTAATAACATTGGCTTGCAGTGATGGCGAGAGGAAGGGATGTGACTGGAAGGCATCAGCCTGGGGTTCAGAGGAGGAAACTATTGCAGGTAGGAAGGAATGTGATATGGGTTGCCAAGTTAATGCATTTTAACGCTTCTTCTGAATACCATCTTGCTCTTACCTCTCAGAACTGCCTTGTAGAGCAGTTGCTTAGGAAAAGAAAGGTATTGTCTCTGCAGAATGGTAAATCTGTCTTAAAGCTCCTATATTACTGGAAACAAGATGGTGGTGTTTTACTGACTAAGCAGGAGATGAAGCCCTCTCCAACTGCCTTAACTTCAGCAGGATTTAGTAGCAAGATCCACTATTCCTGGTAGTTACACTGCCATGAAAACACCTTTCTTCCCTTATAAAATCTACTTAAACCGGGCAAGGGCTTTGCAAATCCCATCTGGGCAGTGCAGCTGCCGTGGGGCAGCCAGGAGGAATTCCATTGTCTGCCCGTCTCGCCGTCTCGGTGGAGAGCAGGGAGGAACGGGGTGGAGGAGAGGCTGATGCTGAGCCAGAAACCACCTCCTTCCTCTGCTGCTTTCCTTCTGTAGCCCCATAGCTGTGGTTTCGCTCCTCGCAGTCCCAAAGTTGAGGTGGCTCTCTCCAGTTTGTGCTAAATCACTTTTCCTTTGGCGGGCGTTGGTTCCGGCAGTGGAAGGGATTTCTGTGTGGAGTTTGAGGCCGTTGTTTCCACTCCCATGCTGTGGGGTTTCTGGGGGTCCCTTTGTTGTATTGGTCAGAGCTTTAAGTGCCCCTGAGTGCAGAAGGAGAAGCTTTTCTATTCAAATGGCTTTGCTGTAAATGACAATAAAAAAGAGTTTTTGAACCAATCTCTAAATTCTTCTTTAAAAAATAATATGTATATTCTTGCTTTTTCCTTTCTCTTCTTAAAATCACCTTTCCTCTGTAGGTGAGGTTGTAATTCAGCTCTGCTTTGATCTGTGTTCACTCAGTGCCCTCTGGGAATGAAGCCGTATTTTTGCCCGTCTCTCTGAATGGTTCCCTGCCCACTTGATTCAGATCCACTTATCTGAAACGTCTCTTGCACAGCTTTCATCAGCACAGGCTGCAAAGAGACCTTATCTATTCTGGGCAAGCAGCAGCACAAGCCCAGCATCACACCCACGCGGCAGTCTGGGAAGCACTGAATGGAGGCTGAGTGGAAGGACATTGGGACAGGAAAGAAAGATCATATTGAAAGAATATAGGAGCAGTGTATTTTTTCTCTGCTGTAAATATTTATTTTTTTCTTTTTCTTTCCTATTTAGCCAATTAAAGTCCTTACATCTCACCACTGTTTCTATGGATGAGGTTATTGTCACTGTGCTGCTGGTGTCTGCTGACCACTTGCACCCAGAAAAAATGAAAGAGAGCTATTTGGAGAGAGAATAAATATGAATGACAGAAAATTACAACATCTGAAATAAAAGCCAGCATCAATTCCATGTTTGTACATCTTGTTTCCTATAAGGATCTTTCAAAATGTGTTTTAATGCCATTTTCTCTAGAAACTTCTGTTCTAAAACAAAAGCCACTTGCTCTACAGCAGCTGAAGGGATGAATGAGGTCTTCTTTGATGCTTTGTGTCCACCCTGAGTTTTGGGGGTGGTGATGGAGGATGCCGTTCTATTGGGATTTATTTTTGAAAGGCTCTCCTGCTGCTTTGCATAGCACATCTGAATGGTAGTGGTGGCTACATTGAATGGCTCAGGTTGGAAAGGACCTTACAGACCATCCAGCCCCAACCCCTGCCATGGGCTGGGTGCTCCCCATCAGCTCAGGATGCCCAGGGGCCCATCCATGGCCTTGAATGCCTCACAGTGCTCAGCTAGGTGAGATGTGATTGAGCCCTTCTTCGGGCTCTCAGCTCACAGACTGCAGGGATATAATGTGTTTGTGGCTGGTTGGCCACAACCTATCTTCTGTTTTTCACTCTGCAGCACTTCAGCATCCTCCCTGTGTGCCCTCGGATGGGGCAGGCAGGAATCTCCTGCAGGGTGAGAGGACTCTTATATGTTGCTTTGCTCCTCGTTCAATTTCTTTCCTGATTAGTGGTCATTGTGGAGCTTTTAAAATAGTTTATTTCAATGTGCAAAAATGCACCATGTCACTGTTCATCTGACATGAGGCACTTGTGCCAGTTTATGACCAAGTTGCACTTTGAAGCAGATTGCTGGTTCCTTAGTGAAATTCTTCTTGAATTAGAGAAACTTGGAAAGAAGGCAGTGAAATGTGCACTGGGGCGAGGAAACTCCATGCTGCTATTTGCCATTAATCTTCAGCTTTTCTCATGCTCTCTCCCAGATACTCCAAACGTCCCAAACTAAAAGAGGGCAGATTTAGACTAGATATAAGGAAGAAGTTTTTTACATTAAGGGCAATGAGGCAGTGGCACAGGTTGCCCACAGAGGCAGTGGTGCCCCATCCCTGCAGACAGCCGAGGTCAGGGATGGGCTGTGAGCACTGATGGAGCTGTGGGTGTCCCTGCTCAGTGCAGGAGGTGGGACCAGATGGCCCTTAGGGTCCCTTCTATCTCAAACCAAACACGTTCAGTGATTCTATCGTTGTGCAGCTTTGGGTTTGGTGCTCTGCTCCATCTATGGATCGGTGTTTGGGTGACCTTTGTGTCTGTGAGGCTGAGAGTAGCGATGGAGGCCTGGCACAGCAGCAAGATGCTTGGCCAGCTTTCTCCACAGCACTGCTGCCAGAGAGCTGGGGAGACATTGCTGTCTGTGGTCTGCTCTCCTTGGATCCTGCTAAGGGTTCTTTGTGGGCGCTGAGTGCCCACCTGAGCCATGCTTTGTTCCTTTGGGCCCAAACTCCTGTTTTTCCTCTGCTTTTTTTCAAAAAGCATTGAGGTGAGCACATCTAGCACATGGTTTACACAACTGCGTGATAGATTTGCATGTATTTTCATCTTTTCCTAGGCTTTTTGTGAGCAAAAATATGATTTGTATGCACATGGCAAAGGCCATAGAATTCAGAGCAACGGAAGGGGATGTGTGCAGAGCATGCCGTGGTGCAGGGAATGCTTTGGAATTGCCCTTTGCTGGGAGGCAGACTGGGACAGTGGCATCCAACAGCTTTTTTTCTTTTCCATGCCAATACGTCTGGAATTCCATTTCAGCCTCAAAAAATACACCCTTTAAAAGTAAATTACACGTTTCCTATTGTGGCAGCACTCAGCGCCGTAAGCACTACTGCCTTCTTCTTGACTGTCTCCCTGGGTGAGAGGCAGTGGCTTTTTTTTTTCTTTTTCTTTCTTCCTTTTACATCTGGGGAGCAAACTGGTGTAGTGACACAGCCACAGCCCAAACTGAAGCTACCAGGGCAGGTTCTGAGCCCTCTGCATCCCAGGCTGCACCTGCCCCCTCGCAGCATGTCTGCAGCAGCCACTTGCACTCATGATCTTTGTGCATTTACTTTTGCACCTATGTCTGGCCATGGCTCTGTTATTTCACATCTTGGTGCTGTTTGGACCTAAAATAAGGGCTGGTGCTGATTTGGAGTCAGGGGTTGGTGCCTGACCCTTCTGTGCTTAGCAAGGTTTGAAGGCTTTTAACCTTCTGGATCCCTTGTGGTGCTGTGTGCACACCAACATTGTGAGCCCTGCATAGGGGCTGCGATGTACCCAAAATAAATAGATGATGCAATCAGAGAGAGTGACTGGCTGCCCGTGGTGGTGAAAGGCATTGGCATGTCAGATCTGTCGGCTGCTTTCCTGTCTCGTTTTAAAGGCAGGTGAAAAATAATGGGGGAAATGAAATGTCTGGGGTTTTCAGAGCAAAAACTAAATGTAAATAATTGTGCTTGCTGGTATCTCCAGCCCCAGCATCTCCCCCCATGTCTGTATTCCATCTGCTGCTCCCATATCAAAGAATTTATATTTTGTAAGATAAAAAAAAAATATATATAAAAAAACTAACAGCTTTAATTCTCACAAAGAGCTTTGGTACTTTTCATTTGGACTCAGCAAGAGCCCCTATTGTTGGTGAAACTTCATTTCTGCACTGTGTTCCTGGGGGAGCAGGCAGTCAGTGAATGGAGCAGCATGGGAGGAGGGACATGGGCTGGGGCCACCAGCAGCCCCCAGCTGTGCTGGGACCTCATCCCCCTCTCACCAGGGACAGGGAAAGGAATGGAGAGGAGCTGCTCTGGGAACAGGAGCTCTTTAACCCCCCCTTCCCCAGTCCCCCATCTGCATTTACGTGCCACAGAGCTCTCCAGCCTCAATTACCTTTGTGTTGTTC
This sequence comes from Phasianus colchicus, assembly GCF_987193195.1. Taxonomy (NCBI): domain Eukaryota; kingdom Metazoa; phylum Chordata; class Aves; order Galliformes; family Phasianidae; genus Phasianus; species Phasianus colchicus. The sequence continues at coordinate 3,920,467 of NC_143455.1, forward strand.
TGCTCCGAAGCAGTAGCATTTCTTTAATGAACAAAAATAAAAAGAAGTTGACTTTTTATTTTAATATTTAATTGGCTGACTGTTTCTTCTTTTCACTGGAAGAGCTTTCACCATCAGGGCTGTCAGTACATTCTATCCCCTAAATCTCCCCATTGCCTTGATGATGTGGGAGGCTGCTGGTTAAATCAGACCTGTTCTCTGGGCAAAGCTCTGCTCTCAGACTCCAAAGCTGCACAAAATCCTGCCAGGCCTGAGCTTAGTAGGAGAACTTTGCATTCCAGTGTGTTGCAACAGAGCTGGCATACTTATGCCCAAGTAATTCAATAATCTGCTGAAAGCACGAATTCTTCTAACCAGTCCCCTTCCTTAGCACGCCCCAGATGCGAACAATGAAGCCCATGGAGAACGGCGTGGCAGTTTCTGCATGGTGAAAAACTGGCAACATTTGCTTGAAAACTGGCTGGCAGCATTGTGGGAAGGCACCCATCCATTGCCCCGACCCATCCCCGAGGAACTGAGTTCTGATGGATACCAGTACAGCAACACGTGCTCTGACACGATGGGACATATGGACACGTGCAAGTGCTGGGTGTGATGGAGGGGCAACAAGAATGCATGCATAGCATGCATGGCACTGGGATCAGGGGATGCTGTGGGACAGGGATCAGCCTGCCTGGCTTCTCCTTCCTGTCAGAGGGACCCAAATCCATGTTGGTTATGACTTCTTTGCAATACTAATTGAAGACAGTGCTGTTAGCATCCTACGCTTTGCTGCTAGGTCTCAGCTCTGAATTACAGGTCAACAACTGTGTTTATTTACTAAGTTTTATGTTTACACCATCAGCTACTGATGGGTTCTACTTGTAATAGCTCCAAGCTTGCAGCTGACCATTAGAAGCAGAGAGCAGCACCACTTGCTTGCTTTGGAGGGTGTGTGGAGTGCATTCTTCTTGGCCATTGCCATGGTGCTGCTTGCTGAGAGCTTCAGTGTGGTTCTTGGAAAAATGCATCCTGTTCCCAGGCAGCTCGTAAGTTTTCAGGGCATGAATAGCTCAGGGCCTCCAATTTGCTCAAGAGATAGTTATTAACATATACAACAGTAATTGTGAGAAGAAATAGGCATCTTTTTAACTAGATGTTGGAGAGAATAATTAGTCAGAGTCTGGCGACAGTAAAGGATGAAAACATGAATTGGGGAAAACAATTAGACAGTCTTTTGTTTCCTGTAAATTGGCTTTGAAGTTCAAGGAGCCATTCTCCCCTGAGAGTTTCCCTTTCTTTGCTTCATTTCTGATTATTTTATTCTTATTTTCAAAGGCAGTTCTCTCCCAAGGCCTGGATGTCTCTGTGTGGTACTTAATTTAATAGTTGTGTTGAATTCTGAGCCCGAAATCTGTCTGTGAAGAACTTCAGATGCTGGGGCCTCCAAACATTCTTTGAATAACGAACCAGAAAAAACAGCTTTGATAACTTAAATTGGACTCTCCTCTCCTCTCCTCTCCTCTCCTCTCCTCTCCTCTCCTCTCCTCTCCTCTCCTCTCCTCTCCTCTCCTCTCCTCTCCTCTCCTCTCCTCTCCTCTCCTCTCCTCTCCTCTCCTCTCCTCTCCTCTCCTCTCCTCTCCTCTCCTCTCCTCTCCTCTCCTCTCCTCTCCTCTCCTCTCCTCTCCTCTCCTCTCCCCTCCCCTCCTCTCCTCTCCTCTCCCCTCCCCTCCCCTCCCCCTTTTCCCTTCTTTTTTCCTTCTTTTCTTGCTACTGCCTTCAGTTTTCAGGATTTGAACTTCTTTAAGGGGGGGCCAGTGTGATGCTGGTACTTGAAATAGTTTACAGGCATAAAACACTTGTGCGTCTGGAATGGTATACATTCTTAGAAAGTGCCTTAATATTTTTTTTAATTATTTAATTAAATATTTTCTAAATTCTGCTAATGAACTCACAAGTGGAAAGGAGTCAGATTGATGAAGGACAGCCAGGTGCCCTTAATTTCAGGTGCTCCCTGTCCACGACCTTTTATGAAGCAGCTCCAAGGGGGCTGGAGAAAGGAGCAGGAACATCTACTGTGAGTCCCAGAATGGGTCTGAGATGACAGCCAGCCAACCATGAACCATTGGGCATCTTTATCTCCGTGTAGAAATGGATCCAGCTGCAGCTTTTGAGCACAGTCCAAGTGAAACTGTGGACTTTTCACTTCTATCAGTAACAGAAATAGGAGCAGATTAACAGCAGCTGCTGTATGTGTCCAGGTTATGTGCTGGGGGAGAATGAGAAAATAAAAATTTGGGTGGTGCCTGTTTGGGGAGGGAGAGGAAGAAGAAAAGAGAATTTAAAAGATCCAGGTGACAACACCAGCTTTTAAACTGCAAATAGCATACAAGGAGTAAAATGAGATGAAGAAATTCAAAAGAATAACTGAAGCTCCATCCCTCAGGTCAGAGAACAGGAACAGACAGAGGAAACAGAGAACAAATCTCATTTTTATGAATAGAAAAATAGGAGATGTGGCAGAGAAGAAGAGCTTGTCTTACCAAGGAGCACCTTGTATAGATAGAGAGATGATTTTTGTAGGTGTAGGGAATGGCTCTGATGGCTCTTATCTACCTGTGAGAGAAGAAACCTCTTGGAGAAATGTATCCCCTTCTGTGTAAAGCTTTAAGTTTAGGAAGTTAGGAAAACTTCTACATGCAGAAAACTATACGTAGCTTTGTTTTATTAACTGGTGAAACAGAAGCATGAAGAGCTGTTTGGCTGGATGCTTTGTGCCCAAAGTCCTGGGTGCTGTGGGACATGAGGTCCCAGGGCAGTTCTTCTGCTCATATGCAAACAGATCATCAGTCACCTCTTGGCTTTGTCCAGCTGGTTCTCCTCTGGAGGCACCTTCAGTCACCTTCTTTCCCTCTCCCCTGCTTCTGTACAGAAGTAAGCAGCTCCCTAAAAGAGAATCCACTAATTGATGGCTCTGAATTCCTGTGCTTTTTTATGGGAAGCAGTTAGTGATCCTAATCTCTGTGGAGCACACGGTCAGAAAGGCCGTTCAGGGAGGTGTTTGAGAACACATAGATCTCCTGCTGATTGGACTCTAAATGGTTACATCTCCAGCTTCCTAACAGCTGGGCTGCTCAGAACAGAACAGGTTCTGATAGAAGACACAAACCCAACTGTAGCAGGTAATGCCAACTAATGATCTCTCTAGCATGTATTAGGAGTTCAACACTATATGCCTAATTAATCATGATGCAAAGCACCTGCAGTGCTGGTGTCAGTGAGGCCAGGCTGGGGAGCAGTAGCTGCACACGCTGGGGAGCAGAGGCAGCGTTGCTCAGCTGCAGAGGAGTGGTGCTCTCCTATTTATTAGCAACAACCTGCTTCAGGCTGGAGCAGGTCTCAATCTCTAACTCAGCTCGTTTTAAGGAGGGGAAATGAAAAAAGAGAAGTTCAGCTTGTTTCAGACAGCTGCTGCTGTTTGCCCAGGGCTCTGCAGAGTCCTGCCCTGCTTCTCTCATCCCTCTGCTGGTTCTTCAGGTGTTCTCAAAACCTCTCCCCCGATTCCTTCCTTTGGTGTCATGGTTCACTTCCATTGGGATCACATAGCAAGAAGTGGGATGTGAAAAATCCCATTTGTTGGATGTTTACATCTCAGCCATAGCAGCCCAAGTCTGTGAGTACTGAAGGCATGCTTCTAAATTCCTATTTTCTCTGTGTTCTGTAGGGAGGAGAATGAGCAAGTGGAAGCTGTGTGATGTTTCTGGTGGGCTTTGGATGTATACTTCAATGGTGATTAAGTCACTCTGTCTATAATCATTTAATTTAACTAGTATGTTAAAATCCTGTGCGCCATACATTGGAATGGGAGCATTGGGAGCTACCCAAACAAGTCAGGAAGGAGGACAGGGGCGAGTGGGGACTTGGTACAAAACTGCTGTTGGTTGAATCCCACGTGGTATATAAACTGTTTTGAGTTCAGAGACTTCCTTGAGTGGAAGGTCATTAATCCTAGAAGAACTTGCAGATTCTCACTGCGTTGGTTAATACTGGAGTTTATGGCACTTTAGATGTATTCCTCTGTGTGCCTTGATGCTTAGTCTGCAATGGAGTTTTCTTCAGAACCTTTTGTTTTGCATATGTTGTAATGCTTTCCTAAACCTTTTCCTCTTAAATTAGTGTCAGAGTGTGAAGGATGCTTTTCTTTTGTCTCATTGTTGCCTTTCTGTGATGGTGTTCTGTTGTGCAGCAATCTTCTACATATTTCATTAAAAAGCAACCAAACAAAACACTTAAAATACATCCAGCTGAGACTCATCACTGCCAAATTAATCCTGTTTATTCCCAGAATCAGGTTTACTTATTTCCCTGAAGATGGTGGTGTACAGCTGTAGTGAGTCCCAGCTAACAGGTGTGCATCAGGAAATCTCATGGAGGCTTTGCCATGGTGCAGGTGGCACTGACTTTTATGTTGGAGATGATGCAGAACCACAAAGCTGAGGGCCCACGGGGCCCTACTGTCTGTGTATAGAAGGATTTCTGTTGGCTTGGGCAGGAGGAGAAGTTGTTTCTGGAGATGCTTTAGAAAGAAAATCAGCTGGGAGTGGAAAACAAACAGGGATTTCTTGTAGTTCATTGCCTTATTGGCTTCGTGTTGACAGATATTTTGATTTCCTTTATTCTTCTGAGGGCTGAATTCTGGCTTTAACGAAGCTGTGGGTAACGTGCTTTATTAAATCAGACTGAAGCTGGCGTTCCCAAAAGGAGCATCCAATCCATTAAGCCATCACCTAAACACTTCACTTTCCTTTTCAGATCTCCTTGGCTCTGTCAGGTGTTCTTGTTTGTTCTCCTGTCAAGTTAGGTCTTTTGTCTCTTTTCCTTTGTTTTCTGGATCTTATCTAATTTGTCTTTGCACTTTTTTTTCCCCCTCCTCTTCAAACATGGCTTTAATCTGCAGGTCCTGAAAGAACAAAGAAGCAAGTATTTGAAGTGTTGTGTTGTTTGTTGCTGGAGTTGAATCACCTGCTAATTAAAGAGCAGGATCAGTGCGTGGCTGCTGGCGAATAACCAGAAAGATGATCACTTTTACTTTTGCCCTAATTTTTCAGCTATTTCAATGGCCAAATGGCTCTTCCACTCATACTTTGCTACGTGCAGATTTCTGCTCGTAGTTAAGAATTAGAAGACTTCTATCGGGCAAAGTATTTTTGTAATAAATGAGGATTAAATATTGTGATTGATTCCTTATGCCAAAGTACAGTCTATCTCCTCTGCCTGTTGTGCACGGGCTTTCTGTGTGCCATCAGAACAACTGCTCCGTGATGAAGTGTGAATGGGAGAGGAGTTGGGTGAGAGGTGGTGGTGAAGGACTGCTGTGAGTTCAGGTGTGCGTTCAAATAAATTGTGACTCCAGCTCCAGTGGCACAGGACTGGCCTTGTGCTGAAAGTGATGTTTGATGAACAGGACCATTAAGATGAATTACTGAAAGATGTTGGTAGCAATTGATTTGCCCTGCTAAGGACTGGCACCAGCAGCAGGCAGTGGTAACTTCTCTAAACTTCCTTCAGAAAGGAAGGAAAGCCAGGCGAAAGACTGATCTGAAAAGAAAGTTCTTCAGCTTTATTAACAGGGAAGCAAGACCCATTTGACAGCAAGGGGTTCTGAAGACTTGAAATCATGCTATGTATTTTTAACCTGATCACTGTCCCCTGCAGAAGTAGGAAAACTTCCCTGCAGGTTGTGGAGGCAAAGAGCTACTAAGGAGAAAATGTCTGGAGCTTTGAGTCTTAGGAAAGTCGATAGCAGGATCTTATCCAAATTTTAGGTCTGTCCTTCAGAGCCAATGGGGAATGGGAGAAGGTCCCTGTAGCAGTCAGTTCTTCTTGCATGCCTGCTATGAGCAGGTTTTGGGGCTCTAAGGGTGAGGTTTTTTCAAGACTACTGGTAAAGGTAGTGCCTCAGTTCCTGCCTTCCTTACAGGATCTTCCATATGTAACTGATACAGTCATTAATACACATTATGCAATCGCTTACTTAGCATAAACAGTGTCATTTAAATGTATTGATTATTGATCAGCTGCTCAGCCCACAGATTTCCAGAGAAAAGCATATGTATACACATAGGCATACATGTGTATGTGGGCACACATCTACAATTTTGGCTGTCGTGTTGCTGGAACACCCTAAATGTATGCAAGTGGCTTCAACAACTCTACATAAGAGTTACTAACAGTGCTGTTGGTGGTAGTTTTCCAGATTGAGGGTTCCTCTGTGATTATGAATGCTTCTTGCACCTGCTTTCCCCTGATAAGGGATAGGAGTAATAAATTCTTCTGAAGATTGCTTTTTCCCTGGCCATGTAGTTGTGTGGATGAAAGACTGCAGACTCCAATCTGTAATGCCACCTGTAGGGACATTTAAACTGAGTGGTGCTGGGAAGAGGAAAAGAAAATAGAAACAATCGCATAAAAAGACAAAACAATCCGAACTTTCTGCAGAAACACTCAGATAAATTAGAAAAATATGCTCCAGAAAGAAGAATAAGCTTCAAAGCTACATAAAACTCTCTAAGAGAGAATCCAGACCCATACGTGACTTTCCCCTTGCCAATGGAAAGCCAGGTGATGTGTGACCATCAGTAAAAGCTGCTCTGAACTTACTTGGAAGCTGGTTTTATTATTATTATTTCTTTGTTTTCTTTTGCTCTGGGAATGGGTGGACTGTGACCACCCATCTCTGCAGCATTTCCCTTATAGTTTGTCTGTCCTGTCTCTCTTTCTCTCCTTTTCTTGTTCCTTGGAAATGAGAACAGAAAGGGAGAGTCAATGCTGTGTGCTCTCCTACTACAGTTCTTCCTAACATCCAACTCATACTGAAAGCGTAATAATGACTGGACAGTAATTGAAGAATGCAATAGAGTAATTTAAAGGAATTTTTACTTGGGAATAAGCTACTGCCACAGATCCATTTCCTTTGTGTTTTATCCATTTGTCAGTTTGTTTTCTATCTTTTGTCTACAATGTACTTGTGGTGAAAGATCAGACTTGCAAAGATGAAAAACTTTTCATTCTTCAAGACTCAAAGTGCGAAATGCCATAGCAAAACTCTTTGAAATGAGTTTCTACTGAATGGAAGGACCTGTTTGAGGTGGAAAAAATAAGCCTAAGGCAGAAGAAGATACTGGCGATTGACAAGTGAGCTGATAAAACAGCAGTTCTGTGAGTGCAATGCTTATGGTATCACATCGAGCCACGTCTTCGCAGAGCACTGTAGCTGTACTGCATGAAACTTTAATAAGGAAAAATGGCCTTGTTCTGTGATCAAACTGTAGCGTTTAGGAGAGGCAAAAGGATTTTTAGTAATTCAACTGAAAGATTTGCTGAAGAGGCTCTGATCTTTTACTTAGATGATGTACATCCCAATTTCCTGATGCCTGCACGCACTGCTGTGCTGGTGCAGAATAGCAGCTACCATCCTTGGAGCAACTGCTGCTGTTGGACCCCTGCAGTGGGGTGAGCTGGAGTTGGGCAAGTCGTCCTTTCAAAGAGGAGCAGGAGAGATGTGAAGAGTCAGTAGATCTGAGTAGAGCTGTTCTTTAAGATAAGACTCTGAAATGTGCCCTTCCCTTTCTGCTGGCCCAAGCAGGGCGGCCATGGAGCAGCATCAGTAGATCAAGGCACAGGAATGTCATGAGAGGACTAATTGGGTATAAATCACTGGGTTACTTGCATGGGAATGCTGTTACATGTTTTGGGCCTGGCTATAATGTGGATAGAAGGCGAGGAGATTTTTTAAAGGGGAAAAAAACCCACAAAAACAATATGCTGGACTTCATTATAGCTTCTTCTGCCTCTTCTGTATGCTGTGTAGTAACATGGCCATCAGCATGTGAGCTCCACAGCTGGTGTGGGCCAAGGAGCTTGTCCTGCCAAGCAGCTTCTCACCACTGCTTGTCAAGTGGTCCTGAGGCTGACACAATAACAGCTAGGCTGATTAAATCATGAGATGCAGAGAAGACCTAATTATTCATTTTCCAGCTGTTGGTTTGCAGCCTTCTGTTTCTTTGCCTTATTGGTGGTTGGAAAATGTTTTTTTTTAATTTTTTTCCTCCTTCTTCACCCTTTTTCTGGCAGAAAGCATTGATTTCTTTCAAAAACCACAATGAGAAACCACAGCTTTTCAGCCCAGTGCAGGCATCTTTGCAAATAATAAAATAAATCAGATGGATTCAAATCCAACTTCCTAACGAAAGGCAGCTTTGCTCAATAATGCAAGCAGCTTTATTTTCGCTGTGATAAATGAAAGTTGCTTATATTAGGCTAAAGTTTTGCTGTCCAGCTCTGAGCAAAACTCACTGGATGTGATGAAAGTTTTGACTAAATACGGGCAGTGACATTTGGACTGGGTAAGGCCCCTTGTTCTGAATCCAAGCTTTTCAGCACGTAGCTCTGTCATTGGCTGGCAATTGCCACCTTTTTTTTCAGATACAGAATTCCTCCCCCTCGAATGAAATTATGACAAGACGAATGCTTCCTCCCAGCACTCATTTGGATTAGTTCAGTTTATAGCCATTTTTAGGCAGAATGAGAGTTTGTCTTGTTTTGCTGCTACTCAACCTGGCTCCAGTGTCCAACTTGCAGTTTGTCCCCTTGTCCCAGTGGCCTGAATAGAAGGTAGTATTTCTCTCCAGTCTAAAGTTCATGTAACTATCCTGTGTGAGACCATTTTTGTTTTTGTGATACCTTGTAAAACTGGGGGAAAATATGGACTCAGTTGAGCTTGCAAAGCCTCCTGTATGGTTCTTGTCTGAATACTAATGAGTTCTGATGGAGGGGTAGAATCTTTCTTGAGGCTAGTTGTTTCAGTGGGAAGGGAAGCAATACAAGTGTAGCAGAAATCACAATTAATGACTGTTTAATATCTGAGAACCAGGGCTTGATTTCTGTCTTTGCATTATCAGAAATAATGAGGAATATATTGGAATGAAAGTTGCCTAGGGCATGGAAGGCTTTGCTCCTGGGTGGGCAATGGGAGCATTTAGTTATGTAGAATTGCTGTTGGAAAATCCACAGGACAAATGCAATCATTTCACATGTAATTTCCCAATTTTATGCTTTTTTCTTTTTTTTTTTTTTTTTGGTCTGATTAAAGTTTTCTACCGAATGTGAAAATTGCGGTTGATTTTTATTCCAATTGCAGCTGGTAAATCACATGTTTGAAGCTGAGGAAACTGAGGAAACGTTTGCTTATTGTTTAATGAGTTGCTGTGATCCTTACGCATCAGTTATTATGATTCAGAGCCTTGTCCACCTTGTTGGAGGAGTCTAGGCCTTGTCTGCTCATCTCTGTTGCAGCTTTTCAGGATCGATCCTGAAAGTGGTTGTACAAGAGATCAGTCCTGAAGTCTTCAGGGATTTGGACTCCCTTTGCTTTATGGTAGCACCTCCTTGTATAAGGAAACTTGGAACAGAAAAGAAAGAACAGAGTTAGACAATGCCTAGATATCAGTTTAGGAGATAGGCAGGTTCTTTAGGTATCTGAAATCTCATTCTGAAGTTTTAGGGGAATTAAGACTATTGGAGCAGGCAGGGTGGAAGTACAGTAGTTCGGAGAGCTGTACTTCTACATTTAGATGTGATGGAAAGCTTTTATCCTAGAGAATCCCTGCCATCAGGAGCATGGGCTTTTTGCAATCTTTCCCTTTCCTCTTAGCGTAGAACTCCAAGAAGCACTTTATCCTCAGAGCAAGGACTGCTAAGTAGAGTCATGTCTTGCATTGTGCGCTGAGAGGTTTCACACCTCTGTGTCAATTTTCCAACTCCTGCAGGGCTCTATCAAAGAAGACGGGAGATGTGGGACCTCCCAGGAGCATCCTTGCTTTTGGCTATTGCTAATTGGTTAGGAGTGACTGTCCTTCACATCCTGCAATCTAGAAGGGGCTCATTAGAAGCCAACTCCTCCTTGGTGGGACTTTCAATATCATTGGAGGGCCACAAAAGTGCAGTTGCTTCCTGGAGTTCTCCTTAAATGATCTGAAGTCTGGAAATGATGTGACTGCTGCCATGTGTCAGTTGGTCTCAGCTGGTCCATCTATTTTATTATAGCTTGTAGCAAAGCACTTGCTTCACAGCCTCTTGTGGACAGCACTGATTTCAGATGAATGTTTCTCATTTCAGATCATGTGTCCATTTCTATGTGGTAAGAAAACCTTTTTTTTTTTTTTTTCTTTTGATTTATGAGATTATGTAGCCTATGTTCATTGGAGGCTAATTTCACTAATTCTTGTTGGGTGCACTGACAGCACAATTATCATCTCACTGTACAGCTGTTGAATTTTAAACACTCAAAACACATCCAAGTGCAGTGGAGGAAACAAATTGGTGGTATTACAGTCTGTTGTGAAGAAGTAGTTAGATTTTGGAGAGGTGAAAATGTATTTCTGCAGTCCAAGAGTGCATAACAAGAAACACAGATGGCTGAGTGATTAGAAGGGAGTTGGGAAATATCAGACTTGAGAATAAGAACTAAAACCAAGGAATTACCCTAGGCAGCAATTATGATCAAACACTTGAGTCAAGGAGATGAAACAGAAAAATAAGAGATGCTCATTTGTAAAACATGGCAGCATTCGACCAAGTTTCCTAAAGAGTGAAGGGGGAAGACGCAGTTGGGTGACATGTCAGCATTTCCAGTTACATCTCTGTCATCCCTCAGTCCTTCCATCCTCTCTCTCCATCCTCTCATGAGGATTTTGCTTATTTTCTTGAGGTGAAGAGGACAAGAAAAAATGCTCAAGTCCTGCAGAAGGAGCCACAGATATATGCACCTCATGAAGTTTTACTCACTTGAGGTAGGACTCATTGCAAACTCTGAATCTCTGATGGATTTGACAAGTCAAACTGCTTAGACTGTATGAGCATTTTAAAACTAAAAAATACCGAGAATCATCAAACAGGTATGAAAATGTTGTCACATATGGTGAATTGCACTGGTTTTGGTGGTTGCTTTCTCTTTCATTTTTTGTTCTTTGTTTTTATCACTGTGGGCCAGGATGCTCACAGGATGCTTCTTTGGGGTAGGAAAGCTTGGGATGACTTCTTCACTGCTAAATGCACTCCCCAGTTTATGGTGAACCAAAGGGTCTTTTTCCTAGAAAAGACTGTAATGTTTTCTGTACCAACTAGAGAAATGGTAAACTGAGAATGAACTTTAATGAGATAATTTCATTTAACAGAGCACTGAGATCTGCCTCCTCTGTAAGCCGAGGAAGTTGGAACCCAGTTGCCTTGGAGACGATGCAGCTATTATCCAGCAGGGGAAATGAAGGGGCCATATAGGATTTGTGTGAAAAGCACACTTGAGTTTGTTCTGCACCTTTCAGGAAGTTCATCTAGCTTTTGTTATAATTGTATTCTAGGAACAAAACGTGGTTCTGTGTCCTTACTGCGTCAGAAATGGAGATATATCTGTCAATAAATAGATATATATTTATTTCTGTTTACATTTAACCAGAAGCTGATGTCAGAAAGCTGGTTTTGTGGTACTTTCTTAGTAGAAGGAATGATCTAAGATGTTGAAGCACTATCTTTTTAATGGCATTTGTTATGAATGGGTGCTTAGGAAAGTGTTTGCCTTGTCACAGAGCATCTATACTTAAAACCAGTGACTCCAAGCAGGCTGGGTGGCATCCTGCTGTCCTTCCCTGGAGGAGTTCAGCAGCTGCAGCAATTAACATCTGTGTAGTGAAAACCCTGGTTATCCTCTGCATCCCCAAATGAAGGGGATTTTTGCACTGTTGCATACGTTGCCTTTCTATGCATTCTGTTGAGTGCTTCTGCAGAAAGCACTGCCATGCAGCTTAATTATTCAAGAACTTAACAAGATTAATTCACGTGAACTTTCTAACTGATATTCACCGGTGACTGTTTCTCCTCATTTCCTACAATTGATGTAATTTGTTTCTCACTTCTCTTGCCAAGGAATGAGCCTGTGTTCTGATCAGCCTTCCTGACTGGCAGTTGCTTACCGGATTTCCCCCACTGCTGTTTGGATCAATCATTCTCCTCCTTGGATTTAATGACATCAGTTTTGCTCTTGAACCCTTACCCTATCTTCCCTTTGTGCCCCCCAGCACATCTGCTGAGTTTTCCCAGGTTTCCTTTGGTGGATGCTCTTGACCTCATTGCTTAGTCCTGTTTTGTATCTGCTTCATCTTCCTCCCAGCAGCATCTGTTGCTCCCTATAAGCATGATGCTGCCTCCACGACATTAGGTGGGAATAGTTTCCTAATGAGTGCACATTGATATCTTTCCCTTTAAAAGATGATCTTTTTAGCAACATTAACTGTGGTGATTGTTCAAGCCTGTTTGTCTTTGTACGTGTTGTGCTTACTGTGCAATCAGCAAGATGTGGAAGGGATTCTCTGACTCCTTCACTCAGTGATTAGTGTTTGTACAGCACTTAGGAAGCCTAAAATGCTAGAAGAGGGAAAAATAGTATTGTTCATAACAACGTGCTCTGCTGAACAGAATGGAGCCTCTGTTGTGGTGATAATCCCTGGTCTTTTCCACGTGCTGTTGTCTGTATGATGTGCCTCTAGCTTATCCTCCTCCCACCTGTCAGTTCACTTTTCAGACTGCTTTTCTTCCTCCTCTGATTAAAGGCACACATGGAAAAGAAGATTTCTCTTAAGACAGAATTCAGCCCTCAGGTTTCAGTGGCCATGTCCAGATGTTCACTAGTTCATGTTAGGGGGCTTTGACCACTTTTTCTCTAATCTCTCTGATTATGTGTTGTAAGTTCTGCCATTCATGAAAGCAGATCTGGTTTTCAACAATACATGAAGTTTGATCTTACTGGAGAGATGCTTTCCTGTGTGCAGGTAATGCTTCATCTGAGCTCTTTTCAAATTCATGTCTTATCTCTCCCTGTACCTTTGTGGCAGAGGAAGAGATGAGCACAGACACAGAGAACACTTGAGTCTCTTGCTCTCTAAATGATTGAAGTAGAGCTTCTGCTTTCCTTTTTCCAGCTCAGAAAGTGTGTTGGCTCCATGCATTTCTAGAGCAGTAGGTTACTGCTGGGGCTTAATGCAAGTACTGGCTGTGAAGTTCCCAGAGAAGATTGTCTGGACTGATTCAGTCAAACCTTTCTGGCCAGTGTGCTTCGTGTTTTGGCCTCCTATTCTTGTCCCAGCAAAGCTTTTCTGGTGCCTTCTCATGCCTGAACCCAAAGTCCCAGAGCTGTAGCAATGAGGGCAGCCTTCTGCCACGCATCTTGACCTTCCTTTCTGCTGCCTGTTTTTGAGAAGCAGCTCCATACGTGCTTTGGTGATCTAATTTTGTGGGCTGTTTGCCACAGGAATCTCCAGGATGAGGCAAGAGTTTATTTTAAGCATAAGCCAAGACCCTTGTTTGGTGCTGCTATTAATCTCATTGTGAGGTGGTGAAGCCACCTTTACTGCACTCTCCTCCAAAATTGCTTAGAACTGCTTTTGAAATGATAGGTGACATGATAGGTGAAATGACAGGTTTGGGTGACAACGGGGAGGTTGTTACCTACCAGGAATTCTGCTTCCAGATTGAACAGTGTATAGTGTAGTGTATATTGCATGTGCACTCGTATGCCTGAACTGTGAGGCTGTTACAGCAGGGTGTGCAGAAGAGATGAGTTCTGATGGAGTCAGGGATCATGCTCTTGTGCTAAATGACTTCTCTTCTGGCAGGACCACTTCCAGTACAAAAATAGATGCATGCTCAGTAGCACGTTGGAATCATAAATCTTCAGAGATTGTGCTTTAAAACATAGTAAAGCCATTGGCTTTGCTCATCGCCAGCTGACTGACCTTGGATATTTTTGCAGGACCAGCTCAGGTTTCCAGTGCTGGTAGCAGAGTTTGGCATACTGGTAATCTTTGTACCACTTTACCAGGAGATGAGAAAGATATACTAATATCTTTTGGAAAGGAAGGTCCAAAATTAATAATCTACATAGTGTGGCAACCTTATGGAGCTTTTATGGATGTATTTTATGGTTAATTCGGAAGCAAATGTGTTTCTGAAGAGGTGTTGAAAGAGAGGCTTCCTGCTGAGCTTTTAAACATTTTCTTTGGGGGTAATGTCAGGAAAGGAGGTAGAGATAGAAAACAGTGAACCGAGGCTGAAGCCCCAGAGAAAATGAGCGTAAAGTGCTATGAAGTGATGCTTGGAAATTGTTCCTCCCGCCTCACTGTGTGTGACTGGAGCTGGCTTAGAAGTTGAGTCAACACCTGAAAGTGTTCTTTACTTTTGTAGGCTTTTAAAAATGATAGCTGGGGCATTCAGGCTGTGGAGGTGTCTTTACAAGATTGGCTGCATCCTCAGCTCGTGGGATGCGAGGACCAAGGCAGTGAAGTGACCAGACTGGGCACGGGGCAGAAATGAATTGGCTGCTGTGTCTCCTCCAAACTGGGTCATCCTGTGAACCAAAACAGCAGTTTTTGTAGAGCAGGGTTCTCAGCCCAAACCCTGGTAAGCTGAAGGGAGGTGAGGTCTGATTTTTTTTTTTCTTTTTTTTTTTTTTTTTGGAGCAGATCAGAAACAATTGCCATCAATTAAGGCGGTGAGGATTATGGGTGTCAGCTTCTAGGAAAATTTCTAAGTATCCATGATAAATATATCAGCTTGATGGTGAGAGGTGTGGAGCACTGACAGTTTAGGTAACTTCTACTTGGTTACAGACTAAGAGGGGGGTAAAAAGGCTGGTACCATAATTTAGAGTGTCTACCAGCAAGGAAGGTGCAGAAGAGCTGTGCTGTGCGTGCTTATCTGCCTTCTTGCAGCCTTGGAGTTCTTGAGGTGGATTAATGGGATTGTGCAAGTGAAATCCTGAATTCTGTCTTCCCTCCTGTTCTGACTGAGGTGCTGGAGTGGGAACCCTTTGAGGTATCTCCTATGGGCAGTTTGAAATGCAGAAAGGCTTTTCTCCTCGCTACAAACGTAAGAGACTTTTTGCTATCTTGTCCCCATTTTGACCTTATTTTCTAAGAACTTCCAAGTATTGGTATAGCAAAGGGCTCAGAAATGTGTAATTAGTGGAGTGTGGTGAAAAATAGAATTGGGATTTCTGAGGGAATTTGTTGTCTATATTTAGAAATGCGATAACCAAAAATCAAACTATCAAACCCTTACCAATAAAAAAAAAAAAACAACCAAACAACATTAGACTGAGGCTTCTCCTTCAATTACCTGCAGCGTGTTCAGAGACCTGAGTGTAAACAGCAATTCAAAGCTGTCTGCTGCATAGAAGCTTTAATTAACTCTAATGATAATTGTGGAGCAAGCGTTGCCATTTTGGGCAACAATTACCCAGCTTATGTTGGAAATGTTGTGTGGGTGGAAAGCAGCCGTGGGGAAAAAACAGAGGCTTGAATATTTTTTCTCATTACTAACTCTTAACACTTTTAGATAGAGGAATACACTTAAAATAAAGAACTGAAAAGTGTCCAACCCTATCCACACGTGTTGCTCCAGCCATGAAAATTCAGGAGAAATGGAGCCTGCTCCTTTCCAACCTGAACCATTCTATGATTTTATTATTCCCATCTCTTTAGGTTTCCTGTGATTTTTTTTTTCATTGTTGTAGGAAAGTTGTCTCAAGTCTTCTTAAAAAGTGAACAATTCATTTTTATTTCAAGAAGATAAACTTAGTGGAAACTTGCTCAGATTTCTTTCTTTTTTTTTTTTTTTTGGTCAATGAATGCTTGATGTTCTTTTTCTGTAATGTGAAGACTGAAAGGATCTGTAAATATTGCATTCCACATATCATCAACCTAAGCAAAAAAGCTGAATGAGAAGTTGGAATTTTTTAATTTTATTTTTAAATTTATTTAAGAGGTTGCAAAAGAACCAGTGCTGCGAAGGCACAAAAGAACCACCCTTACAAAGACTGTTGTGAATGGGAAGCTGTACACTGACATTTTGAGAACTAAACCAATGACCTCATTTCAGAAGTCAAAACACCACGCTGAAAATGAATGTTTTTCAACTTCATGCTCTTACAAACCAGATCAGATGGGCAAGATTTCTTCAAAAGTTTTAAGACAGTAATAATGAAATTAATGTTTTGGTCTAAACTATTATGTAGAATAGCTGTATTAATTGCATATAGGCCCTAAGCTGTAGTTACTGCTTGAAAAGTCTGGAAAAGAAATGGAGAAGATGTTCTTTAAAAAATGAGTTAGAGGCTCCATACCCTGTTTGTTAGAACGATTTCCTTAACTGTGCAGTGATTTAATACAGCTTTACATATTGATGCTCTTCTGGTCCTAGGTGAGATAAGCTTGATGCAAGCTGAGGGAAGGATTACTTGTGTAATCCATAACTCTCTTATTAGTTTAGACTTATCCTCTTGATCCTAGGTCTCTTGCGGAGGTGGTTCTGGTTCAGTGGGCAGATCCACCACTTGCTCTGATATCCTTTTAGGATTTCCCAGCTGGGCCATCGCTAATAATTTTGATGAGAGGTGGAGCAGAACAAATAGAGAAAGCTCTGAACCAATTGCATTGCTACTGTAGTTTTAGCAATGTTTGACATTCTGAATTCAAAAGGAGATAAGGTCCCTTTTGGACATAGATTACATTTGCTAGGTGTCATGACAAGTATATTTCTTGGTGAAATATACTTACTGAGGCTCCCTGGAGCATTTGAGCTGATAAAAGGTCGTTGAGTTCTGTTTTGTGTCCAGTCTAATCGTGCTCTGATTCTACAGTAAGGAGCATGGAACTGATTCTGAAATCATTCTACTACTGTATGCTCACTGATGATGTGTGTTTGCTGGCTTGAGGTGGGGAGGGGATCAACAACTGCAAGACAGTTCAAGATGTGCTTTTTATTTACTCAACTATGAATTCTCCCTCAGTTTTTGTTTTCACAGAGTTTTGGGTGACAGCTCTTATGCTCAGAGTGACATAAAACATCCAGTCACAGAGAAGGTAAACCAGCTTTTAAGTTCTGCTGGTAAGGCTGATAGACAACAGTGTTTTAAATAGTATGCTTTAAAGTAACATAGCAATATGAGAATTTCCCAAGGTTATAATATGTGTGGAATCTCTGCACTTATTCCTAACTGTTGTATGGTAACCACGACTGTACCACTGCTGTGCTGCAGCTATTTTCTCTCTCCTCAGTTCTGCCAGGAAAAGACCAATAGTCAAAGCTTCAGCACCTCAGCAACCCACCTCTCTGGTCTCAAACACTGGGTTTTCTTCTTCTTTCCTTCTTTATCTCCCAGAATTTATTTTTAAGACTGCGTACGTTCTTTTGCAATGAACTGGTTCAGACTCCAGAAACAGTGTGAAGCTCATAAGGCTCTATGAAATGGCTTTTTCAGGAAGAATCCCATCTACGTGCCCTGTTGACTCCTAGGGGTAAAACATGTTCACTACAGTACTTCCTGCAGTATGAAATCATAGAATTATGACTGATTAGGAGGGGCTACTCTCATCTACATCAGTGGAGCCATTACCATGAATGCTTTTGTCATGCTAAGCCTGGGAAATGATGCATCTGAAATGATATTCTGAATCATCTTGCAGTGGGAAGAATATGAATCTTGGGGTTTTGCGTAGGAAAACAAAGGACCTAAGTTTTTTTCCTGGCTTGCAGAGTTGAGGAAATGATCTTAAGAAAGAATGTGTCAAAACGTTGTTTTACGTGTAGCAGCAAATCAGATGAAATGGAACTCTTGCATTTCTGGTCTTAAAGTGGTTGGTCCTTCTGCTTCTCTGTGCAATAATCTCACTATCTGTACTGCTCATCAGAATGGTGTTTCATAATGGAGTGTGTGCAGAGAATGCAGCTTCCATTGGAACTGCTGCAGGTGCTACTTTATCTGTTCAGCATTTTCTTCTGCTTTTGCAAACAAACAGATTCAGAGCTGATTGCTGTTAAGGCTGTGTAACCCTAGGGCAGCGCAGAACGGTGTTTAGTCCTATGTTGGCTGCTGGTGTTGTGAACAGCCCTAAGGTGAATCTCAGCTCCTGATAGAATCTGTCTCAGGTACATATTAGCACTGCTCTTGCCTGGTCGTAGCACAAGGCTGAAATCCGTGACATTTGGAAACCCCACAGTGCTTCCCAGTCATCTGCTCCCCAGTTACCAACGAAGAAGGCTGTGACCTAGTAGGGAATCGAGCCCATTTCTCTTTCTAACTATTCAGATCTGTAGGTGTTCAGTAACACTTTTTAATAATTGGTCTAATTAGTTTTGTCCTCAGTTGTTGTTACAAAAACTCCCATGCTCTCACTCTGCTTCCTGAAGGGTTTCCATTGACAACTGTGGTTCTATTCTGAAGGTTGATTTAGACAGAACATGTGTTTCATTTCCTGTTGCTCAGCATTTTTTGTCCATTCAATAATTCCTCTTTGAGTCTGAGAACCTGTCTTGCAGTCTGTGATGTGGCTTGTTTGGTTTGCCTTTGTCCTCATACTAGGAAATTTAGATGGATGGTAGCATAACAGAAGTCCCAAGGGAGGATCCTCTGTTTTCCTGGAAAAAAATATAGATTCGGAAAGAAATGAAAGATAATAGACTGGGTGGGAGTTGATCTGAGTGCCTTATTGGTAGCTGTTGATGGGCACTGAGGAGGACGTTGTCAGATCTCTATATAAACTCATATGTTAACTGCTGTGACAACTTGTTCTGTCAGTTCTTGTGCTGATCATGACGTATGGGGACAGCACAAGCTAGAGAATACTCTGAAACTTCAGACAATTTTATTAAGATATGTGGAAGGAGGAAACCAAAGTCTGCAGGGAGCAGTGCAAATGTTGGAATATGGGCTGTTCTGCATTTACTAAATTGCCCTTGCTCACAGCTCTACTGTATGGCATTTCCCAACCTGTCCTTGCTCACAGATCTTTGAGGATGTTAAATTGGTTCTTCTGTAAGAATTTAGCAACTAGCTTAACCAAAGCTGTAATGTTACTCAGACTGGCTGTTGTCTGAGCTTGTCTAAAGCGCTGTTTATGCTGCACAATGGATTTCTAAGTTAATGATTGCATTCACAATTACTGCCTTCTGAGAAATCTCGCATCACTGCTCTGCAAGGAAGTTGTGTGATGCTAACTGTTCTGACTCAAGGGCAAAGCAAACTTTAATCTATAAACTCATAATTGCTTCATAGTTAGGATGTTTATTGTCTTCTCACAAGCAATTGTACTGCTGGAAACTCCTCTGATCAGGAATAAAATTGTTCATGAGATTTAGTAGCACCCAGTTTTAAAGAAAATGGAAGAAAGGCTCTGCAGACGTAGGTAAGAGGAATAAGTAAGCTCCAAAAGCACTAGCCTATACGAACAATATCCTGTAACAGCAATAACAGATGCAGCTGTGGGGTCCGCAAGCAAAAAGATCAGATTCACACCTGGAAATGGGGAAGAACGTTGTCTTTGGCACTTGGAAGAAGAAGGCAGAATATTCCTTGCTCTGTTGTGAAGAGAGAGCCATCCCCATTTGTAGAACCTAGTTGAGGATTAAAAAAAAAGAGGATAAAAAGCTTATCCTTTTTTGCTAGTTCTCAGAACTAGCAAATTCAATGTATAGAAACCTTAATAACTTAAGGAGCAGATGGGAGCAAATCAGAAGCCTACATTACCATTGTGAAGAGTTGCAGTCACCTAGCTGTGCTGCCACTGACTTCCAGCAAAGATCTCTGGAATTTTAAAGAGCTACTTGGAGTGCACAGCTATAGAAATACCGAGAGTACAGAGTTCAGAGGGGGATATACAGAATTTTTCTTTTCATTTTTTAAAGACCTCAGCTGCCCTAATTTGTGAGAATTTAGCAATGCTTAAGCACTCGTTCTACAGTTGTGCACAGCTCTGCAGCTCCTTGGCAGCTGGCTGGTGAGGCTTGAGAAACCAGAAGGATGCCCTTCCCTGTTCAGTACTGTCTGATGTAACTTCTGAAAGATCCACACTTTCTGATGGAAAGCACTTTCATAACATTTTGACTAGCATTAATTTTATGGTTATATGTGTGAAAGCCACATCCACAGTCCCTAATTAGGATTTAGACTCCCATTAGTCAAGCTGATGATGGTGAGACAATGGAATGGAAGCATTTATTCCATCAAATAGCTCATTTTTGTTTTCCCGGTGGACAGCAAGCACTAATGAGCTCCCCAGGCCTCATTTGAGGGAGAAAACTATGGGTGTTATTTGGCCATTTCTTAATGCAGGCAAGAGAGCTAACAGGTTGGCTTTACGCCTGTAGTTGTCCATAATATACAACATCTGAAAACTCTGCTGTGGAGAAGCTTTGTAAGAAAATCTTCACTGTTAGGAGGAAAAATAAGTGGGAAGCCCATCATGGATAACATCTTCCATGTTGTGGAGATGGCCTTGTTGGAGAAGGGCTTTTGGACAAGGCTTATGGGAGCTGTGGTGGGAGGAAGGTGAGACGTTGAGCTGCAGCTCTGAGGCTGCTGGGTGAGGGGAGGAGGGTACGAGCCAGGGCATTTCCTTCTGTCAAGTGTAATATGCAGCAAGCAATTAGCAGCGAGCTCCATGAGTGCCAGATGAGGGTGGCTCTGGGTGAGGGCTGCAGATTTGCTGCCAGTTCTTGCCTTCGTAATTCTCCCAGGAAGGAGGGAGAGCTGAGCCTGTGCTATGATGCCCGCACTGATCACGCCTCTTCCTGGCAGAGTGACTTCACTTTTCCCTTTTGTTGTGAATATTCTTGAACAATCCAATGCAGGGGGAGGGAGGAGGGCTCATTTTCCCAGGGAGCAGCTGTTGCCCTTTCTGCCAAACCTCTCCTGGGTGCATTCACAAACTGCTGCATCTTCTTCCACCCACCAAATACGAACTGGTATCCAAGCACTGCTTTGTTGCAGCTGGGGGGATGAGCAGCAGCCCTGGCAAGATGAGAAAGCAGGTTGGTACTGCCCTAGGAAATGAGATAAACAGACCCAGGGAAAGTGCTAGAGAGCAAAGGATGAGAAATTGGGCACGTTTTGACCCAGGAATAAGGAACTGTATGGCAATTCACAAAGACAGCAGTTTCAGCAAAAGGGCACAATTGCCTCAAGGGCCTGGGGGGCACAGACTCTCAGCTGTGGATCAAATCTAATCTCCCTTGATATGTGGGGAATGGAGAACTGGCATAAACTTTCCTCTGTTGGAGGAGTTCAGAGCCATTTAAGATCTTTGAAAATTCATATCAACAACTAGATCAAGTGCACTTTGGCTAGAAAACTAGCAAACCATGTCGTTAATGCAACTACTTTAGTATTGGGGGCAATGTGCTATAGTGGTCTATGGCCTTTTTGAACCAGAGTTAGGGCCAGCCTGAATCTGACTCATCCCTTTCTTGCCCTGAACCATGCAGGTGCCCTCTGTCCCTCAAACTAAACTTTCACTCTGCTTTATGACAAATACATCTGTTATCTGGAAGAGTGCTGGCAATTCTTAATTTATTTTTTTCATAGCCATTAATAAATCTGCCTTTCCAAGCAAATAGAGGCAAACTTCTTTATTGAATCCCTAGAGGGTAAGCACAGAACCTGCATGTAAATGGTTCTTGCTCAGATTACTCAGTTTTAAGAGTTATTTTTTTCTTCCTATTGCATAGTTCAGCAGTATAAATACTTTGTCTGCTTCCCAAGTCCTAACTCTGCTACTGAGTCTCTCTGTGACATTAACAGCCGAGCACAGGATGCTCCCTTTCAGCTCTGAAAGGCTGAGCAAATAGCATGGTTAAAAGCATTCAGCAAGCATCCGAGCAGAGATTATTCTTGTGCCCTGGTTGCCTGAGGATCCCAGCTATAAAAAGTCTTGCTGCCAGCTTTCACTGTGGGAAAAGGCATATCTACTCCCTATATGGATCTGACTTATGTTCGACTTTCTCTCATTCACCTTCTAGCTGTCCCTGGGGGTGTAAGGCAGGACAAATCCAATGGGTGCTTTGGGCATCCCTTGTTACAGAAAGCAGCCCTGGCTCATGGGTCAGTTTGTGAAGGTTGTAAGGAGTGCCTTGTGTGATGACTCGAGTTGTTTTTGATGCAGCTTTTTCAGTTTCCTCCTGTCTGCCTATTGCTTCAGTGGTCCTTGCGAGAGGTCCAGCTGTGATGCTGCCCTTTCTCTGCCTGCACCTTCTCACCCAGGAGCAGAGATGGGATTGCAGAGTCTCTGTGCTGATGTCTGGGAAGTGTTGGCAAGATCTGAGGAAAATCACTAAGAAACCACGAAACCGTAAAATCTATAGTTGTGGTTTTGGAAATAATTACAAAATGTGCAAACCTAAAGACAGTTATGTTCTGCACTGTTTTTGTTTACTCTTGAGATCAATACATTATCAAGACTGATGATGCTTAGAGGGAGGAATAGGTTGGTCTTAATCCTTACGTGTTTTTATACATTACTCCCAGTTTATTTCACAGTTTTCTACCCCCTGCGAAGTGTAACTTTCAAACTGGAGACTTTCAGGTGATTTATGATCTTTTGAAAAGGGAAACATTTCGCCAGACTTTATGAGCAGACTAGAGTTTGTTCTTTCTGAGAATAATGAATTGGAGGCAGTGTTACGTGGAGAATAGCAATGAAGAGTATGTGCTACCAGCCAGCTTAAGCCCATTGTTTAAACTTGAACATCTGTCAGTGCTCACTCAAGTGAACCATGAAGATCTTCCTGTGATGAGCTTTGGGTTGTTGGCTGTTCACTGTCACCACCTGATGTGAAAGCTCATGTACTTGCTGCTCTAAACTCAGATCTGAGAACTGAAAAAAAAAAGGGTATTTCTTGATGCTTTTGAAAACCTCAGTACCCTTGGGTGGATCCCATCCAGCCCCGTAGACTTGAGATAATCTATGTGGAGTAGCAGGTCACTGTTTCCTTCTGAATTAGGGGGCCTTTATTCTGCTCCCCATTCCTGCCTTCCAGCTCAGGGGGCTGACTACCCTAAGGTTAACTGTTTTATTAAGGACAGAAGAAAAGACATAGAGTATCTTGGCCTTTTCCTCGCCTTTGGTGGTAATGTTCCTTGTCACATACAACGATGAATGGAGATTCTCCTTGGCCCCTCTTTTGTTGTTAATGTATTTGTTAAAAACACTTGTTGTTATCTTTTATCTTTTCTTTTAATGGTGACTAGATATATTCTAGCTGAGCTTTTGCCTTTCTAATTTTCTCTCTGCGTGCTCTAGCAACATGCTTATACTCTTCTGAAGTTACCTGCCCCTTCTTCCAAAGGTGAAAAGGTGGATCTGATGTTGGTGTCTGCGCTTCTCTGTGCTTTGAAAAGCTACGTTCTCAAATGTGATCATTTACAAACGTATTTCAGCCCATTGGATCATGGACACTGGTCCCTTCCTGTAGGAGCATGAAATCTCTTCAGTTGTTTGTCAGAGATAGTAAATTTCACAGCTTTCATTTACGTGTTTAATGAGGTATGATTTTTTACTAATAGGTGCTAGCAGGCTCTTGATTGCACAAATTAAGATCTTTAAGGTCTGATATATGTAACTGCCAAATCATTTGGTTCTTGACAGTGATGGAGGAGGAGCAGAAACACAGTGTGCCATCTCAGCACTGAAGCATTCCTCCAGAGAGAGAGTAGTGGCCCAGGAGTGCTTGTGGTCTCATCCCTATGCCACAGAGAGGTTTGAAACCAGACGTTGTGTCTGCCTGAACTTTGAAATGTAGGGAGCAAAAGCCCAACTGCACTGTCTTGTGCTCCAGAAGGTATCAGTCTATAAGATGAGCAGGCAGCAGGGTTTGTGAGGTGTTTTTTCTTTTGCTTGAGTCCCTCCTAATTCTTTACTGAAAATGGTTGGGAATTGTGTGGCCATTCAGGCTATATAGAAATAAAATTCTGCTTCAGACAGGTTCCCACGTCTCTGCTTTCTGAATAGGATTAAGTCTAGTTTTAAACAAACAACACAGTCATAGCACCTGAGAGATGAAGGCTGTTCATACACTGCTCGGGGAGCAGGGTGAGCTGTAAGACTTCAGAATGCAGGAGGTTATGCAGGTAGGAAAAGCATGCAATTATTGTTAACACTTAACTGATTTAAACTGCCCCAAGATGTGCACAGGGGAAGGAATTATATGCTGCAGATAGGCATATAAACTTGTCCCTAGAAAAAAAGTAAGATAGAATCACTATCTATCTAGGTTTGGAAAGGACCTTCATGAACACCAAGTCCAACCACCAACCTGTTCTACTAAGTTCCATCATTAAAACACACCCCTCTGTGCCACATCCACGTGTCTCATAAATGCCTCCAGGAATGGAGATTCCACCACTTCCTTCAGCAGCAGTGACATCCTTCCCTGTAATGAAATTCCTCCTTATGTTCCATCTAAACCTCCTCTGGTGCTACTTGAGACTGCTGAGATACAGCAAAGAGTTTGATCTGTTGCTAACACGTGGTGAATTTCTTGCATGTGTCTGGCCACAGCATACTGTGATGATTGGTTTATCAGACGAGACAAGTGTGCATAGGAAGGTGATTTAATGCTGAGACTTTTTTTTTTCTTTTTAAAGGAAGAGATGCTGGGCTGTGTGTAAGCTACAGTAATGATGGCTAGTAGCCAAGCACGGTGTGAGAGTCACCATACTTTTGTGCCCTTCCTATCCAAACCTCAGAAAGTTGTTTTGTCTCATAATGGCTGTGGCTGAGCTGCAGTGGTTTGTTTCCTTCTTAGTAATTTACTGTGTTCATCCATCAAACTTACCATTCTTAAATTTCGCTTTAGTGTTTATAAGCTATTTAAATCAAAGAAGTCGGTAAGTGCATTAATGAGCCTATCCTAATGGTTGCTTTTATAACGCAGACAAAACACTGTTTTAATATTAACCACAAGAGGAAAGAAATTGAAGGCCTGATGTCAACATTTTTGATTTCACAAATGAGAAATCTTCTAATAAAACCCACATCAAGTCCAAAGCCTGTGAGCCTGCAGGAAGGGCTTGGGAGGATATGTTTTGTTGTAGGGTGGCACCTTGTGAAGGGACTTGCCTTGATGGAGAAGAGTTTGGGATGCATTTACAGATAAGAAAGAAAATACATTCAATGCATTGTTGCTTTGGTTTTAATGAGGAAGCTTTCTGCTCACAGAGATAGCCCTCTGGGTTTGAAGGAATATCTGAATTCAGTATTTAAAAGAAATAGAAGGCTGTGTGAATTAAGCTTCCACAGTGTTGTCTTTCTCACTTACCTTTTTTTTTTTTTTTTGGTAACTAAAAAGACCAGAAGATAAATGCAATTTCTTTTTTGTTGTTTGAATTCTTCCTACTCCATTTTAAGAGCCCTGAGATTAGAAATACATTTGACAGTGCTGCTGACAGCACTTATGCATTGTTGAAATGTTGAGTCTGGTGTAGGAAGCAACAGCTGAGCTACATGACTTTCTCCTGTGTGGAAAAACTGCAGTTAGTTCTCAGTGATGCTGCTAGAACTTTATTCCTCATGGAAGGAATTGTCAGTTAGGAATAAACCCAGATAACTGGGATAACTGGAAAAGGAGGCAGCTCTAGGTGATGCTAGAGAAAATATCCTTATGTGGGCAGAAATTCTGACTCTATCTTAAAGTGGTTGAAATACAAAATCTATTTTCAGGATATCTTCTAAGTTATGAGATTTTGCTCAGTTTGGGCACTGTATCTTCAGCTATTCAAATACTGCTGTGCAAGTTTGGGATACTAAAAATGCATGAGCTACAGGAGGGAGGCAGGATTATTGCAGCTCATTGGAACTTAAGAATTCACTGGCAACTGCAGCAGGAAACCTGAGCTTGCCAGGTACGTGGTGTAATCGTGTGTAATGGCTGGTGACCTCAGTGCTTTTGATAACCTGCCTGCCTATACTTGTCTCCTTGTGCCCCTCTTGGGAGTTGAGATAATGTGGATGACGTTGGGGGGAGGAAGTCTGCAGCAATCCAGTTTGTCTAGGGCATGCTGATACAAATTGAAGCACACAAAATCTTCCATTTGGACTTAGCTTTTGTGGACAAATTGGTGTTCGTTTATGTTAACAAAATGCAAATCTCCCTCTCTTGGTATCTACCTTTAGCTTTCTGTTGTTTGAACTGTTCTCACTTAACAATCCTTCTTTGCATATGTAGCAATTTAGTGCATCTGTGTCAGGATGTATAGCACCATTTCATTTTGTGTGACACTGCTAATATGTAACTGGGAAAAATCACATGATAAAAGGACCTTGGACTTGAGCAGCAAGCTAGTTTTGCTGGAGATCTGCCTGCTGCCAAAGCAAGGAAGAGTTTTTTGTGATGCTTACAGCCTGTGTAAGCACCACAGTGATGTTATAAATGTCATCTGTTCACTGTAGATTTCTTTGGGAGAAGTTTAGGCAAAATAACTCATGTTTAGAGGGCTGGCAGCAGCAGCATGAGAGCTGTGGGTTTCTCTGGATGTGCAGCGTAGGCAGATCCGGCCTTCTGTACAGCCTCATGTAGGTTAGAGCCATGAACTAATGTCAACAGAATTGAGGGAACAAAGGGAGCTTGTTTCTGACTTTTGGACTGGGCCTATTTCCAGGAAAGACCTCTGGTAGCAGACATTTCATCTGAAAGCTTGAGGTTGCTGGTCTGTGACAAGTTTGATACCTCACTTCTGCCCTTTAGCTCAGTTTTATCTCCAGTCTGTGCTGTGAAGTCACACTAGGTCACAACTGTTTACATGAAAATTCAGTCAGCTATTCTAAGCTGAACTGGCATCGTGTTCTGCATGTGCAGAGTTGGGCCAGTTTGGCTAAACCAACATCAGTTTTCAGTTGTGCCTAAAGAACAGTGCCTATGCCCCTAAGTTGCATGCGCACCGGCTGTGCTGCACACTGCAGTGGGATGTGATGCTTTGAGCCCTGCTCTCAGCCCCTTCTCAAACCTCGCTAGGCAGGGTGGCATTTCTAGACTTCTGTTTCTGCAGTCTTTGCCTGTTATCAGCTCATCCGCCTGTCCCCAGTTTTCTTCTTATCCTTTGTAATTGTTATTCTTTTTCTTTTTTCTTTTTCTTGCTAATTTGCTTGGCGATCTCTCAGAATATAAGAAATGAGAAAGATGAAGGTGACTTGGCATAATTATTCTTTGGTGTGTTAATGGGGCCCTTCAACACACGCAGTGATTATAAACAGTAAGTGCAATTAGGAACGTGGATAACAGTTCTGGAAAGAGATGCACTTCTATATTTTCTGAACTGTGACCATTTTCCTCCCTTGCAGAGCTCAGTATGTTCGGCTTCTCTGTATTTATGCATCTCCTAGGGGTGAAGAATAGCCATAAATACTGGGTGATGTTCACAGAAGAGTGCATTTTGACTTCTTTGACCATTAGCCCTGATGATTGCAATGGGATTATGAGAAACATCAGCCTCTAGGGAGGTGAAATGAAGAAGGGAAGGGAGGGGGAGAGGGGGGAAGGAGCAGAAATTTGCAAAGCCAAAAAAAGCAAGGGAATTATTAATGAAGGGCTGAGAAAGGGATGTGTAACAGTCAGCTAATTCATCAGTGCAGGAGACTGAAACTTTCTCTGAAGCCCTCAGCTCAGGCACCCAAGGTCAGGTGTAGCAGATAAGGGTGAGGTGATGGAACAGGCTTCGGCTGTGGAAGTGCTGGAGAAGACAGCATGTGAAGGAGAAGAAGATCAGAACTGTCTTAAATGCTGATGAAATGTTACAGTGTTTATTAGTAATTTGGATTGCAAGAATTGAATGGTATCTGAGCTGTATAAATCTATATAGTTTTACTGGAGAGGTTCTAGAGCAAGGAGATTGAGGAGTAATCAGGGAAAGCCACACTGCATGAGGGTAAGGGCAGAAAGCTCCAGCTGTGTGCCTGTGGTAGCAAATTGGAGTGCTTTGCTTTTATAGTCAAACTGTTGTAGCATTTGATATCAAAGCTCTTAATGCCGCATGCAGAGCATGGGACTTGTCAGACCTTGAAAGCCTGCAACTGCTCTTTTCTTTAGTGTCCTCAGCCATAAAATCACCCTGACTGCTCGGTGTTGCTGGCTTATACAGTGCTTGGAAAACTGTAGGCAAAAAACACCGGGTAGAAATAGATTCAGAAACGCTCTCTGTACTTTATTTGCAGTGCTTAACAAGAAATGGGCTATGAAAGTGGTTGTGTAGTTCAGATGATGTAGATCTATGGAGCCTGTCATTGATGCAAAGGATGCACTGTCAAATGTAAAGCATAACAAAAAAGAAGAAACCCATGCACCATGTGAGTTTTGAATGGAAATGAGAAGAAATGAGGAGGAATGGGAAATGTGCAGGGTCATATGCTGCTGGTTTTGCACAGAGCAGATTCTGCTGACAGTGAGTGAGGTGAGGCAGAGCCGTAAGATGGCAACTGCTTTGTCTGCCAGGTATTTGTGACCAAAAAAACCACT
Source organism: Phasianus colchicus (assembly GCF_987193195.1). Taxonomy (NCBI): domain Eukaryota; kingdom Metazoa; phylum Chordata; class Aves; order Galliformes; family Phasianidae; genus Phasianus; species Phasianus colchicus. Next base: position 3,948,835 of record NC_143455.1, read on the forward strand.
CTCTGCTCTGCAAGCTGCCCATGCTGAGAACTGTGGCTCCAGTTACTTGGTTAAATGCTTTCCTGCATAGCTGGCTCATGTCGTTTGCACAGCAAGGAGCAGTAAGTGCTGGGAGCTGGGATGAGTCTGCTCGAGGTCATGATCATAAAATTTGCTAAACAAACTGTTACACTAACAGCATGTGTGAAGATGGGTCCCAAGCTGAGCTTTGGGAGGTGAACCAATAGGCAGCAGGTCATTTGGAGAGGGAAAATGCCAAGTGCTTAAACAGTCTGCTAGAAATGCATTCGTGGGGTGAGGCTGCTTGCAAAAATAAGCCTGGGCTCCAAAGGAAATGGCTGCGTGTGGTGCCTGGGGCAGGGCAAGGCTAGGCCGTGCCTGTTGGCACAAGGCCTGAGGAGAGGTGCAGGCTGTGTGCTGAGGTTCTTCCTGCATTTTTTTGGAAGGAGTTTGCATGCTGACCGTGCTGTTGCAAAGAATGGGCCTAGTCCTGTATAGCAAAGGGCCTGCAGGTGCAGAGGAGGAGGCGGTGGGCAGGCTGTGGTCTGTGATCACTGGGGGCAGATGAGCGTTGTGAGGCTGTGCTGCTCTCACACCACCCCCAGGAATGCTCTGCAATGTGGTTTTAAAGGTCAGAGATGTACAGAGATGAGATGTCCCCAAGGAATGGGCTCTTGCCTTGTGTGCTGAGAAGCATTAAATGGCATTGAAACAATCTTCTTCCTTAGAGCTGCGATGCAGGGAGCAGTGACAGAGCAGAAACAACAAAGTTAAAGCTCAGCTATAAATCAGAGCCAAACAGATACTTGAAAAGTCACTTCAGGACAAAGGAAAAGCGAGGCAGAGAGTGGGGAGGGTAGGATGTGGGAATTCAAGAAAGGTTTCTTATCAGGCTATGCCTCTGTGTAGGATTTTAGCATAGCTTGCTTGCTGAAACCTTGCAGCTTCAGTGAAAAAATGAATTCCCTCTCCATCACTTCCTCTGATAATTAAGCAATTTGAAAGAATCCTCCTGAAATCCCAACCCTGGCTGTTATATACTGCAGGTATATATCCCAGCCTGCAGGACTGGTACCGTATCAGAAGGGTTTTGGAGTTGGCTGGCTTTGTTGTGAGCTGTCTCTGATTCATATTTAATCAGATCTTGGACAGAACATATTGGACCTGAGCCCAAACCACTAATGCTCCATCAAAGATTACAGTTCAGAGGGCTGTGCTTAGCTAGAGCTTAGGTACAGGTGGTTATATTTTTGCCAGTCTCCAGGCTAATTAGCTTTTATTAGCTTTTCTTGGTCTCAGTGCCCAGTACCTAACTTGTTCTGCAGGAGTGCAAATACGATTTATCTTGGCTAGAGTTCTCCTCTCTGCCTGAAACATATTTGGTCGGTGCAAGTCATTCCTGTTTTCATTTTGACGTCCGCCTTTGTTTGCTGCTCTAATGTCCTGATTGACTCCCATGCTGCTGCATCCATCTCTGCCAGGAATGGCACACGTAGGCAGAAACTGTTCTATGCAAATCCTGACTGTGGAGATGGAGAGCATTCTACAGTGGAGGGAAGCTGTGGGTCTGCTCAGCCTCTGGGCTGCTGAAAGCGTCCAGAGAATTTTTATTGGGACAGTTATTAAAGTCAATGTCCCCGTGGGCTGTCTACAAGTTAATAGCCTGAAATGAATAGCTCTGGATGTGTTCTATTTTTGTATCCTTGTGTAGCATAGGAAGGGGAGGAGGCTTTTATTCCCCGGCAAAAACCTATTAACTAATTTCTGATGTAATTCATTTTCCAGTGTGATAAATATTCTATGGGGTTCATCCTGTAATCAAAGAGCTTAGAAGATTCCTGGGATCTTGTCCAATGTTGCATTTTATCTTCGTGTCCCAACCCCATATTGTCTGGGAACTCTCACGTAAGGAGAGAGAAACACAACAAGCTGCCAGGGTTGTTCAGTTCTTTGTCCAGCTGCTTCCTTCCAACCACCAGCTCGCATCACATCATGCTTAGTTAAAGTTTAATTGGACCTTAGATAAGCTGGTGCTGTCCGGTCTGGAGTCTTGGTTGTATCATTTAGCTATGATGCTGTTATTTCCCCTCTCATTCCCACTCTTTATCCTTTATCCGGTGAATGTTAAACAGGCAATGTTTTTAGTGCCCCCACCCGCGCTGGTTTGATTCCTTTGATCTTGGTAACGTTGCATCATGGCACAGAATAGCGACTGCATTCATGGTAACCAAAATAAAAATGACACAGGCTGTTAATCAAGAGAAGTCAGCTGGGGTCAGGGAAGCATTTCCAGGCACTTTGCATAAACAAGATATGAGTTTTAAATCTTGCTGCTCAACAGGATTAAATGTGCCTGTGCCTATGGCTTTTTCCACCGCGGGAATTCTGATGTCTCTCTGTGAAAATGCTGAATGTTTTCCTCTCCCTGTAACTTTGTGAAGCATGGCAGCCAAAGTCATTGTCCAGAAGAAGCTTGATTCATTTTCTTCAGGTCCCAAGCACCTGTGGCAGCCTGGACTTACCCACATGTAGTTTCAGACATCTGAAATGCCTACTTCATATCTAGCTGAGGAAGGGAGGCGGAAAGAAGCACTTTCAGGGGACAGGTCAGTCTCCACAAGGACCGACCTCCAAAAGACAAACCAGGCAGAATGGTGTAGGGAAAGCACCACAGGTAGCAAAACTTTCCCAATGTGCTTTAGGAGTCACCACGAAATAGCACTGCTTTGGTCTATATGTGCTCTCAGAAGCATATGGGTTGCTTGCCCAAAACTGTCACATTTCTTCCTGGAATGGGATTTGACATCATTGCACTCAAAGCCATTGGACTGGACCAGGGTAGAGGCTTTCTGAGTGTGTTTGTGTTTCTCTCCAGTGCATCACAGATGAGCACGTGTTTCTGAGAAGAGCCCATTTAAATCTTTCTCCCCTGAAGCCATCCACTCAGCGTTTCCCTTGGCTCTTCTTCTGATGAACCTATATCTTGTTTGTCAGAGTCATTCCTCGTCTGTTTTCTTTAGCTCCCTTCTCTTAGCCAAGTCATAAATTGGGATTTGTAGCTCATATTGTTCCTAGAGAAGCAGACTGCAAAAGTGCAGACAGAGGGTTATGACTTCCCTGAGGGAAGCAGTTGAGAGGAAGAGCTGCCCTATCAAGTGGAAAAGATGTAAAGCAGTAGTCTGAAAATAATGGCTGAGTGAACTGAGTTGGAAGGAAATCATCTCTGTTGTAAGTACTGTCTTCACAGGAAAGCCCTTTAACCTATGCACTTTCCCCTTTGAGGTTTGACTGGTCTGGGATTTGATCCACATTAGCTGTTCCATCATATGCATTGGTTTATTTCTTGTTAGATGCTTTTTTCCCTTCTCCTTTCCCTCCGAAATTATTTATGAATCTGAGCTACAAGAAAGTGATTCATAGAATCACAGAATGGGCTGGGTTGAAAAGAACCTCAAAGATTATCTAGTTTCAACCCCCCTGCCATGGGTGTGCATTCATGCCCATGCATGGGATTCCTCAAGGTCTGTCTCCATGTTGGAGCAAAGCGGCTGCTCATGTCACATTGCTGTGACCTCAAAGATCTCAGTGCAACGGCTTGCAAAAAGCGAAGACAAGCAGCGTGGATTTCTTGCATGCCTGTTTGGGTTCAGGTTGGGTTTGGGGTCATTAACTAGCTCCAGTTTGCAAGGAGCAAATGTAAGAGTCAGTGTGGCAGCATTGCTGTTTCCAGCAGCTGTACCCTGCTGAGGGGTCTCTCTGCCTCACTTTAGCTTTATCCTTCAGACAAAGGGAGTTCTGAAGGGAAAATAAAGGAGCCCAATCATAAGGAAGGCCATATATATGATTTTTAACAAACACTGAAGAAACCTTATCACTAGATAATTCCACAAAGTATCTGGCTTCTGTGTGTGTGAAGGCATCATGTTTGATATCAAAGGGTCTGTAAACACAGAGTGTGTGTTGGTCAGTCAGTATGAGGAACATGGGAGGGCGTGATCTCTCTCCCCACCACAAGCATCCTTTGCCACTACCAGTGAATGACAGCACTGCAGCTCCCACCTGGGCACCCCTGCCTTCCCTTCTCCTCTGTGCATCCTAGGGCAGCTGCTGTCACCATCTCAGTGTAGGTGAGCAGTGCTTGAATATGAAACCTCACGACTCTATTGTTATATAAATGCCAGTAGCTTTTATGCACATTATAGGATTCATATCATCTGTTTGGAACAGATGAACTGTAGATTAGTGACTGTCTTATCACTGAGCCTGCAATAAGGCTGTGATTAGCAGCTGAGCCCTGTGAAGTAACTGCTGTATCTTCCTGAATGAAATTGTTGGAGGAGGATGGTGGTTGAATCTGCTTTGTGAACCCTTCAAAATCTTTGTGCTTGATGCTATTGGCTAAGAGGACCACTGATACCAATGTGTGGGTGCTGGGTATCATCTGCATTGAGCTGGATGGACTGGGGGGATGCTATGGGGCTCTGTGGGTCACTATGGGAACACTATAGATATCTATGGGCCTGTGTGGACGCTATGGGACTTTATGCAGTCTCTATGGGGCTCTATGGTTTTGTGCTGTCAGCACAGCAGTCCTGTTTGTATGAAATAAAACCTGGCAGCAACACTAGAGTGCTCAGCATTCAGGATTGCAGGAAACAGCCTGTAAACAACCTCTGAGCTCATGTCCTAAAGAAGCACGTGGTGGACATGGGCTAAAGAAATCTCCCCTGAAGCTTAAGGAAGCATTCAATGCATTCATGTATAGATTACATTTACCGTGGGCATAAATTCATCTCCTTGAGCTCCAGCTGCACTAAGTGATGTCTTTGTTATTTTTTCTTCTCTTACATTTGAAGTATAGTCCTCAAGCAGCAAGCTGGGCTCTGCTATGGCTGCAGGGATCCTTCCATTGCTCCTCCATGAGAGATGGCAGTCTGTTACATGGCGAGCTTCAAGAAGCAAACAAAGCCCTGCAAACCCTCTCTCCTTAAAACCATAGAGCCTGAGAAATGCTGGAGATGGGAAATTGTTATGCAGCGGAGAAGTTGAAGGAGCCTCTAGAAATATGCAAAAACCAATCAATACAGATTTGTAAATATAGGTTGGCAAACTCTTCTGGAGTTGCAGATCAAACCCATTATTGGAGGTCTATTAATTAGCTGTAGTTTTTTGATAATTGTTACCCTATTTCATTAAAGCCTTTGGTTAATCCCAGCTCTGCTACCTCCCCACCCTGAACAAGTAAGACTACTTCTTGCCTTGAAGTCTGACCTGGTGGCAAACAACAGCAGCACAGAATGTAGATGGAAAACACTTTGATGTCAGGATCAGCACTCGCTTGGTTCAAAGGGCTCCAGGGAGAGAGCAGCTTCAGTTAACCCTTCATGTCCTGTAATAAGACTGAGCACTGAACCTGGCTCCCAGCAAATGCATGCTCCCAGCTGCTCATCTCCCCTCAACTTTGGGAGGGAAAAGCTTTTCTGATACAAACAAGCCATTTCCAATCTGTGGGCTATAAATGGTCTGTGACATCTGAGCAAGGGGGATGCAAATCTGCTGGCTGCTTCCAGAGCGTGGTGATCTGTGACATTCTGAGGGTAATTCTGAGGTCAAAAGTATTTAGGAAATCATTGCTCTCTGTTTACATAAGAGATTTCTAGTGGCATATTGCAATCAGTAGAATATTATGGCTGAAGCTGGTACCGATTCAGAGTGCCCTGTAATTTTAATGTTTTAATGACTTTCCTGTGTATTTGCAAGCCCACGGGTGCAATTAATTTTGCCTGAAAACTTCCTTGATGAATTGTGCTTCATTGGAGTGAATCATCTATAAGTAATTTAAAAGCTGTTGATGCTTGTAAATGATTTAAGGTAGTTCACGAAGTAACTTCTGTTTTTTAAACTGAGGTGAGCAGTGCAGCAGCACGCAGACAAACTGGACTTTGCATCCCTGTTGGTTGGTACTGAGTGGCAATGCAGAGCCACAGTTTGGAGTGCAACCAGTTCAAATTTTCCAGAGAAAACAGTTCTCTAGAGCAGCACTAAAATGAAAGTCAAAAGATCCTTAGCTGGTATGAAAAAGAAAACAAAAACACAAAAACTTTATAATGGGAAAAACTTCTTGTGCCTAGGGAAGAATTAAAACCTGTTTTGCCACTTAGAGCAGTCACATCTCCAAGAATTGTGTGTGTGTTTTGGCGAATGCTGTCTGAATCTGATAATCTTGGCATCTCTTGCTTTGAGATTCTGTTTTGTAAGATAGCACTTATAGCATTTGCAGAATTGCTGTTGAAATCCCATTTGAAGGAAGTAACAGCCTCATCATTCCGCTGCCCAGTAAAACATATCAATGAAAGGAGGAAAACAGCTGGCAGATTGAGTTGAGATCTGCTTACAGCCAGGCTCCCAGCCCATCCTCTCTGCCTCCTAAGGAGCTTTTCAAAAAATGAGGGATTTTAAAGGAGTTAGCTGGGAACTAGGAGCGTAGCCTTTGGATCTACCTAGTGAACTATCTCTTGGTGACTTTGTCCCCAGCTGATGGAGACACCCAAGTGATGACTGTGGCTTTGCATGCTGCACTGAGTTGTATCTGGAGGTGCTGGAGCAGAACATCAGAAGAGGATGTGTGTGTGTTTGGCAGCCTTGGCTAAGAAAAACCTTCACTTTGTTCTCTGCCATGAGAGTCCTTTGAGCGCAGTGCGCAAGAATGGGATGCAGAAAACTGATGCACGTTTCTGAGCCCTTTGTTTTTGTGGCTCTCCTCTTCACAGCTGGGTGGCATCAGCAGTGTCTGCTCTGCTGAGATCACTCTCCTGTTTGCTCCTCTGCTGGCTCTGCAATCCTGTGAAGAAACGAAACCTGTGACTCCCTCATTGCTTGTGCAAGCATTCATAGTGATGGAGAACATTTTTTGTGGAGGAATGTACCTCTGTAATGAGTAACACTTCCCCTCTATTTATAATAGTCTGGAACTTGGTATCAGCTGAAGAAGGGACAATCAGTAATGCAGCTCTCCTCCTGAGCTTGTATTACCCTTGCATGCTGTATCCCACTGCTCTGAATGTGTCTGCTCAAACTCAGCATCAGTGGAAATCCTGACTCCATTCTTTGCATCTGCCTGTGGCTTTGGAGTATCTGTTTACCTCCCCATTGTGGCTGATACTGAGGTTTAAGGTTTGTTTAGTCACAGAGTCTACCCTTGACTGTGATGATATCAAGGATTTTTCTGCAGCTTGTTAAGCTTCCCATTCATATAAATGCATCCAAATGGTTTCCATAGGAACGGGGTACTCAGCTTACTCTGCACTGGGAAAAATGGATTTGCATTTGTGAATAAATATGATGCCTCGTTACCTCAGAGAGCTTGGGCTGGGAGAGGGCAAGTCCACTGCTGGAGCAACTTTGGAGGGGCTGATGATGCCTTGGGTGAGGATGGACTCTGGGCAGCTGGAGGAGGTCTGGACTTTTTGTGTCCTGTCAGTGAGGCTCAGGAAGGTGTCACAGGTCCTACCATCACTGTGTGCTGTCTGTTGGACAAGACCAGCCTCCCATGTGGAAATCATGGGGGGGGTCTGAGGTCCATCTGTTAGATGTTATCTGATGGTGTGTGGTTCCGGAGGTCTGGGGTGGGAGGAGAAGGGCAGGGGAGGTGATGAGGACACTGTGCTGGGGGTGAGAACTAGTTTTAATAGTGCTTTGCTTAAGCTTTATGTAGAGGATTAAATGCAACTGTGAATCCTACCAGGAGGCTTGTTTGCCCTTCAGAAGATAACGTCTGTTGGAGGAGATAGACACACTCAAATTCAAGCATCTGCATCCATGCACCAGAGTTAATGCTGCAACTCATCGGGTAACTTTGCCACAAAGACGTGCTGTGAGATGAATTTTGTCAAACTGTTTCTGCTTGGAGGCACTCTAACCATGACCTGAATGAATCACAAAGCAGCCAGTAGGAATGGGATTATCCTTGCTTTTCTCTCTCTCTCTTTTTTTTTTTTTTTTGGTCAGACTGAATGTCGGTGTGTCCCAGAGCTGGAGCAGACCTAGGTCAGGTAGTGCTGGCACTTAGGAGCCATGTCAGGATGGAGCTCAGCAGTGGGAAGTTAAATTTACAGCTTAGCTGTGCTCTTCAGCCCCCCCCAGGATTGGAGAGTTATGTATACAACTTAAAGGGAAGTTATAAATGTTCAAGACCTTTCCTGTTGTATCTCTGGAGTCTTCAAGGAGATGCTCTGGGGGTGAGTTTTCCCTTTCTAGCTTTTCTGCACTTGCAGAGGATGAACTTAAATTGCTTGTGAGCTGTCAAACTGACAAGAATTCTTACACCTTCTCACTGCCACTTCATGATGACTCCTTCCTGAAGTTCAGAGTTGCTCCAGAGCTCCCAGGGTATCAGAGCTGTAACCTCGTCCTTACAGGGCTACAGCTGCCTCAGAAACATGTTCCAAGTATTGATTACTGGGAGTAGAAGCCATGTTTTGTGGTAACTTCTGAGGGCATCATCTTCAAACTATTAACCGTTCTCATCAGACTCTGAGTCCCCTATTTTTTTTCTACTTAATAAACTCATTTTCTCTCGACACTGTTTTGCCTCTGACTCAGCCTCAGGGCCACTACTGTGCTTAAGTCTGTGTTGGCTGAACCCATGGTGCTCGATAGCTCCTGAGACAAGTCCATCATCTAGTTCCTGTTCTCTATGAGATGTATCTGGTGGGAGAGTTATTTTGACTTCACCATTTTCAAGGAGTGCAAAACTTGGAGGTGAAAAGTGAAAATGGAACTGGCACGCTTATTACTTGGCTTCCATGTTAAAAGAGGAGAGGTGATTGTATGCAATCAACTGCTTGCAGCCTTTTGTGAAATCTGATTTTTCCAAAGAAAGTGCTGACTTTATCAGGAGAGGCATGCAGGGGAGTGTGCTGTGCTATGTTCAGGCAGCATTGGGATCCTCCAGCTGCTGCTTCTGTCCTTTGGGTTCTTCTTGAGAAATTCTAGCTATGACAGAAATGAAAATGAAAAGTGATGGGACCATATCTGTTGTCTGCAGGTGCATCCAGGCTGCTGGAAGCTATCTGCTGCCTATGCTCCCTGCCTGCACTAGCCCCCACCACTTGATGCTTGGTGTGTTTGTGCCTGCTGCTATCAGGTCAGGCTGGGATTGATTTACCAGAAGGAAGAGAGAGGCTCCCAGAGTCAGAATGTCCCTATCCTTGACCCCATTTGAGCTGGTGTGGTGCCCACATGCCACAGATACTGAGCAAGTATGAAGAGTGAAGATCATTTCAGGAAAATGGGGTTTTATTTTCCATCTCTTCTCAACACAGAAGAATTACAGTAACATGAGTCCTTCCAAGTGACAGCATAACCCTCTTATGCATTCATGGGCTAGCAACCAAGTTCCTTCTCCGGAGCTGTGCAATGGCTGGAAAATAGCAGGTGAGGGCATGAGCTGTTCCCTCAGCTCTCTGTCTGCATCACAGTCTTCACAAAGGTCAGCTTGGAGGTACCAACCCCGCTGCGGTCATCGCTGCCGGCTGTGTGCGGAGCCGAGGATCCTGGAGTGTCCTGGCAGCACTGACTCACCGGTGGTGCTCAAAGCTGGATCCCTCAGTTTGCCTTTGACTCATCTTTCAGATGAGAGCTCAGCCGTGCTCCTTTCCACTTATTTGTGGTTGCAGAATCACGAAGCATGCTGCATGCTGAGTGCTGTTGGTGTGGAGCCGCCGCAGCTGGTGATGCCCGTGCACTGCTGCTGTGCCATATATTGGAGCAGCTGCTTGCCACCTTGCTGTCACACAGGTTTGCTTTGGTCCAAGAGTGGTGCACTGAGTGTACTGCTGCTTTGTTGGAACTCCAGGACCACGTAGGTTCTCACTGCATCCTTCCGTATCCCCCATGCCTTGACCCCAATACCACCTCACCTCCACGCCTTCCATGCCCCAGCAGATGGCTGCTCCAGTAACTGCTTTAATTTTCCACCAGGATGCTATTTTTTCACCAGTTTTCATGATTATTTTTCTTCCCATCCTTCTTTCCTCCCATTGTTTCCTCCCGGTGCCCCTTTTTACCATTGTGCTGAGGTCTGGGCAGCAGCTAGCTACAAGCCAGCTCCCTGCTGAACAAAGGCTTGCATTTGCATTCTTTGCCATTGAGATAGCAACTGAATTTTTACATAATTCATAGCCTTTTCAAGATGCCTATTTTCGAGAGAGTTTGGTAAAATAGCTCCACAAATCACGACCGCTATTAACCAAAGGTTGTTTTTTTTTTTTGCAGAAGCGTGTCTGTTTCAGGAATGGCATGCAAAACCTTATAATTTCTCTTGAAAAGCCATCATAAAACAGTCTGTCTCACTCTGACATCCTGAAGACCACAGACTCCTCAGCGTTTGATGCATGTTGGCAACCTGACTAGTTTGTGGCTGTTTTTTGGTGTGTTATTTAAGATGCGTTTTGGCAACCTGATGAATCTGTAGCTGTTTTTCTGTGTGTTGCTTGAACTTTTATGAAAATGTGTGATCTATTATGAGCGGGGCCCAGCAGCAGACCGATAGCACAATTTATTATCCTCTAAAACTACGCAACAGCCCCTCTCTGTAAGGGCTTATTTTCCTCTCAGTATCATTAACTCTTCCATCTGATGATAGTTAAATACATTTTTAGAGCATCTTTTGTCTTAAATCTTGCATATTTTAGGCTCCGGAGGGTGGTTTAGCAGTTAAAGCTGGATAACTTTAAGACCTCCAGATTTGCATTATTAGAAGAGGCAATTTTTAAATTGTAGAGAACATTTTATTTTCAGAGTTCTCTGTAACAGAAACGCATATGCTTGTCAGCAGAGAACTACCTAGCTATTTTTTTTTATTTTCTAATTCATCTATATCAGGTAGAAAGATAATCTCCTCATCAGTATGTTAGGAGGCATTGAAGACCTTGTAGTTTCAACTGAACTGCATGCTGCAGGTTGGGCCAGGGCGTAGGGAGCAGTGGTTTCATTCTGATTTGACCTCATTTGCCCTGTCCTGCTGGTGAAGTGCTTTCCTGACTGTAGGAATGCTCCTGTTGAGCAATACAGAGCTGCTGCTGGGATGAATAATTCATAGAGTAATCACTCATGGCAGAAACTTTTCAACACTCAATCAGATCTCTTTCTTTTTTTTCCTTAATTCAGGCAACTGCTGACCTAATTTATCTAGGGGATGAATTTAGCTGATCTGGACAGACAGTGATTAATTTAATATTGGGAGCTGCCCGGAATGATGTAATGATGAAATATTGAACACTTCACCTCTTGCTGCTGCTGTCTCTCGAGGCAGGGTGAATCCTGTGCTCACTATCTCCATCAGCCCTATGGCCCCAGTCACCCATGTGGTTCCACATATTGATTGATGGACTGGGTCTTGGGGGTTTGGATTCCCATTTCAGCTTAGGAAAACTTTCTTCTCAGATAGAATGGTGATACACTGGCACAAGCTGCCCAGGGAGGTGGTGGAGTCAGTGTCCTTGGAATTGTTCAAGAAAGATGTGGATGTTGTGTTAGGTGATGTGATTTAGTAGAATGGTGGTGGGTTGATGGTTGGACTAGATGATGGTGGTCTTTCCAACCTCAGTGCTTCTATGATTCATCACTGTACTGCTGAGTGATTTTGAAAAACTTGTTTCACTTTTCTGTTTGGATGCCATCACCTGCTTCAATTGCTTTGTCTGGTGGGAAATATGACAGCAAGGGATTGTTCTGTGATAGAACATGGAGAGCTCTGCCACAAGGCTGTGTGCTGGGTCTGGAGATGGCTCTGGTGTTGGGAGTGTAACAGGACTCATCTTAGGAAATATTGATGGTGGATTTGTTATTCTTTGTGTGACTATAGGTGGTTTAGGTCTTTGCGTTTCCCTTGGCAGGCTGGAGCATGGCAAAGCACAGCTTGTGTTCTGAGTCAGGACAGGGAGCTCTTCCTTGTGGCAGCCAGAGGAACCATGTTTTCTGATTATTTTCTGCATTTTTTTCCTTTATCTTTCACTATGCACTATGACTAATAGCTTTAATATCAGATTCACATCTCATTCAGCTCATAAATTCTCTGAATTAAAACACCTTTGTGAGACACCAAGGAAGAAGATGTGCATCTCCAGGGGCTGCTGGACCTTTTCATGCTTCAAGCAGACTCCTATGGCCAAGAAAGCATCAACATGTGCCAGCAGTGAGGGCAGCAAGGGGTAAGCACAGCACAGCCCTGTGGCTTTCTGGGGGGATTTTCAGGCTTTACTCTCACTTGTGGCTGGCTGTTGGCCTGGCTCCTGCATGCAGTTTACTTTAAAAATAAACAGTTTTATTTAGAAGAAATTAAAAGAAGCAGAACTACTGGAAAAGCTTAAATTCTTACTTTGTACAAGTACAACAGGGCTGAGGTAAGATCTCAGATAGCTGGTAGTGAGATGCTTGCTAAGTGTGCTGCTTTTATTTTGATCTCACATGGTAATGCTTTTACTGGCTGACTATATTGGTTTGCTCTGGAGGTTTCTCCACATGACTTCCAGCCAGTATTGATGCTGCCTCTGACCACTGCTGCTATATGTTCTTATGCTGTACTTTCTCTGAAGGTACTGTCTGTTTTCCTGCCAGCTGCAGATCTCTGCCCTGGCACATCCTCTCACCTCCTGTGATGGCTCAGGACAGTGCTGGCTATGGGAATAGCTACACAACCACGCTCACCTAAAGAGAAGGGATTTGTGTATGTTTAGCAGGTCGTATGTTCCTTCTCAAAGCTTGCAGCGTGTAGCTCAGGCTTAATTGACGGACAGTGTTTTTGCAGGCTGGCATTAGGTTCTTCCAGCTCTAGCAGCTGTCCTGCTGTACCCTGAGTACTTTCCACCCACCTGCTCACTGAGCTGATGCTCATAAAGCTAGCAATTCCACTGTGACTCTTCAGGTGTTCCAAAGTGCAGGACAGGACTCACAAGAGAGCACGTAATGATTTTGCTAATATAAAAGCAGGGAAAGCGTGAGGTTTTCCACTGTAAATCTGGAAACGAGCAATTACAATACAGTCAGTGCTAGATAATTTTTCCACTTCATTTCATGCGTCCTGCTCTGAATGCAGATCTTGCTGCCTGGTGTTTTGGGCTGGATGGGGTTCTGTGTGCTGCCTGCCTTTTGAGTCGTGCCTGGGAGTCAAGGTGTGTTTGTATTTGTATGACTTAGTATGAGGAGCATGGATCTCACCTCTCCTGCATTGCCTTTGAAATGCTTCTGCCCTGTTCTGGCTGAGATGGCTCAATGTGCATTCCTTGTGAGAGGCTTGTGTGAGGATAACAGTCAATTTTTGCATTATACAACAGGAAAAAAAAAAAAGAAGAAGAAAAGAAAAAGGTTAATTATAAACGTCTCCCGTGCAATGCATTAATTACACTCTGTGGAGAGTGCACAGGACACCTTTTGGTAAATTATAAACATCATTAATGAGGTACTTTGTCTGAATGTGCCTATAAGAGCAAACACGTTGGTCTTAGAGCTCGTGGTAGGACTTTGAGTGTTACCATCTCCTACATCAGGCTAGAATTTGGAAATAATAAATGAGACTGTGTCCCTGACCAAGACAAACTCTTCATCATCCACTTGAGGGGTGAATGGGTTCTGACTGTGGTGGTGAGGTGTGAAAGGGGTGCATGGGAAGGTGGGTTATCCCTCTGTCCAGCCTAGTTAACCAGCTTTGGGCAGATGGCCAACGGAGAGCATCCACCAAGCTGGGAAAACTGACCTGGAAAGCAGAGAGAGGAGATAAAATGGTGAAAGGCAGGAACAGGATGTTCAACCCTGCTAAGCTGGAGGACAGGACTGAGCTCTGACTGCTTCCTGGAAGAACTATCACACGTGAAGTTATTTTTACAATGAGAACAGTGTATGAAGAGTCACAGGATATTATGTCACCTTTGCTAAATCAGTTGTGTCCTAATGATAGCAGTCATTGCACTCCTTCTAAAATCATCACCACTACAGAGGAAATCCTCACTCCAGGCTAACCTTAGCAGACCTTTACTTACAAGAGCAAGTAGAAAGCAAAACATAAGTGTTGGTGAAGTTTCTTGTCTTGCTGAAGTACCTACTGTGCCCTTATCGAGTTACCCAGCCCCAAGAGGCTGTGATGATGGATAGCTGTCCTGGCAGGACTCCTAAATAGCAGTCCATATCAGAGGGACAGGAGCAGTGATGAGTTGGTGTGAGAATCTTCTGAGCCACCTGCTTGTCTGTAAAGTGAGTTTGTTGGGAGTCCTTCTCCGGATAAACTCCAGATTTAATGGGAGAGTGAATTTGACTCATTCTGCCTCTCATCCTCGTGTCAGAGGAGCATGAAGACAAGTATAAGATTCCTTGTGCTTTCGTTTAAAGTGGTATTGGTTATTCCATTGAGCTAACATTCCATACTGATGCATTTCTGCACTTGTGTATTTGAGTCATGTCATGGTACTCATTCAAAACCATCTCTATTACTACCGCTGTTCCTCTGATCAGACTGACAAAACCTAGCAGAAATCATATGGCTGCTTAATTAGCAACACAAAATGCCATGGAGCTCAGCTTTTATGACCTGTAGTTTTATGACCTGTTCTGCTATATTCTTGCTACTCAGTGCTGCAACTTAGCTGGCAGCTGTACAGGTACACTCCAGACCATAAGGATGGTCTAATGTTGGTGTGCTTATAGAGAAATGGGCTGGCTGCTTCATGATGGGGAGGGGTGGAGAATCTGCTCAACCATGCATTCTCTACTGAAAAGGTTTGGGGACAGGTTCAGAGCTGCAGCCAGTCTGAGCATCTCTCTGTTGTTGTGGAAGTGGAGAGATTTGGCTCTATAAAGGAGCTCAGGTCTGCCCACAGCTTATTACAAGATTTAAATTTTCAGGTTATGGAGCTGGTTTCAGTACTCTGGGCTTTGTTTCAATGTGGCTCAGTAGAGGTTAATTCTAGCAGCATCCTGGGAGTGGTAGCTGATGTCTTTTGGAGTGACCATAGACCAGATTAGACTGAAATGTTTAAATGAGGGTCTCCCTGTATGTGCCAGGTAGCTCTAGTAGGTGTGCCTCGATTTGCTGGAGGATGCTCAACAAGTTAGTGGTATTCTTCATCAACAAACTGGCTATTGACTGTATCTGGCACAATTGCTTATAGTTTTATTTATTGCTTTTAATCTTTAAACACCAGAACCTTTGAATTGAATGACCTCCTGCGTGATCTGTCCTAGAAATTTCACAAGTTCTTCTGTTCCTTCCTATCTTTGTTATAGATCTGTATGTAGATCAATGCAATTACTTATATAGAAGTGGTGAAACTGCTATTGCAGTTTTCTTCAAAAAGCTGTGAGCAGTATCCTGTGGTCTTCTGGTCAAACACAAACTCTCTAGCTGAAATCCATGTTCAGTTATATCATTCAAGTCCTTTTTAGCGAGTTACAAACTCCAGCTCAGATGGTGGTAATTATTATCTGATATGTACCCTGAGTAGAACATAATTATACTTGTCACTAAGTGGCACTGTGTAAATTACTCTTTAATTGCTATGCATCAAAGCAGCAGCTACCCAGTCATTTTTCTGCTAGGACAGAATTCCAGTATCAGCTTCATCACTGAGATGTCTGCCATCACCCAATCTCTCTTTTGTTCCCTTTGGTGCTGAAGGTGCCATTTTCTGGGAAGTAACCTTTTTAACATATTTGACTTTTTTCCTGTAAAGCCTCTGTTGGCCTTTAATATGTTGGTAGAAAGTTGAATGTAAAAAATGCAGGGAGTGATGTAGAAGATGGGGCCTTCCGGGACTGCAGACAGGGTAATTACTGCACATCACTTGGGGCCAAAACCTCTTTTCTGGTGGCTGTGCTCATAGAAGAGGGGCTGTTAGCAAAGCTGAGGAGCACAGCCATTTAGGTGGGCTATGCTTTTTGGCCTTGGAATGGAATAGATAACTGCATTTGAACACTACTGAAATGAATGCGTTTTAGCCTTCTTAACCCTAGATGAGTTCAGGGTGATGGGGTGGGGGGAAGGAATGCTATCTCTAGGAGTCTGTGTCTCTCTGCAAAGCTCTTTATCTTCGGTGGCAACATCTGGAGGCCAGGCCTTGGGCCAGGCTGCTTCATCTGGCTGTGTTCCCACACACTGGCCCAGTTTGAGGCAGACTGACCTGCATCCTGCTCATTCCTAAGGTCAAGCTCATGCTCTGCACTGCCTTTCTTCAGAGTGTTTCTCACCTCAAAGCAGCCCATCTGTTTTCTGCCTCAATACTAATGGATCAAGAATTGAACTCAAGAGGCTCTGCTATATGGTGTTGGGTTAAAATTCAGCTATAAAGTGGGAATTTGATGGGAGTGTATGTTACAGCAGAACTGCAGGAGGACTCAGTCTGGTCCGAGAAGAGCCCTGTCCATCTTGCAGTGCACAGTGCCTGGTCCTGCTTGGTTCTGTGCATGGCTGCTGGAGCGAGGTGCTTGCTTTATTTGTGCTTCTCCCCCTTTCTGTTGCTGACACCAGATACCCTTTGGCAAACGGATTGCAAGGAAAAGCCAGGGCGAGCAGCCAGCCTGCCCTGTTCTACATTCCAGGGCTGTAATTTCTAAAGCAGTTTATGCCATCAAGCGTGGACAAATTGTTCAGAATAACAGAGGGAACGTTTCCAGTTAGAGAAACCATACCAGTGTGCTGATGTGAAGCCTTCCCAGTTTCCTTCCTGCAATCGGAGCAAAGGTTCCCACCCAGAGAAGGTGCTGCTGCCTTGGCTGGGTGTGGACATTACATTCAAATTGTTCTTAATTCCATGTGTGCAATCTTAGGGGCTAGAAACTTAATTAATATGTGTATACGTATACATAGAATCATAGAATCATATATATAAGTACACATGTATATATACATGTGTGTATGTATATGTATACATATTTATCTCTTAAATAAAGATGATATTTTCCAACAGGGCATATCAGGAGTCAGAGCTTCTCAAAAAATTATCTGACACTTAGGAGAAAGGTGACACGATGGTCTGTGATAGTCCTGATAAAGTGAGAGATCTGGTTTTAAAAGTCCTTCATTTACACCTCTACGGATTCATTCTTTCTGCCCTGTGTGTGTGCACAGTAACATAGGTGGACTTTGGCATCTGTTTTCCATATATTTGACTGAAATCTCAGTAGGGGTGCTGACTGTATGATAAATGTAATTTTATGCAGTGCTGGGGGTATTCGTGGCCATGCCTGGGATTCTTGCCATTTACAACTGTAGACATTTACTCCAGACACCCTACTCCTAAACGAGACCTCAACACACTGCATTTAATACATTCAAGCCATGAAAATCATAGCAGACTAACCACATAACTGTGCACTGTTTATGAGGAGCCTTGGCAAACTCGTTGCCTACTATAATGAGGCTCATGGTTGGGGGTTGCCAGCTCCATGCTTTTCCTGCATCTCGGGGTGGTTGGCTGTAGGGAGGCTCATGCTGCAATGCCCATCTCTATCAAGAGCCTGGTTGCTTTATTCTCACCCAAACAAACACTGATTTCTTAATTTACCTCGTGGATGTGATCATCCGGCCTTCATCCAAGGAAGAAATCGTGTTTTTCTTCCCTCAAATCCCCTCTGCTGAGGGATCCAGGAGGACAATGAGAGTCCTGGCACTGTAAGAGACACAAATCTCTATAATTACATGAAGCAGTTTTCTCAAAGCATCCTTTAAAAAAGTTTCTCACTGCCACCCATGAGCTCCCCAAAACCAGAGCCTTTCACTGACTGCCATGCTTCCCCTTCTCACTGTTCCCAGTGACTTACTAACAAGTTGATGCTTAGAAGCACAGTGTTCTGAAGCCTGCAGCTGGCAGAGCCCATCCGTGAGCTGTGCTGGAATTTGGCTGCCTGCTTGCATGACTTTGATTTTCTGCGAGGTAAATTTTGTTTTCCCCAAAAGAACTCTGACGTTTCCCTTCCGTGCAGGCTTTCTAAATTAGACACGGATGCAAGGAGTATAATTACTGTGTGATGTCTGCCACTGAGGCTGGGAGCCTCTTTTTTTTTTTTTTTGTAAATATTTGTCAAATTAAATGTTGTGTTGGCTTCTGCTGGTTTTTGTGATCCTCTTTGTGATCAAATCCCCGAATACTTGAGCTAAAGCATTTGCTGGCAGGAATGCCTTTGGGAAGAGCTGAAGTGAGAGATCACTTGCAGGAAGGAAACATGTCAATATATCTGTGAAGATTTTCTTGAGAAATCAAGAACTGAAGTCTGCCTCATCCAATCTGGGACCGATAGCACTGCCATCTAATGCTGGTGTCCAGTCCAAACAGAGTGAAAAAATCAGGATACGTACTGAATCTTCACAAAGAGGCTCTTTAGGTGAGGTGTGCTTTGAGGAAGACACAGAATTGCAGAGGTTGGAAGGGACTTCAAGAGATCAAGTCCAACCCTGCTGCTGAAGCAGGTTCCCAACAGTAGGTTGCACAGGTTACCTATTGTAAATAGGTAATACCTACTTGAAATGAACCCATTGGGGGAATTGTCTGCTTCACTATGATATGGCTACAGCCACTCTTCTGTTGCTGATGGTTACGCCACTTTGGTTCCCATACACTTCTTCTGTATGCAAAAAAAGCCATGTCTTAGGATGGGGAATTGGATTCGGGATCCAATTAATAGCATCACATTGCTATTAATTTATTTTATTATGCAATAATAATTATGCAGTATGGATGATTTCTCAGTCTGACTTACGGTAAATGACAGCTGCTGCCATTGCATGAATTCTTTGAGCCTGTCCCTCCCCATGTACCATTAATACATCAGTTGCCCAGAGCATGAACGTGACTGCTGTCTCCACGGTGGTGGCAATGAACTGTTCCATGTCTGCCCTTTTCTCTTTGCCATACTCATTAATTGAGGGGCAAGAAGTGGTGTGGGTGGAGCAAGTGCATTGCGCCAATGGTCGAATGAGTTTGTTGGCTTTTGTTTCATAGTGCAGAGGAATTGATCTAGAGAAGATTATGAGTGGGAACAGTGTGCCTGGTGGCTGTAGTGCTTTTGCATGGGAGATTCTATCTCTTTCTTCTTTCAGGGGAAGTTAGTCCTGCAGCTGGCCAGCTAAGTATACAGCAGGAATGCAGATAATTTCTCTCTACGTTTTGATGACCTCAAAGTCTACTCATTCCTGTGCAACCATCTGATCTGTTCCAACTGGGAGTAGCTAAAGAAAAACTGTTTTACAGAATCACAGAATGGCCCGGGTTGGAAGGGACCTCAAGGATGATGAATCTCCAACCCCCCTGCCACATGCAGGGCCACCAACCTCCCCATTTAATACTAGACCAGACTGCCCAGGGCCCCATCCAATCTGGCCTTGAACACCTCCAGGGATGGGGCATCTGCAAGTACTTGAGTACTTACAGTACTTGGAAAAAGTACTCTGTTCTTTATTAAGTGCTTGATAAAGGAATATAGTTGCCTCTGGATGGATGGTAAATTGGCATGTGTGTGTACATCTGCTACTTGTTCTGAAAAGTGACATGAGGTGCTTATTATAGCTGCAGTATCAGAAGCACTGGCTCAGCTGTATTTCACAGAAGCATCTTTCTTCCACTCATCAGACACTTCAGGCTGTATCTGTTGTTGTCTCAACTCTTCCCTTATCTGCAGTCGTTAATGTTATGCAGTGTTTGCTTTTTAAGTCCGTTATGTACACAGTGAGGTACAGGGGGAATTACTATAGGATGACTGATGTCTGAGTTTGGCTGGGGTGGACACAGAATATGGGTCCCTGTCATCCTGCCAAAGGCTTCTGCAGGATACCCTCATTCATGGTTTTTGTCTCAGCCACAGGCTTTTCCTCGGTTCTTCAGATCACAGTGACAATTTCCCTGTTCCCAACCCATGGCACCAGACCAGGAGATGAGTGGTACTGGTGGGAAGCCTGACAGGAGGAACGTGCCTGCAGAACTGCTGTTGTGCCAGCTTGCATGGAGTGCATATGCTTTGTACAGAGCTCTTTGTTCTGCTCCTACGGGCTTAATTTGTTATCCTAACAATGGGGAAGTTGAGTTGAAGAGGTTTGGAATGAGATCTACTTCTCTACCTAGACTCATTTAAAGCCTCTGTACTGCCAAGACACTTTAATTTAAGCTGGAAGACTTCTGTCATAGCCCTGGGACTTTCAGGCTGTGGCAAAGACAGTCCCTTGTGGCTTTCATTTGCTCCTATGACAGTTTTCATTACTTTCCCATACTATTCCCCACTGCTGCAATGCAGCTGATCAGTGCTGGGCTCTGGAGGAGCCCCTGTCCCTATGCTGGCTGGGTGGGAAGAAGCAATGGAAGGAAATGGCTTTCTCCAGCCTGGAGGCAGAAGACTCCTTTCTGAATTTGAGTGATCAGCTCAAAGTTCAAAGTTATTTCTGTAGTTTAAAATTCATGGCATGTTGTGCTCTTCTTTTTCAAGCGTGAAGATGCTGGATTTCTCAGACATACACCAAAGTAGCCTGGACAGCGTTGTTTTCTTTTTTTTTTTTTTCTGTTCTAAAGTTCAATTTTACTTTTAAAGATATATGAATTGACAGCATGTATTATGCACAAAATATATATATATGAAATTACAGTATCGGAGAGCAGTGAGAGTGTGAACAAAGGTGTAGATTGGAGAGACATCTCAGACCACCAGAAGAGATGGTGCTGAGAGGAAGCAACTGGGAGCTCATCTAAACTGCTCCTGCTTTGTTGCTCCAAATCAGATATTCTTCTGAACATTTGCCAGTAGTCACCTGGGACTGGATTCAAATGCTCCCCCTGGCTTCAAGAGGGGCTTAAGATCAAACCAGGAAACTGGAGAGCCTCAATCTCCTTTACAAGCAGACTGTCCTCTCTGACTTCCAGTTTGATGCTTATTAGAGGGCTTCCTATGCAGAAAAAAAAAAAAAAACAATGGCTCAATAGCAAAACACATTAGGGAAATGATTTTTTTTTAAAAAAATACCATCTCAGCATTTGGAAAGAAAGGATTTTTGAATGTGAAGTCTGTCAGGCAAATAATTAGCAATGATTAGCAGTAAATGATTTGATTCTCTCTTTCTGCTGGGTGGTGCGGAAGCAGGATGTGATTCAGATGCCTTTTGCCTGTTGTCAGCTCTCACCTGCAGAGAATAACATGGATGGCAGGCCAGGACAGCAGCGAAACAATAGGAGCAGCAGGGTTCTTGCTGGTCCTGCAGGATGCTTTCTTCCAGCATCCCCAGCTCCATCCACAGTCTCACCTGATGCTGAAAGTTCATGTGTTCCCCTGGAGTGATGGAGCTTGTTAACATAGCTCTGCTCCTGGAGGAAGGCAATGCCAGCCCCTGCAGCATGCAGTCCTGCTGCCATCAGAAGGGCTCCCAGTGGCTCCTATCACTGGGGTTGGGGCTGGGAAATGGCACTGGAGATGGGAGCAGGGCACAGTCTGGTCCTGATTGTCCACAGGGAATCTGGCTCCAGCCCTGCTGTGTGTCTACAGGTCTTCTGAGCCTCTGCAGGGAGACAAGAGTGTCACACTTGGTGCTGTTCCCTGAGTCCTGCCCCTCAATTCACATGGATTGGGATTTTCAGTCTTGAGAGCCGTCAATAAGGAAGACCTTTAAATTGCTGGAATGCTGGTGGACTCTGAAGTCTAGGATGCTTGAGTCCACCCCTCTCCGTGCAGTTTGAGGAGAAAGGACAGAGAGAGATGCAAAACACAGTTTGTTCTACTTGGGCACATATAGACCAGAATTCCTGAGTGTGCGTCGTGCCTGAGTGCTTTGGATGGCTGCAGCTTCTGGAAGTAAATGATACCAAGCCACTAAATTCTTTCAAATCTCTCTTCAGTATGACCTCAGTGCTGGCACTAGGACGTCTGTGTTTTGTTTCTCCCACCACTGTCTGCTTTTTCACTCTGCTTTTTCACTCTGCTTTTTGCAGCACAGAAGCCACTACTGTTGCTGTTGATCGGATTAAAAGAAAATGCAGTCCCACTGGAGACTTACGGTCATTCAGGGGAAAACAAAATAGAAAAAAAGAGAGAACAAAAACCTGGAACAAATTGGAGTGCTCCTGGGAGATCAGAGCACAGGTCCAAGAGCCCTCTGCAGAGTGGGTGCTGTTTGGGTTTCTCCCACCCTCAGTGCTGCCCCAGCCCTCTCCTTGTGCTCTGCATGGATCTCATTCCTTGCTCTGTCACAGGTGGAAAGAAACCAAGGGTGCTGACTTCATAGAGGGAAAGAGTCAATTCGGGAGAAACTTTGATCTACCAAACTCTTCTGAAAGGGCCTGAGGTAAATGCCAAAGTAACATTTCCATAAAACTTGACATTCCAGAATGACTCCTAGTTAAAAAATTAGCGACGATGATACTCCATTCCTCCAGGGAAGGATTCAGATTCCTTTATTGCCTGATTGATATCATCTTCCTTTCTGCACATCTGCCTACTTAATCTGTTCTCACTGTAGTAGCACCACAAGCCAAAGCATTTCTGTCTCTAGATGCCAAGCCTTGCAGTGATCATTTGTTCCTCCTCAGGCATCAGGAGAAACAGGACCTGGATGCTTTCCTCATCCCACAGTCCTGGAGTCAGGCTGTCCCTGCTGGCAGCAAGGACTTCACCTCCTGTACCTGTAGCCCAGTGCTGCTGCTGGCTGTGTGGGCTCAATGCAGCAGCTGTGGGAAGATTGTCCTTAAAGCCATTTCAGAGATGTGGCTCATTGGGGACAGTTTTGAAGGTCGCTCTTTGTGTATGCACAGCATCAGGAAATATTTCTTTCTTTCATGGGCTTTGCTGAAATAGCCTTGGTGTTATTTCATAGGCTGTAAAATTAGAGGTTGATCTGCAGCAATGTCTGTCTTGCTAAAATGTATGTCTCTAACTCTGGGTGGGCTTCTGCATCTTAAGCATGGGTAGATCTTTTTGTTAGACTCTCGAGGCCATCTTACCTTAAATACAATGATTTGATTGGAAGAGTAAGACACCAGGAATTAGGGAAACAATTGAACGTGTGTGAGGCTGCAAAGCCAGCAGCACCTGGAGGATGTACTGAGCATTTCTGCTTGAAGTCCAGCCCTGGGGAGCAGGAGGATGAGAGAAGCTGGGTGTATAATTGGACAGACAGCTTTCCTTGTTTTCAGAGTGCTTGGAGGGGAAATGAGAATCTTCATAGAAATGCATGCTATGAAATAAAGCACACATGGCTGTGCTCCCATGCAAGCAGAGCAGGCACCCCATCAGACCTGCCAGCTGGTAATGTGCCATTACCTAAGGAGCTTCAGATACAACATCGTTATCTAATAATTAATATAAAAGTGCTTATTTTAAATCTTTCCCACCCATGTACACCTGCTGTTTCTCTGTAATAGCTTCTTTAATTGCTGATGTACTGAATGCCATGGGGATGTCACAGAAATCACCAGTAGTCAAGGGAGGAAACGAAGGACCTGCTCCCTCCCCGTGCTTTCTCCTGCTTTCCCTGTCTCACTCTTTGCATAGGTGGGCAGCATTCATTCTGCAGGAATGAGCAGGGCTCTGGGCGATGCACCCATGTGCTGCAGAACATAGGCAAGGAGTGGAGGCAGCAGGAAGGCTCATTCCTATGGGGGCCCATTGAGATCAGTGGGATGCTTGGTACCATGTGTGGTGGCCTTTAAATTGGTCCCATATTTCTTATACTTCAAATAACAGTGATTTACTGTAGTTTCTGGTGCATTGAGCTACAGAGCTATATCAAGCTCTTCTATTGTGGCTGGGTACAATTTCCTGTAGGATAACCACATACCGTTCAGTGCCAATTATACTGATTTTTCTGTTACTGTCAGGTGCTTACTAATGGTATTCAGGCTCTGCTAGTTACAGAGGATGCATGCTGTTCTTGCTAGATTGGACTTCAGAACAAGCCAAGTTTTCTGTGTTATCTCCAAACTTAGGAATCAAATGGAAGGATCTAGCATGATGCTATGATTGCACTGTGCCAGCGTTCTCCTTCAGGTCTAACCCCTAGAGAAGGGCAAGTCCATCCTGGGATAGAGAGCAGACAAGTCCTATAGCATGGGCCGTAAGAAGGCTGGGTTAGAGCCTCACCCTTGTGTTAATGGACCAAATTTCTGGTCCATGTTGGATCTGGGCAATATTCACATCTGTTTGCATGTTCCTGCAATGATAGGTATAGTAAAGGGCTTGTAAATGATGCTTTCCCCACCCTTTCACATGCAGACCTTTGCTTTTGTTCCCTGCTTGCTCTGTGCACTGTGTTAAGCTGGGTTTGCCAGTTATAATGGCACATTGGATATGTTGCTCCTATTGAGTTTTTTTTCACTGTAACGAAGCAGAAATCATAGAAATTCACTGTAGTTCAATTTAGCTTTCTGTGACAGGAATGGTGAAGGACAAATTGTTCCTTCCTGTGGGGGTTTTAGGTGCTGTTGTTTCAAAGCTCATCTATTCCCCTGGCTTTGCTGAGCTGGTTTGGCACCTTGCAGCAGGAGATGCAGCGGGGGTGATGGTAAGCAGCTGTGATACAGATCTCTGTAGCTGTGAAAGTCTTAAAAAATTCCTTGGATGAACAGCTCCTGGTTCTCTCTCTGTGACCCCTTACCCCAAGCCTGCATTTGCTTTTGCCAGGATGGAAAGATGACTCTGTTATCTTTGCTGCTGATCCACCAGGAATGTTAACAAAGCTGCCTGGGGTGGGCTGGAAGGAATGCTGTCCTTTGCCTGTTCTCCTGGCCATATGCACGCACTGAGCTCCACGTACTGCCTCTGTCATGCACAGAAGGATGATGCAGGAGCTCTTCCAAATGCTTTCACATTGATACAGCCATGTGCACGTGCTCTCTGACAAGCACCCCCTACGTGGTTATTCTGCTGCATGTAGACAGTTTTCAGTTCCCCCATCCGTAGGCAGCCTGAGCCCCTTCCACCCTGTGCCACGCAGCCCCCAAGGGAGCTGCACATTCATAAAGACAACCAAAAATAAATAAATGGAGACAGAGATGCTCCATAAGAGTGCTGCCTTGGGGGATGCCAGAACAATTCTGTTCTGCATCCCACGCCAAACCTCGGCCTAAAGAAACATCTGCCATTTAACTCAGCCTGGGTGTGTTTTTCTTTCATTAAAAAAGTGCCCTTACAAACATCCCTTCAGCCCCGGGGAGACATCCAAGGATAACTCAGCGTTGTCCTGCCTCTGCTGAGCAATGCTCACATTTCAGCTTGGCTCCCAGGGGAAGGTTTCTCCTTAAGCTCACCCCTTCCTGCAGCGAGGAAACGCTGAATGTCTCAGTGCTGCAGCTGCTTTGCACCATGCCAAGCTTTGGCAGATCTCTCAGGTCTCCCTGCTTGGACCCCAATGTAAGTTATTCTCTCTCCCAGCCGGTCTGGCAGATCCTCTCTCTTCTTAGCTCAGAAAGAAAGAAGGCATAGAATGGTGTGTTAGTTTATGCTAAAGAGAAGGTCCAAAGAGTATCCCGTAAACTGTGCTGTTGTTTCTTGTGTTAGCCTCAAGAGACTTCAGTAAGGAAAGCAGATATTATGGTCCTTGTTCAAGGTCCAGACCCGGGATGGGAGCTCACCTACCTGCAGGACAGGCAGAGGGACACCCCAGCATTGTTAGAGCTGGGTAGTTTGAGATGCATTCCCTTCTGGAGGAGTTTGCTAACTCTGAGGAGAGATCCACAGCCATTTTCCACCCCTGTCTGGCAAAATCTGCAATCCAAAGCTGAAGAAGCCCTTTGCTCCAAGTGCACCTTCTCACCCCACTGTCTCACAGTAGTGCAGGGAGGTTTGCTGTGGTTTGATGTTTCTAAAGTTTGCTGAACCGTGGCATGTCTGGATCCTTGCGGGCTTGTATGGAGAAACTCTGCATAAGGCAGTTTGTCAGCATTTCAAAGCTGATCTTCAGGTGAAGCTTGTAGGCCTGGACTGGCTATGGGAGGTAGAGCAGTGCTGGGTAGTGCTGTGGCTGCTTCATGCTCCTGAAGCTGAGAATTCAACTTGTGTCTCTTAAGAGAAACATCTATGTTTTACTAACACTTGGGTCGTCTGGCATTAGCCTGCTTTCCTTAGCTGAGATATGCAGTGGTAGCTAATCCATCGGGCAGGGTTTTCACCTGGTACTGATGGATTTGCCTGACCAACCAGGGAAGACCTGAATATCCCAATGCATCTCTCCCAAAGCATCAGCAGATTTTCAGAGGTATTCGTTCTTTCCAAAGCAGGGCAGAAATGTAGCCTTATTATTGGTTGGAAGAAAAAAGAAAGGACATTTATTGCAATGACTTCAGAGACATCTGTATGATGCTATCTCCGGCAAGATCTCTGCTGCTGCAGGGCCATCTCCTGCCACTTTCCTGCTCAAGAGCAAGATGCTGTGCATCATCTCCATGTGAACACCTGACCCCACAGCACCAGCTTTGTGCAGGATTAAAGCCCTGTAGCTACAGTCTGTCTGTAGTAAGCACTTTTGTTCTTAACACTAGCAGCAGAAATCCACTGCTTGTATCACAGCTGCTTTTGAAGACATCGGTCATCTTTGTGACCTCACTCTGCTGAGCATCTGCATGTGCTTTGTAAATGGTACACAGTGCCCTGTGCACCTTAAATATGTATGACAGAGGGAGGTTGAGGGGAAGGAAGGGCAACTCAGAGATAAGAGCCTTAAACACAGAAATACAGAGCAGCTAGTCTGGTTTTGCATGAAAATTCGGTGTTGGAGCCAGCTCAGCAAAGATTCATTGAAGTTCAGCCAGGTGTCTTCAGCAAATCCCTATTGTTCCCTTCTGTTCTGTAGAATGTCCTGCTGTGGGGAAGGTAGAAGAACCACCTCCTGCCTCTAGGAGTGATATTTTGTTATTCAGCTATGGAAATAGAGGCTGAACGTTTCCTTTTCACTACCAAGGCTTGGAGGAGCTTTTCCCATCCAAGAAAAATATCTAAAGCAGGTATCTGTGTTTCTCAGAACATCCAAGGTAATCCTTAGTCATTCCAAACACATACATCAAGGCCTAGGGATTTCTCTTTTCAAATAAGGATTGTGTTCCAGTTAGTATAGGAGAAAGGAAACTTTTAGGTCTGTGGTTGTTGAGCACATCATACCTTTGTTAGATTTTTCATCTTAGCTTTACCTTGCATAGCAGCTACACAGATGGGATGGGGTCATGGAGCCCTTAGCAAGCTTTCCTGGGTGAGGGTAACCAGAAAGAGCAACAGCACTGGGGTCAGCATGAACACTGAATGTCCAAAATCTGTGGCTGATCCTGCAGTGTGGTGCCTTCATGCCTCTTGTTTTGTCTTAGAGGTTGTTTAGTATCTAACTGTATCCATTCATGGCATCAATGGAAGCTCCCTCCTTGCTATGGTGCAGAAGTGTGGCAGTATTAGGGGTTTTCTGTCGCAGGCTGGCACAAAGACAGCTCATTTTCAGACATATGTTTCAAAGGAAGGAAGAATTTTTAGAGAGCAGATAGTGATTCAAATCTTAGCTTCTTATAAAGATGTTTTCTTCTTTAATTAGCTGAACTAAATTGTAATCAGCCTGCCAACTAGCACTGATTAATGAGGGATTGCTAAATGGGAAACTGCTTTTTACTATTTTTGATCCATCAAAAAAAAAGCTGGGGACGCAGCGATGTCTCAGCAAAGCCAGATGGTCAAACCTGATGTACTGAAAACTAGCCACAGAGAAGGCTGGGACAGCACAGGGAGGTTCAGCACAGGGTGCTGAGAGGAGGAAGAGTACCATTTTCAGATGTTTCAAGGACAGAAATGCTTTGGAAATTCCATCTTATGGTGTATTTTGCATTGTCTGTAGTGTGACACCCAGAGAGGTTCTCCCCAGTAGGCAGCTGGGGCAGCTCCTTGCCCTGGCTGTCCTTAGTGCTGAGATGTCTCCATCCCTCCTTCTGGAAACAGAATCCAAATTTCCCTCCAAAGATATCACACAGTACCAGTGACTCACTGACTCACATCAGTATTTTAGGGGCAGCAATTCTGTTTGTGTAACGCCTAGCAGTTAATGAATTAATGGTGTTATACTCTCTTTTGAGCAATAAACCATAAACTAAACAAGTAATCAGGAGGAGGTTGGCTGCGTGTGTTTCCCTTAGCGTTTCAAATCAATGCAAACACAGGAAAAGCTGGAGCCACGCTGCTGCTGTGCCCACGTGTGCAATCAGATTTGTGCAGTGGAGTCAATAATTGAAAGCAATCAAAATTCCTTGCAAAAAGCAACCTTGGGGCAGGGGGGAGTTTGCTGGTTTGGTTCCCAAAGCATGTAGCTGCCTGCTGCCACTCTGCTGCAAGATGACAGCAGGCTGGGAGGAAGTGTTGATCTGCACGAGGGTAGGAAGGCTCTTCAGAGGGATCTGGACAGGCTGGATAGCTGGGCTGAGGCCAATGGGGTGAGCATCAACAGGACCAAATGCCAGGTCCTGCACTTCGGTCACAACAGCCACAGGCATTGCTGCAGGCTTGGGGCAGAGTGGTTGGAAAGCTGCACGGAGGAAAAGGATCTGGGGGTGTTGGTTGATGCTTGTCCGACCATAAACCTGCTGTGTGGTGGCCAAGAAGGCCAACGGCATCCTGGCTTGTATCAGCAATAGTGCAGGCAGCAGAGCAGGAGGTGATGATCGCTCTGTATGGGCACTGGTGAGGCTGCACCTTGAACACTGTGTTCAGCTTTGGGCACCTCTATCATTGAAGCAGCTGCTTTCACTGATTTTGTATATATTTGCTGTTACAGCATTATTTTGTCATCTTTCTAGACAGCTTTAAGCTAGTTATGGCAGCTACTTGTCATGTAATTAAATCTAATGACAGTTAAAATGTTGAATGCTGGAGTGTTTTGCTCCTTGAAACCAAATTTATGATATTTGCACTTTCTCCTGTGGCAAAAGCATGAGCTCTGCTGGCAGACAGATGGCTTTCCAGATGATAAACATTTGGGAAGACTGGATTTAGCAGCAAGCCTTCAGCTTGCATATAAATCTCTCTGACTTCTTTGACTGCTGGACTCCCTGATCTCTAAGAGCGGGGAATTTGTTCCTAGGAAAGTTGAATAAAGCCAAGCTGAGCTTAATCTTAACATGATTACTGCACCTACTGCATCGAGCCAGTTGCTGCATCTTGGGGGCAAAGCTGCATGGGGGAGTCGGCTGGTGAGTGTCACCCACTGGGTGATGTGCTGTCCTGAAGCATTTTGGGCTCCTTGAAGCACAGGCTGCAGGAATTGAAGCGGTTTTGGTGACAGCGTATGACAGCCTGACGTGCTGCAGTTTTGTGAGGTGTGAGAAATGAAGGGGAATGTTTGTTTTAAGAGAGAAGTAGCTGGGATGGACTAAAACATTTTTGCTTTTGGTGTCTTTTAGCACAGTTGGTGTTTGCTTCTTGCATTGCTACTGAACACGTAACTGCTGCCTATGCCAGCTCCAGCATCTTCCTGAGCAATAAAAGTTAGCAAAGGGTCTATCAGTGGGTATAAAAATATCACTTTCCTCAAATGAGTTTCTTTGTTAATATCAGCAGTGGATTTATCTGCTGCTTCCCATCCATGCAACCATGTCTGAATTTTTTTCTGCAATGTTTGCCTCTCAGTTTTCCTGCACTGGGAAGCCTGGAATCAGCAAAAAATCTGCTCATTTCTCCTTCTCCCAATTTGCTCTGGCTCTCCTGTTGGATCCTGCTTTCAGATATACATCTCTATTATTGCAAAGCAATTTGTTGTCTGCTGTTGTGCTCTCACCTCAATTATTTTGATTCCACCACATTTTTAATGCGCCTAAATCAGTACTGTTGAGTGCAGATTAGGAGCACTGGGATGCAAACAGTGTTTGGATGGATGGATGAGTGGCACTGGGCATGGCTGCCCGTGGGATTTGTGTAAGAATACTGTGTAAGAATACAGTGGTTTGGACAAAACAAAGAGGAGGTGTTTCAAAATTAAATCTAAGCAATCAGGGGAGTGAAAACCTCAACCTGAAGTGAGAAATTGTGCTGCTTTGCCTCCTAAAGGCTGAAAGGAGACAATTCAGTACGCACACGTCATCCCTTCCTGGCGAAGGCAGCGCCCAGCTGAGAGCTGCTCTGGGCCCTGCTGCAGCTCCTGCCTGTTTCAGCCACCAGAGTGGGTACCGACCTTTCACAGCACTGCAGGCACTGCCCTATGGATGCAATGCTATGGTCTGCTCACAGCTGGATTTTCCTGCAGTCTTGAGGCGGTTCTAAGTTCACCCTGGCTTAAACTGGCAAAAAAAAAAAAAAAAGAGAGAGAATTTTGACTTTTGGTGGCTGCAGTTCAGCTGGTGACATCCAGCTGGGGGCACGGAGTAGTTCTCTTGGGGTTTGGAGGTGGGAGGCATCAAGATGTCAGGTTGCACCCAGTGAAGAAGAAGCAGAGAGCAGACAGGGTGCAGGTGTAAGGGGTCAGCAGGCCACGTGTGCACACGCGTCGTTTCAAAGTGCTATGGCTAGATTATATAAAGATGAGGTGAAGATTAGCCCTTGGTTAGATTATATAAAGATGAGGTGAAGATTAGCTCTTGGTGCTGCAATTGGTAATAGCCTTCTGCAAGGAGAGATAATTATTTTATGGCTGTCATTAACCAAGCAATTTATCTGCCTCTTGAAGAAGGCAATTCCTCCTTCAGACTTCACTTATTGCACACGTTCGACCTCTTCTACTCAGAGGTCATTTGGTTTTAGGGACAGGACTGTTTGGTGTCTGGGTGATGCTGGCACATCACGTTAGCAGGGGATGCGAAGCCTGCTTGTGAATTGTCAGAGCGTTGCCTTTACCTGCAAACTTGGAATGCTATTCCTTATTGTTGCCTGCACTGAGTGGTGATGGATGTGAGTGTTTGAAGGAGGAACAGAATAAAATGAAAAGAACAGCCCGGGGTGGAAACTGAAAGGCTTGAATGAAACATCTCATCTTTCAAAGGGGAGCCAGTGTCAATGGGAACATCACCTGCAATCATTCCCTGACTTGTCAGTGTCTTCCTTTCTCTTGCTTTTGTGTTGCTGGTTTGGCAAGCCAGCCCCAGCTGAGGGCCCAGCTCAGGCCTGGAATGAGTACTGGGGATGGGATGGGTGTCCTGGGGTGAGGCTGTGTCCCAGGGCACAGCAGGACCTCCAATGGGGCTCTGCTCCTGCTGCTTTTAGGGTGCTGGATGAGATATGGAGCAACTGCAGACTTGTTGCAAATGTTTCCTTTGGGATGCTTTGGTTATGGTGGGCTTGGAGAAGTCAGAGCAGTCCTGCCGGGGGCAAAGGGTTGGCTGATTGACTCTGGTGACAGATCTGTTCCTGCAGCTTTTGGTAACTGCTCTGCATCACCATCATGGGTGTGTAATGCTGGGTGAACTGAGATCTGCAAAACATCCTCTATTTCTCACTCTTTGATTTTAGAAAAGATGCACTCTGCTTTCTAGGACTCGACTCATGGGAGCCTTCCCTAAACTTAAGTTAAAGACTAAATTCAGTTCCTGTATAAGCAAAAGCAGTTTGTTGCACACTGGAGGATGGCACCACGGTTCTGAATTTGCTCCTGAGCATTAATCTGCATCTAATCCCATAGCTTGGTTAGAGCTGTGCACTGCATAGTTTTGTCCTTGATAATAAGGTAACGACTAACATGGGAGAGCAGTGCTCTGTGGTGCTGGCAGCACCAAACGTCACAGAGGGAATATTTGTACTAATGATGTTTTGTCACCACTGAAAGTTAAAGTGTTCTTGGTGTAGGCAGGGCTGCATTCACATCTTGTAGCGGTAAATCAAAACCATCTCCTGTGAACAGAGCAAGTGATGTTGGCAATAAGGAACTTGCACTTTTATGATCGAGGTTATGAGAGACTTCTGCTAGCACAGCTCTGCCCAGTGCAGCTCACAGCCCCCACCTCTCCCTCTGTCCTTCCTCTCCAGACCCAGTGACAGAGCTCTGGTCCCTCAGTATTGAAGTTCATTAGTGGGTGCCCTGAGAGGAACAAAAGCAGAGGCTCCTGATCCTTGGGGAAGGAAAAAAGGCAGATATACTGGGAAAGGAAGAGTTTGTCTGGGGCGGATGATGCTCCTCCCATGGGTGCTTGTGTTTGGGGTCAGTGTGTTAGGGATGCTGAGTGTCCCATGACTGTCACTGTCATGGGAAGCTTGTCTTGCTAACAGTGTGTTGCTGCTGTGCTACAGCTGTGAGTGGAGGAGTGAGCCCAGTGCATGTGTGAGAGAGCAGAATAAACATGAATGTGACCAAAACCAGGACAAACAGCCTTGGACATTCCTCATCCAAACTGTCCAGTTCCACCCCGATTCAAACTGGATTGCATGTCACAAGTGTCAGCTGCTTTGTCTTTATTTCATCGTTTTCAGTTCTCATACAAGTACCAATCTAACATCACTGCTTTAGAAAGAACAAACGACAGCCATTCATGAGATAACATAATTCTAAACTCTGTGAGACAGCTGATACTATTAAAAAACTTGGCCCTATAACAGGTTTTCATTACTGATGGCTACTTGAGGAGACACACACTATAAAATATAAAGATGAAAAGCGAAAGACCGTTTAGAGATGTTCAGCTGAATGTTGCTAGCATCAAATCAGCGGCACTGGAGGAAATGAAAACAGAATATGGCATAACCTCTGAACTAAATGTGTGCACATTATGGAGCTGCTGAGACTTTGCCTTTACAACATACACTTTAAATCAAAGCAACATTGAAGTCAATATCGATTGTTCGTGGAGATGCTTTTTACCTTCAGGCACTGCTGTTTCCCAAAGGAGCGTGAGCAAGAACGTACGTTTCTGTGCAGTGCTGACTGCTTGTGGACATGGATCTCCCTGAAATCCTCTGAAATCGATTCCTCCTTTGAAAGTAGCCACTGCTGCTGCTGAGGGTTCGCTGTCTGTTCTTCAGGTACTCCCGGTAGTTTTTGGTGAGCAGGGTGTAGAGGAAGGGGTTGATACAGCTGTTGCTGTAGGTCAGGCAGGTTGTCAGATAATTAATGTTCTTCATCACTTTGGGGGATAACGTGAAGGATTCATAATACTGGAAGAGGAGCTGCCATATCCAGAAAGGCAAGAAGCAAGCCCAGAACACCAGCACTATGGTGAAGATCAAATAGAGCACCTTTTGATTCGGCAGCCGTTTGGTCTGCTTGAAGGATGCTGTTTGTGACACCCAGTAAATCTTTGCTAATCGGATGTAGAGGTAACCGATAATCACCCCTGGGCCCACGATGCTGGTACCAAAAAGGATGGTGAGATAGACTTTGTAGGACAGCTTGCTCCAGGTGGGAAGGCAGATGCTTTTGTTGTCCCTTTGCACCAGCTGGATCATGATGAGCATCGGGAGAGTGAGCAGCAGTGACACCAGCCAGATGACAACAGCGATGGCCTTTCGGTAGCTCTTGGACCTCTTCACCGTGTCCAGGGGCTTCAGCACAGCAAAGTAGCGTTCCGTGCTCATGACTGTGAGAGTGAAGATGCTGGCGTGCATAGTGAGGAAGTCCAGGCTGAACAGGATGCGACAGCCAATGTCCCCAAAGTACCATTTCTGGATGAAGTAAGTCCCAACAATAAAAGGGATGGTGAGAAGGTAGAGCAGGTCTGCCAGTGCAAGGTTAATGATGTAAATGTACATGGAGGCAGACGACCGCAAGTAATGGCACATCACCAGCAAGGTGTAGACGTTGCCTGTCACCCCAATCACACACATCAGGGACAGGATCGTCCCAATGGTGCAGATGGCAATCATGTCCTCCATGGAACCAGCAGCTGGTGCACCGTCCCCGGTGGCATTGACAGAGGCATTGGGTCTGATTCGGAATAGGCTGCTCTCATTTGTGTCTGTCACCATGTAGGGGGTTGCAGAGAAGTGACTCTCCAGCTCGTCAGTCAGGGACATCCTCCTGGCCTTGGGATGCCTGAGGATCTGTTCATACCACGGATTTTTGACGAGCTCTTCTTTCTGTCTTGAGAAATTCGACTGCAGGGAGATGGCGAACCATTTTTTAGTGAGGTCTCATGTAAAGAAGGTCTGCATTCTCCACTACAAGAAAGACATCAGAAATCAGCATATTAGAAATCTGCCAGAGCAACGCAGGCTGTCATTCAGAAGTTACCTCTCACTGAGCCTTTACTGTGTGCATGTACCAAAAGTTTTCTGCTCTGAGCTCACTCCTGCAAGGCCCACGCCATTGTTACAAGAGCTTTGAACACAGCTTTGAGAAATGCCATTTTGTAGTGTGCATGGGAAGGAGACAGAAGAGATTGTGTGGACCTTTGGAACCATTTGTTGCAATCCTCAAAGTTAGTTTGGAGTTGGGGAAAAAAACATCCCTGCGTTCATAGTGACAACTTATAGACTCATCAACACAATTGCTGATAAGCTTTTTGCTAAGCTCTGAGCATGAAGGAGTCCAAGTTCCAAAAAAGGGAAAGCCAAATTTGTATTTACCATTTGCAGCTAGATTGTTGTCTATTTCATATAATGAACTCAAAGCCTGGTATTTCTGCAGTGCTTTCACAGAACAGCTTTTCTTGAATGAGGAGCTTCTGCTCTGTTGTGACCTGCAGTTTCAAATTGTTAAGCGATGGAGAAGAAAGGCATTTTCCATCTGCAGTGCAAGTTGTGGGTTGCACTGTGTGTTTTATGTGTGTAAGTACAGTTCTTTTCACATGCTC
Organism: Phasianus colchicus; assembly: GCF_987193195.1. NCBI lineage: Eukaryota > Metazoa > Chordata > Aves > Galliformes > Phasianidae > Phasianus > Phasianus colchicus. The sequence continues at coordinate 3,983,523 of NC_143455.1, forward strand.
TGTAAGTATGAGCCCACAGATGTCTGTGTGCCCATGCACAGAGCCCTGTTTTGGACAGTCGTATCTGTGAATGGGCCTGAGCAGCACCATGCAGTGCAGTGAGAGATGCTGCAGGAAGGCAGGCACCCTTTGCACGTGGGAGCATTTGGTTAGCTTAAGCCCAGCACTGTTCAAATCGTGACTGTGCTGCTTTGAGTTTGTGTCAGCTCTGGGTGTAGGCAAAGGGAGATCAAAGCTGCTTGAGAAAAGCACCAGAAGTACCTGAAATGGCAGGATTTTAAGGCATACGAGAAATCCGCATCGACCTAAAGGTCGCTGCACACAGAAACATTTGTGCTACGAATTTTACACAGCTCAGATTGTCCATTTGTTTGGAAAAAACTGCAAGAGGAGCTGTTGGACTGCCTCGTCCTTGCAGGGCTTTGCATGCAAAGCCATCCCTCTGCCTGCTCCCTGGGGCAGGCTGGGGTTGTTTTATCAGGGGAATTTGCAAACTTCTGCAGCTTTTCCAAGTGAATTAGGTGTCTCTTTGCCTCCACACCCACTCCAACTCCTTTGCTTTTCATCCTGCTTGCTCCTTGGCAGCAGGATGGCAGCAGCAGGCCCTCTTCCAGCTGCCCATGGTTCACAGACACCCCCCACCAGTGACCACTGTAATGCTTGAGGATAGGCAGTGTTCATCCTCTTCATCACTTGTATGATTTTCTCCTCATTACTAGGCAATGGCTACTGTGGAGATGTCATGCAATAAGTCTACAGAAAAGAGGACGGTCCAGCACAGAGAGATTTCTTCTTGCTTAACAGCTGGGATAAAGGTGCAAAAAAGGGAAAACAGCAGTTTGTAGAGCCTATCTCCTGCCCGCATGCCTTGGGTACAGATATCCACTGGGGAGAGAAGAAGCATGGTCAGGCAGTGCTCAGTTATCTTTTGGGAAGCTGCTTCTCTGAGGTAGTCTCTGTCAGTTTCACCAGCATCCCAGCCTTCTGAGACCCAGCAAACCCCAATCCTTCACACTGCTGTGCTGTGCCATTCCCTCCTGCTTGGCTTCAGGTGTGTGCAGCCAGCCAGTCCATGCACCAGCTGCCCCTTCATCATCTGCTTCATCAGTGCTCACACACAAGCTGTGCTAGCAGCAAAAGAAGGAGACACAAAAGCTCAGGAGTTTTGCCACACGGTCATCAGCATGCTTGGTTGGAAGTGAAAGGCTCTGCATGGGATGCTCCAGCTGAACCCAACACCAGTCACACGCAGCTCTTGGATGCGGTTGGATTCATTTTAGCTTGTTTTCAGGTGCACATTTCCATGACCCAAGCACTGGCCTCTTGCAGCTGCCTTACTTTGTGCTCTGGGCACTTGTGGCAGATTTGTGCTCGTCTGCATAGGTCCCTGATGTGCCAGCTCCTGCTGGAGAGAGCTCTTGCACCGTGCCTGCTCGCTCTGCTCATCATCTGAGCCTGCATTTCACTTCATTCATAAAATCACTACAGCACTAATTCAGTTCAGACACTCCAGCTGGCTGCAGGCAGAGCCCACAGCAAGGCAAATCCTCACTCCTACAGGAAAATTAAGCAGATTGGGGAAGCCTTGCATCGCTTTAAAGTCACTGCCATTGCTGCACTCGTACGTGCATGCATACACTTGCACACATGCAGACACACACAATAAAGAGCTCATTATTCCAAGCAGCCATTCAAAGCACCTTACGGTCTAAGCAATTTTCTCAGCCATTCCTGCATTTTCTTCTATGTTATCAGCACACAGAGGCACCATGCACGTTCCAGTAGCTACACAGATAAAGGAATTCCTCCTGCTCAAACCTTGCTTTTAAATCCGGCAGATGAAATTTCCTACAAGAAACAAAGCAAAAGCGTATCTAGTAGTCTTAAAGCTGAAACTTAAAAAGAAAATTTAAAAAAAAAAAAAAAAAAAGGAGATTGAGAATCCTTCTTCATGGGAAGACAGCAACAGATCCCCGTGCTCTGTCGCATCTGGAAAGGCAGTGGCAGGAAGGGAGCGTGCTGCCTCTCCAAGTATGTTTGAAATCTGTGCGCTCTTAATACTCTCATTCTCCTCCCTTCACTCACGCCTGCTATTTCTGTTACTCGGTGACGTTAGGCATAGCGTGGCTTTGACTGCAGCCAGCAAAGAGCCTTTTTAAAGCAGCAGCATTTGGATAGCTGGGGCTTGCTGAGATTTCTCCCCTCACCTGGGGGATGCGAGGTGTCGGTGCTGTTTGTTGCAGGGCTGGGGACACAAAGAGCTGCTTTGCTCCTTCTCACGTCGCACAGAAGGACACAAGCATCCAACCCTGCGTGAGCAAAGCTGGTGTGCCTGTGCAGAGCAGCTGGGTTGGGGAGGGTTAAATTCCTGCAGGAGGGTCGGCTGCCCACGGAAACAGCCGAGCTCCTCTGTTCAGAGATCAATTCCAAAACGATGCCAAAGTTTATTTGGGTTGGATGGCGTATTCACAAATGAATCCAAGCGGTGGTATCACGCACGACAGCATCTGAGACATGTCAGGTTGGCAGTAACAAAATGCTGTCCAGGTGGTTTAGGGCTCCTTGCTTTTCTCCAGCGGTTCTCAAGGAAGGGAGACTGGGCAAGATCCACCAAACACCTCAAAAACTGCAGTGCAAGGAAGGGGCTGGAGTTGTGGAATGCTGAAGCTACGCTGGGGATTATTTTGCTAGCAGCTGAATATCGGGTTGGTTGCCTGCATGCCACAGGATTGCTCTTCCTCCTGGTTCCCTGATTTAGCCCCGTGAATCACAGGGAACTGCTTTCTATATGGGACATGAGGACCTGCCACCTTTCCCAGGATGGTTGCTGCTGGATGTGGCTGTGGGATGTGCCCACTGTGCCCACTGTGTATTGGAAACTGAGAGCAGTTTCTTCCTCTGACTCCCTCTCTGGGTGTCAGTCTGGGTGCTTTCAGTGCATCTTGTGTCCAAGGTCTTGGCTTCTTGTAGCATGAATCTGATTTGGAAGAGTGCCCAGGTGACAGTGGTGGCATCTGGGAAGGGTGCTGAGCCTCTCTGAAATCCAGGCCTTTACACCTCGTGAGGACTTGGGTTCAGAGCAAATCCTTGTGGGGAGATTTGAGTTTGCAGTGAAAATAGATTTCACATTAGAGACTCTTACGAGGGTTGTCTGAGCCCTAAATCCTCACCTGAAACAGCCCAATAAAAGGGAGTTTTGCTCTGAAGGTTTGCTCTAACTTTGTACTCAGTGACTCTCTCCTAGAAAATCTTTGGAAAGGTATAAAGATAATTGATGAGGCACTCCTCTGTCACCAGGGTGCCTGTTGGGTGATTATTGACCAGGCAGAAGAGAGGGGAATGGAATGGGGAAAGCTTCTGGCCAACCCATCTCTATCCCGGATCTGTTATTCCCAACCTGGTAGTTCTTCTTGGCGTTCAGATCTTCACTAAAACATCACACTGGTGTGCTGGTTTATCAGAAACATCGGTGCCCCCAGGGCTGCCATTAGAGCAACCAGAGCTCCCCAGTGCTGGAAAACATCTGAGTGCTGTTGGAGTCATCAGAGGAGGTGCCTGGAGAGCAGTTTGAGAGCTGGTGTCAGGTTCACAGCCCTGGCTCAGCGGGCTGTTTGTGATCAGAGTTTTGCTTCTCCTCTTCCCCTTCTTTTCCTCATTTGTAAAACAGAGATCGTTGCGTCCTCTCATCTTCCGGTGCGTTGAGTTTCAAGGTTTTTCACATTTGTGAGATGTTTTTAGAGCTATAGGCAGGAATCCCAGCCAGTGGGATTGGTAACACAGCAAGGAACTGCAGAGCAAATATCAGACAGAGGTAGCAGCTCTCTGAGATACGGACCAGGTCTGTTTAACCATTCAGACAGCATCCACTGCCACAGGGCTCAAGTTCTGCATAGGGCCTTCGAAAGTGACTGCAGTGGTAGCAGTCATTATTATTCTAATAATAACAAGGAAAAAATTATCCATTTTCATCTTCAACATAAAAGTTTATGTCAGCGATGTCTGAGTTTGACTGTTTTGTCACTGGTTCAAACCTCACTGACTTGCATCTCTTGTAATCATAGAATTACAGAATGGTTGGAGTTGGAAGGGAACATAAAGGCCACCTGATCCCATCCTCTGCACTGAGCAGGGAAACCCACAGCTCCATCAGTGCTCACAGCACATCCCCTGACCTTGGCTGTCTGCAGGGATGGGGCACCACCACCACCTCTCTGGGCAACCTGTGCCACTGCCTCACTGCCTGTGGAGTAAAAAATGTCTTAATCCCCCCCTTTTTTGAAACCATTTCCCCTTGTCCTGTCACAACAGACCTTGCTAAAGAGTCGGTCCCTTTCTTTCTTATAGCCCCTTCTTGTTGCATTTAAATCCCTCTGTTCCCACTCTTACAGGCTGGGACACGTGTAAATGTGATGTTCACATTCCCAGCTGAGCTCCAACAGCTTTTTCAGTCTTCCTGTCTGTGCCCACCAGTGAAAGAGCCACTCAAAATTAGCCAACGCATTTGAGTTCTTTCAGTGTCTCATTTGAGACTTCACTGAAGTTTTTGGCATTTTGGTCTCCTTTCCTCCTGGTTTTCGTTGTTGGTTTTTTTTTTTTTGGTTTTTTTTTTTGCAATGTGAAATTTCAGTTGTACTTTCAGAGTCAGTATTGCTTTGCTCTTGGCAGCTCTGCATGAAAGTGAGACTCCGGGGGCTGCAATCACTGATTTGTTTGCACTCATCCAGGATCCCTTACACAGACATCATTACACATGACACCAGGCTGCAGTGCTCCCCAGAACAACATGGCCATGGGCTGCTCCCCACAGTGTGGGTTTTCCCTCAAGCCTCAGGTCCCTGTGTTTGAGGAAGCTGTATGTGATGGGGACTTGGTAATGTGTGGGCATAAAACCTTCTGCCAGCAGTGGGGCACAGCAGTGATGTGGTGTTTTGCACATAATGCTCATCCCATTTGGTGATGCGTGGCACAGCTGCACAGGGAGGTGGTGGAGTCACAATCAGTGGAGGTATTCAAGAAAAGGGTGGATGTTGCATTGAGTAACATGGCTTAGTGGGATGGTGGTGATGGGTTGATGGCTGGACTTCATGATCTTTTTGGTCTTTTCTACCTTAATGATTCAGTGATTCACAAATATCTGATGTAGTTGTTTATGGTAATAATACCAAAAGTCCTTGTGTGAAAGGAAACAAGAACCTATTTGCAATATATTTAACCTTGTCAGGTCTGCTTTGCCAAGTACGTTTGCCCTTCAGTGTGTCTACATGTGCAGCCCACACAACCATACCAAGCACTGTGATTGTCACCAGTTCCAGCACTGCTTTCTGGGATCTCCCCCTACCTGATTCCAGCTACATGCACGCATCGTAACTCACTTGTTCCACCTTTTGTATTTTTTCCAATCTCCTTGGTCTTCTGCCACTGTTAGAAACTCTCATGTAACTGCCTGTGTCCTGGATCTGAGATTTGTGAGGAAGACAAAGTACCCAGGACAAGCAGAGCACAGAGATAAGGTTGCACGCATTTTATACCAGTAGAGGAAATTGTGATCAGCGGTGGGTTTTTTTATTTATTATCTCACATCAGTAATTAATACAGCTGCTTGTGGATTTGTCTCAGCCAAGCGTGTCCCTGGCCAGACGCTGCTGTCTGCTGACAGCCCATGCAAAGTTGTAGGCTGGTCTCAGCTTCAGTCACTTTTTGGAGAGGTTTTAGCGGTGCTGAAGCTGTTTCAGAAGCGTTACAGCAATTTTGGCAGTGCTTGTTGCTGGCTGCCACTTCTGCAAAGGAGCTGGTAGCTTTTCTGACAGCCTTTTGCACTACGCAGCGTGGCTCGTGTGTCATTTACTTGGCTGTCTCGTTAAGCTTTTTCATCAGAGCTGCAGAGGGGGTGGGTGCTTGGGGCAGGCAGGGAGAGCATGGCAGCTCGGGGAGAACCTCTGCAGCACAGAATGGGGTTTGGGCTCCGTACAGTTCACATATCTCTCTGCACCAATTATAATCTGATCATCATTGTAACAGCATTTTGAGAGTCACTGGGGTAGGAGAACACGGAATCTTTATTCTCTTTATTTGTATGCACTCAAGATTAGGAAACAACTGCAATGGAATTCTGGAAATCCTCGAAAGAATCACCAGAAAAACCCTGACAAAATCAGCCATGCTCAGAGAAAGCCCTTCTGTGGACCAAAACCCAATGTTATGTTAAAAACAAAAGTTTCTTCCCATTGTTCACCATCACTTGTATCTTGCCCAGCACCTCTCAGTCCCAGCCTGCATGGCCATGCTGTTGGCACTGCTGCTTTGTGGGTTGGCTCTGCATCTTCAGGTGTCCTTTTCCTTCCTCCACTACCCTGCTCCCTCCTGGGTGCTGGTCCACGTTTCTCCTCATAACTGGGAACTAGAAAGGATTTGGGGAGATTTTCCTGAGGACAGAAAGCATTTGTGTCACCATTGCAGTGAGACAGTCCCTTACTGTGGGTTCTGGTGTGTCACTGAGATGGGGTACGTGTGGAAGTGATGGACCCAGCAGAGCACAAGGAGGGCAGCTTTGTGGCTGCTGGCACAGCAACAGGAAAGGCTGTCGTGTTTATTCTGTTATCATTTTGGTGAGAAGGATGTGACGTTTATTGAGCCAAGGGCATTTTACACCGGAGGGAAATTCTCCTGGAAATGCACCAGTGGTGACGAGGATAATTCCCTGGCAGAAAGCAGAAGGAAGATGCCTGGTTTCACTCTTGGAGAGTGTGTATATTGCTTTGAAATACTTTCCTCTGCCATGTTCTGATCCAGTGTAACACTCTGCTTAATGGAGGCAGCAAATCCAAGGCACTGGGGACTTGGGGATGAGATAGTTGAGCACGGCCCCCAGCACTGACCAGAGCTGAAGTGAAGTTCTGCAGGGGGAATTCTGCCCGGCTGCAGCCTCAGCAATGCATTTCTGTCCCATTGCATCCACTGGTTCTGCATAACTCTCACCTCAACTCACCTCTGTGTGCTTGATGACAGCATCCTTCCTGGATGGCCTCACTGCTGCGCTTATCTCTCCTGATTTCCCAGTGTGGGCTGAGCCCAGCTGCACCCTATCGTGGGAAATCTTAGGACAGCAACAGCAAAAAAAGTCATTGTGAAGCTGCCACTGCCAAACTGCTGCATAAAGTTCCCCGGTGGCTTCAGAACATTTTAATTGTCTTTTTACGGCACATTTGGGGGCATTGTGAAATGTTTATTGTTTGAGACACTGTGTTCTCTTATGGGCTGGGGAACCGCCTCCGAAATGTGCTGCTGGGGGCTGTGCATGGCTGGAGGGGGCTGTGTTCTCAAGTTTGGGCTGTGATGTCAGAACCACAGCTGCTCTGTGGCTGAGTCCAAGGGAGAAGCATCCCTTGCACATCCCTTGTTTTTCAAAGCATAGATGCCAGAGAATGCAAACACCAGCATAGAAAAAGAAGGATTCAAAGAAAACCACTCCATGCAGAACTCCATGCAGAGCTCATCAGAGGCTGAAGTGCCCTTCTGTGCCCGCAGAGCCAGAGCACGTTGCCTCCCTGTTCCCATCAGGGTGATGTGTGATGTGATTTCTGGCTGCGTGATGGAGCTGTCGTGGCCGAGGGCAGCTGTTACAGCTGCACCTGCACTGTCTCCTGTGCTGCCCTCAGGTTTTGGGTCCTGCCTCACGCTATTAAGTTGGATTTGATGATCCTTATGGGTCCCTTTCAACTCGAGATATCCTATGATAATGGGTCAGTGCTTTCCCAGTCCAACTCCCAGCACCCCGTGATTTCTCGTTAGCCCACAGTCCAGCTCCTCCCGGGTTCCCAGCACTGTTCTTATGACCTATTTAGAATACAATTTTTCTTTGAGCAGCCAGAAATCCAGATGGGCTCATGGGGCTGGGGCTGGCAGGATGCTTTTTAGCCACTTTCTGCTTTGCATGTCGTCTGTGTCCCACACAAATGAGAGATACTGGGTACCTGCTGCACAGGATGATGGAGGGTCTGAGTGGGATTCAGCCAGTTCTACCAGCCTGCCTTAATGGTGTGTGATTCAGTGCGATAGGCATTGCACAGTGTTTTGCAAAAAGGCTTTTGGTGACCTGTGCTGGGACACTGCCCAGGTCAGTGCAGGAATTGGTGCTGCTGAACATCTGGCCATGCCTCCTTGCAGCAGAGCAGGAGCCTCACATGCCTCAGTTGTGCCCAGCAAACAGTGGGATCTGGCAGCACATTGCTTAATCAGAGAGGGGGATCTCTCTGCCTTTGCAACCCATGCCAGATGGCAGCTCACTTCCAAACTTGTTTGTCTCACACTTGCTGGCCCTTCTCATGAGCTGCTCCTTGCAGCTGGCTTGGCTGTGCCTGAGGCACACAGTGCAGGGACTCGCTTGACTGCTTTAATTGTCTCAAATTAATTACATCTCTGTGAATTATATAAGAGTGACATTTTTAGGGAACTAAAGGCCCTGTCTCGATGATAAGGATAAACTAATGCTGTTTGCATCTCAACCAAGCGATTCAGACTCTCCTTGGCTGGGTTTGGTTCTTCATTTTAGGGTCTTGCTTCTCCATCACTGTGCCCATTTCTCAGTTCTAAACAAGAGATGCCATACTGGTGTAGGTAGTTTGAGTTCAAACCCCCTCTGTCATGCATATCTGATTTATTTATGGTGTCCAAAAGAAGTCTTCCCAGAGACCCTATAGCACAGTGCAGCAGTGCCTCCAGCTCCTGTGTGTTCTTCCATCCTGATCTGATGGGTAGGATGGCATTTTGCTGACTGTGAGACATTCACTGCCAACCAATGGATGCCCAAGCACTGAAATGCTTTGTTAATTTTTAGATAATTATTTCCTCTGTTACACATCACAGTTAATGCTGGAGCTCTTTCATCCTCTGGTTTCTTTATGGCTTTTTAGTGAACACAGTTTGAAAATGCATCTTTGGAATAGGCTCAGACATGAAGGATGTAGTTGAGTGTATTTATTTTCCTTCATTGGTTGCATCACCTTTAACTCATAGACAGAAATCTGTGCTTTAAGCAGAAGGACATTTGGTGCACTATGCTGATTTAAGAACACTCAGGTTAGGAAATATGGAAATGTCAGGTCAAGGCTGCTGACCTCAGGTCCATTTTGGGGGTGGGAAAGGAGCTGTTAAATATAGCAGAGTTCTCTTTGACTCCTGTGGCTGTTCATACAGAACCCCTGGGGGTTTTGAGGAGGGTTGAAAGAAAAGGAACAATGGGCAGGAGGAACAATTATAACAATTATGCACTGTACAGATAATACTCTTTCCTGCTAGTACAGGTTGTGCCCAGAGCTCCCGCTGCTCCCGGCTGCTGCCTGTTTAATAGCCATTTGTTTGCTGATCATAAATCTTGTACATCTGATTGTTTCTGCTTTTACATATCCATCTTAGAAGCATTTTTGGAGGTTTTTTTCTTTTCTTTTTTTTTTTTTTTTTTTTTTTTTTTTTCTCATTGTGGGCCTGGAAAACTCCTTGCAGAGGCGGTCAGTGCTAATTGGTGGTGTTTAAGCTCAGTGAGTGGCCAGCTGTGGTGAGAGGCAGCTCAGTATATCTCCTTCACCTACAGTTAGGGATTGAACTATGAAGAAACAGCATTGGAGTTAGCTGAGCAATTCCAGGCTTTGGGAAGCTGCTGAAGGAGAAGCAGGAAGAGTGAGAGGCAAGAGGAGCGGTAAGGAAGGAGCAGGAGTGTGCTGAAGCTGTAAGTTCTGTTATTCCAGAAGGGAGGTTTTGCTGCATGTTCTGTTTGTGCCCAGGGGGTGGCAGAAACCAGAGAGGAGTCCTGATGGTGTATGGAAACTGGGGTTGGTTCTTGAGCTCTCTGCAAAGTTCAGGCTGTGAAGCTGTCCTCTGTTTCTTCCCAGTATTCTGCTCTCCAGTTTTGCATAGAGAATAATCTTGCTCTTGCTCTTGCTCTTGCTCCTACCTGCTCCCAGGTGACTACATTATGATGCATACGGTCTGAACAGTGCTAAAGCACTCTAAAGCTCTCTTTTTCCCCTTTTGAATCATCCTTTTGCTTTACATATTTTACTTTTGGTGGTGGTTCCTCCTACCCTTCTTCCTGGAGTAAGACAGAGCTGACCCTCCCTCCCAGCACGATGGTACTGGAACAGAAGGTGTCCAAATGTTGATGGCTCTCTCCTGCAAGAACGTCCTATGAGAACAGCTTTGCTGAGGCTAAAAGAATGAGTAAACTTGTAAAAACCCTGCTGCTAGAGCCAGCACTGAGCGTAGTGCTGGCTGCTCCCCAGAGCTGTAATTCACAGCTGAACAGCGCTGAGGTTTTCTACCTGGGGGAACTTCCAAGATTTCAGAACTTATGAAGTTGGGGGGAAAATAAGAAGGGGTGTTCTGCTGCTCTGAGCTGTCTCAAAGCTGGTGGCACATCCTCCAAAAATATTCCAGCTCTTGTGTGTCAGCAGCTCCTGACAGCTTCTCATCTTGCCTTGCACAACCCTTGCATTGTGCCAGACTTCTTCATCTCTCTCACTGCTCCATTCCTCTTTCAGCAGCTGCTGTGGGGGACCTGGTGGCTTGTAGGAGAGCACAGTAGAAGGTGAGAGTGCAAAGGAGCAGCGAGGTTGCAGAGTATCCCCCCACAGGAGGGGAATACTGAGAAAAAAGCAGCCTCTGGGAGCACTTCCCTGGGGTGAGATGCTGTTGGATTGGAGGCAGGCTGAAGCAGGGTGAGCGTTTCTCAGAACACTGCTGCTATGGGCAGGCTGCTCACAAGGCAAAAATAGCCGAGCTGGGCAACGTGATACTTTGGCATCGACAGCTTGTGCATTGTAGGCTTGGAGGCAGCCAGCCCCTCTGACCTGTGGTTCAGTCTTGCTTTGTTCTGATGCTCGCTTTCAACAGCGTGAGCTCCCAGCCATGGGGAGCATAACCAGCCCCAATTCCCCTGCAGCTGTGCAGGGGTTGAGCTGTGACTGCATCTCCCATAATCATTCTGTGTTGCTCAGGTCCAAGAGTGCAGGTCTCAGCTGTGTGCATACGGAGTAACAGCTAATTCTTCATGAACAACTCTGCTGATTACTTATAGGTATGAAGTTCAGCCCATGAGCAGGACATGTGGGCGCTCGGCTGTCAGCATGTGGTGCAAATTCTCTTCTGTTCCTCGTGCAGCAGCTAAAAGCAAGCCAAAGCTGCCAGCCGTTACCAGTGGGTTGGATGCTTTCTTTGTTAAATTACTGCATAGCAACCCACCACCATCATATGACTGATGTTACTTCCCAGTCTGATGTCCTTCCTGCAGTTACACCTCAGTCCCTGAAGCAGAGCAGTCCCCCCACATCTCCTGCTCCTCTCCTTGCCTTGCTCCCTGCAACACACAGCATAAAGATGATGACTGCCCGGCTTGCTCTGTGCTTTCCAGCTCTGAGGCTCTTAGCACTCCCACCAAGTGAATCACTGACTTGTGCACCTCCTCTGAAATCTCAGCCTCCTCCAAGGCTCTTTTAATAAAACAGATGAGAGATGTCAGAGCAAAGGCTTTTCCTCTTGAAAAATGAGGTTCCGCTGATATTTTCTGTAGTAAACATTTCTTGACACGAGGGATTCTTTAAAGCTTCTTTTCCAATTGCTTTCCTCTGTGCTCCATCCAGCTGCTTCTCCACTTGGAAGCATGGATGAGGCTGGATCTAGCAAGTTTTTGGCTGGCTCCTATAGGGAAAGTGTCCTGGCACCATCCCAGCTGTGGGGAAGGTTTGAAAAGCCTGTGCCCTGCTGCCTCCTACCAGCAGAGGAAGAAGGAATAAAATGGGATTAAGAACAATTTCCTTTGTATTTCCAGTCAGCTTTGGTGCCATCTGTTGGGATTTAAGTTTATGGCTCTCATGGGGATGAATGGGGAAGGTGGATCCTGCCTTGATTTTTGTGTTGCCCCATCCTGGGTTTCTCATGCTGTGGGGCTGGCTGGGTGCAGTGGGGCTGCTCAAGCTCACTGCTTTTTGGTTCCGCAGCTCGTTGGGATGCAATAAGTGGGAAGGGAGGGCTCCTGTAGAGCCCTCTTCTATCTGCAGAATTGTGGGGGTTCTGTGAGCCCTCAGTTGATCCCTTCTTGGGGGAAGGACCCAGAGATGTTCCTTCTTGTTCATCTTGCCTTTCCCAGGGCAGATCCTTGAGGAGGGGGTAGCAGCCTTATTTAAGGCGATCGATACTTCAAATAATGTACCAGGGATTCAGCTGCAGGCTCTGTGGGCTGCACCTGGGCCTTATTCCTCTTTGGGGGAAATTAGAGGAGTGCGTAACTGCCTTCATTTTGTGAGAGACTGTGGAAGTTTGTCAGGTATGGAAGGCTGAAGTGTGGTTCTCTCCTTAGTGGGAATTGGGGGAGCTTGGCTGGATGTATCCTGCCCTGTGAAGCAAGGGTAGGGGAGGAGAAGCTGCTTGAACTGAAATACTGCGTTAGATCACAGACCTGCTCTGGGGATGGCTGGGGGTCTGTGAGCACCCTGCCTGCCACAGCAATTGCTCAGGGGAGGCTGTAGGGGTGAAAATCTGAGCAGTTCTTAGGACAAAGGTTGATTTTTATCTATGAAAGTGATGCTGTGATATCTGCCCTATCCCATACTGCTGTTGCATCCCATCTAAGAGACTAGCCTCAGTCTGGGTCAAATGCTTCCCTGCTCTTGCAGGCAGCCAGAGTCAGCTCGATGTGAGCTTGTTGCAGGGGCTGCGAACTCCCCAACTCTGCAGGCAGCGGCTGGGCTGCAGTGCTTCAATGCCTTTTCCCAGTGCAGGTAAGTTTTTCCTCTGAAGAACCAAATTGCTGCAGAGGAGGGCAGCTCCGTGCTCACAGTGTGGTGTCACATCCATCCATATCACACTGTGCACTGATCTCCATCCCGAGGGAGCCAGCTAGCAGCACCCAGACCTTGGGCTCTCACTGCAAAGGAAAACTGCTACTGGGAAGAGTGTGATCACAGTCACCCTCTGACCTACAAAGCACAGAGCTTGGAAAGCTCACTTGTCTGGAGCTCGTCTCTGGCTCTGTGGATCTTGGCGTGTTCTACTGAGTAATTCCCTTCTTTGTCTGGGAAACCTTAATCCAGCAGCATGGAGGAGTTTAATAGAGGTGGAGTAATTTTCTATTTTAGTGGGGTTTTTTTTTTAGGCTTTTCTATGCTATCAGCACGTACTCAATGCCTGGTTGGGCAGCTCTAATTTTCTCACTGTTTGCAGTACAGACCTGCAACTCAGTTCCTCCATCAGCAATGTTTTTTGCAGGATGAGAGGCAGCAGCTGTGCAGGATCCCTCAGATTTCATGGAGCTGCACATTGTCTCTCACCTGCCTTGCTGTGAGTTCCTGCCCACCCCATGCCTTGGCTGGGGGTAGAGTGATGTGACAGAGCTGCTGTTTGCTGATGTGTGTTGCATGAATTAGCACTGCCCCTCAAGCACCATCCACGGGCTGAATGGAGGATGTAAGTGTCCTTTTAGGCTGCTGTGGGCAGCCCACCCTTGTGGTCTGTTTTCTAATAGTGGTGGGTCAAGGCAGGTTTTGCCCCATGGTCAGGCATGGGGCAGAAGGCTAATGAGGATGGTGTCCATCATCACCTGTTCATTGCCACTGATGGATGCATGGGACAGAGCTTTCCAGAACAGCTGTAGGAAACTTCAGAGCAAGCAAGAAAAGGAGAGGCAAACTCTTGTAAGAATGAATTTCGTCTGTTAGGTTTTGGGATGCTTATTTATGTTTTGATTTTTATAATGCTGCCCCATCATCTCAGATGAAAGCCATCTCCAGCCACATCCACTGTCCCCACGTTGCTCTGTCTCTGGTGCTCTCACTTGCACATGGATGGTCTCTGGCTGTGGGACAGCTGCCTTGTCTCACAGCTCTGTTGGAGCACTCACAACAAAACTGAGTGGGAGCTATGAACTGCAAGATCCAAAATAAAGCAGTGACTTTCTCAACGAGAGGAAATCTGATCTGCTCAGACAACAATCGTGGAGGTTTCACTTTCCCAGGAAGGATCAGGGCTGGTTGCTGATTCCTCCTCCTTCCTGGAGCAAGTTCTTTTGACTCGGGCAAAGAAAGGGCCTTTTGGGTACCGAAGCCTCTGGGCTCTTCCCCCAGCTAAGAATCCCTCCAGCAGTACTGCTCCTCCCAAGAGGTGCCCTGGGGAAGGAGGAGCAAACTCTTATGTTCCTTCTGCAGTTGTCCCAGAGACATAAGGACAAGATATTTCATGCAAAGGCTGTAGCAAGCCCAATGGGCTTTCTGTCTTCCCAAGAGCTGCTGAAAGGAAAAGAACAAACAAACAAAAACCAAACATCCAGGCTGTGCTAAAAAGCCCTGAGGCTCTTCCCAGAGAAAGGAACTGGATCTCTGCTTCCCAGAGAAAGGAACTGGATCTCTGCTGTGGTTCATGATTTCTCTCTGCACCTCAGCTGTGGTGATGTCCCACCTCCGGTGCCTTTTGATCTTGGATGACATCTAATGAGATGGATGGCTGGATTCTGAATGTCCCAATGGAGATGGCAGGTGGGTGGCCTGGGGGATGACGAGTGGTCAAATCACTTTCCCACAGAGCTGTCAGCTTCCAGACAAATGTTGAGTCCTGGTATTATTATCCACCCTACCTGCTCTGTGGGCCTGAGATGAGCAGGGCCAAGAATAGAAAGAAGGCGATCTGCTTCCTTTGCTCCTCCTTAGAAGGAAGGCTACTCATAAATCTATCCTTTCTGTGCTTTCTGCTCGGTGATGAGTGCATTCCTCAAACCCAGCGGCCCTTTCCCTTTGGTTCCTGGGCCCTTCAAAGCTTATCTCAGAGGGATGTTCCGATGGAGTCATATTTGGCCATGCTCCTTATAGAGGGGTTACTAGATGAGCACAGGTGTGTTGCATTGTGCCTGTCATACTGTTGATAACTTCCTTCCCTGTTCTTCTTTCCCTTGCCTCTGAATTCTGGATGAAACAAACCTTTCAACTGCTTTAATTCAAAAAATGAGCCATTCTTCATAGATACAGCCACTTCTTGATGTTGTGTTGAGGGACATGGTCTACTGAGAACTGTTGGTGATAGGTGGATGGTTGGACTGGATGATCTTGTAGGTCTTTTCCAACCTCGGTGATTCTATAATTCTTCTTTTAAAGCCTCAGCTTTGGTCCAGAGGAACCCCTTAGAAGTCATGCTGCCTATCCCAAACCAGACAGTTGGGCAGAGCAGTCGTCACCCACAGTCACCTTTTCAGCCACTGTGATTTCATTTGTGTAACTCTGGGCGGGCTGTCACCTTCACTTATGTCTTTCATGACATTTATGTCCCTGCTGGGCTTCTGCTGGAGCTGCCAGTCGCTTTGAGCCTGGTTATGGCCATGAAAACTTTCAGGGCTGTTTTGGGCTCGGCTGTGCTGTGTGCAGGAACCCGGCTGAAGGAAGGAGGTGCTCTGTAGAGGGCTCAGATGGGGGAAGCCTGATGGAAGAAGGCTTTCCCCTGCGATTTGGGCACAGCCGAGCTGCGACCAGCCCACAGATGGGAGCAGAATCTGGGAAATGAGTGCTGCTATCCTGCCTGTGTCTGCTGTTGTCATGGCTGTTTGTTTGTTTGCTTGCAAAGGACCGAAGCAATGATTTTATTTTGGAAGTGATTCAATAAAGGCTAGTTTTAAAAATCTCTTATCGAGGTAGCAATTATCTTATTTCTTGCAGAAGATTAATGTTTACCAAGTTGTAAGGCAGTGATTTGGATCTCTTGTGGCTTCTGTGCTGATTTCTGATTTGTGTTTTTTCCCCTCGTGTTTCAGCACAGACACGGTAATGCTGCACAACAGAACTGCACACACGTGGGTCTCCCCTGTGTCTCAGGGTGACGTGGTGATGTGCTGCATTTCCTATCCGTGTTTCTTCCAGAACTGCCAGATGTGATCCCTGCTCATGGCGTCAGGTTTTGTTGGTTTTTCTCATGTTACTTATCTCTTTTTTTGTGTGTGTGTGACATTGGGAGCAAACAGTAGTTGGACATCTGGTTTCTGAGGGGGTGTGGGGTGCAGCTTTTGTTTCTTCCAGAGCAAGGAAATGAAGGCTGCTACTTCTGTTTGGCAGCGGGAGGAGGGATGGTGACGCAAATGATGCATATACTGAATGGAGCCCTTTTGCTGAAGGACATACAAAAGCAAAATACAGAAAGATATAATGAAATTTCTAAATCAAATTGAACATAACCACATAGCTGGCCTCCAAGCTGATTTCTCCTGGCTTCCTTTGCCTGTATAACCCTGCCTACCTTTCTGCACTGTTTGCAAAACAGGACGCAGCCCCACGTTGCTTTTCCCCTTTTCTTGTGGAGGAACTGGGGATGTTCTGGGGGCTGAGGTGTGGGCTGGGGTTAGGTTTCCCCTTTTCTCTCCCAGGCACTGAGGTCGGTGTGCTGTGAGCTGCTGTTAGCAGTAGCTCTGGGTCCTGGAGAGCAGCAATGTTCTGTGCTGATGTATGTTGGCAGGTCCCTCCTTGTAGCTCCCACCTGGGTATAGAACAGCACGTTCATTTGCTGCCACTTGCGTGCAGGACCTCTCCTGTAGGCATGAAGTCTGCTCCTCAGTCAGCTTGCCAAGAATTCGTTTGGACTTTGAGGTGCTGCGGTTGGGAATGGGCTGCGTGGATCTCTCCATTCCTTTGTGGTTCTGAGCAGTCACGGTTGGTGCTCCTGCACAGGGCCTGCGGTGTGCTGTGGGGCTTTTTCTGTAACGCTCCTTCATCTGCCCACGCTGCTCAGAAGGCCTTTGTGGTGGCTGCCCTAAAGAAGGCAAAATAAATCTGTCGAAATGCAGCGTCCAGGGAGCTGAGTTTCTTCTGGCAGGTTGAACACGGGCAGTGTTGTTGGCAATGGCTTTCCTTATCCCATATGCTGGGGGGTTCCCTGCCTGTAGCAGGGCCACCTTCCTGCCCTGTGCCCACCCACGATTCGGTGCTGTTCAGAGATGCTGGAGGCCTTACATCTTTGCCTGCTGCATTGCTGTGTCCTGATGCATGAGCAGCTTGAGAGAAGAGGGATGGAGCTGGGGTTACTCCTGATATTGGAGGCAGTCACTCCTGCTGTGAGCTTGGTGGGGTTACAGAGCTCTCTCGTCAGCCCCATAAAAAGAAACAAGGTTTTGTATGGAAAGTTATTATTGTTCTCTGAAATAGGCAGGTTTGGGGGCACACAAAGCCTTCCTAAGGATTGAAAAATGCCCTGTTCCTGTTGTTTCAAAGCCCTTGTCTGAGAAGATGTGTAATTTCAGGAAGTACAGAGCTAATTATTTTCATTCACATTACTGTAATGTTTTCAGGAACAAAAATTTAAACTGGTTTTCAAGATTAATATTATTAGTCTAGAAAAAATGTCTGAAGTTAGAAAAGTTTTCAACCCAGGAACTGGCCTCGTGCTGGCTTTCTCTAATTACTCTGCCTGTTGGTATTCCCCTAGAGCCCAGCACCAGGAATCCTCACATAATAGGATGCAGATAGGTTTGAGCTGCTCCATGGGGAGGGCTGGGACAGGAAGGGATGAGTTCCATCTGACAAGCCATAGAGATGTTTGTAGCTGCTGGAAATTGTGCTGCTTCTCCAGGAGCCTGGTTGTGTACTGCTGCCCTGAGTGCGGTCTGCAGGGTCATCATTTAACAACCTGGGCACACAGCAGAGGTCAGGAGTCTGTAGTCAGTGAGCACATTCTTCAGGATACTGCTGGAGAGTGGGAGCAGAGGTTGCAGTAAATGCTGGGGGGGACTGCCAAGGTCAGGAATGCTGTCTGAAGGCCCACTCCTGGCCA
Organism: Phasianus colchicus; assembly: GCF_987193195.1. Taxonomy (NCBI): domain Eukaryota; kingdom Metazoa; phylum Chordata; class Aves; order Galliformes; family Phasianidae; genus Phasianus; species Phasianus colchicus. Next base: position 4,001,307 of record NC_143455.1, read on the forward strand.
GCAGGTCTGGCTCTGGGTGAGCTGGAGCTGCTCTCCATGTGTGCTGGGATAGCTTTGTGAGTCCCTGCCAGCACAGAGCCCATGAGCCTTGTCACTGCCTGCGCCAGGCAGCCCTGCTGGTCAGTTTGATGTTACATCCCTGCTCTCAGGCTGTGAGTTTTCTACTCGCAACTGCCAAAAGTTCACTTTTCTGCAGGGAGTGGGGGTAGTGAGGAGAATGCCTCAAGTTTTAGACCAAACCAGCAAGTACAGAATTCCATTCAGCCTATCTCAAGAGCTGTTTATGTATTGAAGCCACTGGGGAGACCTTTAGAAAGCACACAAGGCAACAAAACAAACATGGAAATAATAGCTGTTTTTCCCCAGTGATATCTACCACCCAAAAAGGATGCTCTGGTTCAGAGTGTGGCCCCTCCAACTGGGGAGGTGCAGAGTAAATCCGAGCTGTTTGCAGCAGAGCTGCTCATGTTTCCACTGAGGGCTGACTTTGATTTCAGCTCCTGTTTTCCCTGGAAAGCAAAGAGTCTTGTTTCTCTTGGATATAATAGGTTTAGGGAATGCCAGAAGGTTTCTCATTTCATGGTTGTCTGGCTTCTAGGCATGTGAGCAACACTGTTGCTCAGAGGCTGTTCTGCTGCAGCTGAGGACTGGAGCCCATCATGCTGGCTGAGCTCTGGAAGCATTTTGTGGCTCTGCCATGGGGAAGCAGAGCCTCTGACCCTCATCCCCTCTTCATGTTGGTCATCACAATCCTGCTTGTTATATTCAGGAGGTGATGCTTAGCATCTGTCTGTTTCCAAAGCAGCACAGTCTGAGGGGAGGCTGCAGTGTGTTGCATTGATGGGAATTCTGTACACCTGGCTGTGACTGAAATGGATGCAGTCTGAGGAATCAGCACCTATTAGCTTTAGAATTAAAGGGTAATAAACTTGTATAGGGATGTAAGACTTGTTGTGATTCATGGCATTTTTTGTATTGCAGTATCATGTCAGGTCCCTGGCTGCAATTGGGATCTTCTTAAAAAGACCACGCAGAGCACAGTGTAATGAGAAATGATTGAGACCATGCAGGACTTCCTGAGCAGGGCATCTGAGAGGCAGAATCACTTCTGAGAAAAGGCGAAACCATGTGGATGTAATGCTGACCTCCTGGAAGACAGCACAAATATGTGTAGTTTAAAGGCATTGTTTGTGTGGTTGCATCTCTCTGTGTGCTCTGCCATCTGTTTGGTGGCCAGCAAACCTGGTCCTTTGGGGGATGTACTGAAAGAGAATGTCAGTGTGTTATTGGCTGTCCTCATGCAGTGGTCTCATCCTGCTGTATGCACAGAGGGGAATCATAGAATCACAGAATGCCCTGGGTTGAAAAGGACCACAATGCATGGCCATGCTTTCTTAAACACTATCACTGCTTCCTGAGAAACAGTGAAAAGGGATCATGAAGCCATGGGAATCTCTAAAACCTCAGAAATGTTTTTGTGAGCAGTTAGTAAATGCAAGAGATGACGAAGTAAACCTTCATTTTTTTCCTTTCTTGCTCTTTCTGGTGAGGCAGCCTTTGCTTGTAAGGATGGGAATTCATCTGCTCTGAAATTTATGGCTTCTGTGTCTTTATTTTCATGAACTGTGGGTACTTTTCATGAGCTGCATGAATGAACGAGGAGCAACCATTGCTCCTAATGTGAGTTCTTGGAGTTCAGCATCCCCAGTGAGATGCAACCTTCTACACAGGCTTTTAGTTACCTTGTAATGCTCAGCCCAGAAGATCCCATCAAGAAGATCCCAATTCAAGATGTGCACTCTACTGAAGGACACCTTGATGCAAAGCCCTTTTGGCCCTGCAGGCTGAGGATGTGCCCCAACAAGGGGGGGAGAAGCTTCCAGCTTTTTTTCCCCACACTCCTCTCCTAGGTCAGGACCATCTATAAAATAACTGCTAAGTGATGGGAAAACACCTGGAATGAAAGAGCAGTTACAGATAACAGTTCTTTATTGGTGTCACTTCCTTATTTTGGAGACATTCTGTTAATGATTTTATGCACTTTATTCTTTTTTTTTTTTTTTTTTTTTTTTTTTTTTTTTATCTCCAACTGTCTTTAATTGTGTTTAGTCAAGCTGCACTTATCTATATCACTAACAACACCATCTTCCCTTCCCTAGGCTGAGGCCCTAAGCTGTATGGGCTGCAGCTTTTCTGTCTCCAGCATTACTCCTGTAGAAAGATTTGTTTCAAAAACCAGCCTGACAGTGGGGATTTGATGCCACTTTTCCATGCAGGTGCCTCACTGATATTGTGATCAGCTGCATTTGGCTTGGCACTTCTGAGAATCATTAACTTCAGCAGGTGAGCTCTTTCCTTAGACACCTTGTATTTTAGGGAACATGTGTACACTCCCACACTGCCCACCATATTATAGAATCATATATAGAACCATAGAATGGCTTGGGTTGGAAGGGACCTCAAGGATCACCAAGCTCTGACTCCTCTGCCACAGGCAGGACCACCAACCTCCATATCTAATACTAGACCAGGCAGCCCAGGGCCCCATCCAACCTGGCCTTGAACACCTCCAGGAATGGGGCATCCACAACCTCTCTGGGTCCCTTCTTAGCCCTTGTTTTATTTACAGATACATTTCTACTCTTCTATTGTAGAATTGCTGGGGGAACAATGGAGCTTTGGGCTCCAGCAGAACACTGTCATTGGTTTGTGATTGCAGAATTGGTTGGGCTCCTCTCTCTGAATGCAACAAAGGCTTCTGTTGGGTGCCAACTGATTGCATGGCATGCTGTGGCTGTGGTTGAGTGGATTGTGCTCCAGCCTTGGAGTCTTAAAACTCAACCACAGATCTATCTCTTTATCTTGAGCACCCCTGAGAAATGCATTACTTGCAGCTTCCTGCCTCTGCTACCCTCTGAGCACTGCCAAAAGGAAGGGAATTGAGGAAAGCGTTCTTGCTGAGCATAGTTTCCTTAACGGCTGATACAGGAAGTCTGAAAGTTTGTTTATTTTTTGTTTGTTTGTTTTCCTTGCAAAAGGGATGTCTAATTCAATTTCTTTCCTGTAGGGCACCAGGGAAACTCATCCTGTTTGGGATCATGAAGATGGAATCAGGTGCATGCAGAAAATGCTGCTCATTTCCCTCCTCCTGCGCTTCTGAGAACAGTTTTTGAGCTCATGGCTCTTGCTAACTGTCACTTTGCTCTCCTGTCAGAAAAGAGTTTGTGGAGCAGTCTTGGCTGAGGAGACTTTAAGTCTCGATCCTCTTTGTAAATGAAAGCAAAACAAATCAGAAGGGTAGAGTATTACTCTTTCATTTTATTTTTTGGGGGAGTGTTTTTTTTTTTTTTTTTTTTTGCTTTGCTTTGTTTTGTAAAACAGGAAGTTTAGACAAAATTGCACTTAAATGTGACTGGTCTCTTCCATTTGCCTTGTTTTGAGCGTTCTTGCCTACCTGCCTGATAGGAGCCAAGATGGGCACCTTGATACTAATTCATAGAATCATTTGAGTTGGAAGGGACTTTTAAAGGCTGTCAGATCCCACCCCTGCACTGAGCAGGGCACCCACAGCTCCATCAGTGCTCACAGCCCATCCCCTGATCTTGGTTATCTGCAAGAATGAGAAACCACCGCCTCTCTGGGCAACCTGTGCCACTGCCTCACTGCCAGTGGTGTAAAGCCTTCTTCTTTATATCCAGTCTAAATCTGCCCTCTGCACCCACTTGCAGTCAGGGATTGCCTGTAGCTTGGTGTTCCCAGAACTGATGTGCCTTCCCAGAAAATGCTTGAGGACTAATACTAAGGGACTGGTGTAGCTGGTGTCAGTGGGAAGCTGTGCACAAGCAGTGCCCTGTGGGCATGGCATGGGATACCCTGAGCTGCTGACATCACCACATCTAACAAGCCGCAGGGAAGGGGCAGGGTGAGATTAGATGATTAGATAGCAGAGACTGCGGAGGCTGTGCCTGGAGATGTGCCCTGGCTGCTGGGCTTTCTTGGCATAGGGGAAGAGCACTGCAGGCTCTTTTGTACTAGAGACCAAACTGATCCAAATCAGAGCATCAGAGGCCAAGTGGTGTTTAGTGCTCCCGCGTTCCAAATGTCCCCATGCTGTAGCAGATGTACATGTTCCCCTGTAATGCAAAGTGTCTAAGGAAGGAGCTCATCTCACTCAGACCCACAGGAATGGACCTATAGTGAAACGCTGCTGGGTGAAATGGGAAATACGAGGAGATTTCACTGCTAGTATAAGAAGTGCCTGTTCTCCCCAGGCCTCCTGGCCATGCTCTTACCTTCTCGGGTCAGCTGTTACCTTGGGCAGTGCTGGGGTCCCCTCGGACCCCCCCTCTCCCTTGCTGGCACAGTCCCAGCAGGTACCCAGCCCTGGGGGATCACGCTGTCAGCGCTGCCACTCCTGTGCAAAGCAGGATGGCCATCCAGTGGCTGATGTTGGGACTGCCCAGGAGCATCTTAGCCAGACCTTCTCCAGAAGGCGTGAGATGCCAGGCCTTACCTGTGGTTAGCAGCACGCATTGCAAAATTGCAGTGAGAAAGCTTTGTTGGGTCGTGCATGCTTTGGCACAGAATAAACCTTGATGGAGTATTTTTCTACTATATTTTTTTATATTGAAAACATATTGTCTGAATAGTTGGCCTTCCTGTCTGGAAATGGCTGGGTGCTGTGTGAACTACTGCCTCTGCTTGGGTTAGGATTGGTTCCTCATTCTGCAGACAGAGGATATTGTTCTTTCCTGATGTTTTTGTTTTCATCCAAACAAGTTGTAGGGACTTCTGAAAGCCTAGGAAATAACTTCTGATGGTGTGTTTTCTTAGTGATAAGCACAACCTGATTGTGTGCTAGGCTTTTACAGTCTCTTAACAGTGGTACATGTGAAAAGGTTGTAAACTAAGAGGGGAAATCTAGCTTAGATCTTGGAATGAAATTGCTTATTCAGAGAATGGTGAGGCTCTGGCATTGCTGCCCAAAGAAGCGAGGATGCCCCATCCCTGGAGGTGCCCAAGGCCATGGATAGACTCTGGGCAGCTGGATCTTCTGACCCTTTTTAGAAAGGAGGAAACAGATGAATGCCTTGCAAGCATATTTCTACAAGTATGTAGGAGTGAGCTTTTGGGCAGCTGCTTTTGAGATGGCATGTTAATGTTCTAAAATCCTCCCAGAACTAAGAAAGAAAGCAAAAATCTGAGACTGAGTGCCTTGAATTTATTGCTCTTCAAACATGGTCAGATAAACGTCCAATGGCAAAGTCTTTCTGCCTTCTTACTTGGAAAGAAACTGGGTGAAACTGGGTGGAAAGGGTCTCCCAGCAGCACCCAGCCCTGGGATGCTACAGGGACGGGGCAGCATCTCAGCACCACTACCCCAGGGTGTGCGATGCTTCCCCATTTGTGTCCTGATGTTTCTGTCCAGACCCTCCCTGGCTTCTTCCCCAGCTCCAGAAAGTCTCAGCTCAAGTGCTGCATGGCTTTTGCTTGTTCTCTCCGTGCTGTAAGAGATGATGGCACAGTGAGGTCCCAAGGCAGCACAGGCTTAGTTTCTGGGGTACAGTGTGAGTAGGGGACGCAGCTGTGCTCTGGTGCTGCCCTTTGTGTTTTATGGTCTGGCTGTGTAAACACTGCAGACAGCCACACATGTCTGATTAAAGCCCCATGGAAGGAGTGGTGTTTTTTCCACTTTAATTACACCTTTAGATTCTGATTGGTTCTCAGGGTGATGAACACTGAGCCAGAGGCTGCAGTGTTTAGAGCAGGCTGTGCTCTGAAGGCATGGACTGCAGGTGCTTCCAATTGGGAAAGACTTTGGAACATCTCAGTCTGTTTTCTCACTAGCCCCAGGTGCTGTAGATTTCTTCATACTCTGCAAAAGGGTGTGCAGTGGGTAAGGAGATGGCTGTGAGACGGCAGAGTACCCAGGTGGGGGGCTGCAGGGGCAAAGCTGGATGGCAACAGCCTGCATCAGGCCAGGTTTGCTCAATTTTAGATTCTTTTCTATGAGAAAAAGGACCAGTGTTATCAAGTCCGTCTTTGTCAGTGCTAGATCTGGATTTTTCTTTTTTAAAATTTGAGTTTACCTTCTGGGTTTAAGCAGACTTATGAGGAAACAACCACTACTGAGCAATAGCTGAAATAAAGCTTCTGCTGGTAGGAATGCAGCTGCTCTCACATGAGCATGCAGGTACTTGGTTGCAAGGAAAGCTGCAATGAAGTATTAGGGGAGTAGATCCCATAACAGTCACTCCAGCCCCCTTTTTTTCCCACCTATCTCCTAAATGTCACTTGGTGATTCAGCATCCCCTTTCTTCACATAATGATTATAGTCATAATAATCCAGGCTTGCAGTGTAACTCCCCTCTCCCTTTCTGCATATGGTCATCTCAAGCTGCTGTGCCAGCTGATGCTTAATTATCAACTCATTCAGATCAAGGCTTTATGATGTGTTTCCTCTCCTGCTTTCACTATGGGGTGGAGGTTAAGGGTTTGACCTTATTACACTGTAAGAGTATACAATATATTAATTTGTTTTGGCTGTATTTGCTCCCCCCAGCTCCATAGGAGGGATGAAAAACTTTCAGAAGAAAACCAACAATATTTGTTTGGCAAATACACGACCTGTAGATGCGTAATTGTTTTTCGTGACCTTAAAACTTCATGCCAATGATCTAAATCTGGTCGGTTGCACAAAAATGTGCATCTGCCAGCTCCAGCAAAAAGCTGTCCTTGGGGAAGTGATGCTAAGAGGGCTGAGGAGAGGAAGGTCCCCATTGGAGCATTGCAGAGCAGCTTGCAGGCAGTCCTGGTTGCACACATGGGAGCCTGGTGGCTGTGACTTGTTGCTTCCTAACCTGGAGCCTTTCACCCTTTGCAACTCACTGTGCTCCTGTTTGCCATCCTCGTCTCTACAGCTGATCTCAGCAGCTGTGATGGGATTATCTCATGATTATCTGCAGGTTGTGCATGGTGCCAGTGTGCATCTTTTGATCTGTAGTATCCAAGTCTCTATGAATTCATTTACCTTTGCTAGGGACAATAAGAGAAGGACTTGGTTTGCACTTCCAGTTTCACTGCGTAGTGAGGGAAAGCTGCATTTGTTCCTGGGCAGTGTGTGAGAGCACTGAGCGTACATAAGGCAAACTGTGATGGAGTTATTTCCTGGATCTTTCCTTTTTAGAGGGCTATGCAGAAAAGGAGATTTTATCCAGATAACACCTGCAGGCAGATATTATGTGGGTGGGATGGACGGTGCAGTGAAGAAGCACTTAAGAAAATTGGATGTTGTTGTGTAATGTGGGAGCACGTATCCTGCTGGGGAATGAAGCTGAAGGAGATGAAGGCTCTGGGGGCCCTGTTTCCATTCCTGATGGACTCTTTTACTTGTTGGTGTTTCGCTATCATTTTGTGATATGATTTTCAATAATTTCTGGGTTTGAACCAACTTCACGTTGCATTAAATGAACCCTGTATTATAGTTTGGATGTTTCTCAAGTGTTTCTAATTTTTCTCATGTACCGAAGTATTAAATAGCATAATTATTCGTGTGTGATTTTTTTTTGTGGAAAATCCCAAATTGGCTAACCTCATTCCTTCTCATTTTTCAAAAGCTTTGGGCTGTTTGGATTCATGCCTGCTGATTCCATCTTTCTGTCCAGTTTTTAGGTGTTTGTGTCTCCAGTGTGCTTTTCCAATCAGGGAAAGAAAATGAGCTCGAAACCATAACTCTGGTTGATTAGTAATTAGTTTTTGTTGGAGAATAAGATCATTTGTCTTGATGCCTGCTCTACTGAATTGGGCTGAATCCAGACATCTAGTTTATGTATAGGTGACTATCAGCCTTGTGAGTTAGTGTATCAGTGCATATCAGTAAGTGCATATCAGGTAGATGGGCTGGAGCATGTATTGGACTTATAGTGTTTGAGTTCCCATTGGCCATTTCCTCCATAAACAAAATCTGTACACACTGAATTTTAGCTTGTTCTCTATGTCCATCCTCATATCTTCTGATGTTGTGTTCCACTTTGTAGCTCAGTTCTACCTGCAGTTGTATTTCTAGCATACATATCGTAATCTCAATGTCTGTCTTGAATGGCTAATAGGGAACTGAGAGCTGGCAGCTGTGCAGAAGGGTGGTTGGACACTGTGTCAATAGCCTGTGCTGCCTCCCTTCTGTTCCCTTTTGGCAGAAGACTTCTGATCGTGCCTTCACAACAAGTGCATTTGGGCAATAGAGCTCTTTCATTTTAATAAATGAAAAGCTGGAGGCAGTAGTGGCTGCTTGAGATCTATGGCTATTCCTAAAGCAGGAAGGGAAAATGGAAGTCTACATTTTTGTTTCGTCCCTTCTTGGAAGCAGTCTTGGAGAATGCTGAGAATATGAGTTCTCTGAAGTTGCTCACTTGCAGTTTTTTTCTCTGAAACTTCAGTCTCTTCCATGTAGAGCAATTGGCAAGACTGACTAAAAAATAGTAGCAAGAATGTAAGCAACAAGTAAAATATGATGAATGACCAGCCTGAGGGGTCTGACTCATAGGTTGCCAGCATTTAGCTGTGCTTTGTGGGAAAGAAATTTATCTCCATAAATTGAAACAGATGGAAAGCCTTCAGTAAGTAAAAATCAATGTCAGATAACGTTGTGTGGCCCCCTCAGAGGGCTGCAGCTCAAAAGGAGGTGGGGAAAAACAAATCAGTTCCCTTAGCAAGAGACTTCAGTATGAAGAGGTCATCTGAGAACAACAGAAATCCATTTGGATGAATGGATCAAAGCCATCTTCTTGCCAGGGAAGGGAAGCTGTGCAGAAATGAGGAAGCCACAAGGGTGAGGGCTGTTGCCCTGCTCAGCAGCAGCCTCTATCTGCATCCTCCTCCTCACCTCCTATTTGGATACCAGAAAGGCATCCATCCAAAGGGGTGGCTTGGTGTCTCTCATTGGGAGAATGGCAGCAGTCAGATGGGTACCTGGAGGTGCCTTAGCGATGAGGTTTTGCCTGGAGGTAGTCCTTGAGTGAAGCATGGTGCAATTCACCTGATGTTTACTGTGAGGGAGGATGAAGCTCACTGTGCTGCTGTGAGAACTGTCACTTCTGCTCAGCCCAAAGTGGTTTGTGCTCTCAAGTTTTCATGCTCTGACAGATCATGCAAATAAAAATGCTGTTTAAAAAACCTTGGCACTACATTTGTCTAAATATGACCAACTCTCCAAACAAAACATCTTTAGCGCAACTCAGTCCTTCAGCCTGATTTAATTAGCTGCAATCCAATAACGAAGAATGAAATTCTTCTTTACTGAGTTGAATGTGTTCCATTTTAATTGCAGAGAATAGTTTCATCCACGTCAGACTCTTCCGATGTTTAGATGTTCAACTTTCCTGCTGTGAAAGGAAACGTGGAGGTGTTTTCCTTTTGTGGTGGATATATTGTTGTTGGCTTGTCTGTGCGCTGACACTCAGGTGCCTCATCAAAAAATAGTAACGAATAATGCATGTTTCAGGATTCCTTTCTCTATTTAACCAGGAGTTCATGGGGGAAACGATCTGTAGGGATTTTTCTCTGACTCTGAGTACAATGCCCTCTTGATAGCAGCTAGCTCACACAATCTGTCAGCTAGTAAAAGTGTTTCACCCACTGTTTCCTCCCTTAGGAACAATTTCCTCAGCTTCTTGGCAATTAGAAATAGAAAGCAAAGTAGCTTCCCTACCATCTGCGCAAGAATCTCGTTTATACGTTGATGTAAAGGTTAACCTTCTATGGAAATAAATATCACTTCTGATGTTCTCTGGTGAATCTTGCCTCAGAGGCAAGGTGGCTGTGCAATTACCTCATCACCTCCATTTGTGTATGCGGTCTCACGTCTCCCACACTGTTTGAATAAACAACCACGCTGATTCAGACTGGGAAGTATTGTGCTAATGGCAGCCCCATAAGAATTGCAGTTGGAAGGGATTACGGTTACTCACGTGATTACTCCAGTGTGACCTCAGAGCACAGTGTCCTTTGTCTGAGAAGAGTCTCCATACTCCATCTTTTCAAGCCATGATCTTGCTTGAGATGTAGCTGTTAGAGCAGATTACCTTGAGTGTGGTCATGCAGCATGTATGGGACAATCAGGGGATTGGGCCTAGCCGACATGGGTTTATGGAAGGCAGGTCTTCTATGACCAGTTGGCCCTTCTGTTGAGTGAGGGATATCTACCTAGACTTGAGTAAAGCCTTTGACTCTGCCTCCCACAATACTTTCCTGTAGTCCATGACTTGGACAGGTGTGCTCTTTGCTGGGTAAAGAACTGGCAGGAGGGCTGAGCCCAGAGAGTAGTGGTGAATGGAGTTACGTCCAGATGGTTACTGGTCATGAGTGGCGTTCCTTGGGTCAGTATTGGGACCTGTCCTGTTTAATATCTTTATTGATGACCTGGATGAGGGGATCGAGACCCCAGTAACCAGTTTGGTCTGGGTGGAAGGGCAGGAGGTGAGTGGGGCACAGAGCACAGTGTGGAGAGAGACCTGGGGCAAAGGGAATATCTTCTTTGATTTTTCTGCCTGACCTAGAATGATGTGTGGGACCTTCAGTGAGCCTTCCTGCAAGGTGACTGCTGGAGAGAACGTGTGAATCCCTAGTGGTTTCATGTCACAGGGCTGCCCCGGGGTTCTCTTGCTGGAGGGGCAAATGAGGTGCGGACTCGTTCACTGGTGCAGAACAAAAGGCATTTATTCTAAGTGCTTACCACCTTTTATACCTGCACAACACAACAGTTTTCCCGTGCAACCAAGTCTGGTTACATGTAAGGGCTAGGTGCCTTGTAGGTGTATACGTCTGGCTCAAGTTATTGTTGAGCTGTACCACTCATGAGCAATAGAATAACCTTCTTTATCCCACAGTGTCATGAAGATGCAGTGTGGTGTTCCTTGCCTCCCATGCTGGTGGATGCAATAGCCATTGAGGTATTTGGGCTACGTGAGGTGGATGGCTCCTATCTCCTCAGGGTTCTTAATACCTTGAATGAAGTAATGACAGTGTCTTAGAGAAACATGGGAACTTCTTATGTCACTGGACTGCGGCGCAACGCAGGAAATCAGAGAAGCAATAAAGATGTCTATCTTTTGTTGCAGGGCTGTGATAACTTTTTCTAATAGTTACATCCTTGTCGTGCAAATGCTTTTCTTATAATTGGCCAGATTAGTTAGATATGGTATACCCTTTGTAACTCTTGTTATGACTGTTGTATGACTCATATTTCACAGTTCCAGATGGTTTTTGTTGGCAGCAATTGGGAGGAAATGCTGTATCCAGCGACATCTGAAGAGATTTCTCAGGGCAACAGCTCCTCTAAAGCCCCAGTAATTGCGTCTGAGGTGTCCATACTGCAACCAGCAAGCCTTAATCACTGACCAGAGTTGGTGGAGCATGTAAAGAAGGATTCAGGAATCTGGATCTGCTGAGCTTCTGGCCTGCCTGAGGTGATGGCTTTGGCTTGTGAGCTGTTGTCCAGGCTGCCCCAGGAAGAGGTCTGTAGTGCCGGGGCAAAATCACAGACAGAACAGGCAGAAATCTGTGTGTGATCTCGGGTTGTTTCCTTAGTTTTGCTCCCTGAGGAGTACTTCCTGCAATCTGTCTTCATCTCTGTGTTCTCCACCAGGAGAACAAACACCAAGACCTGGCTGCTCACATGCCCAGGCTCTCCCATGTAGAGCAGTGCATCATGTCCTGCAGCAGGGAAGTTGTAGAGCAAGTAGAACAATGTGTGCACGTAAGCCTCACCTATACAGTTTTCAAGATTATAAATAGGTGAAAACTATTTTAAGTAACTGCTTCAGTAAGAATTGGCCCGTGCAAAGAGACAGGACAGCTGCTCTTGGATGCTTGTGTATGAGTCTCAGCAGACTTGGAAGCTATAGGGCAAATCTGCAGTCAGATGGTGCTGAGACTTAAAGGGCAGAAAGAAAATAAAGTAGAAAAGTCTGATCCAAAGCATCTAGGAATTTTGGAGAGGAAATTGTCCAGGACTAAAGCTAACACTTGGTGGAAAAAAAGAAGAAAGAAAATGTATATGTAAGAACAAATTGAAAAGAGATATGAATTCAACTTTGTGCATCATGGATTCTCAGCCAGAGCCAGAATAGCTGCCAGAAGTGGTAAGGGAAGTTTTTAAATGAAACAACTCCAGTTGAATGCCCTGAGCCTGGCACACAAGTGTGACAATAGACATTCTACCCAGTGTTGGAGCTGCAGTCCTACATGCGACTGTAAGAGCAAACTACATTGCTCACAGATGCTCCTCTAAACAGCAGCAGTTGTTTCACAGCCTGCAAAACAAGCTGAAGGCTGATCAGGTGAGCGATACCTGCTAAAAATTCCTGAAAGAGGCCTTCCAGAAAGAGGGCCCTTTTCCTAGAATACAGCTGGCAAATGCAATTAGCTTTTTATATGCCTATTTGTGAACTAGGTAATAGAAGCAGGGACAAAGTGCAAGCTCTGCCTTGAGCTAAGGAAATTACTTGCTCTTGCCGTAAGATACAGCCAAGTCAAGAGCAATGGCTTATGACTCTGTGGAACTGTGGCAGAAGAGGGAAAGAAATGAGGTCAGTTCTTCCTCAGTCATTCTCACTCCTGCTGTGACCTTTACTGCACAGGTCAGGATTTAAAACGTATGCTAATAATTTGTTTTGTTTCCTTCCTCCTAACCCACTGCCTGAAAAAGCAAGTCCTAAGATAAAAAGAGTTGTTATGGTGTAACTGTCAATGGACAAGGAAAAGCCACTATCTGGAACTCTGTAAAGCTTTTGGCATGGTCCCCCACAAAATCCTCTCTAAATTAGAAATATCTGGAGGTGGTGGGTGAGCCATTTGATGGTTGAGAAACTGGTTGTGAAACTGTTCCCAGAAAGCAGAGGTCTCAGAGACTCCGTGTCTGCTTGGAGACCAGTGACAAATGGTGTCCCTCTGGGGTTTGTCCTGGGACCAGTGCTCTTGGATACCATCACTGGTGATCAGTGGTGTCAGCTGTGGGAACTAGTGTCCCCCAGAGACACCTGGACAGACAGGAGCCCTGGGCCTAGGAGAAGTTTAACAAAGCCAAGCACAAGGTCTGACACTTGGGTCACAGCAATGCCCACTATCAAAGCCAGAGGATGGAAAAGGTTGTGCCCAAAAAGCCAACCATGTGGTCGCTCCAAAAGCAGCATGGCCAGCAGGTAAGAGAGTTGATCTTGCCCCTCTGCTCTGCACTGAGACCTCACCTGGAGCACTGCTGCTTGTTGGCAATGGAGGGATGTCCTGTCACTTATCCAACAGATTGGTTGTCTGCAAGTTGCATGGGCTTGGAGGACAAAACCATGTAAGGAACTTGAAAACTGTGCCTTAGATTGAAATTGTTGCATATGTGCAACAGTGTGCAGTGAGATGTGCAGTGAGATTGAGATTCTGGTGTTACATGTATATGAGGTTTGGTAAGTGGTGTAGCAAACACACAGCACAGTGTGACTTTATTTCCAAAAGATTTTGAGCCAGTAATGTCAGATGAGGTTTGGCAACCCACAAGAAGACATTAATTTCAAAAGCACTTTTCTTAAGTAAGAGGAGGCGAATTTCCTCACTAAGACGTAATAGCATTTTTCCTGTTATTCAGGTACTGAATTTTTGATGAAAAGATGCAACGAAAGCTCCATCTGTAAGGGAACTGAGTGTCAGGAAGGGCATTCTGAGAATAAACTTCTCAGAAGAGTTCTAGGATACTGAAGTTCTTTGTTCCTGAAATTGTAGTATAGGAAGTGTATATTTCCCCCGGATTTCTATTCCCCATGCTTGAATTAGATAATACAAACGTTTTGTACTTTTAATCGAGGCAAAAGAGACATAAATTTTTGAGTCAAATTGTCAGATTATTGCTATCTTTTACAGCAGCACTTGAACACAACTACTGTGTCAATGGGCTTAGCTTTGAGTGAAGAGTTTGGTCCTACCACAACCTCCCCACTCTGTTCTTCTGCAGAAGTACAGAAAATCCCAGCAGGTGGATTTGCTGCTGTGTTCCTTGGCTGTAGTTTGCTCCCTTGTGCTATTTGCATCTTAACTCTGGCCAAGGAAGGAAGTTTGGAAAGAAGCACGATGCTTGCTTTTAAAAGTTACAAAATAAAATAATAATAATAATAATAATAATAATAAAAGATTGTCCAGCAAATGAAAGGGTTCACTGTGAGCACATTTTCCTGGCTTTTTTTTTTTTTTTTTTTTTGTGTGTGTGTGTGTCCTTGTTCGCCTGCGGCCAGAATCAGTAGGTGATATAGCAGAGAAAGGGGCAGGGGTGAAATTCTGGAGTCCAAAAGGACATGTGTCCCAATGGAGGTGCCACGTGCTGTGCTGTGTGAGGCTGGTCCAGCTTTGAGTCAACTGAGGGCTGGGGTTGTCCTGAAACCTGTTTGTTTCAAAGTTCACCTGGCTCAAGGCTGTTTTTAGTTTCCCAATGAACTGATTGAGTTGATAGCTGTCCTGCCAGGTCTGCTTTTCTTCCACAGAGGTAAGTCACATCTCAGTAATGCCCGGGTTGTCTCTGGTGCAAAGTGTGATGGGTTGGCTTGGAGCTAAGCAGCTCCAACCTGCCAGCAGCAGCCCGTGAGTGTTAGAAACCTCTTTGTTGGGGTTCCGAGGGAGCTCTGACCATCCCTCACATGTGTGCACACCCAGTCTCACCTCAAGTATCTGTGCTCAGTTCTGGAGCCTCTCTGCTATGGCTGTGCTCAGACCAGGGACTGGGCAGAGGATGTGTGCCAGAGGGGCAAGGACAGCCTTGTGTCATCTGTCCGTGTGTCGTGGAACTTGGAGGAGCATTATGACATGGAGCACTTTCTGCGAAATATTTTTGACAGAAAACAATTCTGAGAAAGTAAGAAATAAGAGAAATGATAGTTTTCTTCTGTATTTTGGAATTAGGAAGAGCAGAGAAGTGGCGATTTGATTGTTCACTGTGAAAATTAAGGAACAACCCAAACCATTTCCTCTTGTTCACTCAATTCACATGGGTGTTTGGGCAAAGGCCCAAGAGTGACTCTTCATGAAGATGCCTGCTCCAATCTGCCATTGGGATCAGAAGACTTTTCACTGCAGGATGCAGGTTTGGCTGTCTCCTAGCTTGGTGTGGAGATGGGGCCCCACGGTTTTGAAGCCATCAGAGGTATTGCTTACCCTTCAGTACTGTGCAGTTAGTTCATCTCAGTTGTCTACACTGATGCAGCCGTGGGTTTGGCTCTCAGTTCCTCACTCAGCTCTATGGGTTCTCCTCCTTTGATGTCCATTCTGCCCTTTTGTCTCGATGTTACATTTAGTTGACTTTTGCTGGCTTCTTGAGGCAAAATTTGATTTGCCAGAGCAAAGATCCCAGCTTCCAGGATAAATCATGTGCCAGTGGGTGGATATCTTGTGTGTGCTAAAGCTCTTCAGGACCAGCACATACAACCTGGCTGCTAGCCAAGAAGGGTTGAACACGTGGAACCATTGGGTACAACTGGTGTTACATGTTTTTCTTTGAGAAAAGTGTTATTAGAAAGAAAATGGAGAGTCTTAGCCTGGAGAAAATGAAATAAGAAATGTGTAGAAATAAAGTAATGCAGAGCTTGGGCTCGATCTTTATGGGTCTCTTTGAACCCAGGATTTCCTAATGACTGATGTCTGGGAACAGTTTTATGTTACAAATCACAGAATCACAGAATTGCCAGGGTTGGAAGGGACCTCATGAATCATGAATCTCCAACCCCCCTGCCACATGCAGGGCCACCAACCTCCTCATTTAATGCTAGACCAGGCTACCCATCCAATCTGGCCTTGAACACCTCCAGGGACAGGGCATCCACAGCCTCTCTGGGCAGCTGTTCCAGCACCTCACCACTCTCTCTGTAAAGTATTTCCCCCTGACGTCCAACCTAAATCTCCCTTCCCTCAACTTAAAACCATTTCCCCTTGTCCTGCTGTTATCTACCCTTTCAAAGAGTTGATTCCCCTCCTGTTTGTAGGCTCCCTTTAGGTACTGAAAGGCTGCAATGAGGTCACCCCGCAGCCTTCTTTTCTCCAGGCTGAACAAGCCCAGCTCCTTCAGCCTGTCTTTGTAGGGGAGGTGCTCCAGTCCCCTGATCATCTTCGTGGCCCTCCTCTGGACCCTCTCCAACAGCTCTCTGTCTTTCTTGCACTGGGGGCTCCAGACCTGGACACAGTACTGCAAATGGGGCCTCATAAGAGCAGAGTAGAGGGGGACAATCACCTCCCTGTCCCTGCTGGCCACTCCTCTTCTGATGGAGCCCAGGATCCCATTTGCCCTCTGAGCCACAAAGGCACACTGCGTTAGCTCCTTATCACCTGTTTATAGGATGATGCTTTTTTTCTCTGCTGCAGATGACAAAAGCTGCAAGTGAAGGGAAGTCTGTTGTTTTTACCTTCTGGCAGACTCATGAGTGAGTCTCATGAACTCATGAGTGTAGGAAATCACTGTTTGATTAAAGATAATATTTTTCTGGGTCGAAAGTAATTCCTGGTTTCTCTCGTCACTACAAGACCCTGTGTGCTGCCTGGAAAATTAATCACATTTGTTAATGCTGCTATTTTTCTGGCTCCATTTCATTCAGTCTGTGTTTGAACAGGAAGATGCCAGTGCAAAGAGGTGTATTAGCTCAGCACTGCCAGAAAAACTAATGCTGTCATTCAGATTTGCTTGTCTCATTTCTAATTTGTAAAGTGGTATTTTGTTGATTTATTCTCTCCTTTAAATTTAAAGAAATCTGGTGGTTTACACTTAGCTCTCAAAATTTCAGTGTCACTATAGAGAAAGCTGCTTCTTTTGTCTTTGCTGGGATTGTGTGATTTAAAGATGCTTTATGGACACTCGTTCAGCACAAATAAATTGTGCTCTTCCTACTTTTCTTCCTTAAAAAATGTCTTCCTTATATCTCATATAAATCTGCCTTATAGTTTGAAACCACTTCCCCTTGTTCCTATCACACAGACCCTGCTAAAGAGTCTGTCCCTCTCCCTTGAGCAATTGAAAGGCTGCTAACGTGGAGGATATTGTCATATTTCTGCTTATTCATCTTTGGAAGCTGTGGCAGAGGCACTATGGATCCAATGCCATTTCATCTTTCCAGTACGCAGCAGATTGATTCCCTGGACTTATTCAAAAATAAGTGTTTGTCACGTCTGTATGGAAACACGCTACAGTCTGCAGACAAAACACGGGACGTGAGGTAGAGACGTACATCTGACATGGGGAAGCAACTAAACTGGTTCAGATGAGAGGAAGACTGGAACAGTCTGAACAAGAAAATCCTCCTGATATTTAAGAGCAGTTCATGCCTTGCCAAGAGAAATGAGCCTTGTTTTACCTGAGTTGCAATGAGTCTGGGCATTAGGGAGGTCTCTAATGGGCAGAGGGCTGTGCAGACTTGCTGCCCTCCCTCTGCTCCCAGCAGTGTGGCTGCAATGCCAGACAGAGTGACATCCACAAGCCTGGCACTGCATTAGGTGAGCTCTGCCAGGTTCCTGGCCCTGGCAGGGATGCCCTGCTCCAGCCCAGCTCCGTGCATCACTACTGCTGTGCACTGAGCCAGCATCAGGGCCCAGATATCTGTGCAGGGGGCAAAATCTGCACCTCGTAGGCAGGTTTTGGCAGTGATATGCCCTGCTGCAGGGATTTTCCTGTGTTTTATCTCGTGAACTTGCCTGGCTGGCATCGATCCCAGGCTCTATGTCCCACTTCCTGCCAGACTGAAAGTGAAATCGAGTTGCTTTTAAAAGCAGGGAAAACCAGCAGCACGCCTCTGTCTGCAGTGATTGGTGTCTCCTGCAGGGCTCTGGATGTGGAGCTGCATGTCCTGAGCACACAGACACTGCACAGGCTCAGGAGGGCTTCCTCGGACTCACACATCCTTCGAGGTATTTACACGGTGCTCTTCTGTAAGGTCCTGTCCTACAGCTGCTCTTTTTCCCTTACAAACTGTTGGTTTCCTCTTCTTAAGGAGGCAATTCAGAACAGGCACTAAAAGCATCTGTGGTGGGAGGGGAGCTATCAGTGTGGTTTGGGTTGTTCTCTGCATCATTCAGTGCATGCAACTTCAGTGACTGCCCTGTTCTTGTCACTGCAAAACCATGACAGCTTGATGAATTAGTGCAAATCTGTGTGAGTGACTGCAGGAGTTACAGAATAAATCTACCCCAGTATTTCCATCTTCACAGGATGCTAAATAATTTTCCCACATGTAGATAACTGTTATTTCTTGTCCTCATAGCTTCTTAGTGATTTTTTTTTTTTTCTAATACCCCTTTTCCAAAATTACCATCCTGTTGTTTGTATGGATAAAAGCCATTTGATGGGTGGGTTTTGCAGTAGGAACCTTTGCAACTCTCCCTCTTTTCAGCGAGAAGCAGCCCTGCATGCTGCTGCCTCTGCACCCCAAAAGGGACCTGTGGAGATCCTGGTGGCTTTGGCCACCAAACAAACAGAACCAAAACAGAAAGCATCAGGCAGTAAGGATATTGGTTTTTCATTTACAGAAATGAAATCAAGGAAAGAGTTGCTTCTACTCACCCCAATGTGCCACAAACAGCAGAAATTCTCAGTTGTGTTTCCCAGTGGTTAATTGTGAAAGTGTTTCATAAGAGGGATTCTGTAGAAGTATCCCCATTGTTTGTTGGTGCTGAGGGGGACAGATTGTGTTTGCAGACTAGCTCTGGCAATAGCTGTTTTGCCTCTTTCTCTGATTTTTCTCTTGTTTTTAATGTGTTGCAAAGGTTTGTTGAGTGGCATTCAGCAGATCAACCCATGAAGCTGGTACTTAAAACAATACTGCAGTTCTTTTGTGTAAAGTCCACTCTTCTTCCAGGAAACAGCTTCAAGTTAAAAGAAGAAGTATGTAGCATCTTAGGAAGTCCTGTTTCTGCTGTAGTTTCTTTACTTCTTTCAGCTCTATTGCTTTCTGCAAGCTGTTGGAAACTGAAATCCTCTCCCATGGGATACTAAGAGAACACAAAAGTTCTTTCTGAAACTTACAGTAACATATAAATCTGTTCTATATTGCATTACATCACCAGAACAGTTGGGCTCAACCACATGATCATATGCTGAAGAGCTCATTAAGCCATAAAACCTTGAGCTGCACGTCCATGTGAGAGAGTGAGGAGGGGCAGGGACACAGTGTTTACTGCTGCAGGAGAGGGTGATGATGTGTTGTGGTCAACTGGAGGGGAAAGAGCAGGGCAGCAACCATGTGAACATATGGGAGAAGGAAAAGTGCACTGTATTCCAACAGCTGTTTCTGAAACAAAGCCAGAATGCCTCGTTGGGGCTCTACTCACAGCTGATACTCAGTTCTTGATGCTAAAACTGGTACTGTGCTGCTTGGGCTGGACTGCATTTAGGGTTTGGCATTGCTTTGCCACAGATTCAGCAGTGAGAATTTGTACTGCCTTGAAGACGAAAGTGAGCAGAAAGAAAGCAACTTGATGAAAAATGTTTTCTGTGCCAAGGAAATGTTTAGTTTTAGATTCGAGCGCTTTCTTGCTGATGGAAGTTTAAAATTAATGGCAGAAACTGCAAAATCATGTATCTGCCTTAAGTGGTACTGGGGACGAGACAGAGAGAGCTGTTTGTTTTAGAAAAAAAGCAAGGAGGAAGAGAAGGAAGAAATCTTGATGAAGGAAAGAGAATGGGAGATGTGCTGCAAGCAGCACAGGAGGAAAGGAGAAAGGAGGAGGCAACAAAGAGGGAGAGAAAACTTTGGGAGGGACTGAAAACTTTGGGGAAAACAATGTTGTTTGCTGTCAGATCTGTGGGTAAACAACTGCCAGTCTGAGTTGAGCAAATGTTCCAAGGACAAAGTTGGTGACAGCCCCCCTCAGTGCCTGCAGAGCAGGAGGAGGCAGTCACAGCCGGCTCATGCTTTGCAGAAAGAGGATTTAGGGAGAGCAGTGTGAAACAGCACTGAATGATTTGGTCTCTGTGCTTGTTTGGTGCTCTGGATGTTTCTGGTGTCTGTGGGGCCAGGAGCAATCCCTGCAGATGGTGCATGGATGGAGCGGTGCTGCGTTGCATGGAGGAATTGCTCCCTTGTGTTATGCTGAGTGGGACAGGGTGGGCTGTGTTGTCTGCTGGCAGCTGTAGGGGCTTCCATAGGGCTGGGATGTCTCCTGCCCCATCTGCTCCTGGGGTCACAGTGGCACTCTGCAGCTCTCACCCAGCGCAGGGCGAGGGAGCTGAGCAGTTATTAATTCCTGCTGATGATGTAACGTGTAATTTGGAAATTCACCCATGGCAGTTCCCAGTTGGTGACCCATTAAGAAAATTATCTTAATGAAAACTTTTAATTAAAAGCTCTGAAGGGCAGAACAGTTAATGTTTGCCACCGCTCCCCTAGTGAGCAAACCTAGGTGAGTTTTCCAGGGGAATTACTTTTTTTTCTCCTTCAGAAAGTATAAGTTGTGTTTTATCTAAATCCACTTTCAGTGTCATTGGAATGACCCAGGATGTTTTTCTCACTCTTTATTAAGAAATACTACGGGTTTTATTTGCTTGAATTTTCATTTAGAAAACCTGATATCTGTTCAAATCAGAAATAAAAGCGATGTAACAGTAAATATTTCAAGTCAGGTCATGCAAAGCAGTCACTCACAACAGAGCATCTTTCCTACCTGTCTGGGTGTGTGTCTTTGGAAGTGGCAGCAAGTCATGGGGAGTGATTTGTTGTGTGTATTGCTGAGTGATGTGCATGGACCTGGAGCATCCTGGCCAGTAAGGTTGGGAGGGATTTATCCTCTTCTGCAATAGGACTTTGTGGCTTCTGCTGCTGCAGGGAATCCAGGGCTGGAAATGAGTGTCAGTGCCTTGCAGGATGCAATGACAGCTGAGCAGCACAAGCGTTTCTTTGCCTGAACTCCAGCTTTCGCAGCTTGAAGCTTCTCAGCACTTGGTCTGGAGGTTGTTTTCTTTTGACTGGGGAAAGATAAAGAAGCAATATAACAGCTGTTATTTGATGCACACAGGGAGATAACTCAGGACTGGGTCGGGTGACCCTGCTGGGATCACGGAGGTCCATCAGTGCTCAGTAGCCCAATGGGCTCTGCCTGCATCCTGTGGCTGTGCCTCCTGCTGCTGGCCCTGCCCACTCCACATGCAGGTGAGTCACCTTGTTGGACTCTTTGCCCTTCACAGTGCTGTAGTAGCTAGTAGTTATAAACATGCAAACTGTTGTTATGTCCAGCTGAAACTGAAACCATGCAACAACTGAGATAAGAAGAAGGGGAAGGTGGTTCACTGTTGCAACTGCTTCACTTGGGAAGAATGACTCTTTGAATCCATCTGAAGTCGGATGAGATTAGTCCTTTCTTAAAGGATTAGCTCTTTACCAAGAGAGCCCGAAAGACTCAAACTTCTCTACCAGCTCTCAATGCCCAGCACACTCCTGCACTTCAGCCAGGCTGAGCTGCTTGTCTGTGGAAGTGCTGCCAAACTGAATCTGTGGCACTGATTGTGGGGCACCACATCCAGCTGGAGTCTGGCAGCTCAGCTGTCAACATAGTCTTGGGACAATGATACCTGCTGGAGATAGACCTGGCCATAGGTTTGTGGAAGCATAGAAAACAAGGGGTGAATTATCACAGAATCATAGAATCACAGAATGGCCAGGGTTGGAAGGGACCTCAAGGATCATGAAGCTCCAACCCCCTGCCATATGTAGGGCCACCAACCTCCTCATTTAATGCTAGACCAGGCTGCCCAGGGCCCCATCCAATCTGGCCTTGAACACTTCCAAGGACAAGCCTCTCTGGGCAGCTGTTCCAGTACCTCACCACTCTCTCTGTAAAGAATTTCCCCCTGTCGTCCAACCTAAATCTCCCCTCCCTCAACTTAAAACCATTTCCCCTCATCCTTATCTGAGCCTGCCTGAGCAGAGGATCCCTTAGCTGAAGAGAGATGTCTCTCAACTCACTTCCCAGGCAACCAGCTTCCTAGTTCAAACCCTAATGGCAGCAGGACGGAGTAGTATCCTTTTTCTACTCCAAAAATTATTTGGGGAACTGGATCCAGTACCTACTAAAAATTTCCCATTGGCAGATATAGTGTCTTCTAAGCCACAAGTGGGTTTGTCCACCAGAACTCAACTCCCATTCTCCTAACTCTAGGAGTCTGGAAGAAAACTGATAGGAAATGGTTTTTTTCTTTGCTTTCTCCTGTAGGTATTGCTGTGCCCAGAGCTAACCTTGCTGAGGGGGCAGATGGCTCTTCCATCATCAATACCACTGTGACAGTCTACTACTGTAAATACTGTGGGGAAGAAAAATGCAAACCATCTGATTACGCAGACTTTGAAATAATCGGCAAAACAGAAAATGAGATGTTTTCAAATGAAAAGATTCAGCTGATGATCAACAAAACATACATTACTATGTGTTTTCTGCAAGAAAATGTGTATCATTACGGAGCTTATGCCATTTTCTGGGAGAAGGATGAGGGATTAGGAGAACCGTGTGCCATCCTGAAGTCTAGAGGTAAACTCAGCTGGAAGTCTTTGAGATACACCAAGAATCCCTGGTTTTGGCTTACAGCCCTTGGTTAAAAATCTTAGAAATGATCCGTATTTATAATTAACAATTTTACCTTTCAGATTCCCTTGAAGATAGGAGACACAGCATGACAGAAAAGGGAAGAATCTGCTGTGAAACACACACAGATCATACAAACCCTCACAATGTCCTGAAGTGCTACATTGCAGCGACAGAGAATACAGGTGACATCCTTGATTATGAAGATCTAGGTCAGTCTTTCCATCACATATTTGTCTGCCTTAAGTTTTGAGACAGTTTTGCTCAGACAGCTTGCTGCAGCCAGTATTAAAATAGCTGTCCAGATACGTGTATATTTAGGTTCATGTCTACTGAGGTCTTTGGAATCCTGGTCAAACTTCATGTTCTGAGTGGCGGCCTTTGAACTCATCACTGACGTAGCTGAACATCTTGTCCTTATCAAATCCCTGTATCTGAAACACACGCTATCCAGAACCACGCTGCTTTGAAAAATGTTTTTCCAGCATTTGCTTTCTACCTCTGTTTTTTAGCAAAACAACAGCCATCCAAACAAGTAAAACTGGCTAACTGTAAGATCACTGGAAGACTTCACAAAGCTATTCCTCACATTTTCAGTGTATGAGCTCTAATGCCTACTGTGCTTGATTATTTTGGATGATAGACATATCTGTCCTGGTGGGAAGTCAAGAGATTTTTTGAATGCTAATAGTCATTCTTTTGTTACAAGTATCTTCGTTAAGGTATCCAAAGCCATGGACCATTTGTTCTGTCCTTCATCAGTTCCATTTCCCATACCAGCCCTTACGGGCTGCATTGCAGGAGCACTATCCACAGTTCCTCCCAGCAGATGCTTATGAGGCAGGCTCCCATCCTGGCACACTTGTTGGATTCTTTTGGATTCATTTTCTTCTGCTCTGCAGGTAGTCCTCAATATTCAGTTGATGAAAACAACCATGCTGGTCTCACTGCCACGTTCCTGATTCTGGGGATTTGTGCAGGAGGAGCACTGCTGATCACATATTGCAAGAGACGTCGAGGTATGGTCTGACAAAACATCATGTTCCTGTGGGTAACAGGCCTTCATAATCAGCCCAGGGAGTGGAAAAGGAAGCATACAGGGTTTTATTTCTGGATCTCATTTTCAAAATAATTGTTTACGAAGTTGCCAAATGATGTTCATCATGAAGGGGATGCTTGGCCAGCCAGTGGCATGAAAATAGTAATAAAAGGGGAAAAACAACTGCAGGCATGTTAATTTTAATTCTTCTAAGTACATCTTTGCTAATGCTGGGACTTAATTACTGTTGTTTTCCTAGGACATATCATAGTGCTCCAGCAGACTTCTCCAGGTAAGCAGTGGCTTTTTTTGATTTTATTATGGTAACTGTTGAGATGGCATTGCTGCAATGGGAGGAGGGTGCTCAGTGAAGGACTAGGTGTGTCCACTAGGACCACATTCAGTGGGTGCCTGTTTCCTCACTGCATCAAAGCAATGTCAGTAGATTTTAACCCCATAGCTCTGACCCTGTACCCTGATGTGACTCTGCAGTGGTTTTAAAACTCACGTGTTGATCATTTACACAGTTCTAAAGGCACATCTTTACCCTACCAGTGTTTACAGGAGCCTATGTACTTCCAGAAGCTGACGTGGCTCCTCTCAGTTATTCAACTGCCCCATCCTATTTTAGGACCACATGCCCCTGTTGGCTTTGCTATGGTGGTTCGCTGTTTCTTTCCAGAGTCTAAGAATTGAATTTCTAATCTAATTTGTTTAAGGTTAACTTGGTTAGAAGGTATCTATAGCCTAAGCCTTTTATCTTGTGCTCCCTTTCTAGTGAATGGGGAGACACAGCTGTCTTGAAGGCCATTTGTCTTACCTGTGAAGGTGCCTGTTTCTCTCTGGTGACTACAAGGGAAGCCAATGATAACAAGCTGAGACTAATGAGTATCTGCAGGTAGATAAAACACAAGTTGATCTGTGAAAAATGTTAGTTACACAAGTGCTTGCAAAACTCATTAAGGACAGTGCAGTGGTAGTGTTGCTGTAGTTGTGATTAGGACATGGAAATAAACATACTGCTGGGATATGCAAAAACAGACATCTAGTGGCTCTCTGGAGGTTCTGGTGTTATACTCGCTTATGATTCTCACTGCAATCAACCTGCACCTTTGGCCTCACAGCTGTTTTTCCTTCAATTCTCACCTGCTAGATTAATCAAACAAGTTTCTGAAAGCAAAAACCTCATAGTTATTCGAAACACCATCTACAAAAGAGAAAATGCCAGCCGTGCGCCCCTCAGCAACGAAGCACAGCCACCAACACCGAAACACTTTCAGACAAGGTCTCACAGTAATGTTCACAAATGTGCCTTCACCGCCCTCAAGCATTCCCTGAGGACTGAGACTGCCCAAGATGCTCAGCTCCAGCAATGCCAGAAACTTCCTGGAGCTCCTGTCCTCCTCTGGTGCTTGGCTGAGGGCCACCATCATCACAGGGATGAGCAGCTGGCTCAGCAGCACAGGCTTAGTCCAGCTGACTCCTCTCAATGGATGATCTGACTGTTTCAACCACGCAAACCAAAGTTGTTTGGAGAACTGCATCTGTACTCGGGAGAAGTGTGTGCTGAACTCTGTGATGCGCCGGGTGTTCTCTATGTGTTCTCCATGTCATAATGCAATGGCATGGCTGTGGCTCTTCATCCTTTAGCTCCCAAGTGGTCTCTGCATTTACATAGGAAAGCATTTAGTGAGCTGACTGGTTTGGTTAGGGAGAGAGGCCTGATCTTCAAAGCAGATGTCTGAAACCAAAATTGAAAAGTTAATCATGAATGACAGCAAAAGATATGTTAAAAATCAACTTCAGAAATACAGAGAAGTAGTATTTGTCTTCTTCTACAGAGAAATAGAAGTCTATTCTTCTATTTCACTCTTGTAAGATCCAAGTGCTTCCCACAGCCCCAGCTATAACAGTGGGGGCTTTATGCACCTGCTGACCAAAAATAATCTTACCTCAACTCTCTAATGTGGTCTTCTAATATGGAGAGATTTATTTTTCCCATATGTATCTTCATGTTCTTAGGTGCAGTGTTCAAATTGATGGTTGATGCTCTTTTTTCTTTTTTTTTTTTTTTTTGTATACCCTCAGGTTCTGAGTTCTTTGGGAAAGGGACAGCAAGATATTTGAAAGCTTACATTGTATTAACTTGAGGGATTTGGATTTAATAATGAGAGGATTTCATTTCTAATCTTTAACACCAGTTGGAGCCAGAGAGCTGATCAAGTTTTTAGAATGAAGGTTACCAGCATGATTCTGCCCAGTGACAGCTGTTCAGCTGTCAGTCACAAGATGTAGTCCCAAGCTGGTCCTTGAGGCTCACCCAGACACCTTTCTTTGCATCTCTCCTGCCTTTCTGCTGCTATTGTGCAGCTGTGATGTTGAGAGGTGTCACTACTAGCTGTTCCACTTTGTGGCTCCTGGGCTCTGTTTTCCTGGTAACACCAATTCTCCAATGTTTTGGGGAAAAATTACTTTAATGATTTATGCTTTTTGCTCGGAACAAATGATTTATGTTACTTTATGTGAGCTTTTACAAATAAATATATGCATGCAAATACACATTTCTTAAATAAAGATTGAAAATACCAGGCATCTTGACTCAGTGAATGGCATAATTTGACAACTGTAATTTTGTTTTCATGAGTTTTGTGTTCTTATAAAATTGTTAAGGTTGGGGAAGACCTCTACATCATCCAGTCCAACCATCCACCTACCACCAAAATTGCCACTAAACCACATCCCTCAGTGCCACATCTCCATGGTTCTTGAGCATCTCTGGGGACAGTGACTCCACCTCCTCACTGGGCAGCCTGTGCCAATGCCTGACCACTCTTTTAGAGAAGAGGCAAGCTGTGGTTGAATGCTCATGTC
The DNA here is from genome assembly GCF_987193195.1 of Phasianus colchicus. Taxonomy (NCBI): domain Eukaryota; kingdom Metazoa; phylum Chordata; class Aves; order Galliformes; family Phasianidae; genus Phasianus; species Phasianus colchicus. The sequence goes on from NC_143455.1 coordinate 4,027,795, forward strand.
TATACAATGTCAACTTAAAAATTGGCTATTCACTGGTAACCCTGTGTTGATCATGCTGCCTTTTGGCAGCATCTCGTTGCATTCTCATGTGAACTTGGTTTTCTTCATGATAATTGATGAAAATTTCTCAGCTTTTGAGCATTCAGGGATTCTTTGGGAACACGTTTGTTCCCTATCCACTCACAGAGACAACTGTCCTGCAAGAAGAGCTGTTCATCAGGAGCAAGGAGTATCTGAGATTTCCTTTTGCTGACAATTTGCAGCTACAGAACATCATTCAGTGGGAAGCCAGATCCACATAAGAAGGACACAGAATAGAAGCATAGAATAGCCTCAGATGGAAGAGACATGCATCAAGTTGCATCAAGTGCAACCCTGGCTACCACCCCAAATTTAAACCCTGTGTCTGAGAGCGATGTCATGCTGGTAAAGCAGTGGGAGCCCTGATTGTCTGTATCCATTGTGATGTGCTGAGTGCCCATGCTTCCAGCAGGGTGACCACATGTGATAACAATCCTGAGGAGCAGCTCTGAGCCCACTTTTCTTCAGCTGACTGCAGTGAGACGTGGGTGCTTCTATTCACAAGTTAGGGGTTGTTCTAGAAACTGTGGGCGTTGTATGAAGCAAAGTGTGAAGTGAGAACCTCTGTTTATAAATCTTTCCCCACTCTCTTAGTTGCTGGGGGGAGGGAGCTACTTTCATTTAGTAAACAGCTGGTGTAGCTGGAAGGTAACAGGCCAAGTTGCGGCACACAGCTCTTTGGGTCTTTAACTCATCAGTTGAGTTAAATTGAGAAGATCAGCTAAAAAGACCTTTGAAGATGCAGTGGACGTCCCCTCTCCCATTGGTGTATCTCTTTCTTCTGCTTCTCCCATTCTTCCCTGGCCGAAATGGTACGTACAACATAGCTGCTCTTATGTTTTCTTCACTCAGTTATTTTCTTCTCCTTTCTTCCTTTTTTCTTCCTTTCCTTCTTTCCTTCTTTCCCTCCTTCCTTCTTTCCTTCTCTCCTTAGGTTACCCTCTGGATAATTCACCATTAGCAGGTGGAACTTTGAAAAAACATGCTCTGAAATTTTAGAATGCATTTTTAGGAAAAAAAAAAAAAAAAGCAAAAAAAAAAAAAAAAAAAGCAGAAAAATATTCTGCTGAAAAGTTTGCTCTTCTAAACAAAAGTAACCCTCTGTAGAAAGAGCAGATGATGTTTTCCTAGTAATTCATTGTGAATTATATCTGTGTTCTCAAGGTTGACATGGTGAGACCGCTACTGGATAGAAATGAATGTTGATGTTTTGTATGGATGTGATCATGGAAAGTGTAATAAAGCTGTACTAGAAAAATCAGATGTCGTGTATTGTTGTAGCTATTGAGAGCACAAGCTGGAGGCACACTTGGGGAAATCAGGATGTCTGAGGGGAAGAGATGGAGAAAAACGATGCCCTAAACAGCCAGGTAGTTCCTTTATTTTCACCCATGATCTCAAGTCTATTTTCACTGATAATAGCTGGGAAGGACTTGACTTGAGAAAAAAAAACTTTCCAAAAATCAGCATATTTGAAATGAAGATGCTTTGATACTGACGGTAATAGGTAGTGTTTTTGCCATGGTTGCTTCTGGTTGTTAAGGAGTTCATACTGATTTCTGCAAGTATAATTTAATTCTTGAACTTCTTTTTTTTTTTTTTTTTAACTCTGATCTTTTAGAGAAAGTGATTGACTGGCTGTGGCTGCTTGCCATTAACTACTTGGGTTATTATATCACATAAATGGGATTCAGCTTAGAAGTGCTGATTTTAAGGCTGATGGGGATGAATTACTGAGCTTTCTTTCCCAGCTAGTTAAATCAGAACACTCTGCACTTCTCCAGCCTTCTCAATTGCCCACTTTCTCTTTTACTTTGAAAAGTAATTGCCAGTGACTCGTGGATTGCTTTAATTCTTTAAAGGTAGGATGCAGAATGTTCTCCTCTCTGGGCAGGTTGGATTAACTCAGTGTATCTAAATTCTGATGATGTCTACCTGTTTTTAACTTCTGTGATTGCTCCCTTATTAAGGTGAGTTGTTTAAAGTACGTAGGGCACCTTAATCATCTCATAAACTCAACTCTTTCTATACTGTTTCCTTATCAGATATGCAATAGATTCTATTTCATTTTTCTTTTCTTGCTTGGAATGCAATTTCCTTTGCATGTTTGCCATTTGATCTTGATTCCTCACTGTTCACTCTGTAAGCACTTCTTGTTCAGTTTCTTGTTCTTTTCAGGTCATTAGAGAAACTCAAATGGTCTCCTTACATGTTTTTATACCTTTGTTTCTTAATACAGGCTGTAGTGCTATACCTTCTGCTGCTCTCTTCCTGTGTAGCTACATTATCGAGTTCCCACTAAAGCTTAATTTTTCTTTGAAATCCAAAATTTTCTTCTATTCTCTGCCATTCTGTCATCCCTTTGGTCTCCAGATTTAGATCCTCAGCCAGCTCTGATTACTGAGCGGTTCAATGAGCTTTGTATTTTAACAACAAATAGTGGGAACCTATAGATTAAATTTTTTTTGCATGAGTGACAGAAGCCATTTTTTGGGAGTCCAAAGTCTTTTAAGCTTTGGGAAGATATTGAGTCATACAGGTCAATAGGAGGAAAAGGCACTGGAGGGTTTAGGACAGGCAAAAGACTATATATATGGAATAGAAAGAGGAAGGTTCAGGCTTACAGCTGTTCTGCTGACAAAGTAGTTATATTTGCAGATTACCTTAATATATATACATCAAGAAATCTGATATTATAATTTCCATTGCATTTCTTATTTGTAGGTAAAGAAAATATATCAACTGAATGGCCAACAGACGTTATCAGTGTTTGGGAAGGAGACTCCGTTACTATAACTTGTTCAAAGAACAGTTCAGAAAATGAAGTGGGGACATACTTGAGGATTAGAGAACCGCTAGACAATATTGTATACGTTTCCTCCAAGAATACTTCACATATACATCGGAATTTTACTAATCGCACCACCTACTTAAATGAAGGAACAAATCTCACAATCACTGTGCACGGCGTACGGAGATCTGATTCAAATATCTACCTATGCGTCACCTATATTACAAAAAACAACCACCACATCAAGCAAGATGGGAAGTCAATCATTTTGGTTGTGAAAGGTACTGTGGTTCCACTCTACGTAGTATGAATTAATAAATACAGGGATTTATGTTAAATAACAGATTGGGAAAAAGGCATAGAGTCTAACAGAGCACTACGCACGCTTGCTCAGGTAATGTCTTGATTTGAAGTGTAGGTCTGTTCCCTGAAAAGATGAAGAAAACACATCAGCAACAACACTATCAATAAACCCCCGAAAGCATCAATCCGTGATTAATTTAATCCTTGCTACAGATTTTCACGTGAGTCAGAGGAGTTACTGCAGAAGTAACTGAGAACTCACGGCTGTTCTTACAGCAGTCTGAGAAATCTTTATGAGCAACTGGCAAAGCAACAAATCATTTTTCTGGTAGCAGCCTTTGCAGATCTTTTTCGTTTTTACCACTCCACCTTAAATGAGAATGCAACAATAAGGAGGAAGCTGGTGCTCGGTGCGAGGCAGGGTTTGTGGGTTGAACGTCAGTGGATACAGGGATTCATGTTTTATTTCTTTTTAGAGGAAACTTCCCTGTTCGTAGTCATTTCTGGTTAGGAGAAGAATTCTGTCTTTTTTTTTTTATTTTATTTTCTGCTCTTTTCTTGTCCTTTTCCATTTTTTAATTTTTATTTTCATTGAAAGAGGGTTGAGATGTTTTTCAGAAGATTATTCTCAGACATGCCTACATTTCTGGCGAGACCCTCTAACCTGAAAATATCTTTACCAAAAATGACAGTTTTCGTTCTTTCCAGTCCCCAGGAAATGCAAGAATTCATTTACTGCTGGATCAGTAACGGGCATTTAAATCTACTTATCACACTCCTTAGACTTCTCTTTTCAGATTTCTTCACTGTGTTTTCTCAAATGAATTCCATCTTGTTGGTTATAGTTTCTCCAAATTACGTTTTAAAATTATCTTTGATATCTTTTTGATTCTGAACCTCTTCTCTGAAATGATTGCAACCTTTCCAGAGTTATCTTTGCACAAAAGTGATGAGTTGTCTTTATTCCCTCATCTACATTGTTAATGATAACATCAAAAAGTGTGGAGTGTACTGAAAGCGTGCAGAGATTTAGCCTTTAAGTAAGTAAATAATAAATAAATTTCTGTGATGTTTTTTCTCTACTCGTTCCCTAGTTAAAATGCAGTGTGTTGTCTGTGGTAGCCATTCATCTCTTTTTTTTTTTTTTTTTTTTTTTAGCTAAACCCAATGGGGTCATTGAACAATCACCACAGTCTGTCGTCGCTCAACAAGGAGAGTCTATCAACATTACCTGTGTGTTGAAAACATGGCTTGAAGATGAAGGGATCATGTTGCTCAGGACTCAAATGCAACCTGAAAAAGTGTTCCATGTTTCAAGTCAGAACACTACGACTATTTTTTCCACTTTTGCTTATCACTTGGAGTATTCAAAGCAAGGGAAGAATCTAGTGATAACTCTCCACAACCTACAGGAAAGCGATACCGACATTTACCTATGTGCTGCAAAGCTGAAAAATTCCTCTCTCTTAGTCAGTGAAAGTGGCACCATGGTGCTGGTTAAAGGTACTGCTTGTTTAATCATAAACTAATCATAACTATAGGCATGCCAGTAAAAGCTTGCAGAACTTTAGTTAAGCCAGGCAGAGCACTGCTCTGTGCTTAGACATCCTGGGAAAGGCTGGGGAGAGCACTCTGCACTGTTGTATTCCAAGTCCTAACTAAGCACCATGCTTCTACCTGCCACTGAACAACCAGAAGGGGATTTTAAAAGGGGAAACTGTCCATAATCACATTTCTTAACAAAGAAAAAGGTCAAAATCAGACAATAATCTCTTCCCTGTGTGAAAAGTCTGTTTTAGAAAATGAATCGGTGCTTTGAGCATCAGTTCTGTCACCTTAATGGGACTTCATGTCTCTTAGAAACCATTCACTATAGCAAGTCTATGCTAGGAAGTACAGAACAAGTCCTCAGGCATTTACTTAGAGCAACAAAGATAACAAAGATGATCTCTTATTATATATGAGCAAACTGTAAGCATATTCGACAGAGCCAGGGCTTATTTTACAGAGCCAGGTTTTTGATCTGCAGGTTAGTGTTGTAACTGTTCTTAAGATGAAGATGAAAACAGCAGTGTAACACTTGATTTTGATGTTACCTGTGCAGCTTAACTCTATTGGACTTTGGAGGGATCTTTGAGCAACTAAACAAAGGTTTACACAGATGTTATGAGTTGTGAAGGATTTGCAGCCTGCAAATTCCATAATAAAAATAAAATTCGACCTCTCTTCATTTTTATACTACTACTAACGCAATTCCACATGCAGGTGGGAAGCAGACAGAATGCAGTATCAATTCCTTGGCCATCTCCACTCCTACCATTGTGGTAGGAGTGCTGCTATTATCTGCACTGATATTCTGCATCCTAAACCGTGTCAATGTAAGTATGCTGTTACCATGCAAAAGCAAATCTGAATCCAGGCTGAGTGAATGGGTGTGTTTTCAATTACAGTCAAAAGTATTGTATTAAGTAGCAATTGAGTCAAGCAAACAATTGATAAACCTAAGGTTTTGTATTGTTTCCTCCTTGCCCTTGTTTAATGTCTGCTAGCTGTAAGTTTTTGGAGGTAAATACTGTCTTCTTATGTTTCTGTAGCATTTAGTAAATTATGAGATAGTGTTTGCTTTTCGACAAGGAAACTTGGGTAAGTTCCATAGTCAACAACACAGCCATGCATTTTATCTACTTCCCCAAATGGTGCAATTCTTTATTCTGTTTTGCTTCTATTAATTTGTTGTCAGTCGTGACAAGAAACTTCACCAAGATTTTTTTTTACATCCTTTTTTTTTTTTTTTTCCAGAAAGCACCCAGAATTTTATTCACGTTGGGGGGTTTTTACACTCCATAAACATTATTCAAAATGAACATGATCCGGGAAGCATTCGCAGCTCAGACTCTTGTGCTGTACTTGTACTTTCAGAACAGCTAAAATAGCAGCATTATATCATTATGGAAAAGTCAAGGCTGTGGAGCTGATCTTTTATGGCATTGGTAAAGAACAAAAATTTACAGAAAGTATTATTTCTCTTGGGACCGCAATGACATCCAAATCTTGAAGGAACTTTTAGCGGGATTGCATAAGGCTGACAACGCAGAATGAAATGATTAGGTCATGTTTCCACATAAATCTCTAAGATGCTATTGTATTCCAAGATAAATTTAGCAGTATGTTTTTTCACAAGCAACTGGACTACTAGACGATAAGCCGGCTCCATTTCAAGCTCTCTTCTTAATGGCTGCTTGCTTTGTTTTGCAGATGAAGAAATTTTTCCGGAGAAAGAAAACAAACGTAGTGTATGAAGATATGTCTTTCAGTTCTAGAAGCAACACCTTAGTCAGAACTAACACTTACTCAAATAACAGTTAAGCTGCTGTGAGCTGGCATCACACGTGGATCAACTGTTCCTTTTCAGGTGTCTCTGAGAGCTGCCTTAGCAACCTGATGTAGTTGAACAAGAAATGCTATTACCTGTCCTCTGTAGCAGAAGGAAAAATCTGCCTTGTTTCCAAAGCTGTTTTTACTTATTTTGACTGCTTGTGAAATACCTCTTACTTTTTCATGTATAGAAAAGATGGAGACACATATATTTGCACATATATTTGCAGCACGGTGTGAAAAGCAGTATTTTTGGAGTGTACATTTGGCTATAGGCAACATGTGAGATTGTTTCTTAGACTGATAGGTAACCGTTACGGGGAAGTTGTGATGGTTTGAGAAGTCTGGGTCTGAGTTTTAGTAAAAGCTCAGGAAGATCATAAGAGGTTTGATTAATAATATGCAATAGATTCACTTAAAATGGAGCATGGCTTTCATAAATGTCCATGTGAGTCTGCTCAAAACTCTGGTAGCTAAAACTGCTCACAAGTTAAAGAGAATTCAGAAGAGAATTCAGAAACTTGGGAACAGAGTACATTAGGAGTGAAGGGCTGGATATGTATGGGTTTAGCTCTGCAAAGAGAATGGTCCAATAAAATTGCAGTCAATTGTAGCTATTAAATTAGTGACCTTGTTGGAGATATGGCATGTTGGAGTCAGTCTTGACTTTGTTGACACGCAAAGTGATTAGACTTGGTGCATGATGGCTTTGTAGGAAAGCAGAAATATGGGATATGCTGGCGTTGCCTCAAACTCAAGATGCCTTAAAAATGACACAGCAGATTGTAATTCTCCAGGCAGGTGACTTTAGATGATACAATACAGGGTTAACTAATCTGGGATAAAAATAATGCCAACATTCCAGCCTGGGCACAGCTGAGCCCGACCCAAAATCATTCTTAAGGGAGAGTTTAGCAAAAAAACTTTCATCAGCTGTATATTTTACTTGGTAATGGCTTAGAAACCTTATTTAAGATGATCACAGGTCTCCACAGCTGAGGAAAGGTAACAGTTGTCCTCAGGAGTGTTGGGTTTTGGGGAGCTGGGTTGACAGTGCAAAGAACAGTTTACAATTTGGCATGCCCAGAAGAATATCAAATTGCCTAATTAAGAGGCAGGATTGACAGGAGTGGCCTGTGGCATCTGAAGACAGGCTAGAATTAGAGTCTTTCTTTACTGATGCGTCTGTTTATTTTTTGAAGGTCAAAAGTTGGTTTGCCATTTATAAGTGTGTTTAGCTGGTGCTGAGCCGGGCACATGAGGTCTCCCATGACAAGCCTGCTGCTTGGAAGAGGTCATTTCCTTTAAACATCACTCGTGAAATGCTGTGCCCCAGATCTGAGGGGGGAAATCTGTTCATCCAAGTGTCTGGTGGCTCTGGATTTCCCTTTGAGCAGAGGAGTGTCTGTTGACTGCAGATCCTGCAACTGTCGTGTGGCTTCGTATGGATAAACTGATGCTTCTGGTCTGCACCCCGGGGGTTTTACACAGTTACCTGCTACTTTTGTACATATAAAGCAGTAAGGACTGCTTTGTGTATTTTGCAAATGAATGCTAGGTATTTAATGGACTGTTTCGTGTAGATTATAATTTAAAATAAAGTGAAACAAAGGCTTTTTTTTTTTCTTTTGCAAATTTCACCTACCAAATAAAGCATGATAACCATTTTCCTCTTTATTTACAAAGTCTCGTTTGTTTGTTTGTTTTTTGAAAAGCACTAAATTGCTCATCACTGAACTAAACACAGAAGAACACTCTGAAAGTTGCGTACTCATGCAGTCCTTTAGTGGCAGGTCAGACAAGTCTCCTAAAATGTCAGAAGTGTCAAATGGTGTTGGGGAGGAATTGGCACATCCCTCGACAGCCCCTTGTCACGATGACCATGGCACTTGCTAGATCTAGAGCAGGAGACAGCACCCTGCTGCTGTGGGCTCCATTTAATGTTTGTATTGTGTCTTTGCCTGCCTTGCTGCAGGAGTGCCAAGGAGATTTCAGAGGAAAACAGGCAAAGTTTGGAAATAAATCTGCTATTCCTGTTCCCACAGTAAGCAGCTGAGACAGGCGGACGTTTTGTGGGTCATTTCATGAGCTGTGCATAGGGAGTTGCCAGCACTGCTCTCAAGGTGGGCACAGCTGTGGGGTCCTGTGGCCAGGCCAGCACAGCCCTCACGGGGTCCACGTCTCCTTGTGGGTTCTGGTTCCCCTCACCCCAAGGCCTCTTCAGGAAAAAGAGCACCTTGGCACCCTCCTCTGTGCGCCCCAGAGCTGCACGAAGAGAACTGTCATGGCTGTCAGTCAGAGAGGAATGGGTTCCTCCACTTTTGCCTTCATCGCTGACAAGCTCAGCTCACACATATGTGTAGGTGTTGTACAAATTAGGTACTGAATGGGAATTGCTAAGTCAAGGTCTGAACTAATGGCTGAGCACCTGGTGAAGGGACACAGCCAGCCTTGGGAGCACAGGTGAAAGCAATTCATCCGCAGGACTGGAAGGAGAGGAACCAGGTTCCAGCCCTCCCTAACCTCATTTAAGGGCTGGTTGCCACGAGGGAAGGGTCTTATCTGGAGATTCTGCTTCTGGAGTACTTGTTGGGCCCTGATTCTTGGGACGGGTAAGCAAATTTTTCTTTCATTATCTGGATTGTGACCATTATTCTTTTTTGGATAATTTAGAACTTGTTATCTGCCATTGCCTTTCCCTACAGATACTAATGTAGGAACTAAAGTGCCTGTGGTCTGTTGTGTTTTGTTGTAAGATCTGCTGGTTGATTTGGGTTGCTTCCTCCAGCTGAGAGTCGCATCAGTGAAATGCCTGAAAATATTCACAGGGCCTTGTCAGTAAGGCCTCAAAAGTCAAGTATGTGAAATGGGATCTAACAGGGCTTTGCTGGAGCTAATCTGAAGGCTATAGCAGAGGCTTTCCTCCAGAGCATGCCTGCCTGTGAGGGATAATAGCACCTTACTCTGCTGGGCTTTTGAACCCACCTTTGCCTTGTGCAAATAAAAGACTTCAGATGGGGGGGTGGAGGGGGAAGCGTAGAGGTTTAGAAGAAAAGAGCTACATTTGCAGAAAGGTGCTGTATGAAGTTTCAAGATAAGCAAAGCGATATTTAACAGTAGGTTTCTGTAGCGATGCTGCAGTGCAAAATGTGACCGCTGTTGTGGGGAGGGGGGGAAAGCTGTGAAAGAAAACATTGGAGGTGGTTTCTTTGGTTTAGTGTATGTAAAACTAAGCAAAGCATGGCTGAAGGAAATGAGTGTGACACACAGTGTGACATTTCTTTGATTGTACTCGTGTAAAGAGGTAGAAAAACAAAACACTCAAAATTAACCTAAGCACTGGTGAATGAACCACTCAGAAAGGCCTGCTGGGGAAATAAGCTCAGCAGCAGAGGCCAGGGCTGAGCGTTTGGCTGTTGGAGGGGGTGCTGGGGAGATGCAGCATGGACTCAAAGCTTCTTTGGAAGGCAAAGAAGTAAATTCTTCATATCTAAGGAAGAGAACAGTATTCTGTGGGTATCCTGTTGCCTTTACTGTTGTTCAGTGTTCTGTCTCTACACTGGAGAGGTTCGTATTTATCAAGGAGAGGCAGCAAATGTGTTGCAGAGCACTGAGACTGTTTCAGTAGCTGCAAGGGTGAGAGTAGTATCAGGTTATTAGTGTGTTCCTCTGCCACGTTTCTGGGGCTGAAGGATGGAAAATGCAACTGGGAGCAAAGCAGTTGCAAGGGGCAGAGCAGAGAGCTGCAGATCTAGTTTCAGAGTTTACCAAACAAGAATGGAGAAAGCAGAGGCAGCTGAGCGAGGTCGGTACGTGAGGGGCAGAGAGAAAATGAGAGGCAGCGTACAGGCTGTGTCAGAAGTAAGGGGAGCTACAGCAGTATGGAGTTGCCTGGTCTGAGCTCTCAGGTAAAGAGGGGGCCATCAAAAATCATCTCTGGTTATTCACAAAACTGGAGAGAGCAGCCAGCATGTGTGAATTACTGCTTGTGGAGTTCATAGATTAAGTAAAATTTAACTAAGGAAAGCACGTTAACCTTCCCACTGAAGTTTCTGATACATTCATGCTTGAAATCAGGTGCCAAGGAAGAGCACAAGGAGGCTGTTAGGCAGAATGAGTGATTTGTGATGGAGAAAAGAGCTCAATGTCCATGTCCCAGAGTCCTGCTCCATGCTGGGAGCTGATAGAGCACCTGCAAATTCCAGGCAACCTCGAAGAAAAGTAAAGGCCAGCAGTGTGCTTTGTGGCTACTTTCTGTTAGAAAGAAAGCAGGAGAACCCTGTTGTTGTTTTTCAGTCATACTCTTTCTGTACACATACAGACAAGCCTTGTGAGATGCCACAAAAACCAGTTAGATTGTCATGGTTTGTACCTGCAGTGTTATCTATGATCTATGAGACATGATTGGCAGCTAGTCTGTAGGTAGATGACACTTAAAGTATACAGTTATGTTCTTATGTATTTTTCTTTTTTAAAGCTAGATGGTGAGATCACATGATATCCAAATGTCCATGAAATAAATGTGTTAAGAAATGTTTTGTAACACCTCTGATATCTCTGCTGCTCTAATTTGTGTGTGCTCATAGTGCAAGCTCTTGTTGAGAGCCTCCTGGAAGTGGGAACAGACAGTGAACAAACTCTTAGCAGCCTTTGGACTATAGCTCCTAGTACTTGTCGAGGCTAAAATGAAAATCAGAAGCCTTCCTTAGATGGCTGTATGTTTCTTCCTTGCATGAGTGGCTTTGTAAATGGAAGTGTTGCATGCAGAAACAGATAGGAAATAGTGTTATTTCTTTCTTTTCCGAAACAGGAAACAGAGGAGAGTTTCCAGGAAATCTTCAGCTCACAGAAATCTAAATGTGCGGTCCAAACTGAGGCTTTGCAGCCTGGACTTCTTCAGAACTAGGCAGGCCTGGTGGGATCCATCCTTGAAAGCATCATCTATTTATTTATTTTTAAACCATTGTTTCTCTTGTCCTGGCTCTTATTTGTTGGTAAATCTTACCATTATGATCATGGCAAGTTAACAAGTTGTCTCTGTTCATGTGGCTGGAGGCAGAGATGGGCTGTTCTCCCAGTACTATTATTCAGTGTCAAGCTCTAACACTTGGACCTGAGGGCACAACTTTCGTGGAACAAAAAGAGAGGCATAACTGGTTATAATTAATTATATTCAGTAGTAACTTATTGTCTTCACCTAGAGTCTCTTAAACAACTGTAATGCCTTGAGATGAATGTTGTGGTCTTTGTGGTAAAAATACAGAAGTCTGGGTGCTGCAGAGATGCTCAAGATGTTATATCTGCTGCTTATCACTGCTGCTGGGTGGGCTCTCAGTGGTCTGGTTTATAACCATCCAGACAGAGAGACTGATAATGTTCTGACAGGACGTTGTGGTTCCTGTGTATTAGAAAGGTCTCCTGTGCTGCTGCAGAGTGGAAAAACTGCCTCACTCTTCTCTGAGCTGGGATTGCATCAGTGCTGCTGCTGTCTACATTCTGCTCTGCATTACAGCTGGCTGCGGCCATTAGGCTTGTTGGTGAAAACAGCCAAGGTATTGCAGACCAGCAACACACTCTGCCCCAAGCCTGCAGCAATGCATAGGGTTGTTGTGATCTAAGTGCAGGGTTCAGCACTTGGTCTTTTTAATCTTCATCCTATTGGCCTCAGCTCAGTGATCAGCCTGTCCAGATCCCTCTGTAGGACCTTCCCACCCTCAGGCGTATTGATGCTTCCTCCCAGCTTGGTGTCACCTGCAAGCTTACTGAGGCTACACTCAATCCCCTTGTCTGGGTTATCAATAAAGGTATTAAACAGGGCCGGTGTGATGTGGCAATTAAATGTTTCAGCTGTAGGTTGGCATCACTTTAAGTCCTTTATGAGGAAAAGTCTGGATTTCTAGGTTGTTCATCTACCTTCTAGGATGTGACATAAGAGAAAGATCCTCCTGAGTTTACACCATGCCTACTTGTCTGTGCAGCAGAACTTCTGACACGTTGTGAATGGCTGGGCTCTGTTCTCTATGGATGGTGACAGGAACATGTCTTAATGTTTCAGTTACAGAAAAGGCAACTTTTTTTGGCTAACAAAGGATATGATCTGAGGTTTTCTCTTTTGCTGTGATTTTTGTAACAGAATTGGAACCTTTGATATTAGAGCAGGGATTTTGTGTATGATTATCATCAGTTGTTACCCCTGTTTAGAGGAGGAGTCTTTCACTGCACAGGCTGCAGCACTTTATATGGGCATTTCTACAATATACCTGCATGTCTTTCCTCTGCATGTAGCTGGATGGCTGTGGCAGCTTTAACTGCTTCCTGAGCTCGCTCACCCTGACCACAGTTAGACCACTGCTTAGGTGTTGTTATGCTTAGCTCTGGTCTGTGTATTATGAGCAAGGTATTGAAGGGTATCTCAGCATTGAGTTCAGAGAAGCGCATGAATGAGCATTGCTCAAATAACTATGCAACATTGCAACCTTTCACAGGGCTGTATCTGCTCAGATCCTGAGTAAACCCACAGGTATCTGCCATGCACTGAGCACCAGCACTGAGAACCCTGTTGTTATCAGTGCCTGAGGTTGTTTAAAATCAGGTGTGCTGTCAAGTGGATGCACCTGTGTAACTTAAAGTTCTGAGCTCCCAGTCTGACAGTGAAAAAAGTACGGAGAGGGAAACACCAGAGCCTGGAGTAGTGAAAATGAACCTGCTTTAGAGACAGAGGGTAAACATGAAATTACTAGTGCCTGTTCATTTTAAGCAGAGCTGTTTTAGTGGTTGAAAACTGGTAGCTGGGTGAGAAAAATCATGTTTCTACATATTGCTCTCTACCTGCTGGGTTCAACAATAGTCGTGTTTGCAGTACATTATTGTTCATATGGGGAAAAGGAAGGATATTTGTTGCAGTACTGGGTACTTCAGGTATGATCCCCTGACAGTCTGAAATGGAAAAGGTTTTCAAATGCTCAGTTCATTTAAAAGCTGTGCTTTTACTTTTTGAAGCCACTCTCATGCATGGTTCTGCTGTGCGTTCTGCCTGCTGGCCCTGGGCTTCTCCTTATGTGAGAGCACACCAGGCACTCTGAGCTGTGATGTGATGGTTGTGCTCTGCTGCTGTGAGGAGGCTCAACTGCCTGAGCATCCCAAAGTTGAACAGGGGTCTGAATGAGCCCCTAAGGTCATTTAATCCTTTTCAATTATACTGCAAAGCCTGGGTTCAAGAAGGCAGGTAGATGCAGCACTGAGACAATTAAACACTGTAGAGTAAAGTGTTCTGTGAAGCTTATCTTATTATCTTAGCAACAAGATGGTTTTGTGAGAGTCGAGAGTTGCATCTTTCTTCTTAGTTCTCCTCTGCCTACTTTTGTTACCCATTTCCTTTGCAACAGAGGAGTTGTCATCAGGAACCACAGCAACAAGAAGTGTTATCTCTGAGGTGCTTAGGTTTGCTGCTCAGAACTGAAGTCAGATCTGCCTTGAGTGCTACAGGAAAGCCTGGCCTGCTGGGGAGAAAGGGAAGGAGGGTTGTTATTGTGAGATCCCTTACAGCTGGAAGAAAGGGAAATACCTGAGGCTATTAGAAGGAAATCTGTATTTAATACTCTGTGGTCTCTAACGGTGTAACTGCTTTCACAAATAGGAAAAGAGCAAGACAGTTTAAAAGATTTTAAATGAGGAATGCTATAGTAGCTGGCACTGCTATTTAACATGAAAAGCCTTGTTCACATGCTGGTGTTTGATTGTGTAAGGTTATACGTGTTTTTATAGTATCAGTTCTCATGTTTGCCTTGAAACACTCCTTGGCTTGCTTGCCACTCCTGTTGGCTTCCTAATTAATGAGGGAAGGAATCTTCTGATCTGTGAAGAAAATGGATAAAGACATTGGAACATCACCAAAGGCATTTTCAAGGGTGCTAAAGCAGTAGCAATAGGCTAGGGCCAGCAAGGAATACCATAAAGTGGATTTTAAAATGTAGGGCTAGAATGAAATCAGATGTTTGGATCAATTATCTGCTATGGGAAATAATTGAAGATACGTAAATCTAGTGCTTGCCTAACCTGTTCCTGCAGTCTCCAGCAGCTGGTGTAATCCATACGGTCTGTTTTAGAGTTGTATCTTCCCTGTTACTTGTCTGACCTGACTCTGTGCTGAAAATGTAGTGTGGTTGGTCGTGAGAGGCAGTGCAGCTATTCTGCAGTGTCAGTGGTACCACTTGGTGCAGAACAGGGCACCTTGCAGGTGCTGCTGCCTTGTAACAAAACTTGTGTAGAATTGGTAGGAATGCAAGAGTTCTAAGAGTTAAATGAAAGCTGTACATCTCTAATTAAATGAGGAAACACAATTCCTGAAAGAATCCAGGATCAAGCAGATAAGTGCATTGTGGGGGGGGCTTGATGAGCAAACAGGGCTGGGGCAGACCCATTCACCTGTAGGGGATGTTACAGGGAGGAGGATGTGCTCTCATGGTTGGATAGTGACAAACAGAAGCTGACATTTGTGCTTTGCCACGTCAGTGGCAGTGTTTAAATCTCTGGAGCTTTCCTGATGTACATATAGACACACGTGGATGTGAGGCATGCTCTTCACCTTCCATCCTGCGCCTCTTCCTATCAAATATTCATCAGAGGAAGATTTTCATCTGCACATTTTACATTATTCAGGCTCAGAAGTATTTTGGTGGCTTTCATGTTGCCTACAGGATTTAGATACCAGGGATAAAGCAGAAGTTCCTTTAATTTTCTACATTGCTTCTACACGCTTCATTAAAATTCTTCTGAAGATTCATCTTCATGATGGATCTTTAACTTGGAGCCTTTCTCCCAGAAAAATAATGCCCACAGCAGAAAACAAATGAAGCCACTCCAGAGAGATCTCTGCCGTTCTACCATCACCCACAGGCAGATAACGCAGGTAGCTGTATTTCTTTCCAACACTTGCCTTATCCTGTGGGACTGTTTTTTAACCCCACAGAGCAATGGAAGCATGCTGCTTCTGTGTGCTCGCCCAGGGTCAGAATGAGGGCTCTCCTTTGAGTAACAAACAGAATATTGAGCCAATTTGACCTGTGTTTTAAGCTGCTAGTACTCAGCACTTGTTTCTATGTGCAGAAGTTTGATTTAGATGTTATGGTGCCTGATATTTTTTCAGAGGCTGCAAAGCACCTGAGCTCTTGCTTAGAGACAAAGGGTGCTTCCCTTCCTCTGAAGGGCAGGTGTGTGCCATTTGCTGCTGTAGAACTCAAATTCTGATTTGGGGTGAGAAAATAGATGGCCTCAAATTTACAGAGCAAGGTGATGATACTTCTACTCTTAGAATAGAACTCCTTGAGTAGGAAGGGATCAAGTCCAACTCCTCTGCAATGAACAGGGACATCTACAGCCTTCTAGGGGGAAAAAAAAAACCTGTAGCATATCGTTCTCTGATAGGAAGCAGATGGATAATGAAGTTACTGTGTATTTCAAGGCTCTCTTGCTTTGAGGAGCACGCTGGGGAAGGCAGGCAGGCTCACTTTGCAGACTGCTCCGAGGAGCTCTCAGGTTATTTTGTTAGTGCTTAGCAAAACTGTTCTTGTTCTGCTTATGTTGGATTCTGCTGTGAGCATGTCCTGCTGGTTTTGCATTATCAAATCTTACACTCATTTATCAAAAGCATTAAAGTATGAGCTATTCCAGTGCTTTTACCACTCAGTAGATAACGTGGGTTGAGTTTTCTGATGTGAAGAAAACAGAAGATTATTAGAGCAAAGTTTGTTTTCAAACCACAGGTAAAAGATAGTGGTTTTGTAGGCTGAACTACGCAACTTGTGGACAAGCACCGGATGCCAGAACCTGAGTGGATGTCATTAAATCTCCCCTGACAATGTTCCTACTCTACCTGTGTATCTGCAAGCAGATTTGGAAGATGGTGCCATGACTATCTGTGTGTATGTGGTGAGGTTCTGTCCACGTTCGTTCAGCCAGGTTGCTTTTGGAGTTCACAGAAGCAGCAGGGTGCTTGCTTCCAATTCCTAAGAGCTGGATGTTGGCTATGGAACAGCACAGCACCCCTTGCCTGGGCAGCAGTTCCTTCCCAAAGCATTATTGGAGGAGCTGGAAGCTTCCCAGTAATACTGGAGTGTGGGAGGGGGTGAAAACAATGCAGCAGCTTCCAATGGCTTTATTCCTATTAGCTTGTTCATGAAAGGACTTCAGTATGCTTTACGCTGAGATTGGAAGAGACTGTTGTTAATTAAACAATTAGCTGCTTAAAATGTATTTATTAAGGCTTAACAGCCAGGCCGCAGATATGCATCAGCTACAGAGCCACAATATCTGCAATAAATGTTTTTCCACCCCATAATCAACTATGGCTTAATTAGGCAATGCTGGGAGAATAGTCATAATAAATAGAGTGGGTAAGACTTGCCTTTATAATTGAGATTTAATCAGCTTGCTCTTGTATGTTCATTGAGTAATTGATTATTCTACACATTTATCAAGGATTAAAAACGCAGTGGTAGATATGCAAATCCCCTTGCATTAAACACATCTGAAATTCTAGAATAGCATTTAATGCTTATTAGCATTCCAGTTCAATCTAAATGACATACATGTTGGAGATCTCACTTCTGGTAGACTGTTTATTGCTGTTTATCACTCTTTCTTTTTCCCCAAGCTGAACTGCTTGTGTTTGGTGCTTTGGAAGTAGTCATAGGAGATGGACAGAAACATGCAAGGGGGGAGTGAACCAGATATCTCGCTCATTCTGGGAATGTGCAAGATTTCATCCCGGTTGGGGCAGCAGGAAACATTTCTGTGCTGCCTGCTAGTGAGCAGACAAAACCAAACGGAGCAGCCAAACAGACTGGAAGAAGTGGTAACTCTCCCCAGGTGTCTCAGTGCTCTTTATGATCAAGCAAGCATGTGAACAAGTCCATCACTTGTCTCTGTAGCTTCTAAAAATGTGTGTAGCAGGCCCAGGGTTTGCAAGGACCAGCACAGGGTGTCCCACTGGGACTGCAGTGGTTGCTAGAGAGAAGCAACCCTGTGTGCACTGGGGGGCTTTATCTGAGGAAATCAGTTTCCCTTACTCAAAGCATTCCAGTAGACAGATTACTTTTGCTAAGGGTTAAGTGAAGGGTTAAATAAGCATGGCATAAGAATGAGAACGTGAAACTGTGGGTAGTGATGACAGCTCATTTCTGAAGTGAGAAGTATGCTAGACTAATATTCCAATTAAAAGTGAAAGCAAAACTTCAAGCAAAAAAAAACCACACCCAAGACTGCACCTTGGTAAATACGTTGCAGCACACTTGCTTGCACAGTGTCACAGCAGTGCTGGAAAAGAAGTGTAGAGGTGTCACAGGTGGGGAATGCTGTGAACTAATAGGTTTCTGTAAGAGTTTAGCTGCGTAGCAGAGCATTGGTAACAACATACATCAGTATCTCACTTCTATGCTCTGATAAACATCAGTGATGTATGCTGAAAGGAGATGTCAGGAGCCAAGGCTGAAGATCTCAGTGCTAAGCCAATATGCAAGGTTAATTGCTGTGCTATCAGATGTGTTTGCAGAATCAGTACTCAGTTTTTATAACTCACTGCAGGGCAGGTCCTCTACATTGGCCTCTAAGCCCCTTGTTCATATCCTGAAAGCCACTTTTCCAAACTATGATAACAGTGAGCCAAATGGCTGCTGTGTGATTTTTGCAACATAGGCTGCTTGCTTCGTTTCCCACTTTGTGAAGCATTCCCTGCTAATTTCAGCTTGGACACAAGAGGGTGATATTTCTTTAAGAATTCATTTGCTGAGAGGTGTGCACTCTTCGTGGAGGATGCATTCTAGAGAGAAAATAGCCTAATTTATTTATTTTTGCAGGCGGTGGCTAGCCTTGCACTTGTTTGACGTCTGTGATCTGTAGCAGAGTTGTGGTGCAGCACTGGTGGGTGCTCCAGAGCTGGGTGGGCACTAGGACTTGCTGTCTGAGCGAATGTGCCTGGGGTGCTGCAAAACCATTTAATCTGATTGCAGTTTTTCCAGGTTTTCCTCATGTGACAGAGTCCCTGCTGAGGTCTCCTTCCTTTGCATATTTTCAGAGGTGTGAGCTGTGGTGATGTCTGTGCATTGTAGCCATTCTCACCTTGTGCACTGCAAGTGAGACGCACGCAAGAGCCTGGGTGCTCACAGCTGACTGCTTCTCATTTTGAGGCAGCACAGTGCAAAATAAACTGTTTCCTGCCCCAGGCAGGAATTATGGTTTCTGACTGCAAATGGAGCAGTGTTGAGAGAAAAGTTGTCTTCAGGATGAGTGCATCCTGTTCCTGCAAATCCAGCCTCACTTGCAGTCTGCTGCTTTGGGGATGTAAGTCTGGGGCTGAGGGTAGTGATGGCTCCACTGCTCAACTCCAGTCTGCTTGTAAGCCTAATTTGGGGAGAGGACTTGTATGCACTTCCAAAACTGAACATAAATTCCATCTGCTGCCATGAAGCACGTAGGAAGCAAGTGACAAACACTGCTGCCGCTCACCCAACTCTTGCTGACCTGCTCTCAATGCTTTGAGCACATCTCTGTGCTGTGTCACTGCAGGTGATCCTTCAAGACTGTTTTGCTTTGGTCCAGCAGGCCTAGGAGCAAAAAATAAAAGGAACTCTGGGAGTAACTGTGATATGTTCAGTTACAGCTGGGTTCTGGACCTTATGTGTATGAACAGATGGAAGGGATGGGATTCCTCTGGTTGTGTCCTGCTCAGGAGCACAGAGGAGGACTTCCAGGGCTCCTCACTGTGCCCACAGCATTGTTCCTCTGTGTGTGAACAAGGGTAATGCTAACTCTCACCCAGCTACAGCAGCACAGGCAGGTATGGATTTGGGGCCGTCTCCTGTTTGCTCTTTGCCTCCTCTGTCCCACAGTTGTGCCTGGGACCAGTGGTGCCTCCTCTGACACCAGCATCACGATGAGCTGGATCTCTGAAGCTACAAACTGCTGGATGCCTCTCTGGATATGTAATCCCTGCACTTGGAACCCGTGTGAGCCTGTGCAAAGCAAATTACTGCAGACTAAATATATGTTCAGGATGTGTTGAAAGTTGGCAGCATAGCTGCCTGGGGTAGCCAGGGGAGGAGGAGGGAAATGGTCAGCTTTCTCTTTCTGTTGCAGTGGATGATGCTCGGAGTCCTTTAAAAGACTTTAACATGGTTTTGGAAAGGAAGAGCTGGAGGAGATTCAGCCATAAAAAGCTGGATGGAGGCTGAAGGGTGCAACGTGCCTGGGAATTGTGAGACAGGATCAGCAGCCAGCTTTGATCAGAGAAGATGAATTTGAGAGCAGATTCTTTCATAGCAACTCAGAAAGGGGATTTGGCACCTCCTGATGCATTGGGGGAGACGGACTTCTGCTGTGACCCATTCCATGATCGCAGTTCACTTGTGATCCTTTGTATGAGTTACGCTGCGTGTTGGCAGCAGTTCGTGTCCTTAAAAGAACACAACCAAAATAAAGATCAGTTGCCTTCCCTTTCTGACTGTAACTAATTGCTAATGTTGTTACAGTGGAAAGAATACTTTAAAACTGAGTTGGACCTTTGTATTTTAATTGACTGACTTTTGTGTTTCACCTGGCTTGCTCAGAAATTAGAAATGACTTTGCTTACTTTTTCTGTTTGGAATCACTTTCTGGCTGTTTGCCCAGACCAGAGGAGCCCCAGGCTCTTCAATACTGAATGCAGACTGGAAGTGGAGCCAAACTGTTCTCTAAAATGTTCTGCTTTGAATAAGGGGATGGCTGTAATTGACTGAAGTTTTCTTTTACTCTTCCACAAACTGGAAAATCTAACCCAATGTCACTGGAGAATCGTGAATTTTTGTCAGTGGGCAGTTCTGTTAATGGTCAGTCATGATTTAAAAAAAAAAAAGGGGGGGGAATTAAGAGTTTTTGTTGGTATTTTGAAAACAAATGCCCATCTGAACGTTTTGGTTCTGCAAAGTTTTGTGTGCCTGCCATGTTGGGTCTCAAGGTTGAAGGTGCTTTTCCAGCTGAGCACCCTGCCCATGCACAGCACATCAGAATCACAGATTTGTCACAGTTGGGAGAGACCTTTAAGTTTAACAAGTTCAACCTCCCCCCACCGTGCCAACTAACAGCGCCCCACAGAGCCACATCTCTGCAGTTCTTGAATGCCTCCAGGGACATCAACTCCATCACCTCTCTGGGCAGCCTGTGCCAATGCTTCAATGCTCTCAGAGAAGAAATTTTTCCCAGTGTTCAACCTGAAAAACATTTCTGTGATGAATCATGCTGGCTGTACTTGTCTTTCTCTTGTTAAATGAAGAGAGAGTGCTTTGGCATAGGGCTCATTCATGAAAGGAAGAAGTGTTTGATCATGTTTGTCCTCATCCTGTAGGTAGAGAGGGTATGTCAACAGACCTTATTTTAGGGCTTCAAAGGTAAAGTGCAGCTTCTAGAGCACTGCTCAAACTACCTGCTATGTTCTAAGTAAAGACTTCTTTGCTCAACTCCAGTGTGTACTTCTGGGCTGTGCTTGCTGGGTGTCCTGGAAAAAGGCCCTTGGGTCACCTCACTCACTGACAGCTGTACTGTCCGTAGGCATGGCTAAACCCTCTATAGACAGTAAGCAGTAAATCATGCTTTGCTGAGAGCAGTGGGAACGTGGGAGCAGCTGTGTGTGCTCAAGAGACAAATCATGGGGATGGTATTAAAATAGCACGGGTCAGATGGTGTAAATCTTGCCATGTCACTAGAGCTGTTCAGGCTTCATCACCTGAGCCTTGAGTTCTGTGCCCATCTCCAAAGTTCCCCAAGGTGACCCTGCTCTGGCTCTGCTGCCATCTGACTGAGACCTGTGTTGCAGGAGCTTGTGCTGTCTCAATCAGTGTTTGTGTATGCTGGGTTCTGAGGGCACTGTCACATCTGTGCTGCCAGCTCCTCCCCATGCCTTTGCAGAGATGCAGCCCTGGGGCACAGAGGATGCTGTGTGCTGATCCATGAGGTGGATTTGTGCTGTGCTGTAGGCACGTGGCTCAGCACGCTGGCAGCCTGCAGTAGGCTGGGTCAAGTGTGCTGTAGGTGGTGGTAACAGCAGAGATTGCAATGCTCCTTATGTTACAGCTATCAGCCAATTTATCTATAGCTGAATTTATCTGCCTGCTGGGACGTATTGAGCAACTAGTTATAAATGATAGACTTTGCTGATGTTGGCATTTCTTGTGTTGAAATCTTATGCTAGTGCTATTTTGCTCATGTTGATGCATGTTCACGTATGTGGTTTGGTCTCCCTCATATACACAAGTTTAACTTCTGAGGGAGGGACACCTCCTGTGTAAATACACACTGTGTTTCAAATGAATGTGTTTTTACAGGGTTATTTCCCTTTCATAAGCGAACAGGACTATGCTTGCAGCCATAAATAATTTCAGACCTTGCTTTGCTTGCAATCTCACTGCATAGGATAGAAGTAGTAAGCTGATATCATACAGTATCTCCCCAAACAGCCAAGGGAGCAACAAGAAACTTTCAAAACCTTAACAACAAAACCACAATAGTCTTACAAGAACACAGCAAAAATGCTAAGTAACAAGAGTCTCCTTGCTCTTTGTGGTGTAGTAACCTAGACATACCGTAATGCAATTCCAGCTTCAGCCAGTAGTTTGGGGCATATAACAACTTACTAACTTATCTTGTTTCATCTGGTAGCGATGGATTGAATCAGGGAGAATAAAGGCAGGGGAAAGGGCACTGAGATCCCGGTCTCACTGTGTCCCCCTGGGTTTTGTTCCTACAGGCAAGTGCTGATGAGTGCTCTCCATTTTGTTTCTTCTCTGATTAAACTCTGAAATCAAACCAAAGGATGCAGGAGAAAAGGGTTAAAGGAGTAGGAGATGGTCTTTGAACTGCCATGTGGCAAGGTAATGAGGTATGAATTATTAAAATGACTTCAATTATAACTGGCAGCTGCACATGCTGCTTTCTTCCTCTATTTAATAAGACAGGTTTGCAAGTGCTCATGGCTTCTTGGAAGAGGTATACCCTTCCAGAACTGCTGGGTGTAGATGTGGTGTAATTTGTCACAGGAAAGCTGCTTTTGTGGTTAGAGAAGTAGAAGTGTCAATGAAATGGGCATGGTTCAGCAGCAAGACAAATGTGCTGCTTGAAAACCTACAGGAATGGATTGCTATCATGTTGCTGAAAGGCCACAGGTATTAGTAGCCTCTAAATCATCACGGTGAGGCTCTGCTCATACATTATTAATAATAAAAAAGTTTTGGCGTTAATAGAGGAAGCAGTACTTTCATTTTATGGTTGGGTTGCTGTATTTTATTTTATTTTCTTGCTTGTGCATAGCTTGCTCAGCACCTGAGCGTTGGGTGCATTGGATTCAGATTTGTAGGCAGTGATTGGGCTGATTTACGCTCATCCCCTGTGAAGACAGGCACCTCGCTGCTGGCTGCCTTCTTCATATTTCTTCATGCCTTTAGAGATGGGTGTATTACCAGCAATAGCTCCATCTGGCGACCGCTAGAAAACGTTGCACTGATGCCTGTGTTGTAGATCAGAGTGAATAACCTGAGGTCTGGTGCCTTGGGAGGACTCAGGTGGCCATAAAGCCCGGCCACAGCAGGTCAGGTTGCAGGGTTTGCTGCAGCTGGATGAAGAGATGATAAAACCAGAATTAGCTGAATGTTTCGGGATGATTCATCTAACAGATCTGAAATTGTTTGGTACTCGTGGATTGCAGGGTGGGAGGACAGAAGAACTGAATCTGTGTAGGGCTCTGATCAGTGAGCAGGCTGTGAAATCCTGAAGCTGCACCTCAGTTCCTTCCACTACTTTTCTTCTCCTTAGCATTCAGCTGCACTCTGTCCTGAAAGGTGGCAGCTGAAGTTTGTTGCCACATGAACATCTCTCTCGTTATTTTCTGTATTCTCTATCTTAATGGAGAAAGAAAAGTGAAAGCAAGAAAGTAGCATTTTTAGTTTGACTTGGGTACGTGTGGATCAGGGATCTGAATCCAGTTAGAGTCATAGAATTATTTGAGTTGGAAGGGACCCTTAATGGCCTTTTGTTCCAATTCCCTGCAATAAACACAGCTCAATCAGGTGCTCAGAACCCCAGGCAGCCTGACCTTGTGTGTCTCCAGGGACGGGGCATTATTAGCTCATTACAGAGACCCCAGAGTCCGGTGGTGGCTGTGTTAGTGCATTTCCCACTGGGGGACCTTCTGATCTGTAAAGCAGCCTGGAGAGGGCAAGATGCTAATGAAAACCTGAGCAAAATCGAATCCTTTGGGCATGGAAATGATGCCATGAAGTAGGATGCAGTGCTGTGCCCACTGCCAAGGCTGGGAGCAGTATGGAACTGCAGCCAGGCTGAGCTGGCTGGCCACACCATGAATGAGAGCCCTCTGCGGGTCTGGCTGGTGCCATTGTTGGCAGTCACAGCAGGCAGCCTCCAGTCTGCTCCGCTCGGAAGTATGAGTTATTAAAATGTAACAACAGCAGGAAGGCTTTTGCACTAGCACTTATACAATATTCCTTTTATAGTTCCTGCTCTTTTCCCCTCCTTGGAGCAGAGCTGTTTTCCTTAGCCCCTGGGTGAGATGTGGGTTTGCTGGTGCCACGACCCTGCCAGCAGGTGACCATTTATTTTTGCAGCCTGGGTGGAAATGGAGGCTGGAGCCCCACGGGGTTCCTGGATGACAACTGACTTTTTCCGACCCTGTTCAGCACAGCCTCGCTCAGAGCTGATGGAGGCGCAGGGGGAGAGGAGGGAGCAGCATTCCTTGCTGCTACATTCACGTAGTTCCTGGCAGCAGCCAGCTCCGAGCTCCTCCTGAAACCGCTCCAGACTCTGAAATCATCTCTATTAGGAAACCATTCATGCTGTAGCTGGATGGAGCCCTAGGTGACTCTTTACAGCCCGAAATCCACTGAAATGCTGGTGGTGGTCAGGAGCCTCTGCTGCTGCCTGGCTGTGGGGTCAGAGTTTAGGGTCAGGACTGCAGTGAGAGCAGAGCCCTCTGCTGTGCTCAGGCAGTGGTTTCCCTGCTTATACCTGTACTTCTTACTGCTGAGTACAAAACTGGAAGGAAACTCCAGCTCTGTTTTCTTTGTTACCCTTAATGCTGTGCTTATTCACTTTATCACTATTGTTGCCATACAGCTCTGAAATATAAGAGCTGTCTGCAAATTATAAGCTTCAGTGCTACAAAAAATAAAATAAAAAGCTGGTTTGTAAAGGTTAGGATATCTTCCAAAAGTGTAGAAGATGAAAATAGATACTTAGGCTCCAAGGAGATCTCCTGCAACAGGGCTGGAACTGCCAGTTGTGGGACTTGGAGGACCTGGTGCATGATGAGCCTCCTGTAACCATGGCCCCAGCACGTGCTCCCTCCTTCTCAAGTCTGTTTATGAGTCCCTTTGAGGAGGATACGTTATCCCAGTCATGCTGTTACCTGCTGAGCAGCAGCAGGCTTGTTTCAGTTCTAAATTACTTCTCAGCTTGTCTCTCACAGCGATGATTCACTTTGATTGATCAGTGCAGAGCCAGGCGTGCAGGCAGCCCTGGCTGTTCCAGCACTGGCACCACTGTGCTTTGAGTAAAGCTGATTTTCACCCTGCAAGACACTCAATGTTGTAGCTCCTCTGCCTGTTGGATTTGTTCCTGCCACTGTGAATGGGAAAAATCCCTTAGGCCCTTCTGGAGCTTTCCACAGGTCTTTGTACCCTGTTAGTTTAGAAATCTTGGACTGAGCGTGAGCTTAGGGCTGGTTTGTGTGTGACTGGAAATGAGTGAACTGGTTTTGAGAGGTTGGTCCGTCCACTGCCTGAAGTCTTGTGTGGGTATTTGAGTCACTGATTGCAAAATCAGAATTGTCCTTTTGAATACTGAACTAAAAGACATAGATGGAAGATAAAGAGCAATGGAAAAGAAAGCAATGTCAATGTAAGAACAGAAAACAACAGGGAAATAGTCCTTAGCAAACATGGAAGAGAAAAGACAAGTGATAGGTAATGCTGGATAACTGTATCCCAGATAAGCCTGCGCCAGTTTCCAGGAATACTGGGAGTAATATGTGATATAACAGTCCAGGACTATAACCATAGGTCTGGGCTAAGCAAACTGCTTTCTGTAGCTCTTTTCTGCCTCTGTTTTCCCACCTGTGAAGTTGGATAATAGTAATTTCCTCTCAGAAGAGCTGCAAACACTAGCTAGAAGTTGCACGTGTTATGGCATCAAGGAAACAGTGGCTATTATTAATCACTCCTTATATTTTTTCAACATGCTGCATAAATAATATTTGTTTGTTTTGGTTTTTAAAACCTGGAATCGATGCCTGGACCAAATTAGAGTTGGAAGCTGAGAGGTACGAGGAAAGACATCCAAAATGCTCAGCTTGCTCTGTATGGGACAGAACTGCTGAGGCTGCATCACTTGCAGCTCTCGAGCTTGGTGCCAGCATACAGAATTCCCTCCTTACAGCTTTTCCATGTTGTGTGCCAAGTATCCTGCTCTTCAGTCTGTTATAAATCTTCCCTAATTCTGTAATTGCTTTGGTAGTGATTATAGGCAGGCTCTTGTTGATCCTTCTGTGGTTTTCCTTTATCCACATTTTCTGTGGGCTTTTATTGTTGTTGATTCTCTTTTCTAGTTCCTTTTCTCCCTTTTTCCAGTTCTAGCAGGCCCCACGGCTCTGGTTAAGTGCTTCCCTCCAAGAGACAAGCAGGGTCCATCTGCCTTTTCAAAGCAGGGGAAGGGACACCTTGTGCCTTTGCAAATATGGAAAACAAATGTGTAAGTTCATGCGTTGAAGAGTATGCTGTGAATCATACTGGGGGCTGCATCTGGGGATGGATTCATAAATGACAGCAAGCAGACAATTAAGCACAGCTTTAAGCATGATTGTACTGTTCTCTAAATACCTATGGGTGTCTCCAAGCAAAAGCAGTTACGATAACAGCAAAATGATCCTGTTTGCTTAGCACATGCTCAGGTTGGTTACTGCTCTGAGGGCAGGTTGGCAGTGGGTGCTGTGTGGTCCCCATTCCCTGCAGCAGATTTGCTCCATGCTTTGTGCCTCCCTGCAGCACAGCAGGAACAGTCAGTCCAACTGTTCAGAGCTCAGCACTCCACTTCTTCTCCCTCCCCAAGGACACAGGCTCACTTCTGTAAAGTGCACTTGTGCAAACAGAGCTGATAACCCAGCCTGACCTGGTGCAGGCACTGGGCTGAGCCCCTGCCCTTGGGCAATGCCCATGCTTTGACAAAAACCAGTGGTGTTCTCACTTGGTGACAGGTGAGATCCAAATCTCCTGTGGGCACAGCTGATACAAAGCTTAGTTCCTGCTTCATTCCTGTAGTTTCACTAGAACACAGACCATAAAAGCCATAAAACTGGCTTGTACGTTGGTGACAAATGGATTAAGCTTTGAGGGGTTTGAGAGTTTGACTTTGACCTGGTTTTGTTTTTCAGACTTCCAGCTTGTTCCAGAAGTGCTCAGTTGGCATTTCTGAAAGCAGCCGAGGGATTTCAAAGATTCTTAGGAGGGATATTCCTGTAGGTCAGCTTGTGAAGCACTTCTCAGGAGCTTTATTTTCAGAGGTGGCTGCTATTCAGAATGCAAAATTCTTATGACCTCTCACTCAGACTACCAGAAGCTTTTCTTCTACTGTATGAGTGCTGACTTCTGCCCCTTTTTGTCTGTTAAAAGGCCCTTCAGCTTTAATGTGAGCCTGGAGTGTTCCCTTCCCTACCCATGGGAGGGGCTGTTCTATGAAATAACCATCTGATGTAGCTTGTGGTTGAGCAGATGTTATCTTAGTCAAGGCAGAATTTCATTACTAAGTAATTGGATGTTCTTCCTGGTTCCTCATAATTAAGGCAGGAGAAAAGAACAAAACCTGCTGATTTGATATGAGTAATTGCTTCATTAAGTTATTTGCTTCCTCACCATAACCATCAGCCCAAAGAAGAGAACAGCATGCCCACCGGACTGTATATGACTGTACTGTGACACTGGGGCTTTGTGCTGTGCTGTCAGATGGAATCACAGGCAAAAGAGTTGGGAAACACCTTGCTAAGTTATTTACCTCTCAGCCCTGTGCATTTAAGACTGCAGAGAGAGTCTGGATGTGTCCTAACGGAGTGAATCAGTCCCTAGGAACAGCAGAGAGCTAATGCACGAGGCTTTAGATAGCACACTTGCCTTGCTTCCTTTGTCTGAGCACTGTGAATTGATGTTTGGGAGCTGAGCAGCTGTGTCCTCTTACTGAGGAGCAGGCAGAAAGGAGGCTGCATTAAATCCAGGTCAAAGTGGCTCAGAACTGGAATATGGCAATATCTGAGCTGTGCTCCCTGGCAAGGGCTCGTGTCCCTCCTGTTCTTTGCATTTGTCCTCCTTGGGCTGCATTTGCACGCATGTTTGTACACATGTGGACCAAATGGTGAACACTACCTTGTACCACGGGACAGGTAGATGGGCTTTGTTTGCTTCTTCAGTGACATGGATTCAGCCAAAACGTCAGACATAATTTTAAGTAAGAGATTCTCCATCTGTGTGGACCTGAGCTCCTCTCAGACAAATCTTGCTGCCCTGTCCCCATTATTCATCACCCCAAATGTACTTTATAACTCTTTTCCTTAATTTCCTCCTTGCAAGTCTGAGAACCAGGCTTCTGAATGGAGCAGACGCAGGATTTGTGTGTGCCTGTGCTCAAAGTCAGGGCTCAGAGGCTCTGTGGATGTGACCTGTGCTGGATTACCCCCAGGTGTGGGAGAAGCGGGCAAGGCAGTTCCAGGTCATTGCCCATCACTGTGTGAGGCGTTCCAAGTGCTGTGCTCTGCAAAGCCCATGTTTTCCAGGAACGCCATCAGAAACTTTGCTTATGGAGCTGATTTCTATCACCCCCTCAAAGATCAGGGGAGGTGTGCTGTTGAAAGAGACCAACGCAAAGTTCGGAGCTGACAGGCCTCAGGTTCCTCCAGCTGCAATGCTAAATAGTAACAAGTCAGCCCTGAGCTGTAACTTCTGCTTAGATAACCTGGATGCTGTGCTGCTGCCTCCCTGTGCTGGGGAGGATGGGATGCTGGCAGAGAGCAGGGTGGAAAACTTTGCATTCTCTCTCCTAGTCATGCAGCCAGAAAAGAGCAATTGGGCAGGAGAACGTTGCTGGGAGGATCATATATAAAACAAACAGAGCTGGAGGAGATGTGGGTGGTTTATAGCCCCAGCACCTGAGTTTCCACCTCTAAATCACTCAGATACTGTTCCCCAAAGAGAGGCCTCAGCCCTGCTCTGTGCTGACCGCGGGTCTCTGCAGCATAAATTCTGCCTTCTCATTGCTGATCACCTGGGGAGCTCTGCTCTGCTATAGCAGTGCCTTTTGCCTACCAGCAATGCCTGGGAGCCCCAGGGCAGCACTGAGCAACACTCAGCATCCCTGCACCCTGAGAAAACTCAGCTTTCCTCCCCTTTTGCAAGATGGGAAGCTCAATTGAATGAATCAATAGAAGAGGCATTGCACAGCTCAGCATACCCTTATGTCCAATTTCATTCTAGTCCACAGGATTCTATTTTATTTTTTCCCCAGGTGCCCACTCTCTCCTTCTTTCTGTGCTCCTGGTTGCATTATGCATTGCTTGTTGCTGCTATCTCCCTGGTCTCTCCCTCTCTCTGACCCTTTGAGTTCCTGGCTCGCTGCCCCAGCCCCACCAGCCGGAGCTGGCGGTGCTCAGCTCCCCCTCCTCTGCTCACTGCATGATGTTTAGCTTGGGAGATTGCATATCTCAGTGCAGGACCCCCACATGCTGGGGAACGTGCTTGCCTGGAGGATGCTACTGGGGGAGAGAGAGCACGTTCTGCTTGCAGAAAATGCTTTTTGTGCCTGCTGTGAAGCTACAGCATGTATGCTGCAGGCAAAGCCATGAGATGTATCAGCTGGGAAGGGCATCACAGCTGGGGTAGGCTCAGCAGATGCAGCTTTAGTGTGTGTGGGTAGAGCATGTGCACGGAGCAGGGCATTGCCAGACAGAAATGAATGAGGTTGGTGCAGCCTCTGACAACAAGCACTGGCGCTTATGCCACAGTGGGATGTGTGATTAGAGGGGATTCCCACAGGGGCTGGGGCAGGACAGAGGGAGAGTTGGCATGTACACCAGCTGAGAGTGGGGTTGTCCTGCAGGGCTGGTGCAGGAGGCTCAGTGGTGCCTGCCTGTGCTGTGGCTGGGCTGAGCCAGGAGCCTGAATCCTTTGCTTTCAGGAACAATAAATTCCCTCACTAATCTTAGGAAACAGAAGAAAAGCTACAAATGCCTTACCTATTTGAGGCCTGTGGGCTCTGCATTGTATTAAACATTAACCTGCCTTTCTGAGCTGAAGTACTGACTCTCTCGGTAATTCTGAGGCCCAGGCAGCCAAAGAAAAGGATCCTTTGTTGGGTGATATTTCAGGAAAAATCCTTTCAGCCATTTTCTGTCTCATCGTGTTTGTTTGGCCCCGCAGCAGAAGGGCTGGCTGCACAATTTGTGGTTTGTGTTTGTGCAGCCGGGCTGATCAGAAGGCTGTGCCCGCATTGCAGCTCTGATAGTGCTGTCAGCAGTAGGCACACGTGTGTGACCATGCACTGCGTTGCACGCTTAATCAGACACACATGCACATACACCTGTATGAGAGAGGAGCAGAAACGCTGTCTTCTGACATCTTACAAAAATATATCCCCATGAGCACTGAGTGTTAAAACTAACTGTGGTCATCAGAGAGGCGTGGGCAAGAACAGAGCAACAGGATGAGTGCTGGGAGTGGGTTTTGCTCCTGGCTCTGCCCTTGCTTGGTGTGTGAGGCAGGGCAAGCCATTGTGCATTGTTTCTCCTCCATGGATTGTGACTAACAATTTCAAAAGAACTTGTGAAAAGAATCAAATATTGTTACCATGGGCTTGGATATGTATTTAAGCCTCACAGTCCTGCTCACCTGCTCTGTTCCTGTGGGATGCCAACATTAGGGCTTGGGGCATTAAGTGTTTTTTTTCCTACTGCAGAGAAGTCCAAAATGCCAAAAGCAAGCAGAAATCCCTTTGTATTGAAGTCCTGCCTGAGTCTGGTGAAGTTTCTCATGTGGATGGGACCCGTGCTCTGTCCCTTTGTGTGGGTGAGTCATCCAGCAGGCAGTGGAAATCCTGGTAGCAATTGCTCAGCACTTCAGTCTGCCTTTAGTCGCAGCAAGTCTTGTTTTCTCTTGCTGTCTGTGTTCATAGTGCCCCCAGCTTTATTGCATTTACATAACTAATTGTCTGAGGGGCATTTCACAAGGGGGTGACCTGGCACATTCCTGCTCTGCTGACAGAGCTGCATGCTGAGTCCCCTCCCCAGTAACAGCCAGGTGACAGGGCTATGCCAGATCCCTTGGGAACTGCTCATTCCATATGGGGCTCCCCTATATCTCTCCTCAAGGCATGAGCTTGCACGAGAGTTTCACTCGGCTTGCAGCCTTGCACGGGCCCTTTACGACTGGACAGAAAGAGGAAAGAGATGTTTACACTGCCGGGTGCTGCCGGGCCAATAATGCACTTTGAACTAGAATCAGCCGGGCTGCAGAGCAGCACTGATCAGAGCTGTTTTGGCAGCAAAGGGCCGAGTCAAAGCCGTGGGGTGTGCTGGGCTGGAGGCATGAAATTTGCTTTCCATCCATTGCCACGCTGACTGACAGCAGCAGTTTTCCCAAGGCTGGAGGTTGGCAGCAATAACTCACAGCTCCTGTTTGTTTTCCGAGGTGACAACGTGCGACCACCAGGAAGGCTGCGTCCTGCTCTACCCCTGTCCGTGCCAGGAGAGTTGGAACAGCCCAGAACTGTGTGCGAGATTAGGAAAGGTGTGCGCTAATTAATGGGAGTGCTGCGCTGCCCCTCGGCTGCACCCGCACATGTGGATGTGGCACTTGGTGTGTCCCCTCCCTGTCTGTGCCCACACTGACAAAAGGACTGAGCTTTGACCACGCTACGTTCCTATGAGCAGCCCGAAGGGACAGCATGAGGAAATCGACGTACTCAGGTGAGCTGTGGTTCTCTCCTCTCTCGGCTCTCTCCTTTTGTGTCTGGACTGGGAAAAGAAAAAGGTTTCAAAACAGAAGTACAACTTGAATCAGCCCCTCTCCCTCCGACTGGTTCTGTGGTGGAGAATGGAATGAGTTTGCTGTGTATAAACAGAACCTGCTGACTGATGGAAAAGGTTTAAAGAGTAGAACAAATCCAGGGTGGCAGCTTGTGCCAGCCTTGGTGGCATGCAGCTTGTTTGGAGGACACCTTTCCCAGCACAGGACAGACTCGGTGCTGAGCTGCAGTTTGGAATTAAAACAGAATGGTGGCACTGCTTGTGACACCTTCAGGGCAAACCCCCATGTAGGAGAGCTGGGGCCCAAACGCTGTGCAGTTCTCTCCCTGCTCCCTGTTCCAGCTTTGCAGCCTTGTCCTGCAGGGTGAGGGCTCTGTGCCTTTGGCTTCTGCAGGCTCAGTCAGGTTCCTTCCTCCCTGGCTGCTTGGGAGCAGGTAACCACAGCTGACAGCTTTTCTCTAAGCTTCTTCTGAAACTTTGCTGGCAGACTGAGAGATGGCTGCTGCATGATGGTGTGAATCCATGCCCACCAGTGGCTCCTCCAGGTGCAGGATATGGCTGTGCTCTTCAGCTCCAGCTTCCTGCCCGTGGCTGCTCTGTAGGTCTGCTTCTGTCCTGGCTTCATCTAGGTGACTTTGGGGACACAGTCCATGCTGGCCTCTGTCCTGAGTCATGTGTCTGGGCAGCCTCTGTGCTGAGAGCCCCTCCAGCCATGCAGCAGCTGGGAGGGCTCAATGGGACCTGGTGGTTTTCTGTGCTCAGAGCATCCCCCCGTGATGCAGCCTGGTTGCTGCTAAATGGATCAGGGACATCTCCCTTGTGTATGTTTCTCTTATTAGAATCACTGAATGGACTGCCAGGGAGGTTTTGTTAGGGTGTGTATGCCAAGAACAACAGAAGACTTTACAACACGTTAACAACAGTGTTCATTGATTACAGTTGGTATTAATGGAATTGCATGTAGGGAAGCCTGTTGCTGGCACTTACATCCTAAAGTGCATGTAGTGGCTAAGAGGCCTTGGAGGGGGGTAACTGTGGGCTCTAAGGACCTGAAATTAAGGCTCCCTGCAGAAGGGGCTGCATGATCCCGAAGCATTCTGTTTGCTTTGGGCTGACTGTTGGGGTGAAGCAGTGGCCCTGCAAAGCTCCTGATGTGAGTGATGCATCTCTGATCAACGTTTGCCTCCATGTCAGTACAGTGTTGTAAAATTAAGATCAATCAACACCTGATCAATACCTTTTAATTCAAAAGGGACTACTGCAGTTATATTTTGGAAAAACTGTTTGTGTGGGGTTTTGACTGGTATGTAGCAGCCACTTATGGAAAAAAGAAGGGAAGAATTGCATCATTGCACTGTGGCCACCACTAATCTCTGGAAAAAGCACACGCAGCCCTTGTGAGTGCTATGAAGGCTCTGCCTTCAGCAGTGGTGAACTGGGCTCTCACCTCTCCTGACTCATAGGGAAGGAAGGTCCTGGGTGAGTCATTTACCATGCTGGGAAGGCCTTGGAGTGCAGCCAGCAGCGAGCTGGGCAGAGGCAGTCCTGATTGTCCTGTACATCTGATGGGTTCGTACATGGGGGATCAGCAGTGGGTGACTTCCTTCAGGAAATTCTGTTGGAATCCAAACTACTTCTCTAAGAGATGAGCGTAAAGTGCTGCTGAACCTCTAGGCATCCTACTGATAGAGAGATCCTGGAGATGAAGACAAGTAACTAATCAGTTAAAGGCTGCACTGCTGACAGCCCTTGACAGGCTGGAAATAGTGTTTTGCTTTTTGCCAAAGTTGGGATAATTAGCTGCTTCTGAACCCTTTTTGAGGTTAGGGAGCACTTCTTTCACATCTTCCATATATTCCAATTTAATATAGAATCATAGAATGGTTTGAAATGGAAGAGCCCCTTAAAGGCCATGTGGTCCAACCTCCCTGCAATGAGCAGGGACACCCACAGTTTGAGCAGGAGCTCTGAGCCCCGTTCAGCCTGACCTTGGGTGTCTGCAGGGATGGGGCACCACCACCTCTCTGTGCAAAGTATGGTGGACCAGGTGCCACTGAGCCCAACTGGAAGGCTTCACTTCTCAGGGCTGAAGCTCCAGCTCTGCCCTCTGTTAGCACATCATCATTCTGTTACCAGGTTGTTCCTCACTCCACGCAAGTTTTCTGAAGACCTTCAGAGGAAATGATCTGCTACAACTTTTCAGCACATGTCACATAGGTGTGGTTGGGCTGCAGCTTGCCTGCAGATGCTTTACCTCTTACTGGTAAAGGGAGGTTCAGACCTTTGTGCCATAGCTGCAGGCATTGCAGCTCAGCCCAGCAGTGCTGTTTTCCTGGAAATTCCTGGAAGGAGGAGGGCAAAAAGGAGGTTTTACACAGCAAGTTAAAACTGAGAAATAACCACCGTTGAATGAACTCCTAAATGCTTTCTTCTGCAATGTCTATTGTTTCAGATCCTTCTCCAGAGGAGAAACACAAGGGTTGAAACACAGGGGTTAAAAGGGTTTTTGGATTCTCATTTTCCATTTCTTAAATACGATAACAATGCCAGAGAAGAAACAGTCAGGATTCATGACAAATGATTTTATAGTTGTTTTCAAGGATGATACAAATTGCTTTGGCCGAGGACTGCTTGCAGTTTCAGGTTTGTAAGTTGTTGGCACGCACTGAAATAGGGATTACATTAATTAGGGCACCCCCAGAGCCTTCTCGCGTGGTTGTGTCTCACCTCAGCTATAGAATCCTCATGAAGTGCTAAGGCACGTGTAGAGAGATGACTCCTCATATTGAGCTAGGCTTATAGGGAAGAAACTGAAGAGTATGAGAATGGTGACCCGATCATTGCTTTAGGGTTAGGATCTTTTTCAGGCTGGTACCCACTGAGAGAGGCATAATTCCATCAGTGGTTTTTAACCCCACTGTTTTAAAAGCTGTGAGGTGTGGCAGTTGATGACAGCTTTTGCAGAGTCCTGTTGTTCTCCCTGGGCTGGACCTGCTGTCCCCTGAGCTATCTGGAACTCTGTCAGGCTGACCCATGGGGGAACATGCAGGGTTGTTCAGGCAGTTTTTCCTTAGCTCACCAGTAAAACATCGAGAGGAAAAAGATAAGGTTTGGATCCAACAAAAGCATTCGTTTAATTAAAATTGTCATTTTTAACAGAAACATGAAATATTTTGTTTTGAGGTATGGAAAAATAAAAAAGCCATTTCCTTGAGCTTAACTACAGATAGCTCCTGATCCTCAAAACCTGCATTGCTGGGCCAAGAAACTGTCATTAAAATAAATGATTGTCTCAAGGATTCCCGGTCAGCCACAGGAACTGGATCCTTCAAACTTAGTATTCAAAGCCTGAATTCAGTGCAAGTGTTCCTCTACCAGTTCAGAGGCTCTCCCTGAGGTTCTGCAAGCTCTGTGGTACTTGGTTTTGTGAGGGCATTGTGATACCTTGTGTTACTGAAGTAACAGGAAGGAAAATAAGGATTACAGAATGAACTTGTTTATTGATAACCCAAGAATAGCAGGAGGCTGGTGCACAAAAGGCTTTGTACCCTATTTTCAGGATGCAGGTTGGCTTGCTCAGCTGCATGGTTTAGAAGCCATAAATGTGACCCGCATGAAAGCTAGTTGATATCCAATGGCCATGGCCTCCCATCCTTATATAAATCCCCAAACAAAAGAGAAAACAGGCACGATCCAGTTTCTGTATGGCAAACACTTGCTTATTGTTTCAGGAACTGCATCACCAAGTAGTCCATGCCTCACGCTCACATTTTCCAACCAGTAAACAACAGCCCTGGTCCCAGTCCTGTTTACACATTCTGCCTGCTGGATTTCTTCCCCAGGATCCTTCACTTAATTTTTTTGCCACTCAAACCATCACATCATACGAATGGCTGCGCTGTCCCTGCTGAGTCGCTTTGCTGTGTGGCTGTCATGTTTCTGATGGCCCCTGATGCTGATGTAATACTGTCAGGGAGGTTCTCCAGCAGCAGTGCCATGCTGTGGGGGGTGGCAGGATGGGCAGGACAGGTTGGGTTGGGTGCTTTGCTGCTGTCAGATCTGGCTGGCATGTGTGGGCAGTGGTGGAGCGTTGCTTCAGGTAGCAAAACATCCTCGTGCCTGATAGGAAATCTTCCCATGCCCAATTGGAGTAAGCAAGGCTGAGATGTGCCTTGCAGAGTGAGGAAACCTTGCGCTCCCCAAACTCCCCATCCACTTCAAGCACAACTTGGATGTTATCTCTTGCTGGCACTGGGGGTCCCAGCTCTGTCTGTGCCACCTCTTTCCCTACAGCAGCCATGTGCTGAGAGCAGTGGAGCAGTGTGAGGGAGGTAGTGCTGCTCTGTTGAGTCAGCCTGTTCCCATGCTGTAGTGGCTTTGCAATGATGATGGCTCAAAGCACTTTTTAAAGATGTTATGTTGCAGAGAGGGAATCAATGGTGCATGGGGCATCTGGATCCTGCACAAACCCAAAAGAGATTCCTGGCTTTGTGCTTACAGTGCAATTTTCACATTCACGTATTTGAGATAACCCCTCCCAGAGCTCAGTGGGGTCCAGACATCCAGAGATGCTTCTAGAGCAGAGGACAGCATTGGTGTGTGATGGCACCAGGAGGAGGGGAAGGTAACTTTGTCCAATGGTAGGAAAGTGGCTGAAAGCTGAGCAGAAGGGGCTTGCTGGGAAGTTACTGTTCACCCTTTAACACCAATCACTGTGTTACATCAGTCTGAGGTGTGGCACAAACTTCCTCTGTGACATAAACTTTTAGTTTTGGGGAGGGCAGGTTCAAATCTGATGCCCAGAGCATAAAATCATAGAATCATTAAGGTTGGAATGACCACTAAGATCATATAATCCAACCATCAACCCATCCCCACCATAGCACTAAACCACATGGCTCAGTGTTGCATCTGCCCTTTTCTTGAACACCTCCTGTGATGGTGATCCCACCACCTCCCTGGGCAGCCCATGCTGCAGCTGTTCCTTCTGTTTCCCTCCAGCACTGTGCTGCCTTCAGGGCTCCCAGGTGGAAGTTGAGCTGTGAGCTGCTGCAAGCTGGAACCAGTAGCAAAAGCTTTTTCTTATTATGTTTTTTCCTTGTCCATGTCAGATGAGTATTATTTACAAGAAACAGTTTGTGCAGCTTGGAGATTTGTTTAGAGAAGGAGTGTAGAAGGAGTCAAAAGCATAATGGAAATAAAAAAGGTCACAGTAGTGCTGCAGAAAGTCCGTAGTTTCCTGGTGTGGGAGTACTGCTATTCTGGAGACTGGGGGCACAGCAGAACAGATTTGTTCCTCTGGTTCCCAGCAGGAACAAGGCTGATCTCAATGGGTGCTGGAGGCTGCTGTCTCCTCACTGTGCCCAGAGCCATGTCCTCTTGCGGGCTGCAGCAGTGATGCCAAAGAATGCTGAGTGCATGTGCCTGGGGAGCAAGTGGGAGTCCTATCCTCCTGAGCAGCCCCTGGGTGTGAGTTTGTTTTTGATGTTATCAAGGGAAATGGGGATTGCCTATAGCTTTATATAATGCACAGAATAAACAAAGGAAATGAGTACAAGGTGCCCTCAGCCATTACTGTTGAATGACTCAGTGGCTGAGCTGCAATGCCTGGACACGTACAGATAGAGAAGAATAACAGATCTCGGGGGGTTACAAGTCAGGACAAGGGACCTGCACACGTTATAGACCATGGGAGGTTGCGGAGATTTATTCAGGTGGGTTTAAGGCTGTTGAAAAGCTGTGAGCTAGCACGGCTGCAGGCTTTGGTTTGCCTGCAGGAGAGGTGTAGATGTGGGTGTGCAGAGCACGTGTGGGCATGCAGAGCGAGTGTCCCATGTGCACAGTGGGTGCCCTACACCAGCACGGTGTGCAGTGCTGTCCCTAGGCTGCCACGCTCTGGGGTTTTGCTTCCTGATGCTCCGTTTCAGTTTTCCTTCTGAAATGACTTCCCATTTTTTTAAAATTAAAAGCAACGTTTTTTATTTTCAACTCAAGTGATGATGACTTATTGCTCTCATAGAAGTTCACTTCCAGCTTGGAAACGTGACAGTCCTGAATGGCCATCATCCTCGCTGCCCTCTGCTTTGCTTTAGGGAATCTTTCTGTTCTCACTGATCTTCAGTGCTCTGACAATAAAAGGAGTCAGATGTGATGCATTGCTTTTATCTAAGCTCCATTGCTAGAAGCACCAGGAAATCCTTAAAATCAGACTTCTCTGTGCTCTCACAGCTCTGTTTGCCACATGAAGGGGTTTTATGTTTGGTGTCCTCCCTCCATGTGTTTAAGAGAGCAAGTTTTATCAAGCTGGGTGTAATGCTGTCATGTAAGGTTGAGTTGTGCCCAAGCAGCACCAAGCCCACTGCATTCTGCCCTTGGATTTCAAGCACCTATTTTTTATATTTCTCCCAGTTGATAGCTTACAACTCTCAGAACTGCTGACTATTGACTGTATAGTTCAGGCTCACGCAGCCTGAGGGGCTGACATTACTGGAGCTAATTGTCCCTTGATGCTAATTGTCATTCAGCTACATGTGCATCTGTAAACAATTTCTCAAATTGCTGCACTGACAAGTGAGATGCTTTGGTTGGCAGGTCCCACATCTGAGCAGGGGAAGGTTGCTGGTGCAGTGCGGTTGTAGGGGGATGTCATGGTTTGGGTGGTCTTCCCCTTCCTGCTTGGCAGCTGCAGCACGAGGCTGTGATTTATTTCCTGGAGTGGATTTTTGTCAGATAAACCCCTGAACAGTGATGTGAAATAAACTGACAGCTGATTTTTGCAGCTCGTGTGGTGAGGGATGAGCTGAGCCATTGTGTGTTTGATGCATCTGCAAAGGCTCCAGCCCTCACCACGGGCTCCTGCATGTGCCAGCTGCTGTCCTGGATGGTGGCATCAGCCAGTCAGGCTTTGATATATGTAGTGCTTTTGGAGACAAGTAATGCTTTGGGGGCAATGTGGGTAGGCAGGGGGAGAGGAGGATGACAGAAC
Organism: Phasianus colchicus; assembly: GCF_987193195.1. NCBI lineage: Eukaryota > Metazoa > Chordata > Aves > Galliformes > Phasianidae > Phasianus > Phasianus colchicus. The sequence goes on from NC_143455.1 coordinate 4,066,423, forward strand.
TATGATTTTTTTTGTTCAGTTTTGTTAAATTTATAAGGATAATCATGGGAAAACAAGAGCCCCTGTGCTTGCTTTGTGGTGGAAAACAATGGTAAAAGGTTGTTTCATAATCTGTCTGGAGCCTGGATTAATGCTCAGATCTTACTGAGCCTTTTATGCCCTTTGGGTTGTGATTATAAACACAGGAGTGCCATGGCCTATGGCAAAGCACAGGTGCTTATTATGACAAGCATGTCTTTTACAAACTGCTCCCATTCCCTAGTGGAAAGTTTGTGGGCTGCTCTTGGCATGGTTTGTAACACAGCTATAGCAGTGTGCTGGGATGAGAGGAGCTGGAAGGTTGATCTGAGATGTAGCCATAGCCCCAGGAAGAAAACCCAACCTTAGTCCTGGGTGAAAGTGAAATGCCCTCATTCCCTGCCCTGTGCAAATGTTTGTGTGAAGCCCCTCCATCTCTTGTTTCTGCAGTGTGTTCTCAACATGCACTGGAGATAGAGGAGATGGGGACCACGCGTTCTGGGAGCTTCTGGGCCAAACCTGGTCAGCTCTGGGGCAGGAAGAGGAGAAAGCATGAAATTCTGTAAGGATGCGGAAGAAAGCATCAACAGCAAAGGCAAACAGTGTCTTCAGAGAGGTGTGCTAGAATGAATGAGAATAGCCAAAAGTTGTACTGGGTTGTACTGAGTGGGTGCAGGAAGGGTGCTGGGATGTGTTCTGAGAAGGTTGGGTTGGCAGCTGGACTCAATGATCTTAGTTGTCTTTTCCAACCTTAATGATTCTATGATTCTAAGATAAGAGCTCTTCAGGTAGCACCTAAATCATTTTACAGTTTTTCTTTCTTCTTACAAGTGTTACAGATATGCTGGTGAGGTAGTTTGAGTTCTCTGGAGCAGCAGGGCATTTATTGATTTCTGCTCTTTGAACATATTTTACTGCGGGGTTAAACACCTGCCCAGGAATTCACCTTTCCCACACATAGCAGAGGTGCCATGAACGGTTTGTAGGGTTGTCCTCAGGGCTTCCCTTGTATGGTCAGAGCACAGGTAGAGGACATACGGCTCTTTTTGCTCGTCATGCAGACCCCATGCTAGCCTTGCTCAGTGAGGAATGCTTGCCTATAAGCCCTGTGCTGAGGGATGGTGAAGGCTCTGGAAGCATCATCTGATGGGAACAATCCAGTGTGTTGGGATTAAGTTGAATTCTAATATTGTCTAACATAGTGGCATTTCATCCCAGCATGGGATCATCTTCATCCTTTATAGCACTGTATTTCACATTTCAGATGGTGAATGAATGTTGTGTCCTTAGGTCAAAACACAGCTGGGACATCAAGCTTTAGATTAAAAATTGCCTTGGCAGAGTCCCACGGAGCATCCTGGAAGCATCCAAGCCCTGATGCCTGTAGATTACGGGCAAAATAAGACAACTAAACAAAGCTCTATGTTCTGGAAGCTCTGCTTTTCAAATCATGCAATAATAATCTTTGCAAGATTAAACACTGGTTCAGCTGGTTTTCTGTTTGTTTTTAATTCCACTTCTTATGGAATAAGCTACTGGTGGCAGATGCCCATTGCCCTGGAGGTTACAGATGGAAACTTGGGGTCTGATTGGTGACGTTACCCCCCAGGCAGGGATGGGGCTGTCCTGGCAGAGGTTGTACTCACTGGGGCTGGAGCAGTGTGGCTGAGCATTGACTTTTTCCTGTGCTCCCCAGGCTGGCAGAGGCACCTTGCAGATTCCGGGTAAGAAATATGATTGTACCAGCTGTTGCTAAGAAAAATGAGCTGCAGAGAAATATGTTGTTTCATTCGGTTTGTGGGGTCACATTCAGGCATAATTAGATCTCCCGCCTCCTGCTTCTTGTCTAATGAGTGTGCAGAGAACCCAAGGTGTGCTTATTACTGTAAATGTAAGCCCTCAGTCTTTCATATATCGATTTAAAGCTAGAAAAGAGCTAATATCCCGTATTACAGAGGATTGAGGCCAGGAAAATCCAAGGTGGAATTAAGTTTTGCCTTGGTTCAAAGAAGTATCTAAAAGCAGATCTCAGCTGGGGACTGTTGGATAAACCATCCTATCTTCCACAGTGTCTTGGGACAGAGGTAAATCAACCACTACAGTGCCTCATTCTCCCCAGGAGGGATGTCTGGGGTTCTTGAATGTGTTTTGTCTAAGTGCTCAGCAGGTGCTGCCTGAGGCTCAGATCCTGGCCTTGAAACCTCTGCTTGTCATGCTAATCCTAGCAGACATCCTTCCTGCATAGGCAATCCCCAGCTCAAAGCAAGTGGCTATAAACTGTATGGGAGGTGACAGCTTTGTGTCACCTGGGGCAGCATCCCCCAGGCATGGGTGCTGGGGCTGCTCCCACGGACCTGGTTGTGATGGAGCTGTTTGGGGAACAGCTGTGTCGCATTAAGGATAAGCACCATTACAGAGCCAGTGCCTCAAAAGTGGTCAATATGTTTAGTCTGTACCAACGAACGTTATTCTCTGGCTCCAAAACTCTTCACAAAGAGGTGCTTTTGTGGAGAGAGATGCCAGCAGGAAATAGGCTGAAACAACGCAGAAATATTTTCCACCCATGATCTCAGCCCCTGGAGATAAGGGTGGAATTCCAACCCCTAAGCATCCTCCTTGGCCTCATGTTGGTCCCTCAGCCATAGCTGGCATGGAGGTCCCACCTAGCAATGAGTAGCTCCTGGAATTATCTCCCAGATGTCAGGCAAAGGAGAGGAAAATTATATTTTCCTGTCCCTAAAGGTGAAGGGGAATCAGGCTGGATCACTCGGTTCCTTCAGTTTAATCTGTATCTCCTCTCCAACCCTACTCAGTGTCTCAAAATGCCTGAAAACCATCCAACTTGATCCATGGCAGGTTGCACAGCATGTTTAGTGACTCATGGTGCAAGTCCGCATGTCTCACCATGCCTGGAAGCCTCCCTCGTGCTGCTGGGGGGCCTGGCAAGTGCCCAAGTCATGATGCTATGGAGTGTGCATGGGCTGAGATGTTCCGTGGTTGCAGATGGGCCTGGGGAGAAGCCACCACAACCCAGAGCCCATCTCCATCCTGGGTGTATGTACACGTATATCTGTGTTACACAGATAGCAGCATTTGCATTTTCGGTGAAGGATTTCATAGTGGAGGCTGAAAATTTGTATCTCTGCGGTGAGCGACTCGTGGAAGGAATTTTGGTTTCTGCCCTGACCTCTGCCGCCTGGCTCCGATGCACCGAGCCTGCCCTGCACAATGCTGCCTTTCAGCAAGACCCACAGAATGGGCTTTGTGCCTCTTTGTGTGAGCCCTCTTGTAAGACAGAAAAGCTTCCTTGGAGGCTGCAGGCAGTGCTCCATGCCTTGAAAAAGCTTCCACCTGTGCCAGGAGTGATTTCACTGCCTCTCACCAGCGCTGAGCCATGCTGAGGTGTCAGGTGCTCTACCTTTCCCTATAGAATCCTGCTCCTTGCTGGCAGCTGCAGGAACCCACACAGCCCTGAGCTGCTCAAGAGCTGACTTCAAGGCTGCTCTGTCCTTCCACAGGTCCCTCTGACTTGGAAGAGGGGAACTGTAGATGCAGCATCAGCGTTGTAGGATGCACTCAGGATAGAGATGGAGTCGCACTACAGTTTGTAAAGGAACTTTTGCAAACTCCAGTGTAAGCTGATCCATGATATTAGGCACTCCAATACTTCCTAAAAATTGGCTGAAGTTCTCCTCTAGTCCGATTTCCCCACTATAGACACTATTAAATATAATTGTAAGATACAAGGGAAAACATTCAAAGAATGTTACTAGCTTATGAAATTGGATTGCCTTGGCTACTTCTGGATGGATTTTATAGGGAAAAAAAAACCCTCAATTATATGGATGTAGGGCTCCATGGTAGTCTCAAATTGTAATTTCCCTCTTTCCCAGACATTTAAGGACAGTGGACGTTACTTCTGCAGGCTATAGATAGCTGTACCGTGAAGAATGACTCAAGCACTAAAATGTAAAACCATTATATAATGTATCCTTCCTGCTCCTGTGAGCAGAGGAATGTGTTTGACACCTCGTTTTCCAGGCAGAGAGAAGGATGTACGGAGGAGGAAAGTTACGTGCAGAAAGTCATGGCCCAGGGGTCCCTGGCTCCTCGTGGTGCTGGTGATTCCAGGGGCAACTCCTTGCAAAGGGGAAGGATCACTGAAAGCATATAGATGCTTGATGTTCCAAGCTACAATTTAAGCTTAAACTTCTTACCCAGAACTGTCTTGGAAGCTGGTTTCTTTTGTCAGGGTGTTACAGAGGCTGCCCCTCATCTCCTCCATCTGTGATCCAGCAGACCTTGATTAAGGTTGGGCAATGCACAGCTCTGCTCTGGGTGTCCCACTGGCCAAGCAGCCTGGTGGGTCACTTCTGCCCCGTGTTGGCAGCAGCATTTTGCTGAGCTGCCGCCTCTTTGTTCTTGCCTTTTCCCCTTCATGCGGTCCCATCACTCTCTGGGAAAAATCAACATTTGCCTTTCAAAGTCTGGCAAACAGAAGGGGTCTGTATTGCATCCTGATGGCAGCCCTGGCCTTTCAGGGCTGTGACAACGAGTCTAGGATACTCGTAGCAGGAGCACCCTGTGAAGCAGAACTCTGATTTCTGAGTGTCTAAAATAAGAGAAGGAAAGCAGCGTGCACACTGAAAAATAAAATTTATGTTGCACTGAGGCTGCAAAGAGGTGGCAAGAAAGGGATTTAAAATCGAAGTAAGGATGATTTCCTTCTCCCCTCCCTCTGAAATAACATAACGCTGCTTGGTGTGATAAAGCAGAGTGTCAGAGCACAGCAGAGAGCCAGATGCTGGGTTGGGAAGCTTGCACCAGGAGTCCTGCATGGTCAGAGCCTGTGGGAGCAGGGAGGAGAGCAGTGGGGTGTCTGGGGAGTATTTGTTCCATATGGAAATACCACATTGCAGTTTTAAAATTCCTTTCCTCCCTTTTAAATCTGACAGTGGTTTTCTCTAGCTAATCCACGGCTATTGCCAGATGAACCTGGGAAGGTTTGATGCACGCGTGGGTCTGAATGCTGTAAATGCTTGGGGTTTTTTGGAATGCAAAGGGAAAGGGCTGAGCAGAGATCATTTGTTTTATTCTCTGTTTGCACAGTGCTTTGCATGCCATGCCCTATCCCTAGCCCATTCGGGCACTTGGGTACTCTTGTGCTATTAATGCTAATCATTAACTAACACATTTTGAGCTTGCAGAAGCACTGGTGGCAGCTGGTTAATGTAAGAGTTTGATTATTTCCTTCTTTGAGCAAAGCCACAGCTTGGATGAGTTGCGGTGCCTTCTCCCTTTCCTTTCTCTGCAGGAATGCTGCAGGTTCTACAGAAATGAATGGGACCAGGTCCAAGATGCTCTTGTGATGGCTTTGCAAGCCCTGAGCCAGCCTTGCAAAACCCACTCATTTAGCAAAAAGACCATGAGGGCCCTGTGGTTCTCCTTAGGTCCTGCTGCTCTGCTCTGTTGGGTTTCAGAAGCTTAATGCTGTTTGCACATGAGGATAGCAGTGAAGACAGGTTAAATTTAGAGGAACATCTCTTTGGAGATCTGGTTAACCTCAACAGTGAAGTGGAAGTGATTTTAGACTTGTCAGTGGATATAAGGTCCCTTCCCAGTCAGCATGGCTTCACAAGAATGCTTTTCTGTTCCTTCCTTCTTCTACAGAAAAGAACTGCATAAACCAGCAAAACGGACAGCACACACAACTGACCCATTTTTGCCTGTCCCTTCCAATGTGTGGGTTCTTGCATTATAAACACGCATTTGTGCAAATCATCTGATCTGTCAGTGTGGTGACGTGGCGTCCTTTCCGCTGCCCTGTTGGATTACTGGAACACTCCAGCCAGAAGGACCACAGATGATGACTAACATGCTTTTTTCATAAGTAAAAAAACCGCTTGTGCTAATTTTTCTGTGCTTTCATGGTTGTCCAGCATATCTCTCAATGACTATCAGCTGTTCAGGAATTTGTGGGCAATGAAGGCCATCACACACAGCGGTGAAATGATCTTGATATTTCTATCAACTGAGTGCTCAGAGATGAGATTGCTCACCTCAGAATGAAGACCCTGTGCTGCTGGAGAGCTTTTAGTCATTGAGCAATCAAAGCAACTTGGGTTGTCCCAGTGTTTCAGTCTTGCTGAATACAATTCAGTCAATTGAATATCTCTGAACAGCCAACCCTTGGTTGAAGCAAGGTCAGCTGGGCACCATTCAAGATGGAAAGATATGCTGTAGGTTTTGGGGTCAGTCAAAGTGATTTTAAACTCCTCTTTTCCAACCTTGATCTCTATGGATGTGTTAATTGATTTCCTGGGAACTACCGTGGTTGGAGCTAAAAACTTGAATCCATGCCTGAGTTTGATCAAAGGCTCGTGTGCTAACTCCCACTGCATGCAGGCCCTTTCCCTCTGACCCTTGCTGAGCTCTGGGCTGGCCGCTCATTGGCTTGGGGAAACCATTCTGACTTTGGAAAAACTGAGGTTTAATTGCTGCTGCCTCTTATCATTAGAGCATTTTTTAGAGTTAGAATGTATTTGGCTTCTGCTAGGAGTATAATGTTGTGGTAGGAATAGCTGCATCCTGCTAATGTCTATTTTCCTGTGGTTTCTTTGAGGATTATCTGTAATCCTTGGGCCAGATTCTCTCTGTGTGTGAATTCACCGCTCTACTTGTGTTAATGACGCTGTGCCAATTAGCACTGCTGGCTTGCCAAGCCCAGCTCTGTCCAGCTCTCACGACAGGTTGGTGATGGCGCAGGGCATTTAGCAGTGCTCAGCCTTGGTGCACCCAGGTGCTGGTAGCTGTGCTGGAGAAGGGTCTGATGATGTGTGACCTTCACCCCTGGGTGCAGCTGTGTTCCATCCCTGCAAAGCTCAAATTGTTGCTGAAAACGCTTGATTCAGAATGAATCCATGCACTGGGGATGACATCTTTGTCTAGCAAAGTGTCTTTTGTTCTTTGGTGATTAGTGTTCTGATTAGTGTTGGATATAAGCAGGAATTTTTCTTTCTTTTTTACACACTCCTTTTTGAGGTTAATGTTGCAAGTGGATTTTGAGCTAATGGAACTGAGGCTGTAATTGTGTGGTTCACTGGAGCTGTGTTTGAAGCAACAGAGGCATTTGGTCTCTGCTAACAGATGTCCTTCCCTCATGGTCCCCAGCTCCTCTGCAGCCTCTCTGTCACCTGCTGCTCCGGTCATTCCAGGCTATATGCACTGACTGCAATGCTAACATTGGGCTGTGATGTCCAACATTAGACTGCGATGTCCAGATTTGGGCCATGATGTTTCACGTTGAGCTGTGATGTCCAACATTGGGTTATAATTTCCAACACTGGGCTGTGATGTCCAAAATAGGTCTGTGATGTCCAATATCAGCACTATCAGTTTGCAGTTTGGTCTGCAGCTGATACTGGAGGATCCACTGAGGCTGTGCTATGCACAACTGTCTCTGTTAACAGCTTCCATCCTCCTTGTTGATGAAGTCTTCTCCAGCTGTTGTATCCAAAGAGCTTATAGATCTTGTTTGTGTGGAGCAGGAAGGGATACAACTGCTGGTAAAGACAGTTCTCTTGCTATTGGGATGCTACCTGAGATGTAGGTAAAACGAGAGGGAGTTCACACTCTGTACGGTCCAAAACAGATGGTCCTGAGAGTAAATCTGACACTCTGCTGCCTTTATTCTGGGTGAAGAAGGAACCCATGTGATATGAGCTCAGACACACCAGCAACGGAACAGAACAAGGTCGTGCTAGCTGTCTGGAGAAGCTGGGACTGCTTTGGGATGCCTTCTGCTGGTTTTGGCCCATCCCTTTCTAACACAACCCTTGTTTGGTCTGGGTTCATTTGTTATATTCTGGGTTACATCCTCCACTGTTTGTCCTCGCCCCATGTTTTCTCTTGATGATGGAAATTAGTCTCTTGCTCTTTGATTTCTACGTGCTATGAGTGTAGAGGCATGGATCACTTACTGTGAGGAGAAAGTAAATTTCAGGTGGCCTGTCTTGTTACGATTACATTTCATTGGGAATAGGTGAAAAAGTTGGGAATAATTGGGAAAGCTAGTTGGAATAGTTGGAAAGTTTAGGATTTATCATGAAAGACTCTGATTAATTTTGGAGAACGTATGTGTTGACTGTATTGCTGTTGCACATCTCTGACGTGGCTGACACTTTCTAAGTGCTGGTCTCAGGTTCAACCAAGTCAACTGGGAAGGTTGCACTGTAGTATGGATAGTTTGCCCAGATACATCAGCTTCAGTCTCCTAATATTGGAATGCTTTACACCCATGTGAGTTAAATCAGCAGCTGCAAGAAGCACAAAGTAGTAGAACACTCAGCTCCATATTTGCTGGTGGCAGTGACTTAGGGAGCATGCTGGTGATGGGTTGATGGTTGGTCTAGATGATCTTAGTCGTCTTTTCCAACCTTAATGATTCTATGATTTCCACGCGAGCCTGTCTGAGACCTCACTTGCCCTGACATGGCCCTGTTGGAGCACTTTTGGTTTCTGTAGTTGTGTTGGAGCATCCAGCCCAACCCAGTGTGCCTACAGTGCTGCTATGCTGCCTGATGGTCCCAGCCTGCAGGTCTGGAGGGGATTGGTCCTTGATGATAAATGTGAAAACCTACTGCTCAGCCTCTGAGCCAACGTGAGGCTGAGCTCTGAGAAAGTTATGGTGCTGTGCTGCTGTCACACATCTGCTGGGCTGAGTGAACTAATCTCGGATGGACCTGTTTTAGCTGTGGACTCTTCTAGTTTGAAGTCATTCCACTGGAGTGCGGGAAAGCATTCCAAATTTCAACCCAATAAAGCACATTTCATTATGTTTCTTAGTTCAGTGCACTATGTTAAATTTATAGGACGGCCTGAGGGCACTTGAACTGTGTTAAAAGGGAAGGCTCATAGACACCACGTCTGGGGTAGAAGGCATTGATTTTCGTCTCGTAACCCCACGGCCCCAAAGTGGGGCTCAGCCTGCTGCTCCCACACTATAAATAGAGATAACCCCGGAATGCTGTTGGTGTGCTGATGCTCCAGTCCTGCCCACATCACTGGCTTCCTGGAAGCCTGCTCAGAGCAGCATATTTTTAGCTATTGCTTTCTCATTTTTTGACAGAACTTCTCTTCTGTCTTACTGGCTTGCCAGTAACAAGCATTGCTTGTTACTGGCTTTCCAGAGCTGTCTGGATGCTCTCTTGGTGGAGGGGCCATGAGGCATCGTGGTCTGGGGCTGCATGGTGCTGCTTCCTCCTTCCAGATCTGTTGTTGAGGTGATGGACAGGCTGGATGAATTGCTGCTTTGCTCCCCTTCCATTGGAAGGGGATTATTATGCATTGTTATGTATTATTAATACAGTGTGACACAAAGGTTGGAGCAACAGCTGTCGGAAAAACTTCCTCCTAATCCCATCTCCAATACAGAGCGCTTTATCTTGCCCACCTTTTTGCTTATGTATTTAAATACTGCAGATAGCACTGGCAGGGTAGACAACAGGCCTCTCAGAAGTGTTTGCCCAGAGGTACTGCTCAGCCATGCATGGATGCTGCAGCGGTGCCGCGTGGACGCTCCAACCCGTGTGTGTGTTTTTCCACTGCTGAAGGGAATGAAACCCATTTCCTATGTGTGATCCTGTCCAAGCTTGTAAGCTCCTCGCTCCGCTTCCATCCTGCTTTGCCGCAGACTGGATGAAGGCTTTGAACATGAAAAAATGTATTTAACCAGCTCGGCATGGTTGCATATCTGCCTTCCTCAATGTGTCACCAGTCAGGGATGTTTTTCTTTGGGTTTTGAGCGATTTCTAAAGCCAGATTTCAGTGCAGCATCTTGCATGTGCATGTATGGGGCAGAGATGTTGCCTCTGTGCCAGGACCTGAGTGCTCCGTGCCTGGAGAAGGGACACTCAGAGCCCTGCTAAGCACAGGAATTGTGCCTTTTCCCTCTTTGCCAGAGCAGCAATAGGCATTTGAGGATGGAATAATTAAGAAAAAAAATCAGGGACTGTGGTTAAAAGAACAAATATGACACTGGTTAAAAACTTTAATGCTGATTATAGCTCATGAGCCCTTGTCTGTGTGTCAGTAATGGGCAGTGTGGGCTGAGTGATGTGCAGAGCTGCACAGCACCCGGAGCTGCCCTGTGCCACCACAGCTCCCCAGGAGCAGCCCTGTGGTTCAGCTGCGTGGCTTCGTAGGCACAGAGGCTTTTTATGTTAAAAGAGGAAGGCAGAGAGAAAATACACACACACATGCATACACACAAGCAGAAGTTTCTGAGCATGAGGCGTTTTTTCCATGTCGAGTTGCCAGGCAGTGCTTTTCCCTTCCCTCCCTCCATCCCAGGGTCACTGCTATGGACGTTTTCCTGCCTTTTATACTTTTTTTTCCCTCTTTTGTGTATGATGCCAACTCCTGCAGCTGACAAGGTTTGTAAGGTTGAGGCTATGTTCCATACTGCAACAGGGGGATGTGTTGCAGCTTATTTTAATGCTATTTTAATCCTTCTTGTCCAACAGACTGGTGAGAAGATACTTGTTTGAAATCTATGACTCTCAATTAAATAACACCATCACCAAAAAGATTTGGGAGACTTTTAGCACTTTGCAGATTGGAAATTCCTATTTAAAAAAATGGTGTGACCTGGTAGAGTTAGAGCTGAGCTAGGAGTCCACATGGCTGCTATACTCTGGAGGCTACCAGCTCACATCCCTGTGCTGAGATGATGGAAGGAAGGACCCTGGAGCCCATTCTCCTCCTGCAGAGCCCCCAGAAGGAAATCTCTGTATGGGGAAATTACAGTGTTTGGGGTCATTCCAGAACACAGCATCCCACACTGAGGGCTCAGAGCTTTCCTGCCCACTTCTGTTGTGCTTAAGAAAGAGAAACTGAGGCACGTGCCATGTTCACATGCATCCCTTGGCTCATGCAAATCTTCTTGCTGCAGGAATCACCCGGACCTCCAGTGGGAGACTGCGCAGGCTCAGCGACCAGACCAGCCCCAGTGAGTTGCATGGCTCTTTCTTTCTTTCTTTTTGAAACTTCCTCATCCAATAAAAAACAAAACCAATCAACAACAAATGCAGCCAACCAACCAGTTGACAACAAACGGGTTGGGAGAATGGAAGGAGTAACTCCTGGAAAATGCAGCTCCTGCCTCCTATTCAGTGCAGGCTGCTGCTAAGTGCAGAGTTCTCCATGCAGTAGCAGCAGAGCAGTCTATATAAAATAACCGTGAAAAGAGAGAGCGGTGTAAAATAAAAGATTAATTACTTACTGAATAATGGATCCAGAGAGAATAATTAGAAAAGCCCATCTCAATTCCAGGGGTCTGACAGCAGGTAACAGAAAGCAGGAATGGCCCGAGGTTGAAATACAGCTTTAGTAATTAGCGTCTCGTTCTTACTCTCTTTAGCTATTATTTTTTATTGGATGTGGAGATTTATGGATTATATGTGCTTATGACTAAATTTACACTCCTAATTGCAGCGTAATGTTTCTGAAGCTGTTTCTGATTCAGAAGGAAGCAGGTGGGAGGGGTTCCTTCTGGAAGATGTTTGTAGCCTCTGGGAATGCAGTAGAGCTTGGGAGCACCTGAGTCCATCGGCTCTGCAGTTTGTGTGCTGGTTGGGCTGCACAGAATTCATAGAATTACTAAGGTTGGGAAAGACCTTTCAGCTCACCAACTGCAGCCATCAGCCCACCTCCACCGTGCCCACTGACCACAACCCTCAGTGCCACATCTCCATGGTTCTTGGACGCCTCCAGGGACTCTACCACACACCTGGGCAGTGTGTGCTGATGCCTCACCACTCTTTTCAGGAAGAAATTGTTCCTAATATCCAACCTGAGGTCCAACCTCACCTTTGACATCACCCCATCATTTTCCCTGGGATGCTGCTGCTCACGTCTGCTTGCCTGCTCCATACCCAGCACTGCCCATGTTGAGGTTGGGGCTTCCATCCGCTCCCACTCCCTCGGTCTCTGTCACTAACAGTTGCTCCCTGTGGGTTCTGTTTGCTATTTCAATTCATCTTCTCAGCCCTCATATCCTGTCTCAGCTCCCAGATGGATTTATCCAAACAGTTGTTGTCAGCTTTTCCCTTTGTGCTGGGGGGAGGAGAAAGCCACCCTCGGAAGCCTTCCTGGAGCACTGACCTCAACATTCTGCTGTATCTGGGCATGAGCACATGTGGGATGGGGATTAGTCACAGGCATCTGGTTTAGGGTGCTCTTAAGGGCTTTGGAAGTTATGATGCTGCCTGGCTTGCCTTCATCAGAAGTAGGGACAGGCCCAGAGGTATTGCAGGTATGGTACAGACATGGTGACAGGGAGCATGGCACGCTGTGATGTGGTCCTCGCAGCTCTAGAGCTTCACAGTTGCAGAGCACTGAGATGCTGTGATGTATCAGTGGATGTAAATGTGGTCTGACAGGATTATGGCCACAAACTGACATTGCATAGCTGGAAAAACGCATTGTGTAATAAATCAGCGCAGAGTCAGTATTGGTCTGGGTGCTTATGGCAGCAGGAACAGGGAGCTGAGCTGCAGTGCAGTGACAAAAACTGCCTGAAAACGTGGCCACTGGTGCAGAAGCTGCAAGTTTTGAACTGAACTGTATGTTTATTTTCTGTGTGTGCAAAAACAAAACTGCAGTGGTAGCCTTCGCATCCCATGTTTTCCTATACATATGTCCAAGGACAGAAAGGGGAATTGGTACAGCTCCAAAGGTAACTGGAGTGTGGAGAATCTAAATTGGAAGACATAGCACATTTGTTCAATCTTGTTTTCTTTAGACTCTAATTATATACTTTTCCACTTTTTTGGTGAGAGATCTTTTAAATATATATTTTTTTTAAGTTAAAATCAAATGAGCAACTCAGTGCTCCATTTTACACTGCAGTAAATATTTATGACTCTATATAACTGCAACTCAATTTCCCCTTGTTTCAGATCCAAATTTTCCCCTCTGCACATCTGGCCCTGTACCCAGAAGCTTTTATTCCTATGCAAGATAAATTGGGACTGGGATGACTGAGCAGTGGCTGTAAATGAAGCGTCACAGAAGGGGGTTGTTTTGGGCTCTTTGCCACCCTAAACAAAGAAAGGGATGACATGCATTTCCATAGCCACTGGCTCTTGGGATTCAGATAGCTGCACAGTCATCCACAGACCATGCATATCCCTGGGACACGCAGTGACATTGGGACCCCAAATCTGGCATTGGCTTCTTTTTGGGAACCTTATTTCATGACTCCTCTTGGTTTTTCTTGTAACTTTGAAGGCAGCTGTGTGGCTTGGCACCCGGCTCAGGGAGCAGCGATGCTGAGAGTTTAGAGCTTCAGTTTTTGTTTTGTGCAGGACTTCTGTGTAGTCCTGGGTAAGCCATTGTGGTGGGACACATCTGGGCTTCTTGGTGGTCAGTGGAGAGAGCTGGTGGCTATCAGAGTGTCTGAGAGCACCTATTTTAGGACTGGAAACAGGCTTCTTGAAGGAACCCATGTCCCCATGGGATTACAGGGAACTATAATTTCTTTGGGTGGTCTGGCCGTGGGGCTCAAGCTCCCGATGGAGAGCAGCACTGTCCTGAGGTGCAGCCTTCAGCCAGACCTGGGCTGGGAAAGTGATGGGGTTTGGCACCCTCACCCCCCAATTCAGACATGATCCTGCTGATGAGGCTGAGTTTTGTGAGTGGTTTGGAGGCTCTGTTCAATGTGCAATTGGAAACAGGCAGAGAGAGGGAAATGGGAAGCCCTTTATGAAGGGCTCTGTGAGAGTGCAGTGTTGGCCTCTAAAATGCCACCGTCACCTGATTTTTGGTAGCTTGGGGTAATATTTCTGCAAGGATAAGAACTGTGTGTTAGGGAAGTTACTCCCACTTCATTTTCCTATAGCTGCACGTGATGGATTTGAAAGAAAATATTTGCTGACATTTGCCATCCGGAGCAGAGCTGTGTTCCCAAGTAGCAGAGAACAGCCCTGGAGCAGCTGGAGTGGAAGCTATCAGCATTGGGTTCCTCCTGGTTGCCAGCTGCACTTCAGACTTTGATTTTCTTCCAGGTTGCAATTTGGGTTTGCTATGAGGAAGGAACTCCCCATTGTAGAGGCAATATAGGAGGGTCCAGAGAAAGGTATATATTTACTGATTTAACTGAACCAGCACATCCCTCCTGTGCACATAGATGTAGGAGGGAGTGGGATGCCATCCTGTAGTGCTGCTCTTGCACTGCTGCTATTTCAGGTCAGGTGCTTTGTTTGTGAGATAACCCAAAGGTTATCCCCCAAGGAGGGGGACAGGTGCTTCTGCTTTCCTGCTTCAGCCTTTGTCTGGCTGCTGGGCTGTGTGGAGCAGGGCAGCTGCAGCCATGCTCCCATCCGAGACAGGCAGTGCAGCCCTGTCCTGCAGTGTCAGCAGCTGGCTGGGAATCAACCACAGCTTGTCTCAGGGCTTTTTTGGAAGCATGATTTAGAGAGGCATAAAGCTCAAGGCCAGCTATCTGGGTTGCATTATAAAGGGGCACTCATTGATGTCATGAAACCCATCATCGAAGCGGTTGGTTTAATGTTGTTTAAATACTTCTGTTGGGACTCCCTCCAGGCCTTATAGCCATATCAGTCTGCTTGGATTTTGGGTCATCTTGAGCCCCCCGTCCACCCTTTAAGTGGTGCCAAGCTCTAGTACAGCTCTAATTTCAGGGCTTTGTAATTAAACAGGCACTTGCTGAAGGGTTCCATGGCTGATGACACACTCATCTCCTTGTGAAAAATGCTTCAGCAGTGCCAGAAAGAGTCGTGCTTCCTTCATTATCAGTCAGCCAGAGGCAGTGTCTCTGTGTGACTCCTTATCAGAGCTGTTGCACAGATAATTCTTATTTCTTCTCATTTTGCTTTTCCCTGCTTAAGTCGGGTGGTTTCCCTTTGACAGGAATTGACATTCCCATTTCACAGAGGGAGACAGCAGCAGAAATGCTGAAAATAGCACTGTTTGAATTGCCTGTGAGACTGGGAGTCCTTCTGAGGCACTGAAATGAGAAGCTGTGCGTCCTGGTGGAGGGCTGTGGGCACTAGGTTCAATTGGACATCCCAAATTAGTGAACCCTGATGAAGTCAGATGTTGCAGTGAGGATCTCAAATGCTTGTAATGAGTTTATGGTAAATATGGCAATAGGTTGTGCTGTTTCCATCTCTTGGTTTAGTCCTTTGGCCTGAGGACAATCTCTCTCTGTGCTCATTGTTCAAGAGAGCAGCTTTAGAAGGTGAACCAAAATAGTGACAATAAAAGAAATACCAAAAGCCAGCGGCTCCCTAGCCAAGCGTGCATGATTACAGTTACGTAAGCTAATTCAGAGTGCTATAAAAACCATTAGGTCTCCTGAGTTGTTTTTCCCCAGGGAAATACAGCCAGAACTGACAAATCCCTCCTGCAGCTCAGGCGTGGGCACAGCACAACCCTGTATGCAGCCATGGTTCCCCATCCCTGGAGGTGCCCAAAGCCAGGTTGGATGGGGTTCTGGGCAATGTGTTCTGGTGCCTGATCTAGTGGCTGGCAGCCCTGCCTATGGCAGGGAGTTGGAAGTAGATGCTCTTTGAGGTCTTCTTCAGTCCGAGCTATTCTGTGATACTCTGATGCCTGAGCAAGTCGAGCTGAGAGCTTCTGCACTAGGTTTCATCCAGACCTTCAGCTTATCCCAGCCTTGCTGAATCCTGCCTTGGTTTCCTGCTGGCATGTGAGGACCAAGCTGTGAGTGCAATGTGCTGCTGCGAGCTGGGCGGATACACGTCTCTGTGCTGTGATGTTTTCAACACAGACTGCGCCTTTCACCTTGGTAGATCTGCAGAAGGGTTAACCCAGGACTTGTGGCTGCAGCCCGGTTGTGTTGGACGTGTCCCTACATGAGATCATACACATTTCTCCAGGCGGTCTCTGTTCCCCTTTGTTCCCTGCCCCACACTGGGCACACCAGCTGCGCAGCTCTCCGTGCCAGCGTCCCCATGCACACACACTGCTCGTTTCCTCAGGCTCTTGGTGACAAGCCTGGTGACATGTGTCCTCTCTGTCCTCTTCATCCTGAGCAAGCAGCAAAGGGTGAAGCCAGGTCAGCCTGGAGGATTCCTCCTGCAGCAGTGCTGCTCCATGAATGTGTCTCTGCAGGAAAGCCAAACCCTAGGCAGCAAGAAGTTAAAGTGGGAAAACTGCTCTGGGCTCAGGTGCTTGGTTTGCTGCACAGACACACGTCCATGTCCTGTGCTTGCATAATGCAGACATGTGGAGCTGCCTGGGGTGGTCCTGTGGGGATGCCACGTGCTTCAAGTGGAGATGTGCCATTAGTTAGAATGCAGGAGGGAGCGCAGGCTGTTGTGTGCAAGTTGAGAGTTAAGGTATAGTGATTCCTTAATTACTGGAACTGGAGGAGGACTGGTGTGCCTTGGCCTGGTTGGGGTGTGCTAACTCCTGCAGTGCTGGCTACCTACAGTGCTGTGTGTGGTCACATTTCTCTCCATCGGATATGCGCGTCTCCTCGTGGTGTTTTTCTTCCGCATCTTTTTTGTTGCTGAAATGTCAATTTGCAAATTGCCCTTGGGCATGTTGGCAGAGCTCATGGCTGCTCTACTTTCCCTCTTCCCCTCCATCGCGGTGTCCCTCGTCACGTGGGCAGAGGCGAATTCCCCAGCCCTGGCTGCACACCACAGGCGTGCTGTGAGCCTCCTCAGCCACACATCCGGCACTGTCTGGCATTTCCCAAAACCCCTAATTGTGCCTTGGGCAGAGAGCACCAATTTGCTCCTTGCTATATTTATCCCGTGTGCAGGATGGGAGCACAGCCCCCCTCTGGGTCGCAGCGACCTCCGCTATCCGTACAAGCTTGGAGATGAACGTATGGAGCACAGAGAGCCAACCGTACCCTGGGCTGCATCAAACCAGTGTGATCAGCAGGTCAGGAAGGGTATCTGCACCTCTGCTCTGCGCTGTGAGACCTCTCCTGGAGCACTGCATCCAGACATGGAGTCCTCAGCACTGGAGAGACTTGGACCATTAGAGCGCATCCAGAGGAGGGCCTCAGAAATGCTCCCAGGGATGAAACAGTCCTATGAGGACTGGCTGAGGGCTGGGGCTGCAAAGTCTGGAGAAGGGAGGGCTCTGGGGAGAGCTGAGAGCGGCCTTCGGTGTCTCAAGGAGGGCTGTAAGAGAGAGGGGGACAGAGTCTTTAGCAGGATCTGTGTGATAGGACAAGGGGAAATGACTGCAAACTAAAATAGGGCAGATTTAGACTGGATGTAAGGAAGAACTTTTTACACCACAGGCAATGAGGCAGTGGCACAGGTTGCCCACAGAGGCGGTGATGCTCCATCCCTGCAGACAGCCAATGTCAGGGATGGGCTGTGAGCACCGATGGAGCTGTGGGTGCTCCTGCTCAGTGCAGGGGGTGGGACCGGATGGTCTTTAGGGATCCCTTCCAACTCCAACCATTCTATGGTTCTTTGAAGCATGAGTGCTCTCTGGGGCTGGGCCAATGGCAGCAAGCAGTCCAGGCAGGTCGGCATCTGTTGAGGATCCTGGAAGAGTTAACATGCATCAGGAGGGAGAAAGTGGTCCTCCTGCCTCGCCTCGCCTTTCACTCTGCGCTGCCAGCTGCTATTAATACTTCAGCACATGAGTGTTAAAGCACAAGCAGAGAGCCCAGGGAGGATATGCTCGGGATTTCCGGCAGTTTGAAGCTTTCAGGCAGAGAATTTGAGAGCCAGCACAGAGGAGAGCCAGAGCAGGGCTCTTCTTAAAGATACACTCCTCCCTAGTATGCATGGGATGGGACTAGATGCGTGCACTGTTTGAGCTCAGGCCTGTGTTGCCTAGTTGCTGAATGGAATCTGAGTGGTGAGGAACCTCTCGCACCACGTTTCCCTGCCCCTCCAGGCCCTGCAGCTCTCTGGCACCACTGTCAGAGCACTTTGAGGCTCTGCTCCCTGCACCGACTTGCAGCACTGGGCCTTCCCAGCTCACTCAGCAGGAGGGCTGGGTTACACGCTGGTGCCTGGCTGCTGCCAGAGCTTGCAGCTCCACGCTGTAGAGCGGCATGGCTGCACCTTTGAAGGGAATCTGCAAAATTCCCTTGAGGAGTTGAGTCTGGATGAGAGCATCCACCCTGAGGTTTTATGAGATTAGAGTTGAGGTTCATTAATCATCACTGGGATTCACTTCACTGGCTGTCTCGTGCCAGTCTGCAGGAGTGATCCCTTCACTCTGCCGCTCCTGCTCACCTGGTTCTTGATGGGTTAAAATCCCCAGGCTGAAGCACGCCTGCTGCCCATCCCTTCTTCCTTTCCACTCACCTTCTTCCTTTCTTGGTACTTCCTGAGTTTTTCCCTTCCTGTGCAGCGTCAGCCTTCTTATGGCATAAGGCGCACAGCCATGAGGGCTGTGGATGGTGGTGAATGCAGAGGTCTGGGTTTTGTGCTGCACTGGGTCAGCAGCTCCCCTGGGCTCCTGCTTTGTGTTGGGCACCTTCGCAGTCTTGGGCAGGAAGCGTGGTTTTGGGCTGTGCATGGGAAAGTTTTGCTCATTGTCCCCTCTTTAGTGCCTTAGGCACTGGTGGCAGAGACATGCAAAGCATTAATAGGGAAAGAGCAAGAATTTGGGAAGGAATCTAAGCCTTCCTGCCTAACAAATAACTCAAGCTTTGACCGTTGGGGATTAGAACTTTCCTAAGGCATGGAGCATCCTGGAGCTGCCTCCACTTCAGCTTTTTCTATCTGTAGGGTTGCTGCCAGCTTGACTGTCCTGCTTGCCAGATGTCATGCAGCATGTGCTTTGTTCCTCCCTCTGTTGACAACAATGCTCCATCAGCTGCTCCATGGGGAAACACACATGCTAGCTGGGATTTCTCACGTTGCCACTGGAAAGCAGTGCAAAATAGGTGCAGGCTTTGAGCTCCCAATGTCCCAACAAGGGACTGAGGGCTGCAGCTGGCTTGTCTGCTGGCTGGCTGACCCTGGGGACAGAGGCTGTGCCCTCGCATCTGGCTGAGTGACTCAGGCTGCAGGATGTCAATAGGCACTTGCGGTGGGTGGCACGGGGGGGGGGTGGCTGTGGGCAGTCAACTCTGTTGCTCAGTGCTCCCCATCTCCCACCGCAGTTCTGTGTTGCACTTAGGGGGACATCTGCTGCGTCCCTGCTTTTTGGGGGCACGGAGGAGCAGCTGTGACCCCCAAGGCTATAGTGGGGGGACTGTGTGCCCAAAGGCTGGAGGCAGGGAGCACAGGGCAGCCCCATGTTGCAGCCACAGTCCCGCTGCCTGCCCTGGCCGATGGCCAAGTGGAAGTTTCTGCAAGGCCGGCCCATCGCATCCCTCCGTCGAGGCTGTGCAGAGGGGACTTCCAAGGCAGAGCAGGGAATCCTCGCCAGGAGCAGGCGTGAAGCTCTCTGGCGGCTTCAGGGGAGGGTCAACATGTGCAGAGAGCAGCAGCAGCCCGCGGTGCTGCGCCGGGAATGAAGTCAGCCTTCATCAGCAGAATAGTTTATGCATGAATCGAAACTTCAGACCTGGCAGGGTGGAGGGAACGCGCAGGAGCTTTGCTCTTCTCAAACGCTCTCGCCAAGGAAGGAGGAGGGGATAGAGGAAATAGCAGCAAAATCAGGCTGGGGAAGCGGGGAGAGGTTGGAGACGCTGGATGAGTTGTTGGCGCTGTTATTGAGAAGAGCCAAGTTCCCTAAGCATCTCCTGGTGGATATTAACAGAGCGCTGCGGAGAGCGGAGTGCTCCCCCGGACACTCACGAACTGTGGCTTTAAGACTGTTTGACAGAGGACTTGGGATTTCCATTCTTCCTGTGCCTGGTGGAGTATTTCGGGGAGTTCCAGGATTTTGGGGTCATGCACCCCCTTTTTCCTCCTTCTTCCTCCTTTCTCTTCCTCCCTTCCTCTTTCTTTTCATTTCAAAGAGACAAAGCTACTTCAGTTTGGAGCACAAACATATGATCAGCACATGGAAATGTGGTAATTTGGATGCATTCATGATTGCAACAGATTGAAGAAATTAGACCAGACAAAGAGCTTTTTTTGGAGGAGGAGGAGGCAAGGCAAGGAGGGAGGGAGAGTGGGTGAAAGAAGGGGACGCCACCGAAAAGAGGGACGGCCGTGACACGCGGATGCTAAATATATCCTGTAGTAATGGAGAGGGACCGGATTTCAGGTAGGCTATTGATCTTTAATACGTTCTATTCTGCCTCTGCCCTCCTACCTTTCCAGCAGCTTCTGCACTTTAGGAGGAGCAGCAGCCCCGCTCCAGCGCGTTCAGCACATTCCATTATTTATTTATTTTTTTGCAACATTTCCTTTTTGCCTTTTTTTTTTTTTTTTTTTCCCCTTTTCCCTTCCTCCTGAGTCCTCCAGACAGAAGGTGGTTCCAACAGAAACCAGGGGGGGAGCGAGTGGGGGAAAAAAGAAACTGCTCTCCGAGTCTGGATCTCATTTGAGTTTCTCTTTCTCCCCCCCCCTCTGTTCCCATGTGCCGCGCGGCGCGGGGGGATGAATGCTGAGCCTGTTAGCTCTGAGCTGCCACTCGGGAAGAGGGAGGAAAAGCGCCGAGATCTTGGCATGGAGACGAATTTCTGCCCTGAAGGTTGGCTCCTGAGTGCGTGTGTGTGGCTGTGTGCTGTGGTTGAGCTCTCTGCCTGCCCTGTGCTGCCGCCTGCCCGGCTGGGATGGATGTGGCCCCAGCTGCTGCCGGGCATCCTGCTGCTGATGCTGCTGCTCACCTGGTGGAGCCTGGGGCGCTGGGGTGGGCATGGATGGAGGGAACTAAAAGAGGAGTGAGTCACTCCTGTGCAAATCCTGGTGCATGTCTGAGCGGTTCCAAAATGCGCTCCTGGGTGCATCAGCGTCTCAGCAAGCTGCTTCTGCAGCATGTGCAGAGTGGCCGTGACCGTAACCTTTTCCTCTTAGCAGCAGGGAGATGGGGCAGGCTGCGCTGCAAGGCTCCGTGCATGGGACCAAGGAGGGAAAGCGAGGAGCAGGGATTGGTGCTGGGAGCTCCAGAGGGATGTCACCGTGGGTGTCCGTGCTCCGCGCACGGCTGGCGGGCACCAGCCTGCTGCTGGGCGTTCCCAGCCAGTTGCTGGGCATCGCTGCTAAAGGGAAACCACAGGGTGAGAGGAAACGCTCATCCAGGGTGGAGTGAAACTGCGGCCAGAGAAAGCTGCTTCCATGGCCAACCCCCAGGCAGAGCTGCAGGGCCCCATTCTGGGTATATGTGGAGGGTCCCAGGAAGAGCGCTTACCTGCGGGAGCACCCATTGCTCCTCACCACTTCTGCATAGTGTGGGTGATGCCTCCTTGTCCCTCATCTTTCTTGTTCACGCTTTCTCCTCTAGTTTGAGCCACTTCAAAGCATTCCTGAGAGCTGCTCCTAGGGCAGAGGCAGTGCTGCAGGCTGGGAAGTCCTCTACTGCTGCGTGCAGGGATGTGGGGGGTCTAGGGACAGCAGGGTGGTTTTGGTCCCGTTGCAGTTTGGCCTCACACACCTCCTGCTGTGTTCTCCCTGCAGCCCTGGTTCCCCTACAAGGGCTTTACAGAAAGACTGATCACTGGGGTGGTGGTGTGATCTGGGGTTCTTTGTTCCAGAGGAGTGGTGAAGGTGGGTCTCTCCCACCCTTCAGCTGCTGCACGCAGCATGAGCCCTCGCACCTGGGCTGGCTGTCACTGCTCCCAGGAGTGCAGCAGCACAGGGTAGGAAGACCTAAGGTGAGCACGTCTGTGCAAAGATGCTTATGCTCACCTCTGGGGTCACGAGTGATGTATGCAAATTGCCTATATCCAAGTGCATACATGTTTCTCTGTCCCTTGCTGGAAACAGCTTTTCTCTGAGTGATGCAGGTATGGCACCACCAGGGCTGTGGGCAGGCACAGGAGTAGGCGCAGCTGAGCATGACCAGCCCTTATGCTAAGGCACTGTGCCCATAGGGCTTGGCACAGGACGGGCACATGGCTGCCGTGCCCTGCGGGATCAGAGAGGTGTGCCAGCTGTCTCAGCACCATTCCTGATGTGTGGCTCAGCATGAAATAAGGGATAGGGGGATGGGGGAAGAAGAGCTGTTCCTGTCTATGCTGATGTGGAGGGGCTGAGAGAGACGTGTGGAAGAAGACCCTCAGCATGGCAGCAGCAGAGTGGCTGCAGAGAATGTGAAACCCATGCGTGGGGGCATAGGAAATCAGCTTTAATGAGGTTCTTTGTGCAAAATGTGCACTGTCACTGGGGAGAAGAGGAACAGGCTGCAGCTCGCCCCATTCAGAAGGTGCTCCTTGCACTACATGGCCGGGCCGGCACTGCCCCCAGTGCAGCAGCACTGCGGCCTCGGTGACTAAACTGAAACATGACTCAGATGAAAGCAGATTTGTGCAGTGCTGGGGGCTGCGTTCGTCACTGCTCTGGCTCTGAGCATGCTTTTAATTAGTACTCTGCTGTGGGTGGGAAGAGCTGACTCTTGGGCTGACTGTATTGCTGCCGGATGGGGTGAGGGCACCTCGGGGCGGGTGGGAATTGGGCCTTTCTCCTCTTTGAGGGCTGTTTTCCCACAGCTGCTGGAGCTCAGCACGTCCCACAGGGTCTCCTCTGCACAAGGACAGCTCAGGCTTTCCTGGAGGGGAGCAGTGTCCCTGGTCCAGCATCCCATGCTGACAACAAGCGCTTGGGGTGAAGGCACTGTGTGCACAGGGCGATGCTGGAGCTGCTCCATGGCAGCGAGGTTTCCCCGTCCCTGTAACAAGGCACCAGGCTCCGGTGGTTCCTTTGAGTGCAGGTATAGGAAGCGTATCTCATATAACCTGATCTTTCCTCTCAATCTGGTTCACCCCCCTCAAGCACATTTCCACAAACTAATACTGCTTAAAAAGACAAAAATGAGTTTCCAGGCATCCTGCTCCCGTAGTTTGGGGCCAGACAGCTGTGCTCGGGGCCTGCAGTCCCTCTCACATCTGATCCTGCTCTCTGCCTTTCCAGATGGCTCTGGTGGCAGCGGGGTGCTGCTCGGCTAGGGGCAGCTTTCCCCAGCAGATGGCTGTTTTCATTAGCCCACAACTTTCTACAAAGCCTTAATTGTTAGTGCCACGGGGCCTTTTTCTTCTTCTTAAAAGAAAAGGAAGAGTCTGGTTGCTTTGTTGATATAGGGTGGGTGCATGGGAAAGGAAGTGCCATCTCGTAGGTAAACTGTTAATGCCACCTTTATAATTGCACGTAGAAGTGACTGGTAGTGATTGCAACACCTGATTGCAATGATGTGCTAGGCAGGGCCTGAAGCAGGTTGGGAGAACTGTGCATGCTGTGAGAAATCTGCTCAACTCCAGAACAAGTGGAGTGCTGTGTAGCCCACTGGTGATCGTTTTGATTAAGCAAAGTACCACCTATGGATGCATATGCATGTTTGTGTGTGCATATACATGCTTTTGTGTCACACGGTGCATATGTTGCTGCACACATAGTTGGTCAGAGCAGCAAGGCAGACCAAGTGCACGAGGACAGAGCACCTTCAGTGGTCCTCAGAGCCACGTGGGATGTACCGTGTGCCTGGGCAGAAGGAAAGGAGGGGTCCAATACAGTGGTCATTAGGAGAGAATGTGCTGTTTTTTCATCTTTTAACAAAGTGAGTCTTTGCAAAGCGAGAAGTGGGACAGCAGGGTTGGAATTGCTTCTGATCACTTCAGCTACCTTTTCTGCTTCAAGATTTTTGGTGCTGCTCCTATTCCTGCCTAGCACCAACGCGTGTAGTTTGCTGCGTGTGGTGTGTGATGCTGTCCCCAACTGCCATGTGCTCCTAAAACCACATTTATTAAATGGGGAGGTTGGTGGCCCTGCTGTGGCAGGGGGTGTTGGAGATTCATGATCCTTGAGGTTCCTTCCAACCTTGGCCATTCCGTGATTCTGTGAACCACCTGCAGCTTTATTCATCAGCATTCTTCTTCAAGCACCCACCTTCCTCCACCTCCCAGGTGCTGTCACCTGTTGTGACCTTAAACAGGGCCTCCTCTGGGGAAGGCACTGAGTTCCCCCAAGCTGCAGCATTGCCACTGCTGTGTTTGCAGCCTGCTCTGTGCTGCTCCCAGCCTGCTGCTGGCTGCCTGCTCCATCCTGGCCGGTGCGTGCATTCCCGCTGTTGTCTGAGGCATGTCAAGGTATGAAGCATTATCCATTTCCTGATGTCTGCTTTACATTTGCTGGAATCACTGCTCATCCTCGTTAAATATAAGCCCGCTGTGGCACGCCTCCTGCCTGGCTGTGCAGTAACAGTGTGCACTGCTGAGTGTGCCTGATCCTGTGCAAGAGCTGCCCTGCCCCGTGCTCCCCAGCATGGCTCACAGCCTCCAGCAGCACGGTTCCCATGCTGCCAGGCTGAGGGAGGACGATTCTCATGCAAGTCAGGGCTCTTCCAAGGTCCAGCATACCACAATGCTGAGTAGAAGCGAGTACGTAGTTAGGGAAGTATGTCTGGGTCAACACATGTCTTCTGTTGCCTTAATGAGCTCAGAAGCACAATATCTTTGTCCTGTTGGCTTCTCCGCGTGGTGCTTGAGCTGTGTAACTAATGCATAGAATTGCTTGTTAGGGAGCAGTGATACCTCCTGCTGTGAGCACTGCAGCCCCATTATAGGGCTGGTCTGAGACCTGAGAAAACCCAGGTTAAGATTTTATACGGTTGGATTTCATAGCTTCATGGAATATCCTGAGTTGGAAGGGACCCACAGGAGTCATTGAGTCCAACTTGCTGTGCTTCCTTCCAGTATCCATTGGAAAACACACTTGTGCTCCCATTGCCCTGGGATTTTGGGGAAGGATCTTTGGGTGTCTGCCTTGTGGCTGGGGGTGAATGGAAATGGCTTTGCAGGTGAAGAAAATGAATTAGTTTTACAAGCAGTAATCATGCAGTAAGCCTGAAAGTGGATTTGATTTTATTTTTTGCTAAGCCTGATCCACGTCCGTGTGAAGTTGGTGCTACATAAACAGCTCTGTGTCAATTTTGTGATTACATCACTGCCAGATACCTCATAAATGAAAGCAGTAGAGCTTGGGGTGAATTCTGGGTTCCAGGGAAACGGATGTTTGGAGAGATAAGCGTGGTTCCTGGGATGTGAGATTTGTGGGATTTCCGTAAGTGCAGGGCATGCTTTTTGCTCGTTTCAAATTCTCTTTCTGCCCAGGGTTACAAATTGTGGGTTCTGAGTCCTGATGCTGGTGCAGTGGCTGGCATGGGTGAGATGTTGGGGCCAGGCAGTGCTGAGCTGGGAGCATTTTGTGAGAATGGCTCGGTTCCTGGTGTTGCTGCAGCATTGCTGGAGGGAGCCCTGCTCTGATCGGAGTTCTTTGGGTGCTGACCTGGAGACAAGGTCCTGATGCTCTGTGCTGAGATGAAGGGAATTGCTGAGGGCTGCACGTGTCTCCCACTTCCCAGTGCAGAGACCCATTTGACTATGTTTTCCTTAGAGAAGAGGCCATTTAATAACTTCAGCTGGTCGACTCTGTAAAGAGCCCCCCAGAAACTCTCTGCTGCTTCTGGCACCTGAGCAGAAGGGCTGCCTGCAGAAGCCCCTGGGTTGGCTTCACTTTGCACCTGCATCGCTCTGAAGTGTGGCTGGGTTCAGGGCCTGGCAGCCTTGTGTTGACTGCAGGACTGCTCCCAGCCAGGTTACCCACGTGCCAGTGGGTTCTGCAGCTGTGTGGCAGCAGGATTGCTCACTAATTCCCAGCAGGCTAAGGATGGATCACAGAATCATAGGCTCACTAAGGCTGGAAACGACCTCTCAGAGCACCACGTCCAACCTCAGCCCACCTCCACCGTGCCCATTGACCATGTCCCTTAGTGCCGCATCTTCATAGTTCTTGGACAGCTCCAGGAATGGTGACTCCACCGCTCCCTGGGCAGCTGTGCCACTGCATCACCACTCTTTCTGAGAAATTTTTCCTACTATCCAACCTGATCTTCCCCTGGTGCAACTTGAGGCCATCACATCTCATCTTACCGCTGTTTCCAGGGAGCAGAGGCTGACCCCCACCTCACCACAACCTCCTGTCAAGGAGTTGTAGGGAGTGATGAGGTTTCCCCTGAACCTCCTCTTCTCCAGACTGAGAAGGGGAAACCTCATCCCTCCCTGCAACTCATTCACTCAGCTGCTGCATATAGGAAATGTGCTCCAGACCCTTCCCAGCACCATTGCCGCTCTCCGGATGCGCTCCACGGCTCATCCCGGAGCCTCTAGCCCCAGCTCCCCCCCTTGGCACAACCCCTTCACTCCAGGGGCTCTGTCACTCTATCCCCATCCCCACGGCTCTCGGGATGTCTCATCCCACAGTTTTGCGGGATGTCCGTGTGGCCGGGACACGCAAGGCTGGTGGCAGCCATCCGCTGTGCCCCGTGCGGGGCCGTTAGGTGGCGGTGTGCGCTGCGCGGCGGTGACCGGGGACCGGCAGAGCCCGGAATGGGTCAGGATGAAAGCTGAAGCAGGAGGCAGTGATGGTGCAGCAGCTGGGAGCCGGGCTTGGGGTCGTCTGCTAAATGGTTTTGTGTCTTCGTGTAAATCCTTTAACGCGTGGGCTCCAGCTCCCGTGTGGAACGTGAGGTAGAGCAGCACTTTGCGATCCTCTGCTAAACAGCTCTGAGGGGTTTGTCCCTATGGAGCTGGGGATTTGAGGAGCTGGCAAGGATGGAGCTCCTCATGGGGTGGGGCAGTGGCCGGGGCTGGTCTGAGCTGTGGGGCTCGGCAGTAGCTGTGCATTGGCTGGAGACATGAATCCTTCCCAGTGGGGCCATCTTTTCATCCATGCTGGGGAGCACGGGCCAAAGAGCAAGGATATGGGATTTATTCCTGTTGGACTTGAAGTCCATCTGATGGGCAAAGGAGGAGCAGACAGTCTGTTGAATTTCTTACCTAGTCTCCTTCCCATGATCCTACAGCATCACAGCTTTGCTTTCTTGCTGTCCTTTTCCTTGTGCTTTCTCTTGCTTCCATGAGGTCAAAGAGAAGTGGAGCAAGCAAAGCTTGTAGGAATACTCACCAGGAGGGCTTGTGTTTAGTGGTGTATGGGGGTAGGGGCAAAGCAGAGAACCTTAGAGCAGAGGAACTTCTGGGCACCGAGGCAGGAGGTATTCAGTATATAAAATATTTAATATTTCTTTACCATTTTGCACAATTCGAGCAGTTCTCTCCTTGGACTCAAATTTGGCTGCCTAAAAGGTGCTTGTTGCCACCCATGTTGGCAGCTGCTTTCCAGGGAAGGGCCCTCCTGGAAACTGTCAAGGTTGGGGAACAGATAGTTGGTTGTGTTTGGGGTATTTTGTTTTCCAGAAAACTTTAAAAATCCCCAGTGGGTGGAGAGGGAAAGTGAACTATGGAAATTAATTGTGTGTCTCATGCTCTGAAATGAAACACACCCTGGGGAAGGCAATATCCTTCACGGGAGGAACAGCAGTGTTGGCCACAGACCAGGAAACCCTTCCCTCAGCACTGCCCCATGCACAGGGGCTGAGCACTGCAGCAGTGCCTGGATTTCTGCAGAAGGGCTGTGCTGGAGCCCTGCTTGTGTCCCTTTGCCCCTGGGGACACCCATGGCCTTTTATCCCATAGTCAGTCCCTGAACTGGGTAAGATCCACTCCTGGTGTTCTGTGCTCACTTCTGTTGCTGCTTCCTTGCCTAGGAGCTGTGTGTAGATCCACGGCAGCTGCTGTGGCATTGCCAATCACATCAACCCCACGCAGGGCTGTGTCCCTACCATTGAGACCATAGCTGTATTTTGGAAAAAGGGAAACTTCCCTGCTTGCGGGGTCTGGAGACTGCTCGGAAATGGGCCCCTTTGTCTGCAGCTGGAGAAGAACCTAATCTTGCCCGACACACAGATGAGGAGCTGAGCATGCACGGGTGCGGAGGAAGGGGCCAACTGAGAGTGGGCAGTGTGGGTTGTAATGGCTGAAGTGGAGCGAGGAGCTGCATGGCTGGAGATCTGCGAGCTGCTCTCAGCTGGGGGATGGAAAGATGAAGCGCGTTTATTGGGAAAGCCAGATGTGAGAGGCAGGAGGAACATCAGAGTGCTTTGCAGCAGTAGGAGTGGGGCTCACGCTGAACTCTCCCTTTTTTGGCTTGGTGCCCTCCTCCCACTCCTCTCGTTTCCTCCCAGCAGAGCTCAGACCCCGATTCGTTGCTGGCAGAGCTCTGCTCCCCAGCTCTACAAGGAGCCCCTTGTAGGGGGGAGTTTGCTCTGCTTTTAGGGTGATGCAGATAATC
Organism: Phasianus colchicus; assembly: GCF_987193195.1. NCBI lineage: Eukaryota > Metazoa > Chordata > Aves > Galliformes > Phasianidae > Phasianus > Phasianus colchicus. The sequence goes on from NC_143455.1 coordinate 4,094,706, forward strand.
AGGGAGCATGAGCAGACAGCACATGCCCTCAGCAGCATTAAGTAACCACCCAAACCCAGCAGCTCACCCCTGTTCCTTCAGGGATTCCCTCATGCAAGGCTGCAGCTCTCTGGACAGCCACTGGTGCTCTGGTTCAGGTTGGAGCCCCTCTGTGCCATGACAGCAGCAGGCATTGTGCAGTGCCAGTAATGGGAAATCCAGTTCTGTGTCAGAAGTCCCATTCAAAGGCACCTTGCCTGTGCTCAGGACATTCTAGCTGATGGACTTTCCCATGAAATAAAAAGTGCTGACAGTTGACGTACAAATGTATGTGAAGTGAAAGCTTTTACCATCACATCTTACTGCTTCTGGCTTAAAACCCTTGGGGCACAGTGGTTTAAAATCAGGGATAGCTTCAGGGGGCAGAAGCTGTCTGAACTCGAGGAGCAGTTCACATTCTGTGCTGAGTTGAACTTCAGAGCACTGCTCCTCCAAACTAGTGTATTTTGCACAACTACCAGTTTAACATCTCTCTGCCTAGACACAAAGAAATAGAAATAAACCCACTGCTGGCTGAGGCTGTGGCTGATGTATGGGTAGGAGAGTTTTCAAGCAAGTCTGTCCATCACTTCAGCCACCAAAAATACCCCCATCACGGCCCTCTCCGTTCATTTTGCATGGTCCGAAGGCACTATACTCAGGTTTTTCCTCTCCGTGGAAGCGTAGGAGTGGTGTTTATCTCCATGCTGGCAGGCAGAGGAGGATGCCCCACCTCTGGGAGCTCCCAGGGCTGCGTGGAGCAGGGAAGCAGGACATGGGCTTCGAGGAGCTGCGTTCCATGGGCTTGCCCCAAAGCCAGGGCACTCTGAGACATGGAATGTGTTTCCAGGGGCCCTGGGGAAGGAGGGTGACAATAAATCTGGGTCATAAATAATGGCTCCTTGCCCTTCTAGGGATTTTTGACACACTGTGCTTTTCTGACAACAAATAGAGCAACAGACTGTAATCCTTGGGGGCTCTTCTTGGCTCTCAAGCTGAGAAAGCTCTGGCTCTGAGCAGGCTTGGCTGTGAGGAACTCCCAGATCTGGTGTGAAGATCGGAAGGGAAAGGCAGCACAGCACAGATAATGCATCGAGGGGTGTTTGTATTGCCAGGCTTGGAGATTTTGTTGTCCACTATGTGATCCTTGGCTCTGTGAGGCTGCTGGGCAATGCCTGGCTGTCCCAGTGACCTGGCAGTGAGAGGCACCCAAGGGGAATGCAGACCAAGCACGCCCTGAGTGCCTAACAGGTCTGACTGCTGGGGCAGGAAATTCATCCTTGGGTGCTGGTGTGGGCTGGGGGAGCCCTGGTGATGAGAAGAAGATAGGCAATCTTGTCTGGCTTTCAATGTGGCTGAAAGATAGTTACAGTCTTGTAAAGTATGAGACATACAAAAAGGTCCCCAGCTTTTGGAGCCGTGCAGGAAGCCCCAGCCAGCATGGACACCTTCACTGTGTCTGGTCTGGGACGATTCTGGCTGCAAGAAGCCCTATTCACCCCATTACTCATCCTTCTTACACACAGAGCACTGAGACCTTCCCAACAGACCCTGGCCGTGCCTCTCCTTAGTGCTTGTGCCCAGTTCCACTTGCTGTCTCCTTACAAGATGAGATTTTTATTTTGCTTTATTCCTTGCCAGCCTTCCTTGAGTTTTGCCAGCTCTTCTCCTTATTAGCTAAAGGCTGCTAGACATAGAAGGAAAGCACTGCATGTAACGTCCCTTTTAAATGCCTAATTCAGGAAAATTGAGAGAATTGTTTGCTAGCGCTGTGAGGGGCGTGCTGGGGGAGATGGCTGGGGATGGGATGGGGATGGGGACGGCTTGTCTTCACATTCTTAAGAACACAGATACTCAGCATTGCTGGCGTGCGAGAACGGGGCTGGACTATTGCCTTCTTTAGCTGCTGGAAGCCATCCAGGCTGCCAGTTCCTGCAAGCTCATCCTGTGGTTTAGTGGATAATACTGATCCTTGTTCGACTCCCACGCTTTTGTGCCTTGCAAACGGGTAGGGGAGGCTTTGCAGGGCTTGTACAGATCCCAGCTGTGGAAAGCAGCATGAGCACTCATTATGCTTTGGAGTGCTTGCTCCATGGTTTTAATAAAACATTAATTGTTACACAGGGATGACCATGAGAACCGTGGCAGGTTGAAGCTGACCAGCGTGTCTGCAGGGTGGAGGGTGGTGGCTGCAACTGAGCAGCAATGGCTATTTCTTTGAACTTAGCAAAGCGTCTTCTCAAGTGTGCTTATAGAAGTTCATCTTCTGCTGGCATCTCCTCTGCTAGGATGGTGTTGATGTCAGGATGTGGTGCAGGGAGCGGTGTGCAGTGGGGTTTCTGTGAGAAAGAGGTGACATTGGCTTTGGTGCTGGGATGTCCCCTGGGCTCTCTGTCCAAACTGGCTGCAGGGTGCAGCTGCATCTCCCATATCAGGTGCAGAAATAGGACTTAAAGTCAGATGGGGCTCCCAAAACTGCGAACACCAAAGCTATTGGTCATGTCTGACCTGGGATGCTGTCATGACCTCAGGCTGTGTTAGCATCCTCATCATGTCCAGGTGTGGACAGGTTGGGGACTTCTGCAAAGCACAGGCAGCACATAACAGTAGAATTTGCAAGCAAGCTGTGCGTTTCTGCCTGTGCTCCAAGTAGATCTTGGGATATATAGCAGATATATGAGGTGAGCAGATGGAGGTGTGAATGTGGCTGGCAGCAGACACCGATCATGGATTAAACATGTGCGTGGCAAGAAAGAGGCTTTCTTGGAGCAGACAGAGAGGGCTGTTGTTGCCGTGCAGCCATATTCATCACCAGCCCCAATGCTGACATCGTTATCAACGTGTTTATATGAAGCTTGGCTGCAAAATAGCTCATCGTCCTCAAGATTTTCCAAGTGAGTCTGTAGCTTTACTAAATGCTTCTTTTGCTGCGCTGCCAGAAGCTCTCCTGAGGCAGTGAAGGAGGTATCCTGTGTGGCCAGAGCCATCCCTGGCCCAGAGCTCTGATTCCTGTGTGTCTTAACTCTGCCTGCAGACTGGTGGTGGCCAACTGGGTACTTTTTATCCCGATGATCATAGAACCATAGAATGGTTGGAGTTGGAAGGGACCCTAAAGGCCACCCCTGCACTGAGCAGGGGCACCCACAGCTCCATCAGTGCTCAGAACCCATCCTCTGACCTTGGCTGTCTGCAGGGATGGGGCACCATCACCTATCTAGGCAAACTGTGCCACTGCCTCACTGCCTGTGATGTAAAAACTTCTTCCTTACATCCAGTCTAAGTTTGCCCTCTTTTAGTTGGAAAGCATTTCCCCTTGTCCTATCACAACAGACTCTGCTGAAGAGTATGTCCCCTTCTCTCTTATTGCTGCCCTTGAGGTAGTGAGAGGCCAGATCTCCCCAGAGCCCTCTCTTCTCCAGACTGAACAGCCCCATCTCCCTCAGCCTGCCCTTGTAGCAGAGGTGTTCGATCCCTTAAAGCATTTTTAGAAGGTATGCAGAACCTCAGCTCAGTTCTGGCCGTTTATTCTCTTGTTTTAATATATGTCATCTTACGGCTTCAAACTGTGCCAGGGGAGATTTAGGCTGGATGTTAGGAAATACTGCTTCTCTGAAAGAGTGGTCAGGCACTGCAATGGGCTGCCCAGAGAGGTGGTGGAGTCACCGACCCTGGAGGTGTTCAAGGAACGGTTTGGATGTTGTGTTGAGGGACACAGTTTAGTGAGTACTATTGGGGATAGGTGGGTGGTTGGACTGGATAATCTTGTAGGTCTTTTCCAACCTTGGTGTTTCTGTGATTCTGAATTGGTCTGCCCCATTATTACATGTCTGGGAATAACAGGATGCCTTCAGCTTACAGACAGAGGCAGTGCAGTGTGCAGGTATCCTAGGAACTCACTTTGATTCATTTCTGGGTGTGATGGCAGCATTTGGTTTTTGCACCCTCCCTTTTCCCTGCTGGTGTCAGGGGTGTGAGCAGAGTTTGGACAGTGTGCAGGTGGAGATAACAGAGCCCTGCAGTGTCTCTGCATGGGAGCCTGCCCAGCCCTGGGCAGGACTGGACCTCGCAGCGGATGAACAGAGCCTTTTCCTGTCCAGAGTTCACACTGTGACAACACCTCATGGAGCCAAATGGGAGCTGACACCCGCAGCCATCCCATCCTGCCCAGGTGTGTGTCCGGATGGCGATGTGCTGCTGGAGAGCCTCCAGCCTGCCCCAAACCTGGGCCCCCAGCTCAGTACCTCCCCAGAATTTCCCCATCCTCTGCTGGGATCTGCCTGCAGGGAGCTGCTCCCCCCCCTCACACTGAGGCAGAGCTGTTCCCCTCCCTGCTCCTGGCTGGCTGCGTGCCACCTCGCTGAGCTGGTGCTCAGCCCCCAGGCCCCTTTCCGTCTAGGGCAAACACTGAGAGGCAGAAAGCTGCTTTTGGCCTGCCTGCAGCAGATCTCTGCGCTGTTTTTGAATCCTTTCTCGTGGAGGCTGAAATCCCCCACTTCTCCCACTTGTATGTGCAAGATGCCAGGGGGCTTGGGGATGCAGCGCTAGGGCTGGCATCATTGAGGAAGCACCAGGTGTCCTGCCCTGGCCACAGCTCTGTGCTGACTATCTCTGTGTCTCCCAGGAGAAGGGAGGGCAATTAGAATTAAAGCAAAGACAAACTCTGCCCACATGCATGGTCTCGCTGCAGGCAGCTGGTCCAGCTTTGGGTACTCTGGGATAGGTGAGCCCTCTCTTTCCCATTTGAGCTCCCCTAGCCCAGAAGCTTGCCACGGGCTGATCTTACCTAGTTTTGTGTGTGCCCATGGCTGAGCTGTGTGCGCTGAGCAGTTCTTGCAGTGGTGGAGATGCGGGTCCCCCAGCCATCCGATAACATCAGCTGCAGGGCTGACAAAGGAGAAACATTATCAGCAATAATTCTCATCCCCGTGGAGAGAGAGGAGGTTTTGTAGCGGTTTTGCAGGGGTCCTTGTGCCCTACATCCATAGCTGGAAGAACAGGAGAGCCTCTGGCACCACTCAGTGTGGTGTGGATGTGGATCACTGCATCTCCACTACAGCTTTGGGGCTGCCGGTGCTGTGTGCTCCCAGGGGGATCAGCGGCTGTTCCACATCATTTTCAAAGGAAAGTGATGTTGGTTTTCCCTTCGCTCCCCTCCGCCTGCCCTCGTTTCCTTCCCTGTCTCAGTGCCGTGCGGGAGCTCCCGGAGGAAGCTGAGTGGGTGTGGGGCTGCGGCTGCTGTGGGAATTGTTCTTATCGAGCTGCTTTCTGTCCACAAAGAAGAAGAAGAAGAAAATCTTTAATGGAAAAAAGAGAGAAAAGGGGCCACCGTTGCCCTGCAGCCTGATCCGTGATGCTTCCTGGACCATTGCTGTGGGTTTTTTGGGCTTTTGTGCTGCTGCAGATTTCATTGCGTGCTTGAAATATCTCAGAGCCAGGAGAAGTAACTGGGGGCTGGTGCAGGGAGTGAGAGCTGCTGGAAATGGCCCACTGGGAAGCAAGGTAGAAGTATTAGGAAAAGCAAGTTTCCTGCCATTAGGTGGTGTATTTATTGCTGGAAAGTTTGGGGTTGAAAAGGTTGTGAGCAGGCAGCTGAAAGAAGCAGAGGTTTGTGTGCTCACACACCTCTCTCTGCCATGGTTACAGAAGAGCCTGGCTGCAATGCACGGGATTGGTGTCCTGGGTGCTGAGTTCCTAATTAGGAAATTTTCAGAAATAAGGATTTGAGGTCCCAGCTGATGCTCATCTCCCCCTTTTTGCATGTAACCACCATGTGGTGGAAGTGGCTGGGGGCTGCCCAGGGCTGGGAGTGGGCACTGTGATTTCCCCTGCAGCCCTGCAGGAGGGCTTTGCAGTTGGAAACGTGCTGTGCCACAAGAATTAAGCCCATACTTAATAATTGAATTACATAGGTTTTCTGCTTGGATCCTGAACGACTGCACTTCCCATTTTCTTCAGATAGTCTGACTTGAAAATGAATGAAAAGAGCAAAGACGTTGGGTTGGGGCTGTTGTGGCTGCCTGAGGTTCAGACAGATGCAATTCATAGGATGATTTGAGTTGAAAGGGAGCCTTAAAGGCCATCTGATCCCACTCCCTGCAATGAACAGGGGCACCTGATCAGGTGCTCAGAGCTCTGTCCAGACTGACCTCGGGTGTCTCCAGCAACAGAGCATGCTTCCCATGAAGGCATTCACTGTCCTTTAACCAACATGAGCCATGTTTCCCTTCTGCTGCACTGGGGACGGCCCACAGCTCCTCACTGACCTGCTGCACCACACTGCATTCTCCAAGGAGCAGCTGTGCCCCACCTTGACACCTGCATGGCTTTTTGCCCCTTCATATCATGGAAGTCCCATCATTGCTCCCATCACTGGCTGTTAATATCTTCTCATTTCCAGCCTGCAGCTCTTACTGACCTGCTTACACCGTCACCAGGGGTTGGCTTTGGATTCAGTGTTTTTGTTCCCCTGGCAACAGCAATCTCTGCCTGTGGTGCATCCGCTGGTGATGTTTCCAGCAGTGACACCCCATGTTCTGTCCCTCCCTCCCCCCGCTGCTCGTTTCCACTGGGGCTGGGTGCTCAGGATGACCTGAGATGAGTGATTTCCCCTTTGCTGCTGAAAGTACCTCATTTGTTTCATCTCAGAATTGCTCTTACTGCATCACATTGGTGGCTTGTGGTCATGCTGGGACCCACACTGCACTGATGTCCTTCGTATGGCTTCGCTCCTCTTGTGAGCAAAGAGCATTAAAAGCCTTTAGGCACTGTCCTTCAGTCCCTCTCCCAGGCTTCACCCATTTCTGTTTTCCAGCCTCTCAGCTCTTTTTGTGCACCAGAGGATGAGGTCTGGCTGCATTTCCTCCACCCAGCAAACCAGCCAATTGTCCAGCAGCCTCAAATCAGCAAACCTGCGCTACGGTTTTAAGCCTTTCCCATGATGCAGGTTTCCTTCCAAAGGAAGAGATGTGTGACCAACACTGAAGTACGGCCGTCCTCACTCTGCTTCCTACTGCATTGGAAGCAGGAAGGGTCTGAATCTGGGAAAGAGCATTTTTCATGACACTTCCTGCGTCATCAGCAGGGCTGAGTTCATGCGTCATCCCCATGAAAGCACAGGCAGAGGTGATGGGAACGGCGTCTGTGTTTCCTGTCCATCCCCACAGCCCCATCACACTGCTACCACCCAAGCAGCACCACAGCCTGGCCATGTCCTCCTGCAACGTTCTCACCGAGGTGGATGCTGTGTGCCTCAGTTTCCCCACCTTTAAAATGGTGTTCATAGAATCACAGAGTATCCCGAGTTGGAAGGGAGCCATAAGGATCGTTACAGCTTTTCCTGGTGGATTTGGAACAAAAGTGTGCTGGGGCAGAGGTGTAGAATCTCAGAAGCTGCAAGGAGCATGAGTGGAAAGGAAGGTCATTGCAACTGCCTACTTCTGCTTTGTTTCTTTTATCTTCTTTTTCTGTTTTCTGTTTGTTTTCTTTTTTCTTTTCTCTTTTTTCTCTCTTTTTTAAACATTCTCTTTCTTAGAACAATTTGACTTCTTGTTTCCCTCACCTTCAAAATGTGCTTTGTATGGGTTGCTGTGCCTTTATTTCTGTGCATTTGCAGTTATCCTGCACTGGTGCTGCATGTGTGGCAGCAGCCACATGCTGGGCAGGGGGTACATCCACCATGGGCAGCAAGAAAAGGCATTGGGTTTTCAGTAGAAACACTGGGAGCAGCTAAATACTATTATGAACCACCTATGCTGTACTTTCGGTCAGTAAGTCTCAAAGCATTTCATTAGAAGCAGCCAGACTAATAAAGAGTTCTGTTTGCTAATTAAAGGAGGAGGTGGAAGAGGAAGATGCTGGGGATGAATGACTTGCTATTATGAGCTGGATCATTTGGTTCTCGCAGCCACAGTGACTCATGGCACCTCGTCTCACCGGGTCTGACGCTCATGACTGCAGCAGATTGTGGGTCTGATAAGAGCTGCTCAGAAAAACCCTGACTTGTAGGAGGAAGAAAATCTGCCAGAAAGAATGCTTTTGTAGCAGCCTGCAAGCAGACTGCACAGTGCTGGTTCGTATGAGTGGATAGGAAAGTCCCCTTTCTGCATCAGCCTGTATTGGTGAGGGTCCTTCTAATGCTGATGCCCTCTGCCTCCTTAGGATGTTCTCTCTCTTGAGGCTTTTTCTCCTTGAGATGACTTTGTAGGTCTTTTCTGCCTTGATGGGCATTGTGGTCCCTCAGATCCACGATCAGGACAGTGATGGTGACAAGAGCCCAGGTTTCTTCCAGCTCTCATGGCATCGTGCCGCTTTCAGCTGGGTGTCTACAAGCCAGTGATCAGCAGATCTCATCAGCTGCATTTTCAGGGACAGGAAACCACTTGGGGGCCAGCAAAGCAACTTTGCAGGAAGCTGACTGCTCATCGGAAGGGCAGAGAGATGGTGGGGAGAAGGGCTGGGCAGTCGGTACCTGCAGTGATGTGGGCTGTGTAGGACACAGGTTGCTGTCACACTGTGAGCAAGCCATTTTTCTCATCCTCCTGCAGCCAGTGGTTTATACAACAGCATCTTGTCCAGCTATCAGCCCATCACCACCATGATGTCACACCACTCAGTGTGACATCTACCCTTCTGTGGGTATACCTCCAGGGACAATGACCCCACCACCTCCCTGGACAGCCCACTCACCACTTTTCCCAGGAAGAAATACTTGCTAATATCCAGCCTGATGAGGAGCTCCAGACACAAAGTGCAGGGAAGCAGTGGTGCTGCATCCCTCTGGGCTGGGTGTCTGCCTTTCTGGGAGCAGCACTGTAGTTAAACACAAGTTCTTGGGTTCTGGATGTAGCTAGCAAACTCAATGACTTGGCATTTGGTTCTTAGCTGTGGCCTGGATAGGAGAGTGATTTTTTGGTTCCATAAAATCTATGCCAGTGTCTGAGCCAGATGAAGGTGCAGAAAGGAGAGAGAAGGGTATGCTGAGCTCCCCAAGGGGAGCTGTGCACTGGGGTAAGCTGTTTACATACCTTCCTGCTTCAAATATTTACTGCAAGAACTCTGGATATTCTTGTTATTCGTTGCTGTACTTTTCCATCTCACTCCCCCCTTTCCGTGCCTTACGTGCATGTGGGTGCAACACCTCCCCTCCTGGCAGCTGTTTTCAATGAACATGGACTCTTATGGTCAGGATTTCTTGCTTCTTGGGACTCTTCTCCAGGTCTGTTGATTCACAAAACCTTCATTAACAGCACAAGTTAGATCCATGGTGATAGCATCATCCATCCTTAGGATACACAGAGGGACACAGCCACTAACGCACAGCGCCCAAACTCTTCTGCAGAACAGCTCTGAGCTTCCTCACATCTTTCCAAGTCCAACCCCTGGCACTGGGACACTCACTGCTCCAAATCAACCACACAATCGTTTTTTCTTCTAGCAGTTCACTTCTCATTGCCTCTGGTGGACCCCATCACAGACCCTCACTGTTCCCCACATGATGTAGTGCAGGGAGGCCGCCAACCTCCAGCACTGGGTCTACAGCTGAACCTCATGGGAGCTATGGAGGTGGGCAGGCTCTGAACATTACAAATGTGCTGCTTGATTCTTCCTAACATTGACCTTGAAACTTATTTTTCTTGCTTACAAAATTGATTTTTAGTTTGTCTTTCTTATTTTGCTTTATTTCCCCCCCATTTTACACTCTGAATAACGGTGAACAAGGGATCAATGATCCTTAATAACCCAATCTCAGCAGTGCAGCTCCAGCGAAGGGACTCATCGCCCATTTCTACCACAGCAGCTTTTTGCTTTGCAGATAAGTAAGGTGAAGTATTGACATCTGCATCTCTGCTTGCTTGGAACGGATTGCGGGTGTGATCTTGCACTTGACAAGAGAGGAAGAAAACCTCTTTCTTTTGAAAATCAATACTGGCGGTGTGGCTCAGCCAGCAATGGGCACCGTGGGACCAGCACAGACCTGGAACCATGGGAGCTGCAGGCTCAGCCCAGGCTGGGTCTTGTGCTCTCCTTTAGGAAGCCCAGAGCTGCTGTCTGTACAGACACTGCATCACACAACGAGACATTGATATTTCCGTGCATGGAGGTGCAAAATGTGCTGCTCTGCACTGTTGTGGTGTGTTGGTTTCTGCCATCACTGTGTGAGCGCAGTGAAAGAGCAGAGTGCTTTTTGTGAAGAGGAGGAGGAAAACCACTGCCCCTACCTTTAGAACTCAATACTTCTGTATTAAAGATGCATTCTCCAGACTAGCTAAGCAGTTTTCATGTTTTAAAATAATATATTAAAACCTCAAGCTATTAACTGTATGTAAAATCTAGGTCAGGAGTGCTTTCTGCTCAGCTTTATTATTATTATTTTTACTCTGCAGTTTTTGGAGTCTGGGTAATCAGTGCCATTGGTTTCGTGTTCTGGGTCACATGTGCTATTGGGAAGTCTGTGGTGTTTGCAGACTGGAAGTGGGAAGGCTGTACAATTGAAAGTACAGCAGAAGTGATGAAACACACTTTCTGCAGAAATGGACAGCAGCAGTACCGCTGTTTTGCATAATTTTTCTTTATGGTTCACCCGAAGTGGAGGGGACCTTAAAGACCACCCAGTTCCAACCTCTGCCGTGGGCCGGATGCACACAGCTCAGGCTGCTCAGCCCCCCCTCCATGTCTTCAGGCACCTCCAGGGATGGGGCAGCACAGCTGTGGACAGTGCCGGGGCCTCACCGCCTCTGTGTAAAGAATTTCCTCCTTAAATACGAGGAGAGGAGGTTTGCAAGAATGGAACCGAGTTGAGCTCACTGATCCTTGAGAGCATCAGCGGTGCAGCCCATTACTTCGGGTTGCTCGGGCACCCCAGGGGCGTCACATTGAGGGCGTTATCCCATCCGCAGCGAGAGTCTGAGGTTGGAGGGCACCTGGCCAGGACCCCGCTTACCGCTGCGCTCCGTACCCACAACCCGGCACGGCTCTGCTCGGGGCGCGGCGCGGTGACGGGCGCGGGCGGCAGCCAGTGTGCGGCGGGGGCGGGCGGGGCCGGGCCGGGCGGGGCCGGGGCGCTGCTGCGGGCCCGGAGCCGCGGGAGGCGGCGGCTGCCGCTCGCCCTCCGCCATTCATTCGGCCGCATCGGCGGCGGCAGCGCTCGGCGCCCGGCCTCGCTATGGCCGACCCGGCCGTCAACGCGCACCTGGAGGGCATCATCTCCGACTTCGAAGGTGGGTAGGGGGCTGCGGAGCTGTTCGGAGCGGTGAGGGGCTGAGGGATGGATGTTGAGGGGCTGTCGGTGACCCTAAAGGCGAAGATCCCCGACGCCGCCCGCATCCGGCCCCCCCCGCCCCAGCTGTGCGGGGCAGAGGTGGGTGAGGCGCTGCCCCGGCTCTTTTGTTTGGAGCGGACTCGCCCCGTCCCTATCTGTTAGCGCAGGATCGTACGGGACGCTTTTCTCTGCTGCTTTTTCCGAGTTGGTTTACGCACTTTTTCAGCCGAAAACGCGGCTGTGACGCAGCGAAAAGTTTGTGAAGGGCCAGGCGACGGCCCTTGTGTGGATTCTCAGATTTTGGATACGAGCACAGCCTCAAAGTAGCCGTGAAGTGGATAATGAACCCAAGTTTCAAAAATATCCCTAGCGGGAGCTGCCTTAGAAAGCTTTGCGTTTGTCGGGTAGCTGAGCTCCAACTGCCCGACGGCACTGCGCGGCTCGGTGCCGGGGGTCCCCTTGCAGCCCGTGCTTGGAGGGATGGATGGATGCCTTCCCCTGGGTGCCCGCTGGCTTTCCAGGGAAGGGAGGAGAACAGAAGCAAGTGGGAAGTGTGCTGCTGCCCATCCGTGGTTCCAGATAGGCTTTGGGGATGTCTCTGATGCAGCCATTGAGAGGGCGGTTCGGGGGAGCTCATCTCAAAAGCAGAGCTTTGGCAAAGCAGCAGCGTCCCCGCACTCAGCGTCCTGGCAGTGCCCCAAACTCAGCTCCGTGCAGCGGTTTTTAGAAGGGGGGAAAAAAAAAATAGAAGAGATCTCGGGGCTGTGATGAAAGCTTATCCAGCGGCCGTGTGTGCTGCTATAGGCTGAGAACTTCACCGCCTCCTGGTGAACTCGTTCTTGCGTTCTGCGAAGGAGCAAAGTATTGTTTTTCCTGCTGGGAAGCCGAAAGCCCCTCGGTTCCTCTTCCAGGTCGGGCAGGAAACGGGTGGCAGGGCTGGGGGCTCGGCGGGCTGTCCTGGGCTCTGCGGTGCCGTCACTCCGAGCTGCAGCCCCATCTGTGCCCCCTCTGTGCAGCCCCTGGGCTCCCGTCTGCAGCCGGAGCGGGGGTGGAGGGTGAGCAGGAGGCCGAGGGAAGCCACATCCTGCAGCAGGGCTGGGGCGAAGGGAATTGGGGCATGGAGCAGCCAAACACGCTGAGGGTTTGGGTTTGTGGCACTGGGCTCGCAGGTGAGTCTGTGAGTGTCCTTCGGGGGCGTGGGAGCTTCACCAGTGTTGGTGTGGTCACAGCCTTTTCCTTCGCCTGCCTCCATTGCATTTAAATCCCTGTGGAGTGAGAAACCCCAGGGAGCCCTGAGGCTGCTTGCTCTGGGCTGTACGTGTCCTTCAGTGGCACTGTGGTGCCCTTCCTCAGCCCCTGGGGCTGTGTGTTCCCTTCCCTATGGAGAGGCTACAAGAGCCTTGCCCTTCAGCGGGGATCCAGGCTGTGTTTCTCAATTTAATTAGTTCTCTGGGTTGCACAGCAGCTTCCCAAGAGCAGGGCAATTAGTTTTTGGCCTGTAGGGCTGTAGATGCAGTATTCATGTCTGCCGGGTGAGTTTCTTATCCTTGGCCAATCAGCCAAAAGTACCATGTGGCAGCAACACCAGATTGCTGGCAGCCAGAGCCCTCTGTGCTCCTGAACCACCTCGTCCTGAACACCTTGTCCTTGTCCCTGCCTGCTTTCCTCCCAGCATCTCCGCCCCACAGGTACCTGTGGCTACTAGATTACAGCAGGCAGTGGTATAAGGTCTTGGATGTGGGCTGGAGCTGTCACCCTCAGCTCTATGAAGGCTGTAGGGGCCCTTTTTGGAGTAGGAAAGGATAACAAACATTCAGCTGTAGTTCAGCTTCCAAATCAAAGCCGTGTGTGAATGGGGAACATAGCACAGCAGGCTGTATCCTGCACGTGATGGAGATGGCCATGTCCAGGCACCTACATGCCCACCAGGTTCCTCAGCACAGGCACTGAAGCCGTTTCTTTGACTGGCAAGAGTTTCTTTGCTTTATCTGGAGGAGAGCAGCACGAGGTCTTGCAGTTTGCCAGTGTTTGCAGAACGTCACCGTTGTGGGTTTATGGATTTTGGCAGATCTTCAGCAGCATTGCCAGTTCAATTCTGCCTGAGCCCTGTCCCTGTGAGCAGTGGGGATGGGGACCTGCAGCAGTCATTGTCTGGGCTGTAGCACACCATGTGTGGGTGTGTGAATGTTGTATGAAGCCCAGACCATCCTTATCCCACTTGGACTGAGCGATGCTGCGGTGTGGGTCTGTCTGGTTGCAGCCCTCCTGGTCTGGGAGAGGTGCACCCTGCTCATACCTTTTGGTTGGTGTGGTCCTCCTGCATCCCATGGTGTGCATACAGGGCTTGGTGTGTAGTTTCTGGGGAGGGAGAAGAGCCCATCCCTTGTGGAGCACAGCCCGTGGGGGGCTGAGGCTCCTTGTGCTGGAAATGGCTCACAGCAAGCAATGCTGAGCTCTTTGCCAGTGCTATCAGTTAACACCAAATCTGTTTCCTTGTAACGATGTTGAAACACAACATTTCCTAGCGGATACAATCTGCTAACAGCAGCTCTGTGGGGCTGTAAGTGCCAAAATCACAGGGTAGCACAGCGGGTTTGGAGGCAGCTTCCATGGCTGGAGCCTGGGTAGGATGCAGAGGCTGCAGCTCCGACAGCACCCAGCAGCCTGGTGGGGTGGCCCTGCTGCACAGCTGCTGCCCCACTGCTAATATTAGCAGCAGCAGAGGGACAGTCACAGCACTGTGTGGGTGATGTGCCCTGAGTGCAGTCCTATATGGAACCCAGGGAGGGGATGGCTCGTGTTTCCCTGTGTGTCCCTCTGGTCTGTGGGTTTGCATGGTGAGCTCTGGCGGGGCTGTGTGATGAATGGTGTGCGAGGCTCAATGCCTGGAAAAGGAAATGCAGAAAGCCTTTTTAGATTGTATCTCGGATCATCGCAGCCCTAGGAGTGAAACGAAGCTCCTGGACTCTAATTGTTGCATTTCCTGGGCTGTCCCTAAAACCTCATGCTGTGGCCAATCCCATCTGACCCTCCTTTATCTCCATCTGCTCATGGCTGCGTTGTTCACAAATGTCCTTGCAGCTCTGGGATGTGGTGGGCTAAGCTTTGCTGAGAGTTTTCTCTCTTTTCTCTTCTTCTCATCCACATTTCTGAGCCCAGATCAGGCAGATGGAAGCTCCCTGCCAACCACCCCACTTCATGCAGAGGTTCAGAAATCACCACTGGAAGGCAGGAGCTGTGTTGTCTCCAGCACGAGTGCTCTTTCTTGTGCCAAGCGGAAAAATTGCCTCTGCCTGGAGCCAGCAGCAGGGATCTGCAGTTGTGGGTTGTTTTTTCCCCGTGTATATTTAGTTCCTTGGGAATACAGAGGCTAGGAGGGAGTGGGAAATGGGAAGCACAGGATGCAGATCTCTGTTCACGTGAGCTGGTCTGTAGGGACAGTCTTTGGCCCATGGTAGAACGTAGGGTCGCCCAGAGATCGGTGTTTACAGCTATCAGATGCAGGGAGGGCTGGGTTGTGTGTCCTTAAGGATGGGCAACCACTGCAGCACGGAGCAGAGTGTCCTTGGCTCTGCGTCATCTTCCAGTGTTGGTGTTACTGGCGAGCTCTCAGTGTGCATTTGAGAGCCATCTTGGACACAGTGTCACATTGTCCCTTCCCTTTGAAAGGTTCCCTTATGATCAGACCGTGGGTGAGTCTTTGCACCTGGACCAGGATACAGCTTTGGCTGTGCCAGCATTATGCTGGTGCCTGAGTTCCTCCAGGTCTTGGATCTCATTGCAGCATCCTCTTCCAAGTGCTTGCTGCATTTGAGAGACCATGCCTACATCTCTTGGCTAACAAATGCTCACTGCAGTGTGAGAGCACTGCTGCCTCCCTTGTCCTGCAGCCTCACTGTTGGGTGCTGCTTTCATTCCTGCTTTGTGGGGTGCTGCTCTGTGCCTTTTCCCAGGAGCCAGAACCCAGGCAGCTCCACGAATAGCCCGTGCTGGGACTTGTCAGAAATCCAAAGGCAATAATGGAAAGCCCATAATCACTCCAAATATTCATGTTTCTAACTCTGATATTTGATATTTAAGGCAATGTCTCTAGGCAGTACCATTGCAAGGCTTGTTTCCTTTCTTGACCTCCTTCCCTGTGCTGCAGTGAACTCTGCAGTGCATCTTCCTCACTGATACAGCGGGACAGGAAGACAGCAATGATGCCAAATTGGGGGTAAGCTTATTTGGAGGCTTTATTCATGGAGCACTGGCAGCTCTCACCCACTGCTGTAGCAGTGCCCCTGCTCCCTCCCCACACAAAGGCCATGGTTAGGAGCAGCCCTCGGGCAGCTAGGAGGCTTACTGCTGTCCTCAGCTTATTCCAAAAACTTGCCCCAGATTGATGAGAACTCTTGTCTCCTGGCACTGTGACTCAGGCTTTTACCGTGATTGCTTTGCAAGACTGCTGGCTGGAGTTCAGCCCTTGGGGCTCCTGGGGACATCCATCCAGGCTGGCTCTTGGCTCCTTGTGTGCCCCAAGGTGAGGCACCATGGGTGGCAACACTGCTTGACTCCTGCACCTGAGTTAGGTGACACATTGGGGACCATTGGTCTCCATGAGTGCTGCTGCTCCTTGGCTGGCTGCAGGCATTGGCCAGCACTTAGAGCCGGTCTGTGTTGAGATGTTCTCTTTGCATTGAATCATTAAGGCTGGAAAAGACCACTAAAATCACTATGTCCAACCCCAGCCAACCCCCACTGTGCCCACTGACTGTGTCCCCCAGTGCCACATCTCCACAGTTTTGGAACACCTCCAGGGATGGTGACCCCACCACCTCCATGGGCAGCTGTGCCAATGCATCACCACTCTTTCTGAGTGGAAATTTTTCCTATTATCCACACTGTGCAACCGTCCTCCCACTGTGGGAGGTGGCAGTTGTGTGACACATTGGGCACTGCCCACACGGACGACCCCCTCCTCTCACCACTTCTACTCATTTATCTTTCTCAGTAGCATTTGAACCAGCATGTTGCAACTCCGCCCATCATATTATCAAGCTGAGATTGAATCACTTCATGATTGAATCACTTTTATCACCCAATCCCCTGCCACCGAGGCTCTTCACCCGCCAGAGTCACTCTGACATCCATTTGAGTGCTTGGAGCTGGGACCTGTGACTCATCTCTGGAGGTGTCTGGCCCAGCAGCTCAGTGCTATAGTTTCCTAAACCCAGCTGGGGCCACGCTTGCTCTTAACCCTTCATAGCTGTGGTACCCTGCAAATCAGCACTGAGGCTGATACGGGGTCTGCAAGTCCATCTGCGTCATCGTTTTGCCTTCTAGGCAGTAATTGTAAAGCATTTTGGAAACATTAGTGAACTAAACCAAATCTGCTCTGTCCCCTGGGAGGCAGAGAAGATTTATTTCCTGCTTCTCTCTCCCTTTATGAAAGGAAACTGGAGCACAGACCGGAGGCAAAAGCTGTGCAGAGAGCAGTTCAGAGCCAGTAATGCAGCCTGTGGGGTACAGGGTACACCCTGTGCTGCATGGGGTTGTCTGTATGGACACACAATGAATATAAGGGATGTAAAATATACTGGTGTGATCTGGAAGCATTTTGCTGAGGGTTAGTGGTTATATAAGCCAAAGTGTAACAGAGAATCAAAGCTAAAACCTTTCTAGAGCTCCATTATAGGGTCTGGAAATCTGAGATTTTGACTTAATCTGTGCGTGGATGCTATTATTTTTTTTCTATTCTTGCTTCCAACTTTGCAGTTGTGCTCCCATTGCTGCTGGATGGGCTTGCTGCATCGGTCTGAGGCTCTCTTTGTAATCTGCTGAATAGGAGCAAAATGCTGCTTGAACAGCTTTGCTCATGTCAGAGCTCTGACTTGCATTTAGCCACAAATTTCCTCCATAATTCAGCTCTTGTTAGGGGCTGCACAGTTCACAAAGCACTGCGTGGTGACAGCGTGGTGCCAGCATTATCCTACATGCAATCTCTGTGTCAGACCATGAAATCTATTAAAGAACTTCTTACTGATGCTGTTGTGAAGTTGGAAAAAGGATTTTTGTGCGTACAAACTATTCACAACAGTAGATCATCATTCCATATACATCGCATAGCTCCCTTCCCTTCTTGCTGCAGGAGCTTTAGGGTTTATACACAGCATCCATACGGCCTGTGGGTACATGAGGAATATTGTGTAGCTGCAGCATCTCATGCCTTTCATTTGCCCAGAAAAGTGGTGAACATCCTATCCCTGGAAACACTGAAGGTCAGGCTGGACAGGGATCTGAGCACCTGATGGAGCTGTAGATGTTGGATAGGCTGGATATTAGGATGTTAGGTTGGATATTAGGAAAAATTCCTTCTCAGAAAGGGTGGTGATGCAGTGGGGGGGGTGGGGGAGTCATTGTCCCTGGAGGTGTTCAGGAACTGTGGAGATGTGGCACTGAGGGACGTGGTCAGTGGGCACGGTGGGGGTGGCCTGGTGAAAGGAGAGGTATTTCCCAACCTTAACAATTTGTGATTGTACGACCCCGTTCATTGCAGGGGGGTTGTGACCGGATGACCTTTAAGGGTCCCTTCCAACTCAAACCATTCAATGATCCCATAGGGCATCCACCTTTGCTTTGGATGCTGGCATCCATCAGCATCAAAGATGGTGCTTTCAGATAAGCAGCACTACAGTGCGTCCCCAGATGTTCCTGTGGTAACACAGGGAACCATCCGAGCTACATGGGGAGCATCCTGCTGCCCATAGGACAGGGCTATGGGCAGCTCTGCTGGCCCTGAACAGTTAATATGTGGGTTTCGGGGGGGGGGAAGACTGCTGAAAGCTGACACCTGCGGCCGCTGCCTCCCCCTTTTTCCTCCCCGGGAACAGGAGGTCGCCATCTGGTAGCAGTTTAGAGAAAGTCAGCGCTCTGAAACGATACCATTGTATCGTGTGAAATGCCGGGACGACTGGCTGCCCTATTCCCATAAGGCTCTTATGTGTCTAAAAACGCAAGGAAAGCTTTCAGTGCTTAAGCAAGCAAGCAAATGTAACCCCTGGGTTACAGAAACCATGTGAGGGGCAGAGGATGTTTAATGGGAAGCAGCAAGCCCGGGGCTCACGTTGCAGAGCAGCTAGCACAGGTCCTGGAGGAACCAGCATCCCTCTCTGTTTATGTTGGTCTCCTCCAGAGCTCTGTGCATAGAGGTTTCCTTGTATAAAGCATCTCCTTGCCTGTTACTTGGGGTGTTCTGTTTAAAAGGAAGAGGGAAGAAAGAAGGAACAGATGTTGCTCTGCTGACTGCTCCTTCCCACGTGCTGCTGTCATTTCTGGTTCCCAGTGCCTGCAGGGACGTGTGGAGCCTTTGGGCAGGAGCTGTGCAGCCTGTTGTGTCCCCTGGGAGCCCCGTGTTCAGGATTTTTCTCCTTGGAGAAGAATTAAAGATGTGTCTGTGCCTCCTCGGGAACCTCTTGGCTGCTGCGTGCACTGCTGGGACTTGAACCAGACCTCTGTCCTAGTCTGCAAGATCCCCAAAGAGCAGCTCTGACCGCTGGTGCCTGACCGCAGTGTGACCGGGAGGGCACAGTGTGAGCATCCCCAGTGCTGCAGCACAGTGCACGGACTGACAGACAAGCACTTTGCTGCTTCCCTGACCCTGGTCTTGCTCAAGGAGTGCTCAAGCCCAGGGTGAGAGCGTGAGTTTGAGCATTTCTTGCCCATGAGCATCCCAGCAGCAGGTAGAGGCGCTGCTCAGGGCTGGGACGTGGCTGTGTTTTTCCAGAAAGGAGCTTTGAGGGAGGAGAAAGCGCAGGCAGCAAAAGGAAATCCTGACTTTGGAAATACAGATTTGCTTTCTTACATGTGTCAAAACATTTTCTGAGGATAAGATTACTTTCCAAAGTGCTGAAGGCCCCTGCACATGCATGTGTTGGCATTCGCTTTGGTAAAGGCTTGGCTGCTGAGTTTGGGGCTGGGGATGCAGAGCTTCTGCAGTTGCCAGCAGAGCCCCACAGCAGGTGCTGCCCACACCACCCTGCATGCAAGGATTAGTGCTGGGGCTGCTCGGATCTGGGCTGCCAGCTGTCCTGTAGCACACTGCTTCCTCACAAAGGGGTTGGCAGCAAGCGGTTTGCAGTCAGGGCATGGGGTCATGAGTAGGGTTGGGTTTGCATCATATAATCATAGAATGGCCTGGGTTGAAAAGGACCGCAGTTATCATCTGGTTCCAACCCCCTGCTATGTGCAGGGTCCCCAGCCAGCAGCCCAGGCTGCCCAGAGCCACATCCAGCCTGGCCTTGAATGCCTCCAGGGATGGGGCATCCACAGCCTCCTTGGGCAACCTGTTCCAGTGCATCACCACCCTCTGGGTGAAAACCTTCCTCCTCATATTTCAGACACCTCATTTTAGGGGATTTCTGGCTTGTGCAGCTGTGCCTTCCAATGGATTGAGTCATGAGTTGCCTGAATTGGGTTGGAACTGGTTAAAAGGAAACGCGTGGAAATGGCAACACCTCTGTGTGTGTACTCCCCGCAGTGCAGGCACCCCGAGAGGAAGAGGAGGAAGGGCGATGCTGAGCGCTGACTGCTTCCACCTCCGCTGCCTCCAGCACCAGCTGGCAGGAGGGTGGTGGGGCTGGAGAGACCCTGCCAGCACCAGAAGTCCCCTGGAAGGTGCCTTAGCAGGGACAGGGCCCTGCAGTCCAGCTCCCTGCTCAGCCCTGGCTGTGGGGATGTGGCAGTGGAGCCTCAGAGAGACCTGGGCACTGCCTGGGCCCCAGCACCGCACGGTGCTGGCCTTGGGCTCCTGTTGTTTTCATTAATAGGCCAGTTCCATGCAGGAAGCCGGGAGGAGGGTCCTGTGGAGCAGAGGTTGTTTGCTTTCCTTTCTTAGCTCTGAGCAGGACGGGCTATTTTTAAGTTTTTCTCTTTTTTCGAGAGCTGTTTTGCTTCCTGAGGTTCTTTTCTCATTTCTGTGCAAAGAGCAGGAGTGAAGTGATGCTGAGCAGGGCAGCTCTGGCCACGCTGGGAACTGTTGTCACTGGAGATGGCATCCCAGAACCAGCTGTGCATTGAGGGTCACCTGTGCTCAGAAGTGGGAGCACAGCCCTCTGGGTCAGGCAGGACACAGAGCAGTGACCAAGCTTGCTGGAAGTCAACCCAGCATCCAACCAACATCCCTATGCAACCAGCAGCAGGAGATGGATGTCCCATCCCAAGAGCTACAGGTGGGCAAGCTTTCATGCTGTCCTCAGTGTCTCCTTTGCAGAAGGAACACCATGGAGGCCCAGGGCTCATTTTGCTGTCATAGGCTGTCCAAGCCATTTCCAGCCCTACTGAGGAATGGTTGCTTTCCCAGCACCCCAGCACTCCCTTGCCACACAGTGTGGGCATAGGAAACAATATTTGGATGGCTTATCATAGAAACATTAACGTTGGAAAAGACCTCTAAGATTATTAAGTCTGACCCCAGCCCATCCCCACCATGGCCACTAACCATGTCCCTCAGTGCCACATCTCCATGGTTATTGAACACCTCCAGGGATGGTGACTCCACTGGGCAGCTGTCTGTGACCCTAATCACAGCTTTGCAGCTCTTCCTTAGACTTTCTGAACCCTTTTTGTGTCTGGGCTTTGACCTTCTTTTCATTTTTGCAGCGGGGCCCAGAAAGACTTGGAGAAAAGCCATTTCTGGGTGTTGTATGCAGCCCAGCCCTCCGATAAAGGCAGGGGATGGCTGTATTCCAGGAGCTGTGCTGAGGGCTGTGGGCAAGTTTGCCTTGGGCTTGGGGCACTTTAAGGGGCTTGATGTCAACGGAAAGGACTGTGTGTTCCCCACTGATGATCACTAGTGCCATCTTTGCTTTTGGTGATAGCAAATGGACAGAAAGGAGCTGAGATGGCAGAGGTGGTTCACAGCATGAGCCCTGGAGAGCAGCAAGGTTGTTTGACTTGGTAACAAGCTTTTGATACAAAAAGAAATCCCCAAAACACACGGCGTAGGGACATTTCCAGAGGGGCGTTTGCAAAGAAAAGAAGCTGGCCAGTATTTCCTTTGCTCTCAGGTTCCTTGAGAGCATTTACTTTAACTGTCTGTTCCTGCAGACACATCTGTCATTAGGTAATTAGGCTTCTTTATTGAGGGAAATAAAAAGGAACTGAATAGGCTGGCAGGAGGAGTGATGAGCAGGCTTTAATTGCCCACCATGGACAGAAGTGTGATCACAGCCATCAGGGAGCTGGTGGTGTGTGGCTGTGCTCCATCCCCTGCCGACGTCCCCTTCCTGCAAAACTCAGCCTAGGCTGGCCTTGCACATTGTTTGGAAGCTGGGGTTGGGGAGAAGAATGGTTGAAGTGTTGTTAGGGATGTGACAGAGAAAGGAAGTGGTGAAAAACTCTGTTCTGGTGAGCCCGAGCTCGGTGCTGAAGAGCTGTGGACCTGCCAGATTAAATCTCGGCTATTTAAAATTGATTCAGTGTTTTTAGAGTGTGATAACTGAGAGTTAGATGCAGATCTCTGCTTCCTCCTGAATATATGGAAGTGCAGGACGAGGCATTGGCACAGGCTGCCCAGGGAGGTGGTGGAGTCACCATCCTTGAAGGTGTTCAAGAACCGTAGAAATGTGGTACATAGAGACGTGGTTTAGAGGTTGTGGTGGGGATGGGTCAGCAGTTGGACTGGGACTCTGTGCTCAGGTGTTGATCACCAGGGAGATATAAATGAGTTGGCTGGGTGCCATACCCCAATGGCAGCACAGGATTTTCGTGCTCAGGTTGCCTGCACCCATGTCCCTGGCACAGCCTGTCCCAGGCACACCGTTGCTCCCCAGCACTTCCCCTGCTGGAGACTGAACAGTGTTTTTGGGTATTCCCCCTAAAAAGGCAAAAGAGCCCTGAGCTGCTTGTGTCAGCAGCTGTGATCACGATCTGCTGGTGAGGCTGAGCCGCAGCGGCTGCCACGTGGACGCTTCCCTGCCCTTCCCTGCCGGCAGCTGCAGCAGATGGTTCCCATTGCTGAGCACAGGAGCTGCTCTGCAGCACCCCGATGTGTCCCAGGGGCTCTTGGCTGTAGGAAATGGGGTACCAGGGGTGCCGGGAGGGAAAGCTTTGCTCAATTCTCCCTGACGTTTCTGGTGTCTTGTGTGATCCCAGTGTGGCTTTCAAAGGACTGAAGCTCACCCGTAGTGTGCTGTTAGAGGAAAGGATGGGTGGGCTCATTGTGTTGAGTGGCACAACCCAGCTCAGCCATCCCAGGGAGTGTACAGTGGGGCAGGGAGCATCGCCTGGCGGATGGAGGCTGCCCTGCCCTTGGTGATGCTCTGTCCCCTTTGTCAGGCTGTGGCTCGGAGCCAGCAAGCTGACACTGTTGTCCATCAGATTTCCTTGGAAAGATTCCTGGCTATAGAATCCGGGCCTCCCAGCTTGCTCCTTCCTGCACTGGGGGGTCTCACGTTATTGTTTTTCAAGCACTTTGGCTTGAATGATCTCTAAGAACCGTTTTTAAGGATATGAGCTTCTGTGACTGCCACCTTTGTTTTTATGCAGTGTTATTTGGGTTCGATGCTCTTCTGAGATTTTCACTTTCCGGATTTGGATTTGGATGGCAGCAGCCAGCGGGAAACTGGTGTTTATCCTTTGGGTGGGAGAGGCAAAGGGAAGTGTTTGGAGTGTTTGGTACTGTACCCCATTGGGCTGGGAGCTGCTCCAGCTTTTTGGGGCTGCATTTCCTGCTTCACGTTCCAGCTTTGTTTCTGGGTTTGTTGCTTCTCTGTCCCTCTGTCCCCTGTGTGTTAAATAGGATTGTGAATCCTCATGGCAGAGCGGAGGAGCGGTAATGGGACCACAGTACCAGAGGTTTCTGGAAGCATCTCTTGAGATGCTCAGATGGATGGTAACTAAATTCTGAATTCCTCTTAATTTCTTTCAGCTCTGAAAAGATCTTTTGAGGTCGAGGAGGTAGATCAGTCTTCAAATTCCTCCACCCCACAAAGACGGACCCCGAACCCTCTCCTCAGGTCCACCGTGTCCAGCTCCACGCAGAAGTTTCAGGAACTCGGTGCCAGGAACTCGGAGCCATCTGCCAGACATGCAGACCCCACAGCCCAGCGATCCCCCAAGGCCCCTCTGAGGAGAGTGGAGCACTCCGGACCCAAACTGCCAGAGCCGGTGTCCAGAAGAACAGAAATCTCCATTGACATCTCATCCAAGCAGGTGGAGAACTCCACTTCGGGGTTGTCGAGGTTTGGCCTCAAAAGAGCAGATGTGCTGGGGCACAAAGCCCCGGAGCCCACCCCGCGCAGGACTGAGATCACGCTTGGCAAACCCCAGGAGCCAGGACTGCGGCGGGCGGACGCCCCAGCATCGAAGATCCCTGAGATGCCCCAGCGCAGAGCGGAGCCGCCCAGCGCTCCCGTGCCCGACGTGGCCACCAAGCGCGTGGAAATTCAGGTAGCCAAGGCTGCCGAGGTGCCAGCCCCGCTGGCACGGCAAGTAGAGAGCATGGAGCATGTGCCGGCCCCGCAGCCTCCCCAGGCAGAGCCAAAGCCACAGCCGGTGCTGATGGAGAGCCCACCAAAGAGAGAGGAAGGTGAGTACGGCCGCACTGTGGGTTGGGAGCTTGGAGCTTCCAGCTTGAGCAGTGATGGCTTTCGGGGCTGAGCTTGCATCTTGTCTCGTGTGTCTACATACATGGCTGTTAGACTTGGTTTTATGTTGGCTGAAAGAGCTGTCAGTTGGAATAAGACGTGCTGTCAAGCTTATAAGAAATAAAATGAGCAAGTGCCAAAAGCTTGGGTGCTTGCGGAAGAAGACACTTCTGCCAGCACAGACCCGCCTGCCTGTGCAGCAGCTCAGAGAGCCTCTGACATGCTGGAAAATGTGATGGTTGTGGAGGTGTTGTTGTGATGGCTTGTTGTTTAATGTTGTTGTTTATAGTTGTGGGGCAGAAACAGCCTCTTCATTAGCAGGAGTCAGGGTTTTTTTTTCCTGCTGGTTGCTGGAGCCAAAGTCTAATAACACCATGGATCAGAGCCAGTATTAAACTGGAGCCCTGCCTTCTATTAGCTGCATCTTGTTTTCGATTAATCCTGTATTAGACATGAAAGCCAGCTTCCCTCCCCCACTGGCCGTCATTTACCCTCCTTAATGTTCTAGAGATTTTTCTCTTTTAGCCTTTAATTATGTTTCCATTCCTCATCACATGCTTGCTCTGTCCTCTCCGGAGCTGTGGTGGGGAGTAGTGCCAGGTTGAGACCCTGGGAGCTCCATGCCTGCCCTGGGGTCCATCTCCTGTGTTCTTGGATCCCATGGCTGGCCCAAGCCTTGCCCTGCTATGTGCCCCAGCTCTATTGCTGCTGCATGCAGCCAGTCTCAGATTGCTCCTACCCAGGAACCATCATCTGCTGCGAGGTTCAGATGTGCCCTGCTGCTGGGGTTTGGGGTTTTGGTATATATGTGTAATTTGGAAGCAAGGTGTCCACGCTGATGTTAGACCTCTAAGACAGGGGTGGTTTTCTCTGACTGTGAGCACGGATGGAGAGAATGAAAGGCTCCAGTAGGCAGCAGGCTGGTGCAGCTCCATCATGGGCATGGCTGGGGATCAGCAGTGGGCTTGGTCATGGGCTCAGCTGGGGCCTCTCTGCCGGGTTTTATCCCCAGAAGCAATGAGGAAGGTGCCAAGGCCTCTGTTGTGCCCTGTGCCTGACCTCACCCTGCTGAGTTTGGGCTGCTGTGAGCTCCTAGCTCTGAATGCAGCTGGGCACTTTAAGAGCAGAAGAATCTGAGCTGCTGAACGCCCCAGCTGCACAGGGGGGAAAGGGAGGGCTCTCTGCATCAAAAAGGACTCCAGAAACTCAGGACAGCTGCTGGGGATGGGTTTTAGCAAAGAGCCCGGCTGTCTGGGGTCTGCCTTACAGAGCAGGCCAGGCTGGTGCTGGTACAAAAGGGGCTTTCAGTTTGGGTACATCTAAAAAGAGCCAGGAAAAGAGGCTGAAGGAGCAGGAAGGGCTCTGGCTCCTTCTGCCTGCTGGTCAGCTCAGGCACGCACCCTGACCTCGTGGCCATTGCTCACCAGGCAGGGATGGCATCTCCTCAGGGTGCCCAGCAGGTGAATGCAGGCTCATTGCCGATCTGAGCACAACCTCTCAGGTGAAAACATGCTGTGCATGGCAAAGGCTTGGAGTCTTGTTCCCACTCACTCTGAAACATAGGATGCTCCCGTGGCACAGACACCCTGGCACCTTGTGCCTTGCAGCTCTGGCACAAGCAGCTGCACCGGGGATGTGCCAGCTGCCCCCAGCCCCATGCCAGGACACGCAGCCCCCAGCTGCTGGGCTCAGCTGTGCTCTCTTGTGCTGAACCCTGTGTCCCAGAGGAGGTGGCTGGAGGACGGCCATCTCCCTCACCAGACCCTGAAGGAAAGCAGTGGTTGCAACTCTGAGCTTCATTCGGGTGGAAGCAGTGGTTCTCAGTGTCAGAAAAGTGCAGGAGGAGCTCTGATGGGGCACAGGAGCAAGAAATATTCGTTCCCACCTCTGTCTGCCCTCTCTATCTCTTCCTCCTGTGCTCCCTGAGGTGCATCCCCCATTCTCTTGCAGGGCTTAACGTTGAGTTTGGGGGGCTGATGACAGGAGGAACACAAGCAGCCCAACATGGGGCTGGCTGTGCTCCACGCTCTGCTGGGCACAGAAACATGTTTTCAGAGGCGTGTTGGAAAATTCACAAGTTTACTGTTGTTGTTTGAGGGCTTGTGAATTCATTGAGTTTGCTTTCGATGTTGGCTTATTCATCTGGGAAAACATGTTGATCTTTGCGTCTTGCAAGTCTGTGGTGATTGGGAGGGAAGAGCAGAAAAGTTCATGCTTTTCATGCCAGCTTTCTGCTCCGTCTCTGCTTCCCCAAGATGTGGACCTGTTTGTATCTGGGGTTCTGGGATCGCAGTGATGGGTTAAAGGGATCCCAAGTGAGAAGTGGAAGCCCTTCTGACCTGATGGTCTTTCTGATCTCTGCCCATGGCCTCGCTGCCCATGCCTCCTATTGCTGTAGCTAGAAAGGGAGATGGGGGTGGATGATGTGAGTGCTTGGAGCTGTCACCCGAAGCAGAAGCTTGACTTGTGCTACAGCCACATCTGAATGAAGCACATCTCTGTGCTGACACGCAGTGATGGGTAAAGCAGTCTGCAGTGTGCACAGGAGTGCAGCTCTTATGGAGTTTTCTCCCATCGCTGCCCCCTCTGGGACAGCTGTGTGGGTGCCAGGATCCCTGAGAAAGCAGCAAGCTCCCCTCTGCTGCTGCAGGAAAAGCACAAGGACTTCAGTAGAATGAAACAATTCAACTTTTCCACTCTTTTTTTTTTTTTTTTCTCCAGCCTGGACCCCTAAGGCAAACTTTGTCCTTAGAACTTTATTTTTCATTTAAAAGCTCCATTAGAGTTAGCTAAAAAAAAAAAAAAAAAAAAAGAGAGAGAACTTTCCAATCCACAGAACTCCTCGTGAAGGACATCTCCAAAAAATAGGGACCCACTGCAGTCCCAGTTGTCCTGCACTGGTCCTTAGTGAGCCTTGCATTTGGTGTAGATCTGTAGGGACAATGCTGAGCACAGAGGTGGGGTTCAGAGGGACCCAGGGACCGCTAGCACAGCAGCCCTGCCACAAAAAAGGGGCCAGGCCTGTGCGGATCAACAGTGAGTAATCATTTCCAGCTCCCTGAGCTGCACAGCAATTTAACTGTATGAGGAGATTAAAGCTGCAGGGAAACGTTTCCTTAAAACCAGCTGACACATTTGGGCTAGATTATGAGTCGTCTTTTTTTTTCTTCTTCTTCTTTTGCTGCCGTTGTTATTATTTTTAACAGGAAAAGCGCCTACAGCCTGAGATACCAAATGGAGAGGCTGAATGAGAAACACAGAGTCCAAATCCGCGTGCTCAGGGCAGGTGCCAAAAATGAGATAATCTGGAAAAATGGAGTCCTGGAGGAGCAGGGACTTGGAAGGAGAGCACGTGAGGAGCCTGCGTGCAGAGGGGATGCTTGTGTCCCATCGCAGGGATGCACGGCCACGTGCTGAGTATCTGCATCTGGGGATGGCAGCAGTGCATGCCCTGTCTGTGGCTGTGCAGGGAGCAGCTGGGGCAGCTCATCCAGTCTCATTTTGGGCTGTATTTGGAGCAGGAAGGCGGCTGGGTGATGTGGTTGTGCCACACTGCTGTACATTCTTGGCCATCAGGATGTTGCTCCCAAATGTGTGGGCTGCTGTTGCCTTCAGCTCAGGTCATTGCCATGTGAGACCCATTGGGGATGTAGGATTTTCTCTGGAGACAAATGCAAACAAACGGAGAATTCATTGTCCCTCTGGAAGTCCCTGAGGGCCTGTAGGAAAAGCAGTGATCTCACCAGTGGAGGTTCATCGTGTGGATTCCCATCGGAAATGGAACACTTCTCCCTTCCCTGCCCTGCCTTGTCTTCTTTGAAGCCGGATGAGGGTGAAACTGTGGTTGCTGAGCATCAGAGAAATCGTGACCCTTCTCCTTCTCAGCTGGCTCTGTGCACGAGGCCATGCATCCATGTGCTTACTCCCAGAAGCTTGCAGGGACTATAAAGGCTGAGCTTCCTGGCCCAGGAGAAAGTAAGCAGGTGTGCCTAGCAACATGCTGCTGCAGTGCCGGTCCCACAACCTGATGGGGTCTGGGCTGTGAGCCCCATGCAGCTGCAGGGCCCTTCCTGCTGTACCCAACCCTCTGCAGCCCTGTCTGGGAGCAGTGGGTGTCATGCACAGAGCAGAATGAGGGGTTGCTGTGTTTATCTTGTGCTATCTGTGTGTCTGGAGCCCATAGTGGTTGTGCTCTGGAACACGCTCCCCGCCCTACAACTCCTTTGGCATCCTCCAGCTTTCTCACATTTGGGTTAATCATCCTACAGGCTGATAAGGCAAATAAAATCCGTTATCTTGACCAAGATAAAACAAAGAGTTTGCTTTGATCTCTTACAGTAAGGGCTGGCCGCTGGTTGTGTGGCTTCTCCCTGTTGGCTGGGGGAGGTGGTGGTAGCAGTGGCGATGAACCTTCTGCAGGGAATAGCTTTTCTCCTATGCTATTTCTAGATCTGTGTCCCAGCCTGAGATGTTTCTGTTGGCCAGTGGCTGGGAGGACACCGTAAGCTGGGTACGGTGCCAGCGCTGTAAACTCTGTGAGAGGAATTGAGGAACTGGATTGAGATTATATGGAGATTACTTTGTTTTGAGAAGATCAAACATTGTCGTGTCCAAAGCAGATAACTTGACAGCAAGCCAGTTGTGTTCTCTACTCCTCCAGCAAACAAACAGAGCCACAAACACTTTTGCATTGTCCAAGATGTTGCAATGAAGTCGAAGTGAATGTGGCTATAAATGGAAGAAGCAGCTCTTCTTGGATTGAAGCCTGTGCTCAGACTCCACTGGACCCAGTTTTTCTTCCATCTGTTACAGCTTTTAGAGGAGGGACTTGGGGAGAGGGCTGCTTTCCTTCAGGTCTGTTGGCCTTTGTTTCATTCTTCTGAGCAGACCTAGGAGTAGAAATTACCTGGATTTCTGTAGGGTCACACACAGATACCTCACTTGGTTGTCTTGTTTCACCATCTCGTGGCACGAAGGCAGTAGGAGAGACATGTTGAAAGACGAGGCTGGACCAAAGGGACGGTTCCAGAGCATCTCACAAACAGCAGAAGTTTGCAGATGTTTATGTATTTGTGAAAAGCAAACAATGTTAACAAGCTGTACGAGGCTGCTGTGCCAGCTCAGCAGTGACAGCACGGGGCTTTTCGCTTGCTGTCTCCTCCTTGACTTCTATTGCCTGCAGTTTCTTCTGTCGAAGCAGTGGGTTGTTCTTTGCATAGCAAAAGCAATTTGTACAGCAGGGCTCAAAAATTACTAAAACAAAGCATCTTTCAACACCTTGAAGTTCAAAGACTGTTGATTCTTTAGCACATACAAGCAGAACCTTGGATTTATGCTCTGGCTGTGCAGCCCAAGAGGCTGCGTCCAGGTTGTGTGCGAGCTGGGTGGTCCCTGCAGCCCCTGAATGTTCTCAGAGGTCTGGATCTGCTGAGGCTTCCCATGGTGCAGCTCCAGCACGGCCCCTGGCTGGAGTTCACAAGGGGTGCAGAAATATTTAGTGGGAGCTGAGATCTGAACTCCTTCTGCCTCTTTGTGGGTGAGAGAGCTGTGCAGGGAGTGCTCTCAGTGGTGCATGTGGTTCTGAGCATCCGTGTCGGCAAGATGAATTTTCCCCTTGTATATTATTTCCAGAGAGAAAGTGATAGAGGAGAAATAGGACTGTGCCCCAGTCCCTTGTTTCCAGCTGTGCTTTGCAGCCCCTGCAGACCTGTTCCCCTTGGGTCTGGTTGTTCTGCAAACCTCTTGCTGTGCACGTTTACTTAAGTGCGTGGGTCAGGCTGTCTGTGATGCTTATCAGTGTGCTTTAACTTTTTAGGAAGGTTCTGTCTTCTTCCCTTTGCTCCTCTCTTGCTGTGCACAGAGTGGGACACACATTCCGTCCTCAAAGAGAAGTTTAATTTGGGGAGACCTCAGCCAATGAAGATTAGATGGGAATCCCAGAAGGTATGGTGCCTAGGAGGAGAGGGCTGTGATAAAAGTTAATAGTACGTAAGCTCTTTAAAGCAGCTTTCTCAGTGACAGCTGTTTTGCAGCTCACGGCTCTTAAATTGCTTCTTACTGTTGTACCAAAGTGGTGGTGTCCTCTGAACCCTTCTCCATAGCTCTGGTGCATGGAAATGAATTCAGGGTGGATCCCTATAACCAGCTCCTTTGAAGCTAGGAGCTTTGGCAAATTCTTTCAGTAGTAGAAGTAAGTTTGGGAACTGGGAGCCTGGAAAATGTTGAGAAGATGGCTTGAGGCTGGATGGTCAGGATCCTACCTTTGCTGTTTGCTCGTTCATCACCTTGGGTGAATCTCTCTACCTGTTGCAGTTTCATCTTTTGTAATAACAAGCAGGTGAATGTGGCGAAAGGGCTTGGATTCAGTCCTTGCAAGGAGTCCTTTCTCTGTGCAAGAAGTGGCACTGGGCTGAGCCCTTGTGGAGGCAGGAGGAGGGCAGCTGCTCTGCACAGATTATGGGCTGGTTTTGCAGAAAGCTCCTGCAGCTGTCCAGGAGGAGAGCGAGGATATCGGATGGTTTCTTTATCAAAGCCCCCTCCAGTCCACTCTACTCTTCGGTCTGCTTTCTCCTAAATTTAAATATCAGCTGGTGCTCTCCAGAAGCCCATGTGTCTAGTCATTTATTTTCCTTTCCCTGGATATCCTTGGGCAATAGAAAGCTGCTCAGGGCTGACGGTAAGTCCTTTGTGGTCACACCATGTCCCTGTGTAGGACACCATGCTGTCCCCCTGAGCCCCAGGCTGTTTTCCTCCAGCACTCTGGAGTGATGTGACTCATTGAGGTTTGCAGCAGAAGGAAAGTAAATTCTCAACTCGTAGCAAAAAGCCTGGGAAAGGAAACCCAGGTGCACTCGAGAAGGCTGAAAAATCAAAGCAGTAAAAAAGAACTCATGTAATTTGGAAGTGAGAAAATGAGATTTGGAAGGTAACCTTTGGGAGTGTGTAAATGGGAGGGATGAATGCTGGCTCCTGGTCTGTGAGCAATGGGCGCTGCTGGTGCAGGCATTGGTGAGCAGTTTGGGATGCTCTGCCCCATGTCCTCCCTTTTCCATCCTGTTCAGATAGGAAAGAGAATTGAGATTACCTTGCAGTTATCCAGATCTGCCCTGAGAAAAATGGAGTCCATCTGAGCAGCATTTCTGATAAAATATAATTGTTTAGACAAACTCTGGCTGAACTCACTTCCTCCTGCAGCCCAATGCGCTGATAAAATGGGGGTGGAAGTGGGAGACCGAGTTCAGCTGCTGCTGAGCCCTTCCTTGGGATCATCACCCCCCACCCTGAGGTCTCCGTTCTCGTGGCCTTGGAGGAGCCAACAGGATGACTGGGACAGCTGTGGGCAAGGGCTGGGATGTGGCCATGGGAGAGGCAATGTGGGTGCTCATGTTGGGGTCTCCGTGTTGTGGGGTGGGACGAAATGTGAGCTCTTGCCCTACTGCTGGTGTTCCTACGGGAAGCCATCCTCCCTGCCCTATTTTGGGTAGCAAATGGAAGTTAATTAGCAGCGTAGGAGCGCACGCCCTGGGGTTGGGAGGTGAAGGGTTCCTGCACAGCACTGAGGGAGCACTGGGATTTCCTCTCTGCTTCGTTGCTTCGTTTCCTGGGCTGAAATGCAGAGGCCTCCTTGCAGAGGCCAAGCAGGGTGGATCAGGACCTAGGGCTTTGCCCTGCCTCCACCTGGGGGAGCAGGAGGAGCAGCTTTGGGGTTATCTCAGCCTCCCGGCTGGGTGGGGGCAGCAGGTCTGTGGGATGCTCGCTACCACAGTGAGCAAAACCAAAGCCATTGCTTGGGATTTGCTGGAGGAACAGAGCTGGGGAAGCCTCCAATCGTGGCTGCAGAGACTGGGGGAATGGTGCTGTGACTGTGCTGGAGAACATTGCTCTGCCCTCGGGGCGCAGACAGGCAGAGAACATTCAGTTTGTTTTTCCTTCTCATTTTTAGACATGCAAAAGTGATTTTTCTCTTTTATTACCGCTGTTGCTGCTCTGTGGCAAAGGGCATTGGGTAGGTTTCACAAACTGAATTCTCCCTAGAAAAGCCCCTCCTCTGCTTTCACAGCTCCAGCTGCCAGGTCTGGTTTTCAAACAATTTGCAGAGGCCCAAATATTTGCAGGGCAAAGCTGTGCCTGCAGGAAATGGCCGCAGTTTCCGGCTCCAAAGTGGTGCGAGGGTTGGGACAGCATGGGGTGATGCAGGATGTCCTACATCTGGAGAGCGGACCTGAGGGCCATGTAGGGAAAAATGGGCAAAATGTGCCCTGCTCCACTGGGTTTGGCTTTTGTGGGAAGAAAAGTGTCGGCAGAATGATGTTCCATCAGAAAATGGAAGGGTTTTGCATCAGAATGGGAAGGCGCTGATTTTTGATGAAATGTTTGCTGTTGATGTTTGCTGATCTTCCATCCTGAAGTGAAAGGGGAAGGATGGTGAAGATCTGAGTCACTCTGGGGCTGCAGTGGGACCTCCTGCATCTCTCAGCAGAACCAAGGCTGAGTTACTGCGGTAGAGGTGGTGTCTGCTTCCAGCGCTGCGATTCCCCACTTGGTGTGGCTGAGCACCATCTATCTGGCCAGGCAGGGAACAGCAGCTGCCCGGTTGTGCATACAGGGATGTGCAGAGATGGAGAAGAAATGGGAAAGGTTGTGAGCAACGAGGGCAGCAGTCCATGCTGGCTGTGCATCCCTGGGTGATCTGGACAGGTTGATCAATGGGCTGAGCCCAATTGTGTGAGCTTGAACGAGACCAAGTGTCAGGACCTGTACTTTGGTCTCAGCAGCCCCATGCATCACTACAGACTTAGGGCAGAGTGACTGGAAAGCTGCAGGAGGAAAAGAATCTGGGTGTACGAGCTGACAGCTGGCTGAATGTGAGCCAGCTCTGTGCCCAGGTGGCCAAGAAGGCCAACAGCATCCTGGCATGCATCAGAAACAGTGCAGCCAGCAAAGCAGGAGGTGACTGTCCCTCTGTATGGGCACTAATGAGGCCACACGTCAAGTGCTGAGTTCAGTGTTGGGCCCCTCACCACAGGAAAGACATTGAGACCCTGGAGCATGCCCAGAGATGGGCAGTGGAGCTGTGAGGGGTCTGAAGCACAAGTCTGATGGGGATCATTTTGGCCACCTGGAGGAGGGGAAGTTGAGGCTGTGTTTAATCCTGAAAGCAGTCAGATGGCTGAAAGCTGTGTGTACAGCCCAGGGCAGGGCCAAAAGCAGCAGTATCTGCTACTCTTGCATAATGCAAAGCAAAACCTCGAGGAAGAAGTTGAAGCAGTTCCCCACACCACAGCCCCGGGTTGATTCCCATAGGGAACTGAGAGGGAGAGGAAATGTCCTTCCACGGGAGACTCTTGGAGCTGTTGAGGCACTTTGGCATTGCTGCATTCTGCTGAGCAGCTGCAGTGAGAATGCGGGGCAGCCAGAAAGAGGAAATATTGCTACGTAAATTGCTGCACCATTGATTTATTTTTCTTCTTTCTGGCTGACCCCTGGGGTTGCCCCAAGGCTCTCCCCTCCATGCCCCCCTTCCCATGGCTCCACAGGGCTGCAGTGCTGCAAGGGGCTCAGGAGCATCTGGGAAAGGTTTGGACGCAACACATGGGGATGCTCTGCAGAGTCAGCACAGGGGCCAGAGAGCAGCACTCTTCCCTCCTCACTGCAGGGAGGCAGAGCTGCTCGCCAGGCATGCCTGAACGCTCCCGAATTCCAGATCTGGGTCTGTTCTTGGGCCCCTCCACGATGCTTTGCCTTTGGGCCACAAACAGTCCAGCTTCGCCCGTGGCTGAGTGGTGGCTGAGTACTGCTGGTGCTGCAAGAATCTGGAAAGAATAGGAGGTTGCTGTGGGGCTCAGCAGGATGGAGAGCTTCATGGACTTAGGGCTGGCCTTGGGGAGGTGAGATTTGGGGGTCTTATGGGAGAGGACCACAGGGCAGTGGGCGCTACTCTTGTTTATTAGGTAGTTGTAAGAGACCCTGGGGGCTGCCATTGTGGAGCATCCCCAACTCCATGCCTGCAGCAAGTCAACTACCAGACTGTGTGTAAAAGGGAGATGGAGCTCTTTGGTGTCCAATGGGTTTATGTGTAGGGGAGCTCTTCTGAACAAACCCTGTGAAAAGATCTCTTTCCACTGGATCAGAAAGAAGGGGCTGCTCTTGGGTTTGTGGGTGCTGTAAAGCTGGGGGTTAGCTGTAGCAGATCCAAGCACCTGCACAGGTACCCCAAAATCAAAACGTGAGCCAGGCATGCATTTTAAGACCCCCATCTCATGCTCTTCCCTGCTGCTCTTAATGCCCCTAGATAAAAAAGAGGGACTGGGAAATGTCCCTGTGGTGCTCACATTGTGGTTGAGCCCATCACATGTCCCACAAGCAGCCACCTGTGGTTGGCAGAGTTCTGGGCAGTGTGCCTTGGTCCTGCCTCTCTGCCAGCCCAGGGGCAGCAGCAGGTCCTGTGGGCACTGGCAAGGGGCTTTCTTGGAGGGAGGCTGAACAGACCCCAGAGGACTCCCATGCAGAAGGAAGAGTGCTTTGCCAAACCGTAGGAGGAATTCCCACGTTCCTGTTCCTTGCACTGCCTGCCAAACCCTCCTCCTTTCCACAAAAGCTGATGTATTTAGCTGGATTTAACCTTTGCTCGAAGAAGTGAGTAACAAAGGTCTTTTACTTTTGGTTTCTGGGTGTAAATTTACGATTCAGCGATGGTTTTGTACACACAGCACAATGCCATTGTGAGAAAAGCCGGAGGAGAGACAGAGCGAGCATCACTCAGGGGCTCCTTTATAACAGGGGCTTTCCGGCAGCCTGCCCACATCACTCTTCCTTCCTGCTCTGGCAGCCTCTGCCAGAGCAGCGTGAGGTGTCAGACAGCTCTCACAGCTTCAGCACAAGCAGAAGGGTGACGACGTGGGGTTTGGCATCCCCAGTGCCTGCGGTCACTGTGCTGTATTCTGCTCTGCTCTGCCCGGCTGCAGTGAGCACCTGACTCTGCGTTCGAGGTGGTGAGTGAGGTTGGAGGGAGGAGAAATGCTCTTTGTCATTGCTGTTTTCTGTATCTGAATGCTACAAGGTTCTGCCTCCTTGGGATTCCTGCATTTGGGATTTTCAGGCCACGGAGGACCTTTGGGGAATGGCAGAAGGCACAGCTGCTCCTGTAGTTTTCTGCCCTGGATCCTGTCTTATCCTCTGGTTTGACTTGTGTGCCATGAGCCTTGGTGATGATAACAGCTGATCCACAGTCACATAATCAGTTTGGCATTATGTATGGGGAATGCTGGGTGGGATGGGGACGATCCTCTGCTCCTGAGCGTGGACGGATGCATCCCACCTCTTTATACCCAGCATCTGGCCAGGAGAAACCTCCCTGATTGAAGTCAGCTGCATGTAGGGCAGTGTGTGACCTTCAAGGAGCTGGGATGGCCACTTCCAATGCAGTCAGGCTTGGCTTCTGCATTATTTCCAAACCCAAACCCCTCTGCAACTAATTAGGACGCCCACATCGGTGACCCCAGTGCTCCTGGCCACAGCCAGGCATGGAGAAGCTGCTTTGTGGAGCTGAGGTGGGGGCTTTGGAGGCTGCTCCCCCTGACCACCCTTGTCCCCCTGGTGTCCCTTTGGCCACAGGGAGCCCACAGGGCTGGCTCCTTGTGAGCAGTTCCTCCCTGGTGCTGAGCTGTGGGGAGCAGCAGGAGGCAGGGCTGAAGCCAGCCCAATGCTCACAGCCCACGCAGTGGGATTTGAGAGTTTCCCAGTTGGAATTGGAGTAATTGACAAAAAAAGTAATGAGGCTTTGATTGTAGCAAGTGTAGCTTGTGGTATCGCAACCAGCTTGGGATGCTGGCTTGTGTGATAAGCACAGCTTCATATGTATCTGCAAAAATCTGTGCTCCATTAGCTCCTGCCCTCAGCACTCCCTGAAAGTTGCCCAAAAATTCCATCTTGGTGTAACGTAGGATACGCTCCAGCCTGCCCTGAGAACATCTGGTATCTGTGCATGGGGTGATATTAATCAAAGTATAAACACAGCCAAGTGCTGAGCAGCAGAGCCCTCCTACCTCCCCCCCGTTAACCAAAGGTTGCACCGATTTCCCAGTGCTCTGTGCCACGCAGGCTGCGTGGTGCTGCATTCATCCTACTGGCTGCTTACAGGAGGAGGCACGCAGCCCTCCCTTGCCCTTCTTGCTGCTATCACAGTGCTGCACAAAGGGGAGATGCTGTTGTTGTTGTTTGGCAGCTGGAGGCAGAGCTGCAAAGCTTGTTTGTGCTGATGCTATTGTGTGTCTGCTCACTACTGGGGTGCTCAGGTTTGCTCCCTGTGCTCCAGGACGTGCCATGGTTTCCTTTCAAGTTAGGGCACAGGCAGCATTTTTAGCCCCAAATTCCTCTGGAGCAGCCACTGACCACACTAACAATGCTGTCTCCATGACCCGAAATGGGAGCATGGCTCATCTTTGCCCCACATATCCCAAAAAGTGTGTGGCTGAGTTGGAAAAAAACAAAACAAAAGACAGAAAAAGATGAAAATGACGTCTTAAGCACCTTAACCACGGGGCTGCTTTGGGGGGAGGCTGCATGGGGAGGGAGGGGCAGCTGCTGCCTTTGATGTCGGAGGATTTCCCCACACTAGCTGCCCTGTGAGTAACCCAAGTGCTTTTTGTGTGTGGTTGTGAGGGGGGGAGCTGAGCTGTGTGTCCTTCTTGGGGAGAGTCAGGCAAAACTTTGGAGAAGTCTGGGAGCTGCGGGGGCAGCGGGCCCACGTGCTCTGGAGACAGGAGGCAGCTGGGAGCCACATTGCAGCATCCTGGGCAGTGTGTGTCCTCCCACCCTGGTCCTTCTGGGTAAGTCTATCTCTGAGCTGTCCCAGCCTCAGGGAGCAGAAATCTGCACCCAGGGGCTGTGCTGGAGGATCCGCAGCACGTGGGGATTGTGCATCCCCTTGGGATGAGGGGAGAGCAAAGTGAAAGGGCATGGAGAGAGCAGTGCTGTGCTGAGCGGGGGTGGGAAGTGAGAGAAAATACCATGGGCATAACGCAGACAGCGGGATGGGAAAGGGCTTTGTCAGGGCCTGCATTGAGGCTTTTCAGGGTAGAAGGCTGTGTGTGCTCCGTGCGGGCACCAGGCTGCTCCTGCCCATGTTTTGGGGCTGCGCTCCCTGCTTGGGTTTTCCCATGGGGAGGGAAGGCAGCAGAAGGGAATCACAGCGGGGCAACAGGGGCAATGTGGGGCTGTAGCAGTCTGGGCACAGTGCAAGGGATGCCAGCCCAATGGGGGCTCCTTTTGCAGCACCAACACCTCTAAATCCCAGCTCCAAGCTGGCTGGGACCCCACGTTGTGCCCGAGATCCTACAGCCCCGCAGCACAAAGGTGCTGGTGGTGCCAAGCTGGGACCCCCAACAGAAGGGTCTGTACTAAGGTTGAGAGCCCTGTCCCAGCCTGGGTGGGTCAAGTGAGGTCTGTGTCCATGTGGGCAGTGGGAAGGGGCTGATGCAGCATCGCCTGCTGGGGTTGGGATCGCTGCTGGCTCTGTGGAGCTCATCACTGCCTCGTGCTCTGCCTTTTGGGAGTGTTGTGGTGATGGGAATTGTCAGAGCCAGGGAGGAGGGGATGCTTTTCCTCCTTTCTGTTTTTGTTTGTTAATATTTTAACAACAGCTCCTTATTCTTCTCCTGCCACTCGGGACAGCTGCTTGCACAACGGTCATGGGAGAGCAGCAGCTTGCTCTGCTTGTTGGAGCTGCACAAGGGGAGTGTTCAGGCTCAGGTTTCTGGGCAGGGGGCTGGGCACAGCAGGCTTCTAACTGAAGCTGTGTGCTGAGTGCCCACGGGAATTGCTCCTTTTCTGCTCTACCCCAAGGACGTGTTGTCACCCAGCACCTTCACACCCAGTAGTTTGAGGTTTTACTCCTGCCTGTGCCCTCGGATGGGAAGTGCTTTGTGCTGCACTGCACCAGAGCTTCCTTTTTAAACCCATCCCTTGTCTAAATCCACACAGCACCAGGGAGGAAGCATCCAGGCTGGACACACTGGAGCTGATTCCATCCCTGGCTCTGTGAAGGCGCTGCCTGCCCCAGCTGCCTCCAACAGGGCCATTGTCACTGTGTGGTGCCACAGCCTTTGCAGCACACTGAGTCCTGTGTGCAGCTGGTTGGGGCCAGAGGGCACTGACAGCCTGTGGCTGCCCTTCCCCACATCGAGGTCATTGCAGTTTGCCCCTCTTTGGAGCCTGCAGACATCCAGCCCCCAGTGAGCTGAGCACTGTGTGCTGGATTTGCTCTCACTGCCTCAGGGAAGGGTTTGTGCAGAGCAGAGGAGGGCAGGAGCATCCTCCTACAGCAGGTGGCAAGTTTTGGTTTCTGTATCCTGATTTTAAGTGAGCTGCTCCATGTGGTTATGTGAACCAACAAGTGCTATTACCTCATGCAGACATGATTCCAGGCTGTGGGACACAGTATCCAGGCGTGCAGCCATGCAGGAGGTGTGCCTTGCTCACAGCCCCGTGGCAGGAACAGAAAAATACACCTGGAGTACATGGCCCACTGTGCGGCCAATAACTCTGGAGCTGTGGATGCTTTTGTGGATACGTTGCATGGTTTTTTTTGTACTGAGAGCAAAATACCTTTGTGGCTGCGGGGCTTGTGAGTGGTGCATGGAACCTCACAGCTATTAAACATAAGAGTTCATGCTGAAAACACAGCCTGAGGGTTGCCTGCCCAAAGCACGTGGCACACAGCATGGAGCAGTGAGCCCTGGCAGCAAGGTTGGGCTGCAGGTGCTGCTCACTGCAGGGATGTGGCTGGCCCTGCTGTGCTGGGGGTGAATGCAGGGATGGCTGATTTGCATCCCTGGGGTGGGAGCACCGTCTGCTCCAGGCAGTGTCTTGGTGAGAAGGCTGGGTGGTGCTGGAAATGCTCCTCTGTTGATCACCGCTGTGGTCCAGCAGCCTGTGTGCATGCATCATCAAGAGTGATGCTCCGTGGTAAATAATGTGAAAATGGTGCTGAGGTCTGGGGGTGTTTGGGGCCATGGCCAGGCCAAGATGGCTGTGTCTCTGTGCCCCCAGTGCAGGCGCTGCTTGGGGACTGCTGCCCTCCTCCAACTCGCCTTCTCCTCAAACCCATGCAGAAGTGATTCCCCTTCCCACCCCCGCCCAGCTTCCACTTGCCATGGATTCAAAAAAAGCAGGTCTGTAAAAGCCACATTTTCTTTGGGAATCGGATTAAGGCCCCTTGTTCTGCACTGGGGACGCCGTGGCATGAAGCCTTTCTTTGTCCCGGGCATTGCTGGCCCAGCTGCAGTGCATTAACCCTTTCTGATCCTGGGGCAACACAAAGCCAGGGATGAATGGTGCTTTGCTAAGCAACAGGGACTTCTCCTGGGCTGTGTGATGGCAGGAGGAAGATGGTTGGGGAAATTAGGTGCTGGCTGTGTGTCTCCAGGCTGGGCTGTGATGGAGGTGACCAACCCTAAGAACAGATGGTGGAGTGTCCATCAGCATCTCCTGCTCACACCCGGGGCTTGTGTTTGTTGGATTGGTATTTCTTTTAGGCAGTGCTTGGAAGACAATCCGACTGCATTGCTCCTCTCAGGTCTGCTTATATACATCTCTGTGAAAGACAAATAGCAGCAGGGCCCATCCCGTTCTGGCACAGGCAGAGGTGGCTGGGGCAGCTCCGTGCTGTGGGGGACCCAATACCCGTTATCAGCCAGCTCTGATAAGAGCACAGCAGGGATTTCCCCATCGGGGCTCTGGACTGAGTCAAACCGGCACCAGAGCAGCTCGCAGGCTCCTGACAGCCGGGCTGTGGCAGATGCCTGCTGCATTTTCCCATTGCTCTGTTAAATGTGAAGATGCAATCGCCCCACAGCAAAGAGATGTAGTCCCCCTGTCCCAGGCAGCTGCACCCAATTATCCTTCTGACCCCAGCCCTGCGGAGCTGGAGCAAAGGTTTCCTTCTTTCCACGGTTAGGGTGCCCTGAATTCCTTCTTCTTTACCTCTGAAGGGAAATAAAAAGGAAAGCGCACAGCCTGGCAAAGGAACTTATCCCTGGTCACACAGCACATTGCTGGGAAGAGTGTCCTTGAAGATGCTGAGTGCACTCTGTCCCACTTGGCACATTGGTGGCCAAACCATTGCCCCCCTGCAAGCAGGAGGATGTTGGGAGAAATCTCTTTTTCCTGCTTTTTCCAAACATTCCTGACCCTGGAGCGACCTTCTAGCAAAGTCTATTCCCCACTGGGAAATGATGGATTGCCCAAGCACAGCCTGCGAGCAAGCTGCAGGAGGGAAGGGCACTGCTGGGGGGTGATACTGGGAGCATGTGGTGACTCATGGCAAGGACGTGGTGCCAGCTGCACGCCTGCAAAATGATCCTTCCTTCCTTCCTTCCTTCCTTCCTTCCTTCCTTCCTTCCTTCCTTCCTTCCTTCCTTCCTTCCTTCCTTGGGGCTGGAGAGCTGCACTGCCCCACTCAGGACACTGGGTGCTGTGGGCTGCAGGGCTCTTTCAGCATTAATAACCTCAATTTTGGTTTTCTGGTCTGGGTGGCCATGTCCCTTCTCTCAGTCACACTGAGTTTGCTGATGCTCCCCAAGGTTGCTGGCTATGCTTTTCCCACTGCTATTGATCTGCGATCAGAATAAATACAGCTGGCAGCACTTCCAGGTGGTTGAGAGCCCACAGCATCCATCCGAGTCACGGGGACCATGTAGTGAACAGCACTGCTGCACTATTAGGGCCATAAAAACAAGCCCCTAAGCCCTTATGCTGCAGCGCTTCAAACTGGGGAGCGGTGCGGTGCAGCGAACCTGGAAATGTTTCATCATCATTTCTGCAGGGAAGGACATTGCTGCGCCCTGTGCTCGGTTGGTTTGGTGTCTGCTGCCCAGTGGGGCTGTGGGATGGAGCCATGCGGTCGTGGTGGTTCTCTGCTGTAGGATGAAGGACAATGGTTGGGATTTGCCCCAAAACTTGCTGCAGTTTGTTCAGATCCCTTGGTAGCGCTTGCAACACCAAGAGGGCCTCACCAGCACTGCTCCTAACCCAGAATTTTTTATTTAAGCGAGGAACAATGACTTTGTGGTTAGAAGCTGAGCAGGGGGTTTGGCTGCAGTTCTTGGCTCTGCTGTATGTGACCCTGGGCAGTCCTCCTCTCCTCATCTGCAGCGCAGGGATAAGGCTGCTTCCTTCCTCGTGGGCCTGTTCTGCACACCCAGCTCCTGGTGCAGGAGCGGAGAGGTGCCCCTAGAATAACAAATCCTAGGGGTGGCCATTGTGCAAAACCCACGTGTATCTGAGCACATCCTTCTTCCTACTGGAAGCAGTGTGGTTTGCAGCCATGCATCCCGTTCCTGTCCTTGCAGGGCTGCAGGGACCTGCATACAGCCCCAGCTGCTCCTTGGGCAAACCCTCCTCTGGCATCCCACGTTGGATTTTCCTGGAGATTAGGGAGATTAAAACCCTAATGCCCATTGATAGGGGTTAAGGCTTTTTTAAGTCATAAAAAAAAAAAAGTGGTGTAATCCAGCAGAAAGCTGCGCACAGCTGCAGTGTAAGCAGATTGAGGCTGGATTTCCTGCCTTGGTGTTAGGGTGGAGGTTTCTCCGAAGCTGTTATTTGTGGCACTTTGCTGAAGCAGAGCAGCGCCAGCCAGGCCCAGTGGCTGCAGGACTTGTGGGTTTGGGGCAGGATGGGGTGAAGAGGGGCCAGCACTGGTGGCTGTGAGGAATGGTGATGGGGTGACACAGAGGGTGACATGGATGCTGGTGGCGTGATGCTGGCGGCAGGTCTCTGCTTCTGGGCATGGAGGGTTGTGGGTGCATCTGGTGATGTTGCTGCTGCGTGCTTTTAGGGGTGGAAAAGAAAGGATGAGGGCATACCTGGTGCTCATGGACAATGGATGGGCCAGGGAGGCTGTGCTGTGAAATGGGGCCCTTTTACGTACCAGGACTGCAAGTGTGACTCTGCTTAACACTTTAACCATTTTCAGGCCCTCCTCTGGACACAGGCATCCTAAAACCAGAGGGCATCAGTTTATAGGGGGGGTCTGTGCCCCTCACAGCCTCTTGCAACACAGTTCCAGCTCTGCTGCTAGAGCGGTGCTGGAGCACTGCTGTAAATGGGAGATGTGTAAGATATGGGGCAGGAAGAGCTCACAGAGACAGATAACATCTTTGTTGAGCTCCACTGACATGATCTTAAAAAAGCAACTGAGCCTGAGGGTGTAGATGCCTGAACTGGGGCTGCCCTGAGCTGGGCATCTTGCAGCCCATGTCCCCTGATTGTCACTATATTGGCCCCACGTTGTCCTCGTGGTAGTGGCTGAAGGCTCTCTGGCTCCCTGGCTGCAAAGCAAGCAGCGTTACTCCCGCTGAATGATGGGGTTTGAGATCTGCTGAGAGAGTTTCGGGATGCCCGAGAGCAAGAGATAAAGTTTTGGTGAGCGGCGAAGCGTCTGAGTGGGGCTCGGCTGGGTGGGTGCGAGTCTGAGCGCACAATGCATGGGGCTAAGTGGGGATCGTGATTTGGGATACCGGGGGATTGAACGATGGGGAGCAGCCGGCGGACCTCGGTGGGAAGAGGGAGGTGGGAGCCTTTAAGGGATGGTTGGGGCCGGGGCGAGGGGAGGCTGTGGAGGGAGAGGGAGGAGGAGGAAGGGTGATGGGGGAGGAAGAGTGATGTGGGGGGAGGGGGAACGGGGGAGGAAGGGTGATGGGGGAGGAGGAAGCAGCAGGAGGGCAGGGTAAGGAGGAGGAGGAGGGCAGGGGGAGGAGGAAGAGGAGGAGGAGGAGGCGGGGAACCGCGCGCTGCCGGAGCCGCCGCCGCCGCCGCCGCGGGTGAGTCGCCGGTGCCCGGTCGGGGGGAGCGGGCCGGGGTTGGGCTGAGATGGGGTGGGGTCGGCTCCCCTTTTGGGGTGCGACCCCAGGAAGTCGCTGCTGCCAACGGGGCGGCCCTGGGGACCGCTGGTGTGGTCATGGAGGGGGGCAGGCAGCCCAGGTTGGCCGGAGGGCTCTGCCCGCCCCCGGTTCGCTCCATGAGGGAGCTGAGCGGCTGTTCAGCATCTCCCCACCCTCTCCGTGCCGGTGCTGCTGGCATTGTTCGGGATGGAGAGCGGCGGGAGCCGGGCTGCGAGTGGGAGGGGAAAGCCCGCACCCCCCGTGCTGAGCCTGGTCCCGAAACGCGGTGTTCCGGGGCGTCCGGACACAATCGGTCTTTGTGAAAAGGAAGGAAAGAAAAGGAGGAAAAAAAAAAGCCGACCAGGGCGTAAATTTCCCCATGAGAACTCGTTGCTGTGCCGCTGCAGCCGGGAGCATCCCGCAGCGCTCCTGGCCGGTGGGTCGTGCAGCTCCGCGTTTCTGCTCCGTTACAGGACACAGAGCTCAGCGAGGGGGAAGTGGGGACCCAGAAATCCCTCCTTTCACCCTGGGGGTCTACAGGGCCCCGTGTCCCTGAGCAGCATCACCCGGTGGGTGCTTGTGGGGTGTCCCCTCCCCGGTGCCATGGGGCAGCAGCTTTGCGTACCACCAAAACTCCCTCCACCGGTGCTGACCCACACAGTGTGCTTCCACGGGACTGTTGGTAGCGTGAGCATCCTGCAGAGCTTGCCTGCCTCGGGCTGCTCCCTGCACAAGGGGTGTGCCCCACCAGTACCCCAATGGAGCCTAGGGTTCCCAATCCGTAGCCCGACATTCAATTGGTGAGACCACTGGAATGAGCCTTGGGGGTCTTTCTGACCTTTTCTTTCCTTTTTATGTTTGTCCCATTAACGGAAAAAGGACACCAGCTTGCAGCTCCTCCCTGCAGGTCTCTGTGAATGGTTTCCTGTCTGTCAGCCCAGCGTGGGCCTCACGTGGTGGGAGAAACAAGGCTGTGCTGCACTGTGCTACCAGGGCGAGCGCGTGGCTGAGCCGCAGCATTACCCAGCTCCTGCCCAGGGCTGGAACCCGCACCCAGCACTCGTGGCCCCAGGCTGGTGGTGAGCCCGATGCTATCACCAGGTGCCCAGGGCATGGAGCAGATGGGCACAGCATGGCTGTGCCAGCTCGGCTCGGGTGGCTGCAGTGTCCCCTGGGCACCGCCTGCCTCTGCTGCTTGGAATGTATTTGTGGGAGCTGTGCCCATGGGGGCTGAATTTTGGGGGCCATG
This sequence comes from Phasianus colchicus, assembly GCF_987193195.1. Taxonomy (NCBI): domain Eukaryota; kingdom Metazoa; phylum Chordata; class Aves; order Galliformes; family Phasianidae; genus Phasianus; species Phasianus colchicus. The sequence goes on from NC_143455.1 coordinate 4,138,737, forward strand.
GGGAATGCTGTGCCATGCCTTGTGTTCCTGTAGCTGTGTGCCCGAGCCAGTGCAGATGGGCTGTGGGCAATCCCTATGCCATGATAGGTCTGCAACTCTGCATCCAGCCTGGCTCTGCTGCCTGCCTCCTGCTGTTCTCTCTGAAAACAAAGTGGTTTTGCAGTGTGCTGCGTAGGCTGCATCCACTTCTGTGTATCGTGTCAGGGATGCAGAGGGACTGCAGGTTTGCCTTGCCCAGGAAGGCTTGGCCTCCCCTCATCCTCATCGTGGTAGCTTGGGCCAAGTGGATGCACTCGCCTTGGCTTGAGAGAGCATGGTGCCAAGGGCAGGTCAGTGGGAGCGTTGCTCTCCTCCGTGGCTCCTGCAGAATTACTGTTCCCCTGTGCTCCAAAGATGCCAAAGCATTGGGAGCTTGCAAGTTTGGCGTGTGAGGTAGAAAAGCCCCCTGAGCAGTGAGTGCTGCGGTCCTGCCCATCTGCTGGGACTGGCTGGGAGCTATAAATTCACTCCTTGCTTCTAAAAATGTCTCTGTTACACCCAGCAGCCATAATTCTGGAGGATTGTTGCTCCACATCACTGGAAGGTTGGTTGGGCTGCACGACTCTCTTGAAACATCTGTGGATGCTCAGCTGCTTGGAAGCTGTGATGTTTTCACGCCCTCAGCTGACTGATATACTGCCATTGGCTATCCAACTGGCTATGCTAACCCATCCAACTGACCTGGCAGCCTGCGGTGTTTCCAGTCTAGCACGGAGGAAAGGGAGCTATCCCCAGTCTAGAAACCTCTGTGCAGCATTCTTGTTTGCTGGGTGCTGCTGCTTGGGATGCCTGGGACAACATCTGCAGCCCAGAGCAGTTGGATGCCCTCTCTCATCCTCACTGGCAGTTCCCAGCGTTGCTTCCCCGAAGGCTTTTTGCAGAGGGACCCTCTTGCTGCAGCCCTTTGCCCTGGGGGTGCTTCTGAGCAGCTGCTGCGCAGATGTTGGATTTGGCTCGCATCTGATGCGCGTTAATTATGGTGCAACAGCCCAGAGCCTTTGGCAAAATAAACTTGGGAGCAGCTGTCCGAAGTCACCCTGGAGCTGTGGGCTGGTTTGTGCTGGTGTTCTGCACACTCTGCATCTCCAGTACCCACGTGGAGGGGATTTCCCCAGCAGAGAGGACGTTTGTGCACAAGTTCCCATGCACCTCATGTTTGTTTACCCATGGGCATCAGCAGAGCGAGCAGGCCCCATGCTTCCCCAGGAAGCAGCTGTGCTACAGAGAAGCAGTGGTGGTTGAGGTCTGACTGCTGTTGGAGGCTCAGTGGCACTCAGGCGTTCCTGACAGCACTGTGTGTTTCTGAACTCCTGCACAGCCCCTTTGGAGCTGACTGGATGCTCAGGTTCTTGTTAGGAACAGATCTGCTCTTCCCAGGAACATTGTCTCGGTGGGAAGCTGAAAGGAAAGAAAGCGAGAGCGTGGGTTGCAACATTTCCCTGGGGAGTTCTCCAGGCAGTTCGTGTCCGTGCATCCCTGTTGTCCTGCAGAGCCTCCGAGTTGCAACATGTTTATTTATCTTCTCCCCAAACGGGAACCAGATGCTGGGATAGCTTGGCCTTTCACTTACTTTTTCCTATTGGCCAGCTGCGTGGGCCGTGTGCACCTTGGTGGTGGCAGCGTGGCAAACAGGCACACGTGATGTGCATCCTTTTGTGGCTTTTGTCTCACTGTGAGCTGGTGAGTCACGAGCCCTGTGCGGTGCATTGGAGCAGAGCACTGCAGGGCTGCATGTAGAGCCTGCATGGGGCCGGGGCAAGGTTTGTGTGCACGTCCCAGCTGTGCGCTCGGGGAGGGTGCAGCACCTTCTGCAAATTGCATGGTAGCAAGGCTCCGTGCACACCCATGGCTGTAGGGTGCTCCACAGAAATAGCAGTGATGCATTGGCACAGCTGCCGTGGGGGGGAGGGCAGGGGTGTCACCGTCCCTGCAGGTGTCCCAGAACCGTGGAGATGTGGCACTGAGGGATGTGGTCAGTGTGCACGGTGGGGTTGGGCTGATGGTTGCAGTTGGTGAGATGAGAGGTTCTTTTCCAACCTTAATGATTCTATGACTCGCTTAATTCCTCTGCCAGCCCCCAGGCTGCATCCTGTCCTGCAGGACCAGAGCACTCCAGGCTCTCTGTGTGTTACCCTGCTGTTCTGCTCCCGGAGCACAGCGCAGAGCAGTTGCACAACCCTGCGCTTCTGGTGGCAGCATACTTTCCACGTGATTTATTTTTTAGTGGTATGTAGGGATTTTTTTCCACTTTTGGCCTTACCACTTTGAAACAATGCCAACTCAGGACCTATGGAAGGACCTTAGGCATGCTGGACTTGCAATCTGTTCCGGGAGCAGCCTGCAGTGTGCTGCCAGCTGTGCTGGAGCCCAACCGCCTGGTGCAGGGCTGGATGGAGGAGCAGATTGTTGCCGTGTGTGTCAGCTGCTTTGTTGTTCTCCAGCAGGGCTGGGGGTGGAAAAAAGTGCTCAGAGCCACCCCAGCAGTGTTGGCGATTGGTGTTGGATTTGTTTTTATTTTTTATTCATGCTTAGTGTTAAAGGAGTGCAGTGCTTGCAGGACGTGAGTACTACTGCCCCAAAGAGCCGGGGCTTGGTTTGGAGGAAACCCCTCTGCCCCAGCTGCAGGGGAAAGCATGCAGCTCCTCATCAGAGCCAGAAATAACAGTGGGGTGAGGCCTAAGTGAGGATAGGAGCTGACATCCCTATTCCTGTTTTAATGAGTGGGGTTGAGGACCTTCGCAAAAAGCTTAAAGCAAGTAAATCAGTTTGGCTCGGATGCAGGGATGTGGGTGCTCATCCTGCTTGTGCACACTTTGTGCTGGGGATGCATCACCTCGTAGTGCCTTCCTGGTGGTTCTACTTCCCATCTGTGGATCCCAGAGGAGATGGAGCTCTGACTTTTTGTGTGAAGATGTTAAATGAGACTATGAATGTATATTTGTTTCTCTCTCATCCTCCAGAGGCATATGCCTTCTTTGCAGTGCAGTGTTGAAGTGCTTTGGTAATGTGCATGCTCTGCACTGAGCTAAGTACCCTGCTTCTTGGGCAAGTCAAAGGCTTTGCTTTTCCCCTGACAGATAACAACAGAACTAGAGCAGTACTGTGACAGCCCTGTTACTGTGTGGGTGCTCTCTGGTGCGACCCATTTAGATGTGGATGTGTTGTTCTCCATCTCTCAGTGGGCTGCAGTGGGGCTCTGCACTTGTGCTGAGAGCTTCCTCAGTGCTGGGTCTGGCTCAAAGCATTGCGCTGGGATCTGGTGGGACCTGGCAGGGCTCTGCCCATGGAGCAGGGCCCACAGTGCTGGGCTGCATCCTTGTGCTGTGCTTCATAGGCTTGGTAACATGGGCAGGGATTGAGATGCATGCAGTAGGTTAAGAAATGCAAGCCCAAATTCGAGGTGATTCCAGGCAAAGATGCTGCGTGCTGCTCTCTCAGCCCCCAAATGCCCCAAACTGCTCAGCCTTTCTGACCATTCTCCCTTTGCCCCCCAGGTCCAGAGGCCATTCCCAGCCCTGTGCCCAGCATGACGGACGCAGTGCGTGATGCTGGCCCCAAGCAGGCAGCACCGGCACGGCCGGACAAACCAGCTGCAGACTTCGGCTACGTGGGGATCGATGCCATCCTGGAGCAGATGAGACGGAAAGCCATGAAGCAAGGCTTCGAGTTCAACATCATGGTTGTGGGTGAGTGCTCCCTGTGGGCCAGCTGCCTGCAGCGTGCTCTACGGGCTGTTTGTTTTATTCTGTGACAATGTTTGTCCTCTCTGTTCACCCCTTGGGAACAGCAGTTCAGCTCCATGTCGCTGTCTCTGACACGGAAGAGTGCTGTGTGCAGAGTGCTGGTCAAATTCAGCGGTCATTATGGCCAGGATGGGACATAGCCTGGCAATTGCCAGGATCCCAGTGCTGTGTTGGGGTGCATCACTCCCCCTGGGATTGCCTCAGAGGTGTCAGGTGTTTCTGTAGCCTTGCAGAGAGTGACAGCCCTGCAGTGGTTTGGCAGCAAGACAGAGAATCGTCGAATGAATCATAGAATGGATTGGGATGCAAGGGACATCTGTTGGGTTGTTTGCAACCTACTTTAGAGTACTTGCTTTAGCAGGGGGTTGAATTAGATGGTCCCCAGAGGTCCCTTTCAATTCCTGTCTGTGTTTCTGTGATAGTGTGACCTCAAAGATCATCTAGTCTCAACCCCCCATAGCATGAGCAGGGTTGCTGACTCAACGTGGCCTTGAGCACCTTCAGGGATGGGACACCCACAGCTTCTCAGGGCAGCCTGGGATGTGGGCTGGGAGGTCACTGCAAACTCTCTCGCTTCAGAACCAGTTGGTGCAGGTTCTTGTGATGTTTTTCTGTGTGAACCTGGCTGAGCAGCTCCAGGCTTCCCCCTGCACTCCCAGCAGATGCTGGGGGCTGATCAGAAGGGCTCTGCTTTGGCAGCACTCTGTGTGTGGTAGGGAAGCCTTTGCTGTAGCGTGGCTGGAAAACATTGTTCCTCCCTTGGCAGGCTCCAGAGAGCTGTTTACAGGCTGGGGAATTCGTAGCAGCATGAACAAGCTGAGCTGCATCTCTCCCAAGAGATGTGGGGAGGGGTGCAGGAGCACCTGGACCAGACTGTATCACATGTCCCCTCTGCAACCCAGTGGTGTTAGCTGCTGCTGAGCAGCGTGTGCTGTGCTGTACTGCATTGCAGCTCACAGTGGATGCAGAAGCCTGGGGTGTTGGCACTGCTGCTGCTGGGATTCCTGTCCTGCTAAAGGCTCACAGAGCCGCTAGGGGAAGATGTGGGAGTGTGTGGTGGTTCAAGAAGCCACGTGCAGAGGAAGGAACTCCTTTGTATGTGACCACACTGCTGTCCTCCCCCCGCTTTCCACTACACACAGGGTGCAAGGAAGGGCTTTGCCCCAATAACACTGCCCTGTCACAAGCTCTGTGCAGTCTGTGTCCTGGCAGCTTCTCATCTGCTGTCTCCTGCAAAAATAACCCGGAAATGTCACAGTGCTGACGATGGTTTGTCCTGCTGCTTTCCAGGTCAGAGCGGCTTGGGGAAATCCACATTAATCAACACCCTCTTCAAATCCAAAATCAGCCGGAAATCTGTACAGCCAACTTCTGAAGAGCGGATCCCCAAGACCATTGAGATCAAATCCATCACTCACGGTGAGGCTCCACATATCCCAGCTGGTGCTTTGGCTTTCTGTCCTGCTGTGCCTTGCGTCCTGCTGAACCTCTGCTCTCATCTGCCCAAATGGGCGTAGAGCGTCCAGAGATGCTCAGTGGGCTGGGAAAGCACATCGTTTCCTTTTATCCTCCAGCATTGACTTAATTATGATAGAAGAGAAAAAGCAAGTTGGCAGCTGGGGGGACTGCATACAGGGCAAATGCAGTGCTGCATCCCCTCGGAGGGCTGATTTGTGCTTGCTGGAAACTGTAAGGGGAAGCTTAGCCAGAACATGCTTGGCTCACACTGTCTGCTTTCCTCTCCATTTCAGAGATTGAAGAGAAGGGGGTTCGCATGAAGCTGACGGTCATTGACACCCCTGGCTTTGGAGACCACATCAACAATGAGAACTGGTGAGCTGCCTGGGCACGAGGCTGCTGCAGGGAGAAGGCACCTGATGCTGGGGTATCCTGCTTTGGTGCTGGGGCTGGGCTGTAATCCTGTGCTCCCCCTGCCCTATGAAGAGCAGAGCAGAGGGATTGCTGTGGGTGCTCCCTGGCTCCGAAGTGGACCCATAAATATCCTGCTGTTTGTGGCATGAGACAGGCTTTGTTTGGTGCCAGGAGCAGCTGTATGCCAGCACAGCCGGTCCCCAGACCCTGCTCATGTGGCCCAGAGCCCTGCCACATGTCTTTCGGACAGTTGGGGTCTGTGTGGGATGTGGTGCTGGCTGGGCAGTGCTGTGTGCATGCAGAGTGCCTGAGCCCCTGCGTGGTCCCACTGGATAGGGAGGATGGGGCTTCTTGGACACCTCTCTGCTGTCCTGTGCTCCCTCTCTCTGTAGATGGTGCTTTCAAGAAGCAGGAGGGCTCAGGGTCCCTCTCACACCCCAACCTCATGTGTCTGTGCCTCTGCAGCTGGCAGCCCATCATGAAGTTCATCAATGACCAGTATGAGAAGTACCTGCAGGAGGAGATCAACATCAACCGCAAGAAGCGGATCCCTGACACCAGGGTGCACTGCTGTATATACTTCATCCCCGCCACCGGCCACTCGTACGTACACACCCATGGGTTCCAGCCCCTCTGCTCCCCTCTGTGCCTTTGGTCCTACATCTCAGCTGCTTGGGGCAGCCCATCCCCAAAGATGGAGGTCTGTCAAAGGGTTTGGAGGAGCTCAGAGTCACCCATGTGCACCTGGAGTTGCTTTAGCCAAGGAGGATGGGGTGTTTTCTCCCGAGGCCATGAAAGCTTTCATTCAGGTTTGCTTTGATCACCTTTGCTCAGCTGAGGCTGGGCAGCAGGCAGCGTGTTCTTGGATGGGATGATTGCCTCTGCAAACAGGAGAACTTGCTTTTCTGCTCCCCCACCTTTGTAAGTGCTGCCGTACCGAGGGAGCCAACGTCGTAACCCTTTTAGGGCATTCTGTGGGTTGTTTGATTAGTCTGCACATGGGATGCAGTTTACTCTGTGCAGAGCTCTCCTGTCTCTGGCACTTCTCAAATAACAGCATCAAAGGGCTCCATCTCCATCTCCTGCTTTTCTGTTTTAAAGACACAGGGCCTTTACTGAGAATCTGGGGCACTTGTGGTGTTCTGAAAGCCACAACTCGAAGCGTCTCAGCATGAAGTGAGACCCGAGCTTCCTTTTGATTTGAGTCAATTCCTTCCACTTCTGGCTTTGTCTGCATGGGGAATTTTTGTGTCTGATTTCAGAAGTAAACTCAAACCACCAGCACTGTATTCATGTCAGCCTTTTCCTCTTCATCACGGAGAGATGTATTCCAACAGAAAAAAAAAAAAGAAAAAAAGAAAAAAGAAAAAAAAAGGTTTTGTTTTGCTTCTGTTGGTGGGCAGACAAAAAATGCACTTTTCAGTGGAATACAATGACTGCATGGGGCAGCTATGCTCTTCTTGTATAATAGGCACAGCGTGTGCAGGGACCTCACAGCCTCTGAGAGGGAGCAGGAGCCTCCCTCTGGGCTTGGGCTCTTCCTTTACACCCTGATGAAGTGGAAATGTAGGAGGGGATGATGTGTTGGGCCATTCTGGCTGTTGGTGCTGCTTGTCTTTGGACCTATCCGCAAACTGGGTCGGGGTATTGCAGCGTGAGCTGTGCTCTGTCTTTTTCTCGTCACTTTGGGCATTTAACCCTTGCACATCTGTCAATATGGAAGCACTGCATGCAGCAGATGTGGATGGGAGGTTTGGGGCTGCCGTGGGCTCTGCTTCCCATGCAGCACCCCATGGAGCTTGCTTCACCCCGTCCCCCGCCGGAGCCCCTCGGCGCGTTCTGGTTTCTCTCACTGCTGGCTAGCAGTAATTGCTGGAGGTTCAGCTGCCTTTCTTCTTTCTCTCCAGCAAACATGTGTTTCCAATATCAGCTAGCCGTTGGAGGATGGTGTTGCTGAGCTGTGCACAGCCCTTGCTGCAGCGCTAACAGCCCTGCCCTGTGCCACCCCCAGCATCAGCTCACATCCCCTCCTGCCTGGGGACAGAGAGGCTGAGAGCAATTGAAGCTGTTGCCTGCAGAAAGGGGGGCAGACCCCGTGGAGTGCAAGAAGTCTGTGGGAAACATTGCTTTCTCCAAAAGCTTAGCAAGCATTGGGTTTCCTTTCTGTTCTCCTTTGAAGCCCAAGTCGTGGTGCCTGGTACCCCAGTACTGTGCCCACGCTGCAGCGCTGGCATCAGGCTCTCTGCTCAGTTTGCAGTGCAGGGGCTCACACCACGCTTAGCACAGGCTCAAACCTCCTACCATTCTGCTCAAGGGTTAATCCAGGGAGAATTTTCCCTTCCTAGGGAGGTCAGGGCAGGATTTGCAACCCATCTAGCTCGCACACACCCTGTCCTTCTTGTAACACTCCCGTAAAACCATGTTAGCACAGGCTAAGTAACCTGCTGGCAGGGCTTTTGGCTGCAGCCGCACAAGCCGCAGTCTTTGCCACCCAATAAATTTCTCAGCTGTGACCCCTGTGAAGCACCACCAGGCTTGGAAACGTAGCTCTGAACCACTGCCCAGCCCCAACAGCCCTGCTCTGTGTGTGTGCCAGAGCCACGTGTTGAGAGATAGACACCCTGCAGCCACGATTGGGCCCCTCGTCATGGTGCTGGGTGCTGTGGGGTGGCTACATGCACAGCTCAGCTTCCTGCTGCTGATTTGATCTGGGGCACAACAGAAAGGAAATGGCTGCGGCTCTCAGTGGGTTTTTATTACCATAAAGGTATTTAGAGGCACTCTGCTGTTTCCAGCCCTGTCACAAGAGGGGGTGGGGGGCAGCCAGCATTGCTGGGTGGTGCTGTGCAGCAGGAGTTTGGCAGGAATTAGATCTGGGCTTGCCCCATCGTGACCTTGCCTGTGTCTGTGTGGGTCTGTGCAGAGTTAATTAGTGGATGTTCAAATCAGGCTCTCTTCTTTCATCATCCCCTTAAGGCCTTCATTCTCCTTTGTTGTCTTCAGATGAGTAACAATGACTTCCAGCATCACTTGCTTTTAAATACTTGAGGTTTTGGGGTTCCCCAAAAATTGTGGCTGGGGGCTTTGCAGCAGCTCAGCCCGTGGATGTGGTGTTCAGGGAGGAAACACTGGGGAACTTTGCTCTACAGCATCCTGGGTGCTGCAGCTGTCCCCTCTGCTTCCATTTAGCATCACTGCTCTGCATGTGAGCTGTGCCTTGGGAACAGCCTCAGCTCCTCATCTGGTACTGGGGAGGGCTGAGGGGTCTGCTGGGCTGAATCTCACATGTCTGGTGGGCTGTGAATCCATCGGCTGCGTGCGCATCCCAGGCTGTGCTCTGATGAAAGAGGCAGGAACACAGCCTCAGTGGGGAAGAGGCTTTTAAAGGGGAAAAACTGTTTGAAAAACAGCAAAGAGAAAGGAGGGGAAAGCATTCTGCTGGGAAAGGAACGTAAGTGCATTGCTTCCTTGGAGGTCTGGGAAATACATTATGCAGAGCTCCAAACAATGTTTTCCAGCAGCAGTCTGCTTAGATGTGTCCATGGGGGTTTCCTTGTGTTTTTTTCTTTCTTTCTTTCTTCCTTTTTTTTTTTTTTTTAAATAGCCAAACTCTTTTCTTTTCTGGGGCCCATAGTGATCGGTGGCTCCTGAGCTTATGCTGGGAACTGGTTTGTACTCACACTGCTGGTACTGAGCTGTGTTGGGGTTGGGGAGCAGCTCCATGCAGGGTGTGACCAGACCTTCCTGGGAGGAGAAGGGGTTTGGGCAGGGTACAGCTGGATCTATGCATGGGGGTAGCCTTGAGCTGTGGTTTTAGGATCACAGGAGTGGCATGGTGCAGCTGAACAGCTCTCTATAGACTGTATGTTGCTGCTGGGTGGCCTCGAGGGATGGATATGGGACATCATCAGTGTCTTTCCCTGTGTGCTTGCAAGGCTTTTGATGGGTTTGTAGGAGCCATACAGGGTCTCTGGGGGATTCTGAGCCCTTCATAGGGCTCACAGAGACCACCACAGTGGGGCTTGGTTGGGTGTGTTGGCAGTAGGAGCCGTCTTGACTGTGTTCTCCCCATCTCTGAGTGCTTGGCTTGGCTCCATGTTGCCCCACGCAGGGCTCCAACCTGCTCTTGTGGGTTCCTGGTGGTGTGGGCCTCTGGTCTGTGGAACAGGGCTTCACCAAGGCCTGCCAGGCTGAGGCTGTGTCACCATGGGGCTGTGAGGATGTGGGCATTGGGATGTCTTGCTGCTGCTGAGGTCTGGTGTTGGAAAGACAGTGAGGAGCCAGAGCACATCCAGAGAAGGGCAGTGGAGCTGTGAAGGGTCTGGAGCACATTTCCTGTGGGCAGCGGCTGAGGGAACTGGGCTGGTTCAACCTGGAGAAGAGGAAGCTCAGGGGGGACATCATTGCTCTCTACAACTCCCTGACAGTGGTGAGGTGGGGGTTGCTCCCAGGTTAACTGCAGTAGGATGAGAGGTGATGGCCTCAGGTTGCACCAGGGAAAATTCAGGTTGGATATCAGGAAAAATTTCCTCTCAGAAAGAGAGCTGATGCAGTGGCACAGCCGCTCAGGGAGGTGGTGGAGTCACCGTCCCTGGAGGTGTTCAAGAACCCTGGAGATGTGGCACTGAGGGATGTGGTCAGTGGGCTTGGTTGGGATGGGCTGGGGTTGGACATGGTGATCTGAGAGGTCTTTTCCAACCTTAACGATTAGATGATTCTATTGTGCCTCGTGAGATCAAGCTTTGGCATTTGCCCCAGACCAAGCAGAGATGTCCCTGAGCTGTACAGCTGCATTTAACTCCCAGTGATAAGAACACCTCCTGGGGGGAGTGAGGAGCAGAGGCAGGGTCAGGGCCGGGTGCCTGTGTGCACGCACCCACGAGGGATGGGTTTCCCAAGGAGCTGAGTGCTGGGGTTATGCAGTCACTTCGACTTTGCTCTACTGAGACTTTCACCGTGGAAATTTTTCTACGGAAATTGCACGGCCCCATGTGAGTCCCTCATCCTTCCACTGTGTTTTTCAGGCTCCGACCGCTGGACATCGAGTTCATGAAACGCCTGAGCAAAGTGGTCAACATCGTCCCCGTGATTGCCAAAGCCGACACGCTGACACTGGAGGAGAGGGACTACTTCAAGCAGCGGGTGAGGGGCCAGGAGGCTGTGCAGGTTGGGAGCTGAGCTCTGGGCCGCCAGCCCAGCATTCCTCAGCCGCAGTGCTGAGCGATCCCATGCGGCAGGGAACGGCCTTCACTCTTCTTTGTGTTTCTCTTGGAATTTTGTCAGTGCGGGATAAGTTCTGAACTCGTGGCCTCGGGGCCTGTTTCTCCTGCCTCCTTTGTTGCTGCTGTTGTTATTTTCAGGCTGGTTTGTTATATTTTGGGAGGCTGACGGCGGCGCACGTAGAGGCTGTAAAAGCCTTCGTGGGCAGCACTGTGTGCTCAGCAGCAACCAGGAACGAATGTGTGTGTCTGCTCAGCTCAGCTGGGCCACATTTGTGGGGAAGCAAGGCATGAAATCCCCTTGATTCTGTTGGTGGGGAGCTGAGGAGGGGCTGTCTGACTGCACAGGAGCAGCGTGTGTGCTTTCCTCTGTGTGCACACTGAACTGCACATGGCCCAAATATCCTGGTGTAGTGCAGGGGATGGCTGAGGGCTGGAGGGCACAGAGAGAATTGCTGGGTCTGGAGGACCAGTCAAGATATCAGCGTTTGCTGTGCCCTGGTATAAGTGAACCGATGGGATGGGATGGGATGGGATGGGATGGGATGGGATGGGATGGGATGGGATGGGATGGGATGGGATGGGATGGGATGGGATGGGATGGGATGGGAGCAGCAGCTCCTTTGCCTGAGTTTTCATGTGTATTCATGCTCTACTCTTCCCCTCCCAGATCACGGCTGATCTCCTTGCCAATGGGATTGATGTGTACCCTCAGAAGGAGTTTGATGAAGATTCTGAAGATCGGCTCGTGAATGAGAAATTCAGGGTGAGTGCACGGCACTGCAGATGGATGTCTGTGGTTGGGGGTGTGAGGCTCCATGTTACCATGATGCCCAGGGGTCCTCTTGCAAAAAAGGAAAGCAGCATGGCTCAGGACTTTGCTGGGCAGCCTGGTTTCCTGACCCTTTTTTCAGAAGGAAAAAGTAACCTTGCTTTTGTCTGCCTTCAGGAAATGATCCCATTTGCAGTGGTGGGCAGTGACCAGGAATACCAGGTTAATGGAAGGAGAATCCTTGGAAGGAAGACCAAGTGGGGCACCATTGAAGGTAGCTTGTCCTTGCTTCCCTCCCTCCTGAGCCCATTTCCTGACTCAACAGAAGGTGATAAGGTCCTTTCTTATGGTTAGACTGGATGATCTTAGTCTTTTCCAACCTTAATAATTCTATGATAATGATTCTGTGAATCCTCCATGCATTTAGCAGTGGGATCTCATCATTCTTCCATCTTCATCCCATCCTTTTTTTTTCCCCTCTCCCATTTTAAATTACAGTTTGAAGGTTCCTGGCTCCAATCCATCATCACATTTCCCTGCTCCTGCCTTCTGGCAGCCAGCTGACACATCTCCAATGCCACCCCTCTGCCTTCCTCCCCTTCATTTCAGGGACTGCTCTCATTTATGATTCTTTTTTATAGGATTCCTGTGTTGAGGGATTGCTTAACAAAGCTGCCAGGAAAATTGGTGTATTTTAAATCTCTGCTGCCCTCTTGTGCTCTATCCTTGGAAGCTCTGAGTTTAATGGGGTTTGGAGTGGTTGAGCGTGGGTCTCCCCATGCAGAAGGCAGATGCCACACAAGGACCCAGTGTGCCCATGGGCACCTTGCAGAGCAGTGTTACTTGTTGTCCTGCCATTTCTGAGTTCTCTTCAAAGTTTGCATGGAAAAACAATTTAAAAAGGGGGTTGATGCTCTAAATTCAACTGCCTGGTAAACTGAGAGCTGTTGTGTTTATTGTGCTGGTGCAGCACTCTTTGCTTTTTCCCCCTCCCTCTTGCAAGCACTCTACCCTTGGACTAGGTCTCTGTCCCCATTCTCCACATGCTGGTGAAGCCCCATCACACCCTCCTGCCCCAGGCAGCTGCCACACTCATGTCATGGGTGTACACTGATGGGTTTTTCTCTCTCTCTCTCCCCCTCCCAGTGGAGAACACAACACACTGTGAGTTCGCCTACCTGCGGGACCTCCTCATCAGGTTGGTAGGACTGTGTCACGTCCCCACAGCTTTGGTCATCAGCTGGCATCCAAATGGCAGAGCTCAGCCCACCAGATGCAGCCCTGCTTCGCTTTCCTCCTCCATCCCTCTGTGCTTCCCTCCCAGCCCTCGGTGGGGTGGCCCCATGCCATGGGATGTGGCTGCTGGGGGCTTCTGGACCCAGCTGCCCATAACTGCCTTTGCTTCCCTCCTGCATCCTAAAGATGTAAAGATGTACCATTAGCCAGGGGTGCAAGTGGGGAGATATAGGCTGGAAAGAGAGGGCTGGAAAGCAGAGGGTGAGGTGGCAGCCGGGGTTGGCACAGTGGGTGTTATGCCCTATATGTGACCACCCCCACGTTTCTGTTTCCCACAGGACACACATGCAAAACATAAAGGATATTACCAGCAATATCCACTTCGAAGCCTACAGGGTGAAGAGGCTGAACGAGGGCCAGAGCTCGCTCTCCAACGGCGTGACCGACAAAGAGCTGGTGGCTAACGAAATGTAACCGTCTCGCTCTGTAGCCAGGACCTTGCTCGCTCACGCTCGCTATTTCTACCCCCTTCTCCCTTTATTTTTATATAAATCCTCTGCCACTGTCCCTCTTCCCCCAAAACCCCCCCACCAATGTTAACTGACCAAATAACCAGATGCCGTATGTTGTACAGAGTGGGGTGAGTGCCCGTCCCCCGCTGCTCCCCAGCCCTGGGAGGGGATGGAGGAGCCTCCAGCCATAGGGCTGAATGGATTTGGGCTGTAGGGCAGCAGGTGCTGCGGGGTCTCAGGTTGCAGTTGGTGTCTCCTGCCACCTCTGTGGCCATGCACCCACGGCAGTTTGCCAAAGGCTGAGTACCTCTGTCCCACGTCTGTGCCATTTTTCCTCTCCGTCCATTGGAGGCAAGGGTTGCTCCATGTCATTGTACCCTCCAGAAGCAAAGCATGGTACGGTGGTGTGAAGACAGCAAGACAGTGTCATCCTTGTCTCCTTCCTCCTCCTCGGCAGCCCTGCAGCGCCAGCCCTGACCCAGCCCCTCTTCCCTGCCTACATGCAATAAGCTGGGAGCATTGGGGCGTTACCTTGCCTCACAGCAGCCCACAGCAGCCTGGCTCTGGGAGAAGTGCCTTTAGGACTGTTACCTTGCAATAGTGCAGAATGGGGGCGGGGGGTTGTGTCTGGAAAACGCTTCCCCACGCTGCAGTGCTTTGCAGAGACTCTTTGTCCCTCTCACTCGTGGCTTGGCCCATAGGTATGGCTGGGTTCCTGTGGACCCGCGTGTATTTATTTTTAATCTGTAGGGTGTTTTATTCCACGGAAGGCTCAGAGTGTGTTTGAAGGGGCTGAGAGTGGAACGTCTCTGCAAAGCGGTGCTGGGAAGTGGAGGTTTGTCCTATCTTACCCTTGTCACAGTGGGCTTTTCCCTAAGTCAGAGGAGGCCGTTAGGTGTTATTTTTCTAAACATATTTCTTTGCATCCCTTGTGTGATGTCTCCATAATGCACTCCTCCATGTGAGTAGCCCTGTGCACGGGGCTGTGCCCACACCGCCTGAGCCCTGCATGCCCACATGCATGAGAGCAGCCTGGCCCTATGGCTCTGCCCCACACTCTGTGTTTCCATGGACCTGCAGGAAGAAGGACTCTGTTGGTTCTGCTTTGGAACGTTGCGTGGCTCAGGAGCCCCACATCCCCCTGCCCCTCTCCCAGTGTCAGCTCCATCCATCTCTGCTCTCCTCTGTGGGATGAAACCTCATGCAAATGGCCCTTTTTTTTTTGGCGTGTAATAATGGCAGCGTGGCCCACCCTGCATTCCCTATGGGGCAGAGGAGCAGAGGCAGCTCTCCCCTGCTCAGGATGCCCACAAACTCAGTGAAGGGTTAGGAGGTGCTCCTGCACACCCTGGGGTGCACCGCAAGGAGAACGCGCTCTCCCCATAGCTCACATTTCCCCCTCTGCAGCAGCACTTGCTGAGCTGCTGAGGAAGCACAACCGTTTGCATACTGACTTGCTATATTTTAGCAAAAACAAAATGTATTTAGTGAAAAAAAAAAAAAAAAAAAGAAAGAAAAAAAAAATAGGTGCATTTCAATTGTTACAAAGACTTCAAGGGGAGAAAATCTCCTGCGCGAGGCACTTCTGCAAATGTCATCTTAAATTCTTTTCCCTCCAGTCGATCTCTTAAGCTGGGCCAGGCGAGGAACGCTGCTTTCTCCCTTATAACCTGGGATCTTTCTCTTTCTTTTTTTGGGGGGGAAGGAAATGAAAATACAATAATAAAAAGAACAAACTTCATCCGGATGTATTACAATGGCCTTTCGGGGGTTATAAGCATTACGAGAAATTTAGTCCTTTTTTTTTTTTTTTTTTTTTTTTTATTTGTATAAATAATAGTGTTTAATATGTATTTCCCAAAATAAATGTTTTGAATGCGGATGGGAGGCGGCTTGTTTGGAATTGGCTGTTCCTTGGGGGCAGGATCCAACTGGCTGCTGGACGGGGCTGTGCCCATTTTGGGGGATGGCTGAATGCATTGCTGACCCCTGATCACCATAGAGCTGCAGTGGGGTCCCAGCACTTCCCATGTAGATATCCTGCTTGTGTGCTGTAGTTTTTCTCCCCAACGTGCCTGAGCTGCATTCAAACCAATAGGGCAGAAAGCACCTTGCTTTGAGTTGGGTTTGGGTTCCTTACAGGCATGTGGGGTACAGGACATCTTTAGAGACCTGGTTTTCTGCTGGCACCTGGGTTGCAGAGGGAGACTTCCCTGCCTGTAGCAGGGGGTTGGAACTAGGTGACCTTAAAGGTCCCTTCCAACCCAAACCATTCTGTGATTCTGTGATTCTATGCACGGCATCCAGGAGTGCACTGTCAGTTGGCTCCCAGCCCCATTGCAAAGCCCAGCCTGATGCCTTTCAGGGGATTTCCAAGCAATGTGCTGTGATTTTGTGGTTGCTTTGGCTCAGGCACAGTTCACCCCCAGCTCTGCTGCTCTGCAGGTCCTCACTGCTGGAACAACAGCCAGACCCCAAGCACAACCTCTTTGGGGGGGGGAAAATCAACATACAGTTGTAATTACAAACACGAGCCGTGGGCTTTGCTTCTGGCAAAGCATCTGCAGCAGCTTTTCCCCTACAGCACTTTTTTTCCTGTGCTGGTGCTGCTTTTTGCAACTTTTCTTGGGTTGGGGCAGGGGCTGCACTGGGACAGATGCTGTGCTGGTGCTGGACAGGAATGAGTTCTTGCTGCAGGAAGGGGCAGGTGGGGATAGCTCCTGCAAGAAAACCTCAGCTCGGGAAGGGTTTATGCAGTGAAATCTCCCTGAGCATCCCACGAAGGGCTGCTGGGGGGGGAGTGGGAGGCACTACATGGCCACGTTTCAGTCCCCAGTGGTCCCTGGGGTACGTGTGCTTAACGATGCTGTAGTGATAGAAAGAGCCTTGTGCTAATGGCTTATTGAGTGCCCTCGCTTCAGCAACTGAAGGAAATGAAGATGAGTGAGAGTTTAATTACCGCAGTGATGGGCACCCGTTCCTGTTTGCTTTGCTGCAAGGGGGGAGTCCCTGGGCATTGGGGTTTTTGGGGTGACACCGGAGGGGATGGAAACCCAGGAAGGGGCTGGGGCTGCTCCTGGCCCCATGAGCATCGCGCCCAGCCCAGCTGCTATAAATAATACGAATAAAAGGGAGCATCAATAATTAAAGCAGCTCATAGCGAGTGGTTCCTGAAACGTCTGCCTGATTTAAAAACTAATTACTTGGAGGGTAATCACCAGCACCTTGTGCATAGGAGCCCAGAAGCCAGCAGCACTGCTCAGGGGATGGGCATTTAGGATGAGACATTAGGATGAGCTGCCCAATGCACTGTCCCACGGGTTGCACCACCTGCACAGTGCAAACAGTGCTGATGGATATCCGGGCTGTATCTCCTACACCAACCCGTGGTGCTCATCATAACCCGCACGCAGCCACGTGGGACCCATCCTCATGGGAACTCCTTTTGATGTGCACTGTGCTGTGCAGCAGCAGACACAGCATTGGCTTTCTGAGCTCTAATTGCTGAGGAGCTGCAGAGCTGCAGTCGGCAGCCTGGGGCTTTGATCAGCTCCGTGGCTGCAGCAAAAGGGAGAAATTGTCCATCTGTCCCCACCTGCACCGCCCCAACCCACGCAGCTCTGAGAACTAGAGCAGCAGGGTTTGCTCCCTGCACATGGCATGTCTGAGGCTGCAGCTCCCTGCTCCACGTTTGGCTGCCAACTCCTGATTCTCACCACTGCGCTGCGTTGCTTCATTTAGGAAAACAGAATAATTCATTTCGAACGTCTGGGATTCAGGAGCCTTCCACCCACAGCCCACAGTATTTTCTCATTAACATTACCCAGCTAAGCTAAAAACTGCCATTTCAAAAGTCATGCTTCCATCAAAGGCACATTACCAGCTGCCCAGGGACTCCAAAAGTTTACTGAAGCTTAAAGACATACCTCACAGCACGCAGTAATGAGCCAAATTCCCTCTTCTTATACCTACTGAAACCATCTTTTGTGCACATATCTGTCCCCCAAACCCTCAGCAGAAAAAGGTGTGGGGCTGCTGCAGAGAGATGGAAAACCCATATGGTTCCTGGCCAGCCCCAAAGAGCATGGCCTGGGGCCACCCCAGAGCTGCATGGAACAGGAGGGATCCCATCTAGCAGGGGAGAAAGCTGTCTGCTGAATGCTCAATTCCCAACCTGAGCCCAGACCAAGGCTCAGCTCCAGGACAGGAGCAGACTGGAGGGATGCAGATACAGGAGGAGCTCAGCACTGGTTCAGGGACACAGCTCTGAGCATTGCAGCCTGCAGGAGCAGCATGCCTTGGGAACAGCAGCTGATGCTGTGTGCATTGCATGAGCCCCTTCCCTTTTCTTTGGCATTTCCTCACATCCTCCACCACGGATCAAAACTTGCCCAGAGAAATGTGGGTGCCCCATCCCTGGAGGTGCCCAAGACAGGGTTCAAGGCAGCCTGACTGAGCAACCAGCCCATGGCAGGGGGTTGGAAGTAGTAAAGTCCATTCCAATCTAAGCCATTCTATTACCTTTCCCCCAAGCAGAGGGCTGTGCCTGCAGCACTGCTATAGGGGCTACAGAGGTGCCCATTTCCCCAGACTCAAGTCTGGAAAGCCCAATGCTATGGCTATAAGTACCGTGTCTATAGGATGTGCTTGGAGGACTCTCACACATGTGCTCACCTGGGAGGCCGATGGGTGGTCACTTTGTCATCACATCTGGGTGTCCACCAGGCACTGGATGCGCACCCACACTACTCTGGATCCTCTTCAACAAGAAACATAGAAGAGATCGAAATGTGAGCCCTACAGATGTGATACCGAGCCCTGCAGCTGTGATGCTGAGCCCACAAGGTGTTCCAAGCACAGTGACAAGGGCAGGCTGTCTCCAGGCACATCCCCACCCCCTGCAATACGTGTGTGATGTGTGATCAGACAGCTCCCATAACCTCAGTGAGCACTCAAAGGAGAGCTGCTCCCAACCACTATGGGGACGGTGCTCTGAGCCCGGTCTGCTCTGATTCAGCGTGTTCAGATCAGTGTAACAGCTCTCGGTGAGAGAAACCTGCTGTATCCTCAAGGCAAGTGTGTTTGGGCAAAGCAATAAGAGAGACTTTAAGAGGTTTGGAGGTTACAGTGGGAAATAGCAGTTATTCCCAATAAGCAGTGTTAAATGAAGTGCTGCTGACAGTAGCCTGAGGCAGGTTCAAGAGTTTCAAGATTTGCAACTAAGAGATTAACCAAAATAGATGTCTTATTACAGGCAAGTTTGTATCTAAATCATTTAAAGTGCCTTTAGACGCTGTAATGTTTTTCCTCCTAAGTGCTCATAGTGTATCTGCAGCATCCTCCTGGCTCCGTGCACAGTAATGAGAGAAAGACCTTGATCTCAGTGAGTCCCTGTGCTGGGAGCTGGGCAGGTTGGATTTGGCATGGAGGGCACCCTCTGCACAGCCAATGGCTTTGTTAGTGCTGCTAATGCACGTTGCAAAAGTGCAGTGTGAATGGCAGCACCTCTGTGTGCTGCAGAAGCGTTGCATTGTGCTCTCTGTCCCTTTTTTTTTTTCATAGGTGGATTTCACGCTCTGCTTTGCAGTTGTATTTAATGGGAGCTCTGTGACAGTGTTCTTATTGCTCTTGGGGTCTTTGTAGCCTCCCATTCAAATACTAGCTTTCTGCAAATGCATCTCAAGCTTACAACATCAAAATACCATGAAATTAGCTGTAAAATTAGGCATTTGGAAAACCATGTTTTATTGTTTTGGAGTGCTGGCACTGCCCTGCCGAGCGCCCGCGGTGCTGCTGGCAGAGCCTGGTGATGCATGCATGGGGTGCAACAAAGCTGCAAGCAAGGGCAGAGCACTGGGGCTCCGCAGGGAGTGCAGACAGCCCTGGAACCACGCTGGGTGTTGCAGTAACCCCAAACACATGAGATGTGTGGGGTGTTGGGGTGCTGAGCAGAGCTTTCTCCAAAGGGAGCCTCAAACGTTTGGGTCAGGATCCTGCTGGGAGGAGGGGCACTCTGACCCGGATCGCAGAGCCGACCTCTCGCTGGATTTTTGGCAAGAGGGACATTGATGTAACATGAGGTTTTAAACTGGGAAATGTGAAACAGCTGCTCTGGTTGTAAGCAGGCCAGGAGCTGAGTGGAGGGCAGGGCCTGCGGGTGGTTGGGTTACAGGAGTTGGCAAACAGGAGACTTGGCTTTTCTACCAATAGCATCAGGAAGAACTTCAGGAGCTTGGGATCCCAAACACAGCCTGGGGAAATGGGTGGGTCTGAGCGATGTCTGTGCCAGGAGACCACAAGGGAGGTGTGAAACGAAGTGGGGAGCACAGAAAATGCATGGCTTACACAGGGGTCTATGGGAGGATGAGACCTGAGGGCATCTTTGCGAGGACTTTTAACTCCGGAGGGAGATGTAAGAAACCTGCAGTCCGCCCTGGTTGGGATGCAGCAGGCTTCATGCTTTTCATTAGATGAGCACTGAAATAATTTCACAGGGAATGTTCTCATTCTTCATAGAGCGATAGAGTTGTTTTTGTGGCTCTAATGCTCTCGCAACCTCAATGATATCTTCTGCAAGTGCTTTTCTCAGGTTAATTATGCATTAAGTTTACATAAGGCTTTTTCTTTTTTTAATCAGATTTAAACCTGCAGCCTTCAGCAGTGCTGACTCTCGGATGCTGCCAGGACTGAACCAATCTTCCCACCCTGCCTGTTCCTTTGTCCTTTATTTGTGACCTTGCTAAATAAGCAGTCCTTAGACTTTTGGCTGCTTCTCTTTCTTTTAGATGCCTCCTTTCTCTTGGAGATGCCTCCCTTCTGTTGGAGATGCCTTCTTTCTCTTTACTTTCCTCCTGCTTTGCTCTTTGGTTTTCCAGCCATCTCCCTGGGAGTGGCTAAGCTGTAGCTTTCCCTCTCTGAAGACACCTTGAAACCAAGGATTATTGTCAGATTGCACACAACTGCATTACCCAACTCACACGTTTCTTCAAGGCAAGCATTGTTTGCAAAGTAACTTGGCAGCCTTGTGTATTTTGGGTTTAGGCATCCTAGTGTATAAGCCAAAGCTAACAGACATTAATTAGCCGGAGGACTGGGACTGTAATGAGGGCAGTCACTCACACAGGTTGGCATTTTTATTTTAGATGCAAGTAATTAAAGAAAAGGGAAAAAAAAGTGTTGAAAAAGTCAGTGTTGAAAGATATATAAATAATGTGCCTTGAGTGAGAGCTGGGAGAAGAGCCACGAACTGCCCTTGTGCTCAGCTGTGGGGGATTATCACTGCAGTGGGAGGAAAGAAGAGTGGGTTTAACACAATGGCAGAGGGAAGGATGGTGTGAGTTGGAAGAGCTTTGCCATTGAATTTGGAACTGCTGTGTCCGTGTGCCTGCAATAGGAGGAGGCGATGGGCACGTGCTGGAGGTGGGTGCAGAATGCAAATCAAAGCAACGCGCCGCGCTTTGCCTTCTTCATCATTTTATTTAAGCCGAACGCTGTAGCTCATCACACGTGTGAACAGCCTCCATCCTCAAACCCAAGCAGCGAAGTCCCCGCGGTGCCATCTGCTCTGAGCTCCTCCGCTGACCCCTCCCGTGCGGCCATTTCGGGGTGTGCAAAATCGATTTTCTATTCAGTCTCTGTGCCAAGAGAAGATGGCGGCACGGAGCTGTTCCTGCCAGGTCCCCGTCTCCCACTGCTGCCACTCGCCCCGATGCCTCCTGCTGAGCAAAGCCAACGAGCAATGAGGGTAGGGTGACCCCTCCTTGGGCACCAGGATCCCCGCCCCTTTCGTGCGCATTTTCTTTTAATTAATTAATACCGCATTCATTGTCGCTTAATTCCCGTTTCCGTAGCACCCGGGGAGGGGGGGCTGCTGGTGAAGCGGGTGCCGAGGTGCCCACATCTCCTCCCTGCAGAGCTCAATGAGCCCCCAGCACAGTTTGGGACCGTTCCCTGCAGCTCCATAACAACTGATTCCAAGCTGGTTTCCCACGTGCCGGTGCAGAGCCCGTGCTGAGTAAACCTCCTCCTGTCTCCACTGTGATCTGGGGATCTCGGAGCAGGACATGGACTGCAGCCCTCCGTGCTCACAGCTTCCTCTATGTGCAACGCAGGGATCTCCTCTCCTTTCTTTTTGCTCCTTAAGCACGACCTGTAGGCACCTTTGGTGCCCTGCACTGTGGCCCTGATGGGGACGAGGCCAAGGAAGTGTCCAAGGGGCTGGGGCAGAGCAGCCAGGAAACCAGCATGTGTGAGCTACCCTAGTGCTTCTGGGGGCAAAATGGAGCACCAGGCAAATGTGTCTGCATATGTCCTATAGCAGACTGAACCAACGTGACTTAGGGAGGCTGCAATGGCAGCCAGTGCACTTGTCAGCATGGCTCTGTGGTGTGCACTGGACTATGGAGACATCTCCCTATTTTTTAGGGAGTTTCCCCCCACTGTTGGATGGGGACACATCCAAACCCCATCCACTGCGCACCACTACTGAGCTAAGGCAGATTCACTCAAACCCATGCCTGGGGAGGGCAGAAGGGAGGGAGAAAGAACGGGAACAAAAGCTGCAGACCCTCTGTTGGGGACCCCCATGGCGTGGTGTCCCCACGGTGCCGCCGTGCCTTTCCCACTGCCAGCCAGCACTGCAGCATCACCAACATGCGCCCGGCCCGCGTGACTCGCATACGCAATGCAGCCATGCTTAACAAGCGTGAGTAATTATGCCATGTGGAGGGCTGGGGTGTGGGGGGCGGTCGGGGTTGTGTGTGTTTTATGTGTTGATTTCTTTTTTCTTTTTTTTCTTTTCTTTTTTTTTTTTTTTTGGTTGCATTTTCTCCGGTTGTGTTTTTTTGGTTGTTTCTTTTTTTTTTTTTTCTTTCCTCCCCCTACCTTTCTCTCCCAACCCTTACCCCGTGTTGTTGAACCTTGGCCAGCTCCTCGGCGGTGGCTTTGGGAGGGCCAGGGACGTGGGGGTCAGTTGGCACAGCAACTGCTGGTCGGGGACAAAAGGAGGCTTTCGTGGCGGCGGTAGCAGCTGCCAGCCCGAATAGCAAATCCACACGGCTTGGCACCACTCCAGCTTCCTTGAGGGTTGCAGAGGGATGGTGTGTTGGAGGGTAAGACTAGCTAATTAATCTTCCGGCAGGGAACAATGTAATATCAGACAATTACAAAGACAGAATGAAATTACTATAGTGGGAAGGCTGGCATACGAATTTCTCAAAGGATCCATCCCTCACCCGCTGCCGTGTTACTTTATATGTGGGGAAAGCATTGGCTGTACATGTGCTCCTCTGTTGTGTTTTCGTATGAATTGAATGATATGCTTGAGAAAGGGGAGGGGGAATCCAGTCTTGAACGAGGGAGCAAAAGGCATAAAGAGTCGTTCCAGGCAGGAGGGTTCCCACCAACCTGTCGGTGTGTCGCTGATGCTGTGGTCTCATGGGACTGAGTATTTTTCCCGTTTTATCTCTGATCACACCATCGTGCTCACTAGGGAGAGATTTGGGAGGAGAATCTGGCTGCTGTGCAGAGGCAGAGTCACTGCCGTCCTCCTTCCCGCATGGAGGAGCCCTCAAAGAGCTTTGGGAGCTGCTGAAAGTTATTGGGGAAACACACCTACCAGCTCAGTGGTGGTAATTGCCAATAATTAGCTGTAATCACTGCTACCTACAGTCGGGATGCTGTGATGAATAGGGCACTACAAGCCGCATGGTGTAGGCTCCCCGTCTGTTTATTTGCAGTGGGGAAAGAATTAGGGAAGTCTCATTTATCCTGGAGCACAGGAAAGTATTGGTGGGAGCTCAGCCTGTGCAGTATTGCCACTGGAAACCACTCCTCCTCCTCCTTGCATGGCACCCGGGCTGAGCTAATGACTCTCCTCCCCCTGCATCCCTCTCCCAGGATGAGGCTTAATGTGATGGGATCTCTGTGGCTGTCATTAAGAGCCAACGTGTGACCGTTCCAGTTCTCTGCAGCATTGTGCATAGGGATGACTCTGAGACAGGTTTGGAGCAGCTCCAGCTCTGTCTGTGCCTCCCGAGGAACTTGGGTAGGTTTTGTTTGGTGCCTCCATCCAGCTGCTGGTGCAGGGTTGATGTGTAAGCACTGCTGTGAGCCCCTTTCGCCTTTCTCTTGGCACTGAAGCTATTGCAAAGCTTGGGCTGAACTAGCTTTTATTTCTTTAAGGGCATCATAATGCCAAGTGTTGAGCTGGTAAGCTGGGGTCCCTGTCCCAAGATGTAGATGAGCAGCAAGTCCAGTCCATGTCCTGCACCCTGAAAGGCATCCTGGTGGGCACCCACCACGGGTATTGATTATAACAAAACCACATTTCAGCATATTGGATATTGGTCTTAGAATCAGAGTCATTCTGGTTGGAAAAGACCACTAAGATAATCTAGTCCAACCATCAACCCATCACCACCATAATTGGAAATGGAATTGGTAGTTGGGAATGGTGATGTTCCTACTGGGACTGCATGAGGGCCCTCCCCTGCCCTGTCCAGCTCCCTCATCCATACCCAGCTCTGCTTTTGGTTCCAGTTACGTCTGTCCCAGTCCTGAGTGGTCTGAAATGTGCCATATTCAATGATTGACACCAGAGATGTTTCCGTAAAATAATGACTGCATCTTCTTGGTTTTACTTCAAAGTTTCCACTTTATGAATTTTTTATGGGATTTCTTTTGCGCAGAAAGCCCGTAGCACTGAAATTTTACCTTTTAAAGCTAATACAATATGTATTAAAAAAAAAATAATAATAATAACAACTTTCACAAGCAGTTGTCTGAATGGCAGTCACCCAATGTGGTCATGCTCTCTTGCCTGCTCGTGGTCATGCTGTAGGGTACATCCAAACTCTTGTGCTAACAATGGCCCACAGACACGAGCCCTGAAGCAGCAGAAGCTCCTTCATACAACAGGGTGCACGTCCCCTCAGGTCCTGCTGAGCCTCTCCAACTTTGAGTTAGGAAATTTAATTTGTAATAAATCTGCATTACAGTACGAGTAAATCTGCTTCAGTGGCTATAAAAATTAATTTCTTTACCCTAAACATTGTTATATAGCTTTCAAAATGAATTGACTGTGGTTGGTACCCTAGTATGTGCCATTATTGGTAATTAGTGTAACAAAATAACGTAGTTGTAATATTTCCTGTCTACCCCTCCCCCAGCTGGGAGCCATTTCCTATTAGAACATCAGAATTGCAAATGCAAGGCTTGTATGCAAAGCACTCACTTTGATTTCTTTTTGTGTGTTGGGAGGGCGATCCGTCCCTTTCTGTGTCATGGATTCTGGTTTTCCTGGCAGCTTTTCTTTCTGAAAAAGCTTAGGCACAGAGCACTGCCGGAGCCCAGTGCTGGAGGTCACAGCCCTCACGTCCCTGGGGCTCTTCCAAGTTATGGACTTCACCAATGGATCTCCTCTAAACCATCCCAACTGATTTTTTTCTTCCTGAGGTCCGAAGCCTTATCTTCCTCTGCAGCACAAAGGTTAGAAATTTGGTTCTAAGTGAACAAAAGCTGAAATTCTCCTGTGATCTTCTCGCTCTGGGATCCAGGATCCAATTCAAAAGTTGGATCAAAAGCCCAAGAACAAAGAAATGGAGAGCCAAGGGGAACAGTTCTCATGTATCCCCAGTATACGTGTTATTATTTCCTATGTTTCAATGACATGGCAGCTTCAGAAATCTGGATATATGCCCTTGACTTGGTCACCCTATTTATTAGAGCTGAAAAATGCAGGAACTAAGCAATAAAACTGAGTGAGAGATATCTTTGCCACCCTGGAAAACATTCAAGACTGAGCTACAGTAATAATAATAATATCGGCACTGTTCTTGGCCCAGATGTGGATGTTAAATCATAATTTGAAATTCCAGCGAGTCACAAAGGGAAGGGGCTGTGCCAGCTGAAGCCTTTGGTTTGGTCCAAGCTGGCTTTGGTGGCTGAGCCTGGGGTTTTGTGTTTCGGTTTGCAGTTAGCTTAAGCCTGAGGACATGAATTCCCTCCAAGCTGTGTGTGTATATGGGAGAACTCCATGCTGGAAGATGATACGTGGTGACTTCAGAGCTTTCTCCAGTGGTTTCTTTGTCAAGTGATACTGAAGTGGTTCAAAACAGGATTTTGCTGGGAATTAACAGAAGTGGCGTGGCATGTTTTTATGTAAAAACCCTATGGCCATGTCAGGTAGTACCCAGCAGTGCTGTGAAGCCATTGTCCCCATCTGCCCTGTAGGATGAGAACAGCTCTCTGTGTTTCCCTACGACCTTTGCAGTGATGGCTCCTAGCCATGGTGAAAATGGCCCTAGTCCCGGCCAGGAAAAAATGGGATATTTTCTGCTTTTCAGTTTCCTGATTGAAAGCTCTATATCTCAAGAATCTGTTCTGTTCGGAATTAAACATTTTGAAGCCCTTTGACTGCTTTTTCCCATCCTCTTTTTATTGAGAAAAATGTGACTTTTCTGCGATGCCGAACATGTCTTTCCAGCTGGAAGTTTATTTTTCCTTAGCTGCCTCTTCTCATGTCACTGGCAGTAAATTTTGCTGTAGTCTTTGTGCATAGACTTCAAAATGCTCGGATTTTTTCATCAAAGCAGAAAGTTTCTGTTTTTCTTCATACGCATATTTCTGCATTTCTTCTGGGCTCCTCTCCTCCCAACCCAAACCTCTGCATTGCTGCCAGTGCTCTCATCACTCAGCTCTTTCAAAGGACCCATCAAAGTAATTCAGCTTCCTCCTTGGGGTGAGCCTGGTTTGCCTGTCTTTTAATGAATGCTATCACTTTGCAGGAGAAAAATTATGACAACAAAAGCCATTGAAAGTCACTATGGTGAATAAGTTGGTATCGAAGCTGGGCAGGATTCAGATCTGCTGTATGCATGAAAAGCTCAGCAATGTTTGATTTCTGAAATGAAACCAGTCTTGGAGATCCAATAAAACTGAAAAAGCATTTTGGGTCAAATTAAATATTTTATTTCAATAAAATCAAAGTATTTCCAACACATTTCTTTGTTCATTTAATATTTCATGAGATAAGCCTAAAATTAATCACAAAGTTGTTTCTCAGTGGGGAAAACGTTGTGGGTTTGTTGCTTTTTTTTATTTTTTTTTAATAAAAAGCATCTGATAAAAGTACTTTCTTTTTCCTTTTCCAAGCATAACATTTCCCCACACTGAGAATTCGTACGCAAAGCTGTGTCACAACCTTCTCATAGAGGTGGTGCCTCCCTGGCACTGATCCCCAGTGCTGTAGGGATAAAGATGAGTTCTTTCTGTGATACAGAGAATCGTAGAATAGAATCATCAAATGTTGGAAAAGACCTGTAAGATCCCCAACCCAACCCACCATGCCTGCTGACCATCCCTCAGTGCCCCATCTCCATCGTTCTGGAACACCACCAGGGATGGTGACTCCATCACTCCCTGGGCAGCTGCATCACCATTCTTTTGGAGAAGAAATTGTCCCAAATATCCAATATGAGCCACCCCTTCCCTCCCTAGAGAAATAGGTCGATGTCATCTTTTCCTTTTCCCGTGCTCTTACTGCAGTAGTGCTGGATAAATAAATTAGATCAAGGCATGGTGATCACTGCAGCACCTCCTATTGCCCTGAGGACATGTAGTTGCCCATGGCTCTTTGAGTCTTTTACTTCTCATCCTACTTGCTTAAGGGACATTGCCCCATACAACAAGGAGCCGACCAACTGCTCCAGTTGTGCAAATGTATGATTTCCTTACTCTTCATGCTTACATTGAGAGATGTCCTAGGAACTCCAGGAGACAGCGAGGCAAGGTTTGGAGGATCATGTTGGAATTTGTGAATGCCTCTACCCATGGCCTGGGTGTATGTGTGCATTGTTTGTTCGGTTTCATTTTTAAAACGAGGAGATTGCACTTTGTTATTATCATTATTACATAGGCTGCTTCTAAAGCCATGTTTGTTTGTGGCACAACCCCCAATCTCTTGTCCAGACCTTTATTGTGGTAAGTAAAAGGCTTGGCTGTTTGCAGCGATAATAATCGGGCAGTGCAGGCAGGACTGATACAACACAGATCAATTCTCTTTAATGTGGGTCATTTATGCATGTGCTTGCCTGGCTGTATTTCTCCCCTGATGTTAGGCAGATGTGCTATTTATCTGCTTTCTTTGACCCTAAATCACTCTTTGCGGCAAGTTTCCACTTCACCAGGAGTTATGCAGAGGGAAACCAGCTTTGCTTAACCTCTCTGTTTGCACACTGTATTTCTGACAATATAAGTAGTTCACTGGTCAGTGGTCAGACTGGTCAGGCATTGGCACAGGCTGCCCAGGGAGCTGGTGGAGTCACAATCCCTGGAGGTGCTCAAGAAAAGGGTGGATATCACAATGAGGGATGTGATTAGTGGTGTGATGAGACGGGTTGATGGTTGGAATGGATGACCTTAGCAGTCTTTCCAACGTTGATGATTCTATGATGGTTGCACTGGCAAAAATCACCCTGACTGTCATGGTTATGTGGGTTTTTTTTTGCTGCTCATTGCTAGAATGG
The DNA here is from genome assembly GCF_987193195.1 of Phasianus colchicus. Lineage (NCBI taxonomy): Eukaryota > Metazoa > Chordata > Aves > Galliformes > Phasianidae > Phasianus > Phasianus colchicus. The sequence goes on from NC_143455.1 coordinate 4,166,655, forward strand.
ATGCAGACCTCCCAGGGAAGCAACAGGAGCCAATGCAGGTGCACTCATTGCACGTCCAAGCACAACAGCAATGGGATATTCCCCTTATTCCAGCTGATGCAGAGCTAGCACCACTTCCTCAGGCTGCAACCAGCGCTGTCTGAATGAGGGCAGGAGCAATGCAAACAATTTACTGCCCTGCTGCAAGGATGCCACAGCGAGGCCCATAAACGACCACATAAAGGGAATCTGGGTGGGAGCTGGGAATACACTGACAAACACAATTCTGCCTTAATTTAATCGAACGGTCCATTCAGCAGAGAATATATTGTAAAGCACTCTCAGGTTGGATGGCCTCCTATTGTGCCTGGCCTTTGAAGTGCTGATTAGCTGGGCTGGGAACACGCTGATAAAAAGTTAATTTCTATTTGCTGTTGCTTTGTAATTGGATGAACACGAAAGCAATTAAATATTAAAACATACAAACAAATAACGAAGTCACTGTAATTAGCCAAAGTTTGATCACTGTCATATTTATTTAGAAGAAGATGATACGTCTCAGCAGGTGACATTTTAAATACCCTTGGCTGCTTTGGTGTTGTCTTCAGAGAATGCTGAATAATGTACAGAGGATTTAATTAAACCCCATTGTAAATCAGCTGTGATGACAGGGAAGTGACAGCCACATGTTGAAAAGAGAATTAGGCCACGGCAAGAGAGATTAATTAACTATTTTCTACAGAGTTCAACCTAGGTAGTGTGCCCTGACCTTGTCTGAGAAGGGGAACTTCCCTTCTGATTTGCTCCACTCGAGGTCGGAGGCTGAGCTGCACCCAAAGGTGTCACAGCCCCTCCAAAGTGTGGCTGTGCTGTCTTGTGATAGGGAAACTGAGGCACACAGTCCCAGCTCCCAGCACCTCTGATGTCCACCAGGAGAATGGTGCCAGGACAACAAGCCAAAACCAACTGGGAACCTTCAGAACGCCGTGCAGGGGTCTGCAGGAGAAAGGCTGTCCAAAGAACTGGGATGTGTTTGTAGGGATCTCTGTGAAAGCAGAGATCAGGAAGCCAAGTCCCTTGGATTGGGATCCAAGCCCCCTGGGACACAGCTGGGAGATGGGGGTTGTGATGTGATGTAGGAAGTACGATTTGGGGTGGAAAAAGGCAATAGCAAAAAGGGAACGGCCAACATGTGAGGTTAACAAGCAGCGTTCACAGCTGAAAGTCATCCAGCCCATAATGATCTGTACTGATTTGGTCACTACAAGAGTCATTGTTGGCTGTGGGCAGAGGAGAGGTGTTTGTTTGTGTTAGGTGAGGGCTGATTGCTCCTAGGAGGAGGAACTGGGGTATGTTGGTTTTGGTTTGCTTATTTTTTATCTCTTGATAAGAGAAGCAGTGCTTTGGAAAAGAGGAGACCTCACTACTCTCTATAACTTCCTGAAGGAGGTTGTGGTGAGATGGGGGTTGGCCTCTGCTCCTGGGTGATGGTGATAGGATGAGAGGTGAGAGCCTCAGGTTGTGTTGGGAGAGGTTCAGGTGGGATATTGGGAGGAATTTCAGAAGGTGTGATGAGACTTCAGCACAGCTGCATGGGGAGGTGGTGGAGTCACCATCCCAGGAGGAGTTCAGGAGATGTGGCACTGAGGGATATGGTCTGTGGGCATGGTGGGGCTGGACTGGGGTTGGTTGGCAGTCATGTTTCATGATATGAGAGAGAAAACGTGTGGCAGCATAGCCAGGAACACCTTCAGTCAATGAAAGTACTGCTGCTGGGGGATGGGGCTTAACAGAGGATAAAACACAACTCTGAATGTTGCAGCAGTGCAGGGGGAAGTTGGGCTGGAGATCCTCAACTCAGCAAAATGCTTCCCAGACCTGCAGGCAGCCCCTGCCCTGAGTCTCACCTTACAGTGAGGTGTTGTGAAGCATCTTGCAGCCTCCAGCTGTGAGATAGAAGCTTAAAACACGGACAGATGCTGGATGGTGGGGCTGGCCTGATGCTCGGATGTGGGGTGATTTGGTCTCATTGAGCATTCCATTGAATATTCCACAGGGCCATTGCTGAGCACTGTGGACCCACAGGGAGGATGAGCAGAGCAGATTGGTGCTGCGGTCCCCCTGCCCAGGTAAGGTGTGCCCACCTGGGATGGCAGCACACAGCTCTCGCTGCAGGAGATGATGATTTACACACATGACTTTGCACTTCAAAGCCTGCTTCTCCCCCTCTCTTACCAAAGAAAACTGGGAGGGATTGTACACATTGCAGGGGAAAAAAAAATCATCTTATTCCCAGAGGTGCAAATTAATTGATTCAGCCCAGGAAAAAGACCTGGGCACTGTTACAGCCATCTCCCTGCAGGCATCTCCTCGGTGCTCGGGTCTGATCAAAAATGCAAATAAGATCTGAAGAGGTGGAAGGGATGGAAAGTAATGAGGAAATGTAATATTGTCATGATGCAAACGAGCAGTGCTGCTGTCTCTGAATACAAAAAAAAAAAAAAAAAAAAAAAAATTTTTGAACCTTGAAATGGTCTTGCAGTTCTGCTGGGTGTATGAAGCAGAATGGAAATAGTGATTGTGAGATGGGAAATTTCCCATTAGGGCAGAATGAATGGCTGCACCAGCCCTGGAATGGGGGGTTCAAGCCTTATCCCTATTGAAAAACTGCACCCCAAACTCTGGGGTGCATTGAACCCTTCTGGCTTCACTGTGGCCATCCCTCGGTCTTCCATCTGCAGGAGAATAATTCCACCCTTCCTCACGGGGCTGTTGTAAGGCAAATTAATGTTTGCAAACCACTCGGATGCTACAATAATAAATGCTGGGAAAGCCCAGGAGAAAATTAATAGCTCATTATTTAGAGCAGGACTTCAATTGCATGCCATGCACAGGACGTGGAGCTACGTGTTGAGTGATGAGGATAAAGAAAAATATTGAATAGCTGCTCATTAGGAGAGCACTATCCATCTGGTGTGCGGATGGGGCTTTTTCATGCAGAAAGTGGTGCGTGGCCATTGTTAGGCAATGTGTTCTGATGGATCTGTGTGAGGGGATGGGGTCAGGATTGGGTGCACAGCCCAGATTTTGGCATTTTTCTACTCCCAAGTGCTTGACTGCAACCTGACTGCTCTTTCAACACTGGGGTTGGGTTTAATATATAGCAAAGAGATAAAAATGCCAGTAGATGGCACTCAAGAATATGAAGCATCATTCTCGGGTGTGTGAGAGCAATAAAATGTGTTGTTGTGTACCACAAATGGCTTCCTCTGCACTGCTCCTTTCTGCCTTTACCTGGCCTGTGAGCTCAATGATCAGAGCAGAGAAGAAGCAAGGATGGAAGCACTTGTGAGGAGCTCTGTGCTCTTCTCTGATCTCAATTTTCTTTTTACCCTTTGGGTTTAAATCAAGTCTGGAAATCCTGGCTGTGTTCTCCTCAGCTGACCCCCCTTTCCCCTCCTCCCCCCCTTTTTTTTTCTCCTGCTTTGCTCACAGCTTGTCTGTAAAATGAGATGAGAACTTAATTTGAAAGCTGAAGTTAATTGACCTAAATAAACTAAGAGCCTTCTGTTGGCTTTATGGGTGGGGAAACCTGCATAACCCTAACTCTCCTTAGCCAGAATGGTTTTCATAGTTCAAGCTGCTGCTGTTTACTAACAGCTTTTATGGCACAGCACTGTTTCTGCCATCCCAAAATGAGTAGGGCTGTGTCCATATAGCCAGTCATTGTGGTGACTTAAAGTGCTCTTTGCACTGATGCCATTTTTCTCGACCACCCCCCCCTGGGCTAGGCTGAAGGATGCTCAGCTCACAGTGATGCAGTGAGAGGGGCTCACAAGCTTAGATCCAACACAAAGGGTGTTGGGGTGTGCCAAATAAGAACGCTTTTCTCAGCCAAACCTCTCTGTGGGCAAAGTAGGAACCAGGGGTGGGAGGAGGGGTGGGAGCCCTCTGGTGGTGAGGATTTCATGGTGTGTGTTAGGGAAGATAAAACTGAATTAAACGCACGTGTACACTTCTATACCATATATTCATGTGTTTTGTGTGGATGTGGCTGGGAATGACCAGTGACTTTCTGCTTCCAAAGCCCTAATGTGGTGCTGTAGCATCAGATGACACAGCATTTGCCTTTCCTCAAGTGAATCAGCAGGTGGAGAATTACCAATGTACTTCTAAACCTGGTTTGGTGTGACTTCCCTGGCACGTTAGCCCAGTGCTGACAGGCCACCAAAATCTGTTCAGTAGGGGATGGCAGAGCAGCCCAGCAGGAGGACGAGTCCCTCTGTGTTGGGTGTGGAGGTGTTTTGCAGGAAAATCGTGGCACTTGGTTTTGTTGAACACCAGTAGATTCTCACGTGCCTACTCTTCAAGCCTGTCCAGATCTCTCTGGATGCCATCCTTTCTCTTGTGTCAATGCACCACTCTGCTTGGTGCCATCAGTAAATCACTGAGGGTGCACTCGATCCCACTGTCTGTGTCATTGCTGAACAGCATCGATCCAACATAGACCCCTGGGGGACACCTCTTGTGACCCCCCTCCACCAGGTTGCAGAGCTGTTAACCACAGCCCTCTGGCTGCAGCCATCCAACCAATTCCTTATCCAGCAAATACTCCAGCCTTCACATCCATGTTTTTCCAATTTAGAGATAAGGATGTGGTGCAAGACCGTGTTAAAGGCCTTGTAAAATTCTGAGTAGACAACATCAGTTGCATTTTCTTTGTCAAACATGTTGGAGCAAGGGGATGTTGGGAACCATCAGAGTGATCTCAGCTTTGGTTTGGATGGGAAACACTTCTGCAGTAACTATTTCTACAAGCAGAGAGTAGGAAGGGAGGAGCCGGGCTGCAAGATGCTCAGCCAGGAGACTGGGGATGGCTTTCCTTGGTCACTGCTGCTTGTTTTTAGTAGGTACTGGGAGAGAGGGCACTGATGGCAGGATTGGCCTGGGATGTCAACTTTGTTCAGATGGAGCTCTGGGCTGTTCTTCAGTTGTAGTTTTATGGCAGGACTTAATGTGACCTCAAATTTGACTAATTACTGGTTACGTGAGAAAAGGGCAAATAATTGGAGCTAAGGAAGATGCCTTGCAGGAGGTAAAAGATCTATTGTGCAGCGTGACCTGGAGACCTGATGGCACCCTCAAGATCCTTGCATCCTGCTGGGTCTCCTGAGAAAAACATGAACTGCCCCAAATCTCCTTCTATGTCAATGAATGTAGAAACCCCTTGGCTGTGGGGTACGAAGTCCCAGGTGTGGGTGCTGCTGAGCAATGTGCTTCCTGGGCTGATGATGGCACCTCCATGCAAAGCAGAGGCAACATCTGCTTCAGGACTTTCATTTCTTCCATGTGTTATTGCAGTGAGTGAAATAAAAAGGAGCAGAGCTAGGCAATGTCATCTGCTTGAAAAGCTGGGCCAGGCCTTGTACCTGTTGCTGCAGGGACGTTGCTCTGTGACAGTAATTGCAATAATTAAAGCCCATTGTAATGGAGGTAAAATCACTGGCCGGGGATTGTCACATCAGATAGCAGTGGAAAACAGATGTTCCCCACTACATTTGCTCTCTAAGTGGAAGCACAACAGATGCAAAACAGCATTAAAATGGTATCATGGCTGTAAATACAGCTTCTAATTATTGCACCAGGTAATGTCAATTGCAACATCCAGATTTCTCCCAAGGATGCTCTGCAAGCAGGTGGGATATACAAAGTCCTTAAAAAGATGGATTTGTTGGGTTTTTTTCCCCCTCTCCCTTTAATTCAGTATATGCAAACTTGCCCACTTTGAGCAGCAGAGGAGGGTGCCACAGCCTTTTGTCTAGGGTTTCTTTGGTACATGGTACTGAGAATTACAGCACAGAACTTTGGGGATGGGGAGAGGTGAGTGGAGAAGGAATGGGGATAGCATGAGCAGGAAGGGAAAAAGGGTGCAGAAAGACTACAAGAGACCCATAGCCAGCCCCATAACTCCCAAGGGGTCAGCTAAGGGCACCCCAGTGCTATTTTATCCCTCCATCCCTGGGATGTCTTCAGCTGACCCCTGGGAAGTTATGGGGCTGGCTATGGATCAGAGGGACTTGGGATCCTCCTGGCTGTAGCAAGTTTAAAATTTCTGCTTGGTTCTATTGCTGGAATGCAACAGGGTGTGCATGCAGCCTGGTGGAGACAGATGAGGAGCAGGGATGGGTTTGCTGTTTGCACACACCGTGAGAGCTGCAGCATGCAAATGGAGCCCTCCCACTTCCCTCCTGATCAAATTAGGAGAGAACAACAACAAGTGCACTAACTAATCAAACCCTGGTTTCAAAGTGATTATTGTAAATTGCAACCATAATTCTACTAATGGCAGCCATCTAAAAAGAAAATTTCAAAATGAATAGAGCCTCCTTTAGGCAAAATAATAAGACAAAGAAATAGGTGCTGTTCCACCCCGTCCTCCTTAGTGGGCAAGAGAGTAAGGGGTGAGCACTGAACCTGGCAGTGGTGGAGCAGCTGCTTGTCTCACTGCTGCCTGCATTGCATCCTGGCCTGGGGCAGCTTCTGTGGGTGCTCCTGGTGCCAGCAGGCACTTCCCTGCCTTGCTGTGGGCAGCAGCCCTGTGCACCTTTGCAGCAGTTTCCCTGGCAACAGAGTCCTCCTGCCAGCAGGCTGCAATGTCAAAAAATAAAGCAAGATGACACCACAGCTCCTTAAAAAAAAAAAAAAAGAGAGAGAGAGAGACGATGTGCTGTGCCCTTTTTCCAGCTCCTGTGGTGTTCTTATGGGATGCCTGGGCATCCTTTTGTGCAGGGAGGAGCAGCAAGTACTGTGCTATAGAGATTCCCCACTGCCACACGTGTGACAAAAGCTTTCATCTCACTGAGGGTTTTCTGGTATCCTGGTCATCCTTATGGAGCTTCTGTGCTACCTGCAGTAGGGGCTGTGGACCCATGGCCTCACCCCAAGGCTTGTGCTGAAGGCTCTTACTGCTGTGGGGAGATGCTTGCTGTGTGTTTCTTGGAATTGCGTGGTGTTGTTTGGTGGTGGCTTAATGAGGAGCATCTCTCTAGAAGGTCTGGTGTGAAGTTAACCCTGCTTGCTGCCCGTAGCAACAGAGCTTAACTTGTTTTTGTCTTGTCCATTTGCTATTTTTTGGGGGCCGTGAGTAGATCTTGTTGGATGGATTTCCCATTCATCTTCCTGCTTTGTCTCCACTTCTTCCTCGGTGCAGTGTTTTCCTCCAAGAGTGTCGGCTCGATCTCCAGAGCTGACCACCTGTTTCTCTCCTGCTTTTTGGTAGTTCTCCCACGTGTATGAGTTCCTGCAGTGCGTGAGAAGTAGCTGGAGATTGGATGTAACTGCTAACAAGGCACTGAATCAGTTAAAGGCATTTACACCTTTCAAAGAAAATGCAGCTCATTTCTTTGACTGATGCTCCTTAGCTTCTACTTTGAGCAACTCACAGGCAAGGCAGAAGTGGTTTTTGGGTCTGTCTGATGGCCATCAGGAGGATTTCTCATCTGATTTAAGAACTCACTAACTAACCAAAACAAACCTGGAACATGTAGGGACTAGAGAGCTTAGGCAGCACAGCAGAAAGCTCTCAAGTATCTGCTGCTCCTTGAAAGCTAGACACAGGTGTAGACACTCACAGAGATTATTTGTACAGGTTAATCCCAGTGGTGCTGGGGACTCTTGTTTCCCATGCCATGCTGTCTTTTTCTGTAAGTCTATGAAGTCTGTCATGCTAAGACTTTTTATTCTGATGACTTTGACCAGCCCTGAACTCCTTTTTGGAGCTGCTTTGGGTAAATCCTGCAGATTTTACAAGGTATCTTTGCACCTGTGCCTTGTTTTCCAGTGAAACAGGGCAAGACTTTCCTTATGTTAAAAGCAGTTTGTTTAACTTTGCTTTCCAGTATACAAAACCTGGTTTCTCATTGCTGTGTTTCCTCTCAGGCATCTGGCCTCCCAAACTTAGCATTGTGCATGAGCAAAAGTCATGGCTGCCCCTTCTCCACACGTGGGGTGAAAGTGGAAACCTTCAGCTGCACACACTGGGATGTGTTGAGTAAACCACACGTTTCCCAAACACATTTCTCCTCCGAAGCAGTTCTGCTTCTTCCAACTTTCAGGTTAAGTTCACTCAGTGGGTAGAGTAGGAGCAGAGCTCCTACTTTCATTTGCTGCTGATACCTCTGTTTGTATCTAATCTGTTTTATTAAGCCAGGTACTCATAATAATAAGTATTTGGGCCCATGTTGTTTGATATTCATGCTAACCCATCGGGGTTGAATGCATTCACCTGCTCTTTTGATTACCATAAATATTTGATAACCTGGCTGTTGCTGGCTGTAGGAGAGGTCTTATCTCTGTTCTTGGGGGAATTTGTTCCTCTGGCTCAGGGATACCTCCCTAATGTGAAGAAGATAATTTCTATGGAGAGGCTTATCCTGTGTACTGGGCAAGTCTTGGGACTATAGAGTTACCAGGTAGGCACTGTTTTTTGTTTCTGTGCAAGACAAACATTTCTTAGCTAGCTAATCCACTGCTGCTGTCTTCATGTGCTTACTTGGAGGGATCCTCCTTTCCTTGGGGTCTGTTAGTGCTCCCACGACTTAAAGATCTTGTTGCCCTCCTCTGTCAGGAAGGAAAAAGGCAAGGGAAGGCAAACGAGCTAATCAGAAGGAGAAAAATAAAGGGAAAGAGAAAAGATGTGATAGAAAATTGGAACTTCTCTCAATGAGTGAGGAAACACAGAAAATACTGAGGAGAAATAATTCCTAATGGTGGTTTATTGTGTGTACAGAAAACCAAACCCAGCTTCTTTGTATGACGTGCTACTTTCTTTGTTTTTCTCCCAGATCCATTAAAACCTCAGAAATATACAGGAGTCTATTAAAGTTTCCAGGAGAAAGCCAAGTTGGGTCATTATCACTAAATGGCTCTTTTGTGGGCTGTGTTAGAAGAGTAAAGCTCTTACGTTGGTTCTTAGTGCAAACATTCCCAAAGTGCAAAACCAAGCCTTACATCAAGGCTAACATGCTGCTGAGGGGGAGTTTTTGACTCCTGCTCTGTGCTAACGCCCCATTTCCAAGACTGGTTGTGCCCCAGACACTTAGAAGGCAGCATCTCTGGAGCCCTGTTTGACTTTCTACTGATTGAGGAGACCCTAAAAGAATGTAGAGCACTGATTCTCTCTGATTGAGAAGTTTTGTAATGTTGTGCAAGACCAGCTCCTCTGTCACGTTGCCTTTCGAGAAGATGAGGGAAGCAGATCCAGACCCTTGTCCCACGGGATGGCAGCACAACCAGCTCTGTCTCTTGGAAATGAAGAGCAGGGGCAGTCAAGAAAGAGATTTGCTGGGATCTGGTAGTTTTTACTGTCATATTTCTTGGTCTGTTGCCAAGCAGATACAGTCTGTGCTTGGGGAAAACAATGGGATGAGTCAGTCTTCTCTGCTCAGGTTGTTACAGGCACCTCTTGCAGGCTCTTATATGGGCTCTTCTTAGTGGATCTGAGTGCTTGGTTCCAAGTTGTCCTGCTGCTTGTGGTAGGACAGCTCTGTAGCCACAGGGTCTGGCCATCTTTACCCATCAAATCCAGTCTTAGATACTTAGCAGACATAGGAAATTAAAACCTCTTCAGCCTCTGGGAGAACTGCTCATCTCTGAGTCAGAGGCAGACAATTCTTGGAGGCTTTTGCTCAAAAAATTGATCCAGTATTGGATCAGCAGCAGAGGAACATCATGCCTATGTGGTTTGTACAACACTTGGCTTCTCTTGCAAGGAGTGCAGGGGTCAAGGTGCACAGGGTGGTACACCTGCTGGCTCAGCTGGGTTTGGGTTTGCAAGTAGAAAGAACTGCATGGAACTGCATCGGGGGGGGGTCAGCCTGGGTATCAGGAAAAGGTTCTGCCCCAGAGGGTGGTGGGCATGGAGCAGCTCCCCAGTGGGCACAGCCCTGAGCTGCCAGGGCTCAGAGTGTGTTGGGACACCACTCTCAGCCATAGGATTTGGGTTGTGGATGCTCTTCTGGGTCACCCCCCATGCTCTAGGTGTTCAGTTTTGTGGATGGGAATGATGCCCAGGCATGCACTGACAGCTGTCGCAGCATCTTTGGTGTTGCAGCTGATTCTTGCTGAGAACAAAGCACAATGCTTTTCTAATGCTGTATTATATTTTAATGGCAACCAGCTGGTGAGTGGTATAACCTGGACCCACAAGGGTGCTGGCTGCCTGTATAACCCACACCTGTCTGCTCGTCCTTATGAGAAGCTGAGTGAATAAATATCCTGAAAATGTGAGGAGCGTGGGAAGGTCTGGGCACGGCAGCAGTGTGTGCCCAGACTGCCTGGCTCTCCTGTTTGCAGAAGAGCTGCTCCATGGCAGAAAAATAAGGCAAGCCTGAGGCTTGGTCTGCGTGGAAATTTCCCAGTCTTTTTAATCTATTGCTCATAAAGATTTGATGAATGCATTGTGATCCAGAGAGCTGCTATTCTCTGGATCATGCAGTCAGCCTGTGTAATGAGAACAAAGTTCTTGAGTGGCTTACCTGCCTAGAAAATGCACCCATTGCTTTTAAGAGGGTAGCATGCCTACCAAAAATAGAAGCTCAGGGCTTCTGTTTTTCATATATACCATCATGGTTGCTTGAGGTTGGAGATGGGACTTATCAGAACTGGAAGCTGTATCTTGCATATGGAGTTGCAAATAGCAAATCCAATGGAGCTATTAATTTATTTTTTTTTCCTAAGCCTATTTTCTGCTAAAAAAGTGAGTTTGAATGCAAGTTGTTACCTGGTTGTTAATTACCTGGTGGTTTGTAATCAATTCTACCCTAGTGGGCATGAAAACAGCCAGTTCAGTGTCATAACTGAGAAAATACAAGCAGGGAAATGTCTCTGTACTCAGACAAAAGGAGTCTCAAGCACTCACATCCATAGCTATTTTCAGTGCTAAACGTGAAAGATATTAAGATTTTCTAGATGTTTTACTCCTGCTTGGAAAGCCTGTGCTGTTTAACTCTGTAACTACCTGTTTGTTATTTGGATGAATTAAACACCGCTGCACTCGTTAGCATTTACAAGAGCTTAGTAACACAATCAGGCACTAATGCATTCATTTTCTACTTGACTGCTCATTCATTGAGATGTTAGTACATAGGAAGAATATGATCAGGGTGACTGTGGGATGAACTAATCAATTCATAATGAATAACCCGAAAATACAGATGTCTGAAGGAGACTTCCTTTGCACTGAGCGAACTCAGCAGAACTGAAGCAGGGAGGCTGGAGGTGACCCTAACAAAGAGCTCCATCTGGAGCAGGGGTCCCTGTTTCTGTTCCCTGTGGTGCTCCAGGGTTCTGGTTGCTCCTCCCTTGGGGAAGGTGTACATCACTGCTGTAAGGCTGGACGTGTTGTGCATGTAGACATGCAAGGCTCAAACATCCCCTCCTCATCCAGCCTTATTGATACTGCTGGGATGTGCTTTCTTACACTTGGACAAGGAAATGCTCCTCCTCTCTTCCTTTTGGGACCTCTTTGGTTCCTACAGACTAGAATGCCATCCGGATCATGCTGATTAGCATTGCGAGTGAAACCATTTCTGTTCACATCCTATATTTCTTATGTATGAGTAGGATCAGGGCTTCTGCCTTAGAGAAAGCTCCCACCTCCTGAAACTGGGAGTGGTGCATAAAATCCTAGAATCATAGAATGGCTTGGGTTGGAAGGGACCTCCTGGGAAGGAGTCCAGTGTTGTCCAGGAGCACTTAAATGATCCCATCACTATGATGATTCCCATGTCTTTTGCTGTGAGTGATGGCAGGGTGATTCTTGTCATAGGATCGTTAAGGTTGGAAAAGACTGCTGATATCATCCAGTCCAGGGAGAGGGCAGAGAGATTTAGTATGGGCAGGGGATGTTCAGCCTGAGCAGTGCGTGGCTGCGTGCTTCTCTCTGTGTGGGATTTTGCTTCCCCCTTCTTTCACCCCCTGGCGTTCTTTATTGTCTCTTGCAGGTAGATCACTCATTGCTATAAATTTTCTTATCTCCAGTGCTTTTCCAATTATGGATAACAACAGGAAAGCAGTCATTGGTTTCTAAAAGGTCATCAAGATATAGGGCCCGATTGGGAAGGGGATGACTTATGGAGTTAGCTTGTGTAAATCTGGGGAAGTTTTATGCACAAGTCAGGCACGAAATGTAAGTGAGATTCATAAAAGACAGAGATTTACGCTGGTTTCAGTTAGAAGGAATCAAAATGGTTATGAAAATTTCCTCTCTCTATGCCTGTGCACGCGAAGAATGAGATTCAATTGTGGTTTTCAAGTGCTGGAAAAGGGTCGTCCTGGATTGTGTACAAATGTCTGTCCAGAAGATGCGATGATTTGGTTGGTACTGAGGTGTCTGGCAGCAAAGAAAGGTGTTGGGAGCTGCCATGAGCTCCTTAACCTTCTGACTAATGCACGAAGTCACTTCTGTCACAGCTGTCTGAACAATACATTTGCCAATTAAGTTAATTCAATCAGATCCCATGTAGCCAGCAGAAAGGGCAGAGCAAATCCAGGTGAGGGAGAGAGCAGAGTCCAACTTCTCCTCTTTGTCACACGCAGGCAGAACAAAGAGTGCGCGTGTGTGTGTATAAATATTTATGAATAATTGTGGTGTCCAGTCACAGTATAATTGGTGACTCCAGAGCCTGTGTCCTCTCTACCTGCATGAATGGTGACTCCCAAGATTTTCCCCAAATCTTGGAAAAATAGCAATTCTTGGTTGGAATGCAGCATGTGAGGATCCAGGCTCCTCTCTGATCAGTTTCACCCCACCAGGCGACCCAAGTTCTGCCAAGAGGAGGACATGATTCTGCCTGAGAAAAGATGGAGCCATGGGAGCTGCCCTGTGGCTGGTGTGATGAGAACTCCATTGTGCTTTGTCCGGTTTTGTTGTGTTATGTTGAGATCTGGCTTGCTGCCTATCTCTCTTGCCTCTGTAAATATATCCATAGCCTCCAGAAGGTCATGGTCAAATCCAGGAGATTCCAGATTATCTTCCTTATATTAAACCTTTGGATGTGGTTTAGTGGGCAGTATTGGTGGTAGGTGGATGGTTGGACTGGATGATCTCAGAGGTCGTTTCCAACCATAATGACTCCATGATTATCCCACAGTATCTCAAAAGATTGTAAGAATGCTCATGGCTGCAACATCCCCTCTCCAGTATGGGGCTTGGGTAGAGCCCAGACCTGGTAATAGCTCTCTCCTCCAGACAGGAGGAGGTAAGAGCAAAATTTCTATTATTAGTTACACTTTTTTTACCCCTTTTTTCCTTGCCCTGTTGGCAGGACAAAGAATGGCAACAGCTTCCAAGTGCCGGCTTCCAGATTGACACCGAGTGAATGCGGCCACTCGTAATCACTGCCTGCGAGCATTTATCACTTCCACAGATTAGAACGTGGGGAGCAGGTGTCTGACCTGCGATGACAACAACGTGAAGTGGTGGTAGGGAGGAAGGAAATAGATAAGATGTCATTTTTCAGCACAGTTTTTTTTCCCTTTAATGCGCCCCTAGATTATGGGAAACAATCACGGGATGCAGAGCGCCGGTGTTTTATGGTGTTAGTAGGGTTTAAGGTTTTAGGTGAAGAAAAAAAAAAAAGTGGTGTTGGATTCTCTATATTATGGAGTATTTATAGCACACACTAAGTTTTTTTTTTTTTAATTTATTTACTTGGGACAAGACAGATAAATGGGATTCTATATCCTAGCGTTTTTATCCAGAGGAAATTAAAAGGAGTAGAGTCCTCTTGAACTTGGCCTCCACTTAGGGCAGAGAAATGACACAGAAATGACCCTCCTTAGATTAAAGACCTGCTCATGCCTTGAAGGAGGTGGTAGAAATCAGTCTGTGAAAAGAAAGCGTTTCCTCCTTTTGTATTTTCCTCTTCTCCTTAACTCTGTATTTTTCTCACTAAAAGTACCACAAAGAAAATAAGAAACAAAACAATTTTTCTTTGGTATCTTCTACTCTTAAACACTCCTTTTGTGACCTACGGGTGCTGCTTCAAAGCTGACTTCAGTTTTTCATCACTGAGCATATTTTAAGATGGATGCTGAAAGCAGCTTTAAGTTTCCCAATCTGCAGTTTGGAGTTTAAAACCTCATCTCTCATCTTAATAACGGTAATTCTGCTCTGAACTGCTTTGCTTGGCAAACATCCTGTGCATTTAAACATCACAACGTCACGGGGTCAATGAGTAAAAACTGCTGGAACTCAGATCCAGTTCTTAAATATTGCATGGATCCAAGCTTTGAAACCTCATTGGAGATCCAGTGTTGCAATTTGGGGGTGGGAAAAGAAGCTGAGGGGAGAGGGAGGGATGCAGGGCATCACACTGAATATGAGAGAGATGCTCATCCTCGCACCTTCAGCTTCTCTGCTCTGCCTGCTGGGCAGTGCTTTGTTGGTTAATGCAGCAGATAAGCACTCAAAGATTCTTCTTCCAAATGATCTGAGTGTTGGAAAAACATGATAGCAGGAGGGAAGGGTTTCCCTACCACCCAGCACTTGAGAACAGCTTCTGCAAGGATTGATTTCTCCCCTCTCTGTTTGATTTGGTTGACTGGTACTATGTAACCCTAGGTAAGATTTGGAGCCAGAAGCCACTTACAATGGGTCTCTATCTTCTTGTTAAGTGGAATCAAACTAGATTTTTCTTCTCTGCAAATTTCCAAGCAGTGCACCTGTAGCACATCTTGACTCTTGAATCATTAAGGTTGGAAAGAATGCTGTCGTCAAGTCCAACCATCCATCCTCCACCACCATACCACTAAACTGTGTCACTCGATGCAACATCCACCCTTTTCTTGTGCTTCTCCAGGGACAGTGCCTCTGCCACCTCCCTGGGCAGCCTGTGCCAGTGCATCGCTGCTCTTTCTGAGAAGAAATCCAACTTGAACCTCCCTTTGTGCAACCTCAGGCCATTCCCTCTCCTCCTATTGCTGCTTTTTGGGAGCAGAGACCAACCTCCACCTCATCAGAACCTCTTTTCAGAGAGTTGTAGAGAGCAATGAAGTCTCCCCTGCTCCTCCTCATCTTGTCCAGACTGAGCCATCCCAGTTCCCTCAGTCACTGCCCATAAGACTTGTGCTCCAGAACCCTCCACCAGTCACAGTGTCCAAGGCCAAGTGCCAGCATCCCCAGTGCAAAACAGGCCTCATCCTTGCCAGCCCTCCAAGCATCCTTTATGTGTTAAGGAACAGCCTGTGGGGAAAGTAGTTTGCAGCTGAGAGAGGGAGGAGCAGCGTCTCAGGAATGCAAGCCTTCCCTGAACAGAAGAAAAATCCAATGAGCCCCTACAGCAATGGAGGGTGTGGGGAGGGGAAAAGAAGTCCTGCACTACAACGATGTGCAGGGATTGCCTCTGTGTGCACCCATTTCTCTCTTGTGCAAGCAGAAGCACGGTGTGTGCAACAGCACAGCCCCTCTGGTCCTCGATGTGCTGCGTTGCACCTCGGTGCCAGCAGGTGATCTCTGCAGGGTCAGACCAGCCCACAGAGCACAGCTCTTGGTCGTTGAAGGTCGAGCTGTCAGAAGTGACAAGGGGGAAGAATTTAGAAGCACACCTCTTGTCCTTGCTGGGGTGATCTTTGATAGAAATGCTATGGGAGGTTTTTCATATCTAAATACGAGTAAGGGTAAAATTTTGGAGGTAGCGGCAATGAAACCAAGGATTTTGTTTGTCTCTGCCTATACCAACCTTCTGGCTAGCAATCTGAATAGAAATAATAACTCAAAAGGGAAGATAATTGAATTAAACAGGTAACAAAACTGGGGGAAAAAGGCTTCTGATGAAAGAGAGTGGCTTGGGAAAAAGTAGAGGAGGTGGCAGGGAAAAGCAGCGCCTCTCTTTAAATTGTCAATCTCTCAGGGCAAGGTTGCTGCAGACATAATGAGTGTCCTAGTGAATTATCTCCCACTTTTATTGTCTGTTGCTACCATGGAAAGATGGGGAGGTGGGGAAACTAACTTTTTTTTTTTTTTTTTTTTTTTGAATTTGGACAGACTTAAAGAAGTGGCATCAAATTTGAAGGGCACCCAATCAATCTGTTGTCCTAGCTGCATGAAATTGTATTTCCCTGCCACTTCATATCTTATTTGCAGCAGCTGGGCTGTAAGTCATTGGTGATAACATTCTTTATTATGCAGCCGTGTTTATGAACTGTGCCTGGAAAGAGATGATAGAAATATGCAGCAATATGCAAAGGGGGGGCTGCTGGGGGAGGGGGAATAAATGCTAGTTGCTAGGGCAACCGTGGGGCTATTTTGGGCATCAAATTTTACAGATGATGAAAAGCATTTTCATGTGATGGTTGGTCTCTCTGGGAAGAGAAGGGGAGAGAGGGCACACAATAAACCAGGAAGATAATAGTCAAGAAGGCAGTCATTTAATTTTTTTTTTTTTAATATAAATACATGTATAGTTTCAGCTATCCCAAAAGCACATTAAAACCAAAGGAGTTGGCACCTCCCAGCAAAGGAGAGGGGTTTGGGATAACCACATAGGCAATGGCATGCTGGTGGGTTGGAGGCTCTCCCAAAGGGGCCGCTGGCCCCAGGCGAAAGTCTCCAACCTGGAGCAGCCAAGGTGTTTCCCACCATGTATATGGGATGGCTGCTCTTTCTCTAGCTCCGTTGTGGTGATGCTTCTTTTAATTAGGTTTTGCTGGAATTGTGTTGGCTCTGAAGAATAACCAAAGTAGGAGCGCTGTTTGTTGTTTGAGTCACACTTAAAATCCCTGGGACTCTGCATACGTTGGGCATTGAGCTGGGTAAAATGAACAGCAACTGCTTTCAGCCTGAAACCTCTTTCAACTCCAACATAACGTGACTCCCTTATTGCTCTGAAGTTGTGTTTTTAATTAAGCCGTTATCAGGAGCGGTGAGATTCTTCTCGAATAATTAAATCAAGGTAGTTTAGTGACTAATTGTGAAGCGAATTGCTGAGACCATAAGGCTGCTGTTGAGACAGCCTGTTTTCTTTCAGAAAATTAATCCAAGTGATGTGTGCAGCTCAGAAAGTAGAGCACCCTGCTGGATACCGGGCATGCTTTGTTTCTTAGAACTGCATCTTTCAAATTCTGCCTCCCTGCCTTTCGGTTTGCTTCTCCACAAACGTGCTTTGCTGCTTTGTTGTTCTTTTTCACCTGTTGCCCTGCAAAGCTCAGTGCAGAAGGCTGCAAAGGGAGCCTGCAGCAACCTGGTTACCAAACAACATCACCACGGTCCTGATGTGATGAGATCGTGTGTGTGCATGGAGCAGGACTTTATAGTTGGGATTTCCCAGCTTCTGGCCCAGGCAGCTCTGAGCCAGCCCTGTTCCTTGCATCCCAGTATTGAATGCAGTGGTTTTGTTGTTTGCATGCCAAACTGGGACGTAGATTGCTTGCTTGGCATGTAGTGATTCTCTTGCTGTTGTACATCTCAGATATAAATAGCCAGTGGATCTCTGCTGTCCTATTAATTTGTATTTGTCAGGAAAGCAAGGGGAAATCCCATGCACATCCCCAAGTGTGTGCAGGCGTACAGCCCCATCTGTGACATCAGATCCATCCACGTGCCTTACTGCTCAGCCTTATTGAAACACAGCAGGGTAGTGTTGGATGTCCCCTTCATGACTCTGTTACACCTCACAAGCCTGCAGCCCACCATGGGGATGTTATTTCTTGTTCTAGGTAACGGTGTGAAACTCTGGCTTTAGCACCATCCTGGCTCTCTGCTGGGAGGAACCACTGCTGGAGGTGGTACTGTTAGGGAAGTATCAATTCCTCAGTGTCTTTTCCAACGCATTCCTGCTGCTGCCTTTGGGATTTTCCTCTGGGCCTCGAGGATTTCCTATGGCACAAAGAGCTGAAGCCATCTGTGCTCTGTCCTACAACAACCAATGGTACAAACACAGGAGTGAAACTTGAGAATAGCACAAATTCAATTTTTTTGTTTTGTCAGGACATGGAAGCTTCTGGCTCTGAGTTTAAACCTGAAGGCAGTCGAGGTGTCAATGACAGACAGGTCAGTCTCTTTGGTTTAATTGTTTTTTAAATGAATAAATTATGCTATTAACACTGATCATGTCCACGCCTTCTGCAAGCCCTGTTTTGCAAAAATGAATCCTTATCGTTGTTGAGATGTGTTATGGAAAAAGCACCAGACCAGGCTGATGTTTTTGACTTGGAACTCAGTTTCAGGATGGGCCCGAGCTCTCCGTGAAGCAATTTGGTGTAAGATATGGAGGCAGATCAGGGCAGATTGGTTTGTGTGAGCCTGAGGGTGCAAATCCTGCAGGAGATCCTGCACTCGTCCAGATCTCTGTCTTTGTGGGGAACAAAGGGGAGGTGTTCTATGAAACTTGGTGTGGTCTGCAGATTGCTTCTGGAATAGGACAAGAGTTCAAAACCAAACAAACCCCCCCTGCAAATATTTGTTTAAATGTTCCGCTTTTACAGTTTATATTCCATTTGCATGTGGGATGGGGAAATGATGCATTTTAATCCAAACAGTGGAAATGAGAATGAGAGAGAAACCAGCAGATAAAAATGTGTGTTCTATCAGCCCGCTTCCAGATTTAGTTCTGTCTGCATGCATATGCACTGCTATAACATCTTGGGTATGGTGTTTGCATACACACACATATATATACACACATATATATGTGCATTTTGGATAGAATTTTATGTTGTCATAACCTAAGTGGCAGCCCCACACCTGCCAGCTCTCCAGCCCATGTGCCTGGTCAGATGCTTTCAGTGGTTGTTGCCCAAACCATAAGGAATCTATCGAAGTTTGGCTTTGCTTAACAGCTTTGGGAAGATGAGTTCTTGCATCTGTATTATGCCCCATCCCTGGAGGTGTTCAAGGCCAGGTTAGATGGGGCCTGGGCAGCCTGGTCTAGCATTAGGTGGGATGGTTGGTGGCCCTGCATGTGGCAGGGGGGTTGGAGATTCATGATCCTTGAGGTCCCTTCCAACCCTGGCAATTCTGTGATGCTGTGATTCTGTATCTTGTGCATGTCAAACTCAGGCAGGTAGGATTCTTTAGGAAATCCTGGGATATGATGAGAAAAAACACCAACTCCTGCTGCTGCTGCTGCTGCTTTTAGGATGCGACCCTTTTCTTGTCTGCCCACCCCATTCCCTGGAGCTGCAGCCCCCAGTGAACGTGGGATGTGGGATCGATGCCCCAGTGATGCTCAGCACTCACAGCACAGCTTTGCCCACTGCTGGGCTCTGTCCCACCCGCCTGAGCAGCCTTTCCCCTGCAGGCAATTCAGAATTTCCTCTCCGAGTGTGCCTCCCCTCTTCAGATGTGCTGTACAATGTCTCTCCACTGGATACCCACTGAATGCCTAATTTTTAACCACTCTGGCTGTCAGATCCACAAAAGCTGTTACTGGAGGTGTTTGCATAAAAGAGCTCCACTATAGGTATCTGAGAGCAGCTGGCGATGCTCTAGACAGTATCCAGCAGTGCTGAGCCAGGCAGGATGCTTTAGTCTCCCTGGCTTAATGGTTATATGCATTTTCTTAATGTACCCTCCCCCTCAATTGGCTCTTAAATTAGCATTCAGGATGTGTCCAGCCTAGAAAGAAACCAAGTTTGGAGGCTCTTCATTTCAGGCGAGGTTTGTGATATTATTTGAAAATAAAATCATGGCTGGGCTGTGTTCAGCACTGCAGGCTTGGCCATGGCTCTGGGATGAGGTGATGCCACAGTGGTTTTGTCTGATCTGATACCATTCCCAGGCTATGGTTTAAGGAATTTTTTATGAGCAGAAGTCACCTGGGAGAAGCACTGGGCAATGGAGCCTCAGCACCACAATGCCTTATGTTGGTGGCAACCTCTGGTGTTACTGCAGGCTTTGGGATGAGATGTGATAATGATGGTAACAGTGGAAAAACGCTGAAGGATGAGTTGCCTTGATGAGCACAGAAGCACAGAGAGGCAGGTCGTGTTTTGCTGTGGCTTACAGGGAACCAACCACGTATCTCAGTGTTCCTGCTGGGCTCGTGGGGTGCTCAGAGGACAAATAACTGCTGCCAAAGTGAATATAATCAAAGAATAAGGGAAGATTGGATGTTTGAAATTAAGCTGTTATAAATTAAAGCAGCTCTGCTGAGTTCCTTGCAGTTATCCCAGGTGTTTGCAAATGCAACAGGGAGGGCTTGAATCTGTTTTTCCAGCTGGCGATTGGCTGGAAAATGGCATTTTCTGCTAAGTCAGTAAAAGTGAGTGGGGTAACTTTGTCATCAAAACAGAATAGTTTGTGTCGGAGTCTCTGTGTGTACTGCAAACCAGACAGACCTGTTGTCCTCTTACGGGCTTTAAATTACACAGGCAAATGTAATTACCCATTCTCTTTGTTATTAGTGTGCAGCTAGGAAGCTCCGAGCCATCGGCCCTTTCTTGGTATTTCAAAGCTTACTTACAAGATGCATCCTTGATATTGAACACAATGAGATGTCCTTTTTTTTTTTTTTTTTAAATTCAATTAAACATTTGCCTACTGTGACTCTTTATTCACTGCAAATTGTCTCTGTAAATAATCTTCATCAAAAGTCAGAACCAATCCCCATTAGTTGTTTAGATTAATTAATGAGTCCCCCTGGAGCCACCCAAATGAATTCAATTTAAACGTCAACAACTTGGCTATGGAGTTTCCCAGGTTGGCATTAAGACAATATTAAACCTGCAATAAGTCACATTTAAAATGTTAATTCAAAGAAGCTCTCCATTTAGAGCATTTAATTAAATCCTTAAATAAACTGCATGGGCTCAAAACCAGATGGTTCTGCATTTTCATTGCAGCAGAGAGCCTTGAAGTCATTGAGGGAAGTAATATTGGAGGCATGGTGAAGATAACCAGGATATATAGTGTAATAAAATCTAATCTTGTTTCCAGCAGGGAGATTCAGTGTATGTACACAACCTAGGCTAAAATTGTAAGTTAATTACATTAACCCCAGTGTACTCTGGTATCTGAGCAGCCAGAGATGAAATTAGTCTTTTTCCTATCATAAGATTCTTTTCAACTTCACTATATTAATTTTTAGCCAAATACTTACTCATAAGGAAAATTGAAGTTAATGTAACCAAAGACAAAGTAATGCAGTCTTAATATTCTGAAGGGATTACGGAGGGCCGTGAAAATACACTTTGCAAATGTCACTCACTTTGAATGGATTTGTGGTGGGAAGGTGGGGGGAAGAAGAATTATGGCTGTGATCCGCACCGCGCTGGGGTTTAATAAAAGTCGTGATTTCAGAAATTTGGGCCCGAGGAAGAGAAATAAATAATGTGTCGGGACCTCTGCCTGGGTGAGATGTGGCGAGTCATCTCCTCTGCTCCGCAGGGCCGTGAGATCTGCGCTGAGGCAGTGGCACAGGTTGCCCATAAAGGTGGTGGTGCCCCATCCCTGCAGACAGCCGAGGTCAGGGATGGGCTGTGAGCACTGATGGAGCTGTGGGTGTCTCTGCTCAGTGCTGGGGTGGCACCAGACGGCCTTTAGGGCCCCTTCCAACTTCAATCACCATCCCGTGATTCTGTGCTACTGATACTCTGGAAGATGATTTGGGTTCAGATGCTTCATTCTTCAGTACTGTTGTGTTTACTGTCAGTGGTTTGGTGGCAATATGCCTTACAGTCTGTGTTGTGCTTCCATTCTCTGAGCACCCGACCCTCCCCATGTGCTGCAGGGTCCTCCTGCCTGCTTTCCTCTATGGTGAGAAGGTCTTAACTCAAGAAATGAAAGTCACCACAAGAGAATTCAGCTTGCTCCCTCCCCGTGAGCTGTAAAACAACAGCTGTTGTTCGTGCAGCTGAGGGAGAGGAATGACTTTTTTTTTTCTTTTCCTGTTAATAATCCAAAAAGTGGAATTCAATTCCCCCAAAGTATGGAGCTCTTCCGGTTGGGGAATAAAGCAGATGAGGGAGGAAGGCTGCCTTGCTTCAGTGGAAGTGCAGATCTGTGCTGTTTGGGGTTTCTGGGGGGCATGAGCAAAGTCAATGGCACAGACTTCATATGTTTGATAGTGAAATGGCATAGAGCAGGTGATGCTGCTCTGCATCTGTTTGCACTGGGGCTGGGAGGACCCCCCCCCCAGAGCTGCATTTCCTTGGAGAGGCTCTGTGCTGCTCCTTGCCCTCCAACCCTTCCCTGCCCTATCCTGCAGTGCTGAAGGTTTCACCCTGCACCCCCAGTCCCTTCCTGTTGTTGTAGTGTCTGCATGATGCTGCCAGGATGTGGTCACCTCCTTCCCAGGGCCTCGTGATGAGCCGCTTGTGGTGTGCTGGGGGTGTGTGTGTGTGAGGGGGAGGGGGGGGAGGGTTACTGCTCTATGCTTCTTTATCTGGGAGGGCTGAAGGAGCATGGAGAGCTTCCTGTCCCGTGCTTTGAGAGGCCCCAGCTGAAACACTCTGGAAATCCCCTTGAATGTGGCCTCCTGTGAAAAAGTCCTCCAATTCAACCAACCCCCAGAATAGCAAATCCTGGATCTTTAAAACTGGGAGATTTTCTCCAGTGAGGAAGACATGAGAAAACATGGGTGAATTTTCCCCATTCTATCCTTTTACCTTCTCAGATGGTATTTATCAAAAGGCCACCTGGGCGCCAGCTGGTTGCTGTGCTGCAGGGTGCTTGGGTGCTCACACGAGCATCTCCGTGAGGAGCCCCTTTGAGCCAACAGAATGGGAAGCTTTGCAGGGATCAGACTGGGATGTGACTGAGAAATCGGACTTAGCACTTTCTTAGGCACTTCTAGTGGAGTAAGCTGCCCGTGGCTCCGCTTGCTCAGATGAAGATGCTGCTGTTTCCTCATGCTGGTGCAGCTCCCAGCCTTGGTAACTCCCCGTGGAGGACTTGCACTTTGTTGAGGCTTAGGCTGAGCATCGTGATTAAACATGAGAAATGCATTCAGAGCAGTGTGAATGTGCTGGCATCTCTATTAGTGTGAAGCAAAGAGGATGGACAGGTGCTGGGAGAAGGGTGCCAAAGACTTTTCCTTTCTTTGGGATGGGAGAGCAGGGCGTGGGACGTGTTTGGTTGTGGGGAGCTGGACTTGAGAGCTGATTTGGTCATTAAGAATACTGCCTGATTTCATATTATTGATTAATGAGGATTCATTTGGTAGTATTAGGCAGCTCTTTACTTATTAAAGACAAAAGCTCGCTGCCTCTAGCGCTGGTGTGCACCCTTCCCTTCCCTGCTCACCCCGTGCCAGACTCTGCAGTGTGTTACCCCACACCCCATGGCTGGTGATGTGCTGTTAGCTGATGCTGTGAGGGTGCAAAACCAACCAGGAGAAAAACAACAAGACCAGAACGCTCCTTCCATCACCCAGTAAGCTGTTTCCCTGGCAACACCAAGTTCTCACAGTGCGACTGCTCTGGGATCACTCTTCCCAGAGGTACCACTGTGAGTTGCTCTGCTTGTAGGGCTGCCTGGTGGCAGTGGGGATGTTTGACATCACACAGAGCTGGGCTGGGAGGCAGAGAGAGGAGGAACATCAGTGTGGTTGTTTAAGGATATTTTTTATTCATATTCTTTCCCAACTTCTGAACCCATCTCTGCCTGGTTTCCTTCTCACCAGATCTGGCATTTTGAACCCCCTCTCCCGCAGGTTTCTGCCTCCACATCCCTGCTATGGGGTGATGGTGTGAAGGCATAGCAGGCTGTTGTGCCAGCACGCTGGAAGAGGCACTACAAACGCCACTCATTGTGCTGGCTGAGCTCCTACAGAGCTGGCACGCTCTTCATTTCCTAACACCATTTAAAGTGCCAAAGCAGTACAAAAGCTCACCCAGCCACACAATCCTAACAGCAAGGCTCTGACTAACGAGTTACTGTGCACTTAGCTGTGCCTTCTCCAGCTCTGTTTGACCCATGCATGCATCAACCCCTTCCCTGGGCGTTACCCACTGAGCCATCACCACCTTCGGGAGGTTTTGGAGCAGCACCTTGCTGGTATTTACCTGCAATTTTCTCTGTTTGACTTCAGCAATCATGTTTGTCCTTTTCTCCACTGTTCTGCTGCTCCCCGTGCTATATGAAGTGCTAGGGCAGGTTATATTTAAAGCCTCTTTTATTTCTGCAGGACAGGGATTTAAGAGTGTCTTAAAAGAGCCTGGGGCCGAGGAGGGCTCACTCACCTCTTGGTGGCCACAGTAGCACTCCTATTATTTGGGAGTGTTCTTAAAATCTTCCCAGCTATTGGTATTTCAGAATCGTATTTGGATTTTTAAGCCTTAATAGTGCAATAGGAACAGCGATGCTCACACAACGTAGTACCAAGCTACCAACTACAGAGGCCTGGGGTAAATGGATGCCTAAATTGGTGGATTTGCTGTGTCCCACTCTGACCTGAGAACAGTGTGTTGGTATGGAAAGGTTTTTAAGTGCGGCCGTGACTGGATGAAGGGCAGGGGCACTTGCCAAGAGAGTTCAGTCGCAGCATTCAGCCTCTTCTTCTGGCCATCCAACTTCCCATCCCCTGTGTTCCAGCGCAGTTCCTGAGTTTGCTCCTTTTTTCCTTAAAAGTAGAGCTCCCTGATGGAGATAATTAAGGATTGCTGCAGGTCTGTAGGAGCTGTGTATGGTGTTTTTCACACAGGTGACTACTAATTTGCAGCACAGTGAGGCTTGCCCACTAAACACTCCACAGCCCCGTGGTGCCTACACTATTACGAGGAGGGAGGATTTTCCTACAGGGCTCTGCTGGCTCAGCTCTTCTCTTGGTGAAGTCAATGACAAACCTCAGCTTGCCTCCAGGGCTCACAATGAGCTGCTATTGTTTGCAGCTGAAAATCCCACCCGCAGTGGTGACACCCAGGTGCTTTGCAGGTGCACTGTGCCTGTTGCCTAAACAAAGCCTGGTCTGAAGTATGGGTAGGAAATAAATATTTTAGCAAAGACCTTTTGGTTGCTTTGATGATATTTCTCCCCATCCCAGCTGCATTCTTCTATAGAGATGTAGGAATGAAACGGTGGAAGGATATATTGTCTGTTTTTCCCCAGGTAATTCCTGGAGGGTTTGCATGGTGCAGTTCTGCTCATCCTGCTCCAGA
The DNA here is from genome assembly GCF_987193195.1 of Phasianus colchicus. NCBI lineage: Eukaryota > Metazoa > Chordata > Aves > Galliformes > Phasianidae > Phasianus > Phasianus colchicus. The sequence continues at coordinate 4,191,729 of NC_143455.1, forward strand.
AGGTTCTTCAGCACATGGAGCAGCAGGGTGTCCAAAGGCAAAGTGGAAGGACTTTTGTTGGGGCAATTTGTTTGTATTTGTGGGGTTTTGAGATTTGTTTTGTTGTTGTGGCTTTTTGGATCGCTTTGTATTCTCCATGCTTAGTTTCAAATGAGCAATAAAGCCAAGACTCTCCTCACCTGTGGTCATTAAATGTCTTGCAGCGTTGTTTGTAAGACCGGGGGATCTTGGTGAAATCCCACCTCGATTAATTATACACTGCTTCCCCAAAGTTCTGCTGGCGGTTGCAGCGCTTTCCCCTCCTTTCTGTGTTGTCAATTAGAGTCCCGGCTTGTTAGCTGTTTTATTATCTGTTTCCTTTTTATAGAGGCTCAGAGGTGGGTCTGTCAGTGCTGGAAGAAATACGCAGTAAATAGTTTGCATACTGCAACGTCGTGCTTAAGAAAGGCTTTAGGAGAGGATGAGAATTTGTTTGCTTTCCTCTAAACGAGGGCAAATGCAGCAAGTGCATCAAAGCTATCTACCACGGAGCAGCTGGCTCCACAAGTGGCAATTTCTTCCTAATATCCTGCCCATACTTCTCCTTATGCAGTGTGCATTGAGTATCCCTGCTCCTGACCCATGTCACCGTGCTCCTGGCGTTGACCCACTCATCCAAGTGCCACTGGGAATGGGACACTTGGTGACACGGTTGTGCCATGTCAAACACAGCTCAGCTCTGGTAGCTTCTCCCACCTTTGACTAATTGCTGACCTGACATCTTTCTGATAGTGACCTTGTTTCAGCGAGTAATTCAAGTATCTTTCAGTGTCAGAAATAATAAGTGCCACAGTGAGATGAACAAGCAGAGCTTAAGTTGAGCACAGATTAATGGGGTTTTAATATTCCTAATTTAATCACTCCTTTCTGTCTGAATGTGTGCAACATGATGTAGCAGCTAATTATTTTTTTAACCATGATGAGGATCTTTCCTAATCATTTTTATATTTAACATGAATGAAGGGAGGGCAGTGATTAATGAGGGAATAAATCTCACGAAACAGAAGCAAGCACATGATCAGTTAAAAATACAGCTGTCTGTTTTTTTTTTTTTCCCTCCTTTCCCTGCACAGCTCGTAGTTCACCAGCTGCACCTTCTTGGCTCAATAGCTGTCCTCAGCCCTTTGCCCATCCCTGGGTGGCTCTGCTGGCATCGCTGTGCGTGAACATCTCTGGTGAATGCAGTGTTATTTTTCTTTTGTAAAGAAAAAAAAAAAAAAGTGCCCCACTAGATCCGTTAATGGTTGGATAAGATGTCTTTTCAAATATTTGTTCCTGACAGGGTGTTTGGAATTGCAGATGAGAAGCAAACCAGCTCTCAGCATCTGTCTGTTGCTACTGTACGTTTCCATTGTGCAGAGCAGAGACAAAGCCAGGCAATTCAGAGCTGAAGTGGATACTCTTGAAAGGTTTTTCCCCCTCTTCCCTCCTGTTTCCCACGTTTAGCTGCTTCTCCTTTCTATTTTTTTCTCCTCTCTCCCAACCCCCATGGTTTTAGGAGCCTGTCCTCTGCCTGCAATTCCTCCCTTCTCCCCTGCCAGCCCTTTGTGCAAACAGATCGACCGTTCTAGGGTTTCTCCTGAGCTCTCAGGTTGTAGCACAACTCAGGCTGAAGGTTATCATGGCCAGAGGTGTGGGGCTGTTTTCCCACCATCTGAGTGCAGCACAGTGATTTGTCACCAGCATCACCCAATGGCTCCAGCCAATGTCCATGGTCAGTGCTCATGGCTCTGACCACAGAGCATTGCTGCGTGTCTTTGCTGCAAACCCAGCATCCCTGTGTTTGTTCACAGAAAGCTCTAACCAGGAACCCAAGGTGCCCCTCCATTAACTGTGGCCATGGACAATCTATTTTGTTTTTCTTTTTGGTGGGGAGATTCTGTACATGGAAGTGATGCGATGGGTTCTTGGCAGTGTGGGGTCACTCTGATGCGTCTCTCCTCCCCAGCTAACGAGCAGAATTTTAATAACTGCTTGAGATGAGTGGTGCCTGAGCAGTGCTGGCAGCTGCCCTCTAACCTCAGCATCTCTGCAGATAGTGAAATTGATCTAATTGGCTAAAAAAGAAAACTAGGCAGAAATATGACTTCTTTTGCTTAACACCTTGTCATTGCCTGCTTGTTGGGTAAGAGGCAGCGAGCTCAGGGGTCAGCATCCCAGCCACTGGTGACATGCCTATGGCTCAGCAGGCATTTGGGATCTGAGATCCCAGCTCTGTGCAAGCAGGTGGGGTCCCAAAGAGCTTAGGGTGTGAGTCCAAGTGCATGATTGTTTCCAAACTCTTAGTCTTTTTTGCGTGAGGTTTCCTCACCATTTCCTACAGCATTGCAAATAGCAAAGGTGTAATTGCATTTGTCTTCCAAACTGTCTCTTCTTGAGGGCAAGCTCTGCTTTGGCCTTAATTCGATTGCATACTTTTAATCCCAAGGAAAAGGCAGTGCTTAAGTACTCATTACAAAATTGTGCTTTATATGGTCAGTATCCCCCTTCTAATTACTGAACGTCATCTCTTTTCTCCTGTAGTCCCAGCTCTCTTGCAGCACAATGCTGATACTCCTGAAGCTTCCCCACATCCGTGTAATAAATAAATAATCACACTTATTCTGCTGTCAAAGCCGAAAGCATGTACAGCTGTTTGCCACGAGATACACTGGGACTGCAAGGTACAACATTTCTTAATTAGACTGACCTGAGGTTGTTGAGGGTTTTTTTTTCTTTTTCTTTTTTTAAAGCAGCTTCATTAACTCAGGAACTTAATTGCAAATGACTAGACAAGCTCTACTCTTGGTTACTGAGAGAGGTTAGAGCGTTTCTCACTAGGGATTTGATCTGTGGAGACATTTTGCAGCTTGATTTTTGTGAGGAAGGCTTTAGGTGTGCTCAGAGCATCTTAATGCCAGGCTCAAAATTAGCAAAGTAATTAGAGCTTCAAAGCGGAGATGGAGCTGAGCCAGAGCCTGGCCAACCTTTTTGATCTTACAAGCCATGCAGCAGAATCTCCCTAACGTTGGGAGAAATGGGACGTGGGGGAGGGGGTGATCTGGAAGCAGAGCTGGGGGTGATGGGTTAAAAAAAAAAAAACTAAAAGCTGAACAGTTCAGAAGATCCCTACAGGAGCTGTGGGAGAGCTGGATTAGGCCAGGCATGGCCATTCCCTGGTGCTGCTTCCCTGTCCTGAGGTATGGATGGGACCTCCCTGCTCCCACCCAGGTCTTTGGTGCACCGTCCCCAGACACCTCAGAAGATGATTGGAAACATCTGGAAACAGTGATTTGGAAACAGAGCTCTGTGAGGAGATGGGAGGGCTCAGGGAGTTGCTGTGGAAGATTTTTGTGTTCTTACTTGGTGTAAGCAGGCAAGGCAGATGGAGCTGGTTTTGAGGAGCACTGAGAGTCTGTGAATTTTGAAGGGGTTGTGTTGACCAACAATCTGGTCTTAGTGTATTCTGTACGTGTAATACAGATATAGAGCTGATTAAAAGACCTGGATATTCTATGTGAAGGTCTTCCCTGATATATTTTATTAGCAGGGAGTGAGGTATTGATGTCTGACCTTCACCACTTCTTCCTATCTTGTGCTGCCTTTGGTATTTGCGTGTGCAAATAGGGATGGTGTTAGCTGGTGGGTCTTTGTGCTGCTCTGCACTTGTACAGTGAGGCAGCAGCTGTGGCTGAACACCTTGCAGCTCTTCACTTGGAATAGCACACTGAGAACAACGTGAGGAGTGACACGGAGCACCAGTGCTCCTTGCACTGCCCAGCTCTGTGGGACTTGCTTGGCTCAGAGCAAAGCCAGGCTTTGCTGGGGCACCCATGGCACAGCACAGTGTGGTGGTGACATGGGACGTGGCTGCTCCTGCTGCTCCCTGCCCTGAGCAGAGCAGCACTGCCAAGGTGCAGGAAGTTGTGGTTGTGCTCAGTCACAATGCAGCCAAGCCTTTCATCTCCCAGCACCAGCTCTAGGCAAGTTCTAATTTCTGCAGACCAATGTGGTACCCATGCAATCTGTGGAGAGGAGAGAGGTTCTGCGACCCTATTCCTTCCCTACCTCAGTCTTTCAGCCCTCTGGACTGTGAGAAGCCTCAGTAATTCCCATCCCTTATTAGTCTGTGCCAAGGAAAGAGGGCTTTGAGCTGCCTGTGTGACACCCGAGTTCCGCTGCACAACAAATCTACTCGAAAGCCTTTGTCGTATATAACCCACTTGAAGCGAGAGCATTCAGGTAAGGAAATGAAGGGCTGCAGGGCTCAGCTGTGCAAGATGGAAATAATTAGGGCATGTTTATCACATGCTCAGACCTACAGAGGTGAAAAGCAAGAGACTGGTTCAGAGAGAGCGGGGTGGGCAGGGAAGGACCTGACACGAGAGTGAATTAAACCTCTCCGAAAGGTTTCTGTTATTTGGGTACACCCCCCTCCCTCCCTGTCCTTGCTCTAATGGAGGTGATCTCTGCCTCACTGCCCTTTCTTTTCAAGGTCTCAGGACCTGTTGTTTTCAAAAGGTTAAAGCCTGGGAGCTACTGAGGGATGGGAACACTGTTAAAAGGCGCAGGGTGGAGAATGTTCTAAGATTTCTAGCAGATTCAAGCTGGCAAACATAAAAAGAGAGGGGAAAAAAAAACCTTCAAAATGTGAAATCAGCCACCGGTCTCATCACTTTAAAAAATATATTTTTCTAACATAGGTGAGCTCTGGTTCAGAGGCTCCTATTTCTGCTCGGGTTTGGTGTTCTCCCATAGACCTTCTCTCTGTCTTGCAGAGCTGAGTGCACAGGTGACAGCAGCTGGGGTGAATCTCAGCAGGGCTGTAGTTTCCAATGGCACTGCCCTGCCCTGGGCTGGGTGACAGCACCGTGGGGAGAGGAAGGCTGAGTTGTGTCCTGCATCCTTCCCTCCTTTCTCCCAGTTGAAGAGCGTAGAGTTTGCAGACGTTTTTTGCAAACCCTGAATTCAAGTGCTTGGCACATCCTTTGCTTGCTGCGTGCTGTTTGTTCTTGAGCATTCTGTTCTTGCCAGACTCAGAGCAAATGCAGCCCTCAGGGTGAGCAGAACTGGTCCAGGAGCAGAACCCAGAGAGAACTCTTTTGTCCCAGGCTTTGCTATAAATGTCCCGAAGAGTTGGAGGTTTTTCCTCTCTCTTTGCCTTTTTCTCTTAGGACATTGTGTTCTCCTTGCTGTCCCTCTGTCATCTCTCTGTGCTCCGTGTTGGTCCCAGTTTCTGTGGGGTTAGCAGGAGGGGCTGCCCCATGGGTTGAAGGCAGAGAGGGGCTGCAGCCATATGACCACATTGTGCAAAAAGCTCAGAACCACTGCTGTGATTTTGGGAGCGTGGTTACCCCATTTCCAGATAATGGTGACAAGGATGACAGGAAGGGATTTTTATTTCAAGGCTCATATCCTGCTTCTGGGGCCTTCTGCATCTCCTCCCAGGAGACGTGGATCGCAGTGCACAGCTCGGGGGCTCTGCAGCCTCCCCTGCCATAAAAACCCAAGAGGGTGTCTCTCTGTTTGCACAGCTCACCTTTATTTTTGGCCAGAAAGCTAATCTGCTTAATCCCACCACATCCTCTATGAGACGCAGCTTCCTACATCAGTTCTGTGCCCCTGAGGGTAAAGAATTATTCAAGGCATCAAGCCTGACCTGGATTTTGTGTGATGTGATCGCATCCAGAGCATGGAAATCCGTGCGATCAAATGGCAAATCTCTGAGCCTTGGCAGATATGCCTCCTGCTCTGCACAAGCACGTTGCCATGGCTACGTCTCGGTGTGAGCATCTCTCCATATCCCAAAGCCATTGCTGCTGCCAGGGTCGCTGCCTGCATGTGGGCGGCCCCGGGCTGCAGCCCTGCATGGCAGCAAGCAGCCAGCGAGCTGCTCGGCAGGGAGCTGCTGCCAAAGGTGCCTGAAATAGAAAAATAGAAGGGGGGAGAGAAAGGGGAATGAACATGGAAAAATAGCTGTTGTTTGTGCCCCCCCCCCCCCCCATACGCCTGCTCTGTTTACAGGCTGTAAAGCAGAATGAAAGAATGGTAGGATCGTTTGATTGGGAAGGGAGCCTTAAAGGCCATCCGATCCCAGTCCCCTGCAGTGAGCAGGGACAACCACAGCTCCTGTGGTGCCCAGAGCCCCATCCAGCCTGACCCTGAAAGGGGAGTTCCCAAAGCAGCAAGGTGTGTCTGGGGAGATGTACCGACCAGTGTGCCCAAGATCACTACCAGTCCTCTGTCAGACCATAAACCCTATAATGAGGGGTGAAAATCTCAATGTGGCACAGCTGGAAATGGCAACGGCCCCTGTTCCGGGTTGGGAGAAGGGTATGGGACTGCCAGTACTCTGCAGGAGGACAACTGGAGCAAAGCTCAGCTTTAAAACATTCTCATGGGATGCTTGCAGCGTCAGATGGGTCCCTGTTTTGTTCTAAGGTTCATCTTTTTTCCAGTCATTCTCACTGAACGTGTGTTCTCTTGGGGAAAGTGACTGAGAACGAGCCCAGCCACTGCACCGGGCTGTGTGCCATCTCTTGGTGTGCCCAGTCCAACCTCAATCCATCAGGCCTATCCAGTGCTCAGGGTGAGCACATCCTGTGTATCTGGTCCTGTTCTCATGCTCACTGATCAGTTAGGAAGGGAGGACTTTGCCAGAAGGTCAAATGTTAAATGCTCTCAGCTGCCTGGTCCTGTGCCATGCGTACCTCACCTGTGCTGTTCCCAAACAGGACACAAAAAAACACAGCAGTGTTCTTAGGGTGACTGGGAGAAATCTGTTTGCTTTCCTCACAGGTTTCTGGAGTTTTTCCTAAAGGGAGATTATGAATATGTGTATTTTTTCCTCTTTAATGGCGTATTCTAACATGAGACTGCAATATAGGTGCTTATTAAAGTGGCCTTCTGCTGCCAGAGTTACTGTGTTTGATAGAAACCCCAGAAAATCCCCTGAGCCACAACGTGGGAATCCAATTCTTTTCAGCTGATGAGACTGTAAACACATTTCCTTGGATTTGCAAGAACCATAGCAGGAGTTTCAATCATTTGAATAAAGCAAAGGAATATCTGATGGGGAATATTCCTGCTTTGCATATTCAAAATTCGCAGCCTTATTCTTAGGCAGCATCTATTCAAAGGGATGGACCGTAAAGAGGTAAAAAAAATTATATATTTTTTGCCTGGGGGATTTAGGCAGAGATCTTCCAAAATTAGCACAGTGGGGGTTGTTCTCTTCATCAGATTTAAATCATCTAGGTTAGGTGCCTGCGCTCCAAATTTAGGCATCTGCTGTGGCTGATGGAGCCTCTATAGACAGCTCTTATTCCCCGAGTTGAACCCTGTGTTCTCACCCTTCCCATTCTGCTGGAGCTGGAAGTGCTTGCTTCTTGTGTCACTGTGATGTAGTGCCTTCAGTAGGAAGAGAGGGCTGTAAATACAGCTGTGATGTGACCCGCGGTGTTTGCCATACTGATGGAAAAATCCTGTATTGCCTGATACCTGATACTTTTCTCTTGATGCCTTAGAAAAACTAGCTGCTGTGAAGAGAATCCCCATGTGGTGAAAGGTTCTCACTTTCCCCGTCTATTTTTCCAGTCTTCCACATTTAAGTTTCTTCACCAGCTGGCCTCGAAAGCCCTTGTGTGACTGGCTGAAAAACAGGGATTGTGGTAAATCTCCTCTCCATCTTGAACCTTCACCTTTAGAACGTGAAGGGGAAAATGTGCTTCAATGTATTGAAATTGCTGCTGATGAACAGACTCTCCCCCTTTCTGGTGCTGTTGGTGAGTTCTGATTAGCATTGGTTTTATTCCATGAGGACAGTGGATGGAGGGGCTCAGAACAGCACAGGAAAGCCTTGGTGCTGCTGTGATACCTCCTTCCCACTGGGGCCTCTCCTCTGTCTCCATTTGGTACTGAAGCAATGGCTTTATTGGTATCTCTCCCCCAGTCCTTTGCTGCAGGGAATGGCATATTCACAAACAGGCAGTGATAAGCAGCCAGGTTGGCCCTGCGTTTGTCCCCTGGCATTTTGGCTGCTTCCCATCCCGCCAGCTCCGCTCGTGCCACTTTTCTGGAATCTGCTTGATCGGAGCATCTTGCAAAGCCTTAAATGGAAGATAGTAGCATTTCTGATCTCATTTTCCAGTATTTCAGCTGTGCCATAATCTATTTACCACACAATTTGTGTCACTTTGATAAGCGGCTGCTTCAAGACTGCATTTATTAAAATCAAGAGCAGGGAGAGCTTTCAAGTCTCTCAAGTATTGTAATAAATGTTTGAAATTAGTCATTACAGTGTTTGCCATGGTTCATATCATAGAGCCTATCTAAATGACAAATGATAGCAGCCTGGACACGTACTTTGTTTTGGTGGTGGGATGGAGGTGACTATGGCCCAACCCAAAACAGCACACATTGGAGTGGGTAGAAAAGGAGGAGAGGGGAAAAAGGAAAAGCTCCGATGGGAATCATTAAGGTTGGAAAAGACCACTGAGATCATGTAGTTCAACCATCAACCTCATTGGAGGCTCAAGGCGATGGCTCTGAGCAGAGCAACGCTGGCTCAGCTCTTGCATTGCTGGCTAAAAATGAAATAAATCTGAAAAACAGCCTCGAGCAGCCACCACCTACTCCTTGTAATGTGGAGCACTGTGCTGGGGGCATGCTTGGGTCCTGCAGGGTTTGGCTTTCCCCCGTCAAAGAGCTCCGGGATTGGAAATTTGCCTTGTTGCTTTGCTGCAGATGGGTTCTTAATGCTGTCTGCCTGGCCACACGCTCCTGCTGATGTGGTCATTTAAGAAGAGAGGGGGAGGGAAAAAATAACCCTCTTTGCTAAATATGGTTATATGTATGTCTGTGTTCATAAGTATATACACACAGACGTATTAAACACATACAGCATAGAGAAGAGACAATTATTAAGACAAATATTCTGTCTCAATTCATTTTGTTCTTCATTTTCCCATCAGGAACGTAATAGCTAAATTTATAGTGTTGAGTCTGGGCTATAAATTCCATTATTTTCAGTGACTATATCAATTACATCCCTTGAAAGGGACCCCAAGGCAAGGGGAGGAAATTGGAGACAAAATCTTCAGAAAAGAAGACTCAGGAGGTGGAGGGGAAAAGCACTGCTGCCTCTATTTCACCTTCCTTGTTACCAATAAGCAGCACTTCATCCCTACATGAAGGTCTGTGTGGTTCCCTGGTGCTCAGCTGGGATCCCACCCTCCACAGGGGGATGTGGAGACCACACTGCAGAAGCAATTGCAGTGCTGCAAACAGTGACTCAAAAGGGGAGCAGGAAATGGTATTGTCTGCATATAGATGGTATTTGGTTTTGTTTTAAACTGGAGAAGGAAACAATGCATCTGGTTGAAAAGAAACAGAAATGAGACAAGTGCTCATCTCCCATCCTTGAGGTGAAAATGATTTTATTTTGTTCAGAGAGACTTTTGCACCGGGGCAAGCTTGAAAAGCACAACATCAGAGAGTGCTGAGATGAGAAGCTGTTTCTTTAGAAATTCACACAACTTTTTTGTGGGGTTTGTTATTTCTCCATCTCTCTTGCCACCCATGGCTGAGCGCTATCGGTCGGTATGGACATGGCTGCTGAGGATGCATTGCTGGCTCCAGGGCTGGGCTTGCTCCTTGCATCTCTGTGTTTCATTGCTGGGCTGTGGAAGGCAGCTTGGGTATTCAATGTGAGCCAAGCTGGAGCCTGGTCTTCTTACTGGGCAGGGGAAGAATCCTATCTTAGTCCTTTGAGGAGCAGGGCAGTGCTGTGCATACGAACTGATTACAAACCTTTGTCCCCGATGCATATATTTATAAACAGAAATTATATCTTCTGTTCTTCTCCTTTGTCTCAATTTCTGCTCTCTCGGTAGCCTTGAAAGTTGGTGTGACTTTATTGGGCACGAGATGTGAGGATCGTTGGGATATTCCCCACGTGCAGTGGGGCTGTGTGGCTCTGCTAAATACCCAATGCCTTCAGGCATCACAGCGATCTTTCACACCTCCTGCCACTTCCAAGTGGCAAAATTAGCAGCAGAAATTGTTGGGTTTTGTGCAGTGCATCACACGTCCGACACCACTGGAGCTCATCTCCAGTGGAGCTTTGAGCCAGCTTCCCACCCCAGCCCTGAGCTCTCCTCATTCATTCTGCATCATCTTCAGCTCCCTGCTGTCATGGCAAGGCTTTGCTTTTCTTATGTTGTGGCCAATTCCCTCAAAATTAGATGAATTCCTGGGGATCTTCATCAGGGATTTCCTTCCCCCCAGTGCTGTGCCCCTCAGCTCCTGTTGAATCCTGTCTCCTCTGGCTTAGCTCGTGACAAATGCTCTATGGAAATCTGAGTGAAACCTGCTGCATCTCATTTGCCTGAAAAATCTCTCAGGTTGTGCTTGTTGGAAAGAGATGGGGTTTGGAGGGGGAGGTTGTCCTTTTGATAAATACTGAGCGTAATGAAGGCTGCTGATGGACACCTCAGCACACTGCAACCCTTTGTTTCTCCCAGCACAACCTGGATGGTGGTTCCCAGTGCTTCCTTGTGCCCCAGCATCCCTCCTGCTTTGCAGGGCCCTCTCCTCCAGTGTTCAGCCCACACTCCCCAGCAGAAGCTGCCAGGTTATGTCAATCCCCATTTCCTACCTCCCCCATTCCTGCTTGCAGAGAGTTGGTCTTGTGATTTTTTTTTTTTCTTTTATGTATTAGTTTATAATTAAAGGATTCTCTATTGAGAGCATTAAGATATGACCTGCCTTACCTCCATTACTTCCCTTTTTTTTTTTTTCTTACTTGCTGAGAAGGCTTTAAAAACATCCTCTTGGAAATTCATGCAGATGATATTTAGACATGCAGATATGCACTCCTGTTTTGCATGAATGTTTGACCTTGGGCAGAGCTGTTCAATGCAGGATGGATGTGTTGTGGCTGCATTTAATCATCTGAAGCAGAGATGAAGCCTTGAAAAACCACATAGACCCAATTCCCAATTCCCAGCCTCTGGATGGTAATGAACTTCTGAGAAATAGCTAATCAATAAATTGAACAAAAGACTCAGGCAGCTAAACCACTTTGTCAGGGCCTTAATTACAATTGCAGAAATAAATCGGGATGGGGGTGGTGGTTGGGAGCCTTTGCCAGACAAAACTAACCCTTTGCAAATGGAGCTAACCCTTTATCAACTGCAGTGAGCACATCTATGGGAGCGTTGGGGCTTTGTGTCCACGGGGGAATGGCTCAGGACTATTTGCTGATGCTTGCCAAGCAAAGGCTTCATGAGGTGGAAGATTGGGCTGGCCCTGATCTCTGATGCTGCTGGAGGCGTATTTAATAGGGAGAGCTGAGATCTTTCCCCAGGGTAGATGGGAAGAATGATCCCAAACATCAGGGCCATGCCAGGGCAAGCCGGGATACTAAGGAGCAGCCAGCAAAATAAGGAAGGACATCTGAAGACAGGAGGTGGGGGCAGCCCCTCTTCCCCAGCATCCCTCGAGATGCTTCCCAGTGCTCCCAGCCTGGCAGTGGGTGATGGAGCTGGAGAAGCTGTGCAGGCTGTTTGGCTGCGCCCTGGGAGGTTTGCTGGTTCTGAGTGCAATTATTGCAGCAGGCATTTCACGTGAGAATTTCCTGGCAGCAGGCGCTGGAAAACAAAGGGGTGTATCCTTGGGGATTGTCTGGGAGATGTGTTTTTGCCTTGAGGAATATTATGGAACAACATTGTGGCGGGGTTGGTGCATGCGTGTGGGATGGTTGGTGAGAGAGCTTTGGGTCACAGAGTGGTGGTGGGGAAAAGCGAAGGAACAGAGGGAATTTGGGATCCCTCAGGGGTCCTGTGCTCTCAGCACTTCTCTGCTCGAGCGCCACCTTCAGAGAGGTGGTAAAGCCCTACGAAGCCCTATTTCCCAGGACGGGATGAAACCCTGAGCCCTCTCTGAAGTCATAGAGCTGGGTTGACCCTGTGAGATGCCCCTCACCTTTGCAGGGAGGTCAGTCAGGGATAGGCTTGCTGCTGTCCTCCTCACTTTCAACAATTCTTGGGCTTTGAGGAAGCCAATCACCGGGTGCCATAAACTACAGCATCTGGGGAACATCTCCATGCCACCAAACCCCATCCTCTGCAGTGGGGTACCAGATCTTGTGCCTGTCCTGCAGGGCTGGGAATGGCTCTGTGACCAGGTGACAGCCCCTGCTCGGTGACATGAAGCTGCATAGAATAAGACAGCTTCTTCAAGGTGCTCTGCCTCCGTGGCCAGGCTCGTCCCAAAGCAGCAGATAAATCTCCAGCACAGCGCTGTGATGATGCTCACAGAGCCATCCCTGGGACATGAGTGAGCTGCTGCTGTCGGCGCTGTGTTTACTGCACAGATAAAATATTTACAGCTCCATCTTTGGTAGGAGATGTGGCTCTTCCCATCCTCGTGAAGGTCACTGGAAAGTCAGTAAAATTTATTGATGGTTATAGCATTTTTTTGTGCTGGAAAGCAAGGTTACAGTATTGTAGAGCAGAGCATGTCAGGCACAGAGGATGGGGGAGAGGGGAGGAGGAGCAGCACCATCTCTGTCTGTGCTGGTGCAGCGCACCAGGAGAATGCTGCTACATTTCTCCTTTTGGAGGTTATTTTCCTCTTCCTTATTCCCTTCCCTGCTGCCTCAAATTCCCATTCTTAGTGCAGGGCAGGGTGAGAATGTGGCTCACCTCAGCCTTTTGATGGATGTGGGGTCCCTGTGTGTCCCATGGCTCGCTGCCACTGGGGCTCTGCCCCATAGGAGGAGCAGGGGAATGGCGTCTGGGGGGCTCCTAGCAGTGTGTTTTCCAGGCCTCTGGGTCAGGAAAGAGAGCAGACAGGAGAAAGAGATGGGAAATTGCCTTTTTCTGAGCAAAACACGCTGCACTCTAAGGCAAAGCCTTCATATGCCCTCCAAATTCAGTTGTGATGGTGCTCCAGCCTTTCTGCTTTGGGGATGTTGAAGTGTTTGTTTCTGAACCATGGCTTTTCATTGAATGAGGAAGGCTGGAAGTCAGATAAATGAGAAACATAGGAAGGAGCTGGGAATTAAGTGCTGCCTGTTTCCATCAGTTCCTGGTCCTTTTTAAAGCCCGATAAAAGACAGGCTTCTCAGTGATCTTATTGCTAAGAAGGGTTGAGTCTGAACATGTCGCAAAACCAAGGCAGCCTGGCAGTTAATAACACCCATTCACATGGCAACGTGCTGCAGGGATTTCAGAATCCTAGAGTGGTTTGGTTTGGAAGGGATCTCAAAGACCATCCCATTCCAAGCCTCAGCCATAGGCAGGGATGTCAACCACTCCATCAGGCACCAGACCAGGCTGCCCATCCAACCTGGCCTTGGGAAGTTGGGAATGGCCCCGGGTTCCCACTGGGATATGTGTGCCCTGCAGTGAGTTCCTTCCATCTCTCCCTGACCTCAGCCTCCAACGTGAGCTGCTGGAAACTGAAGGCGTCTGCCTGAGCTGCTCCCAGGGAAAGGAAATCTTGAGAACATTTGACAAAGAACACCGAGTTGAAATTAAATATCGTAATGATATAAAACAGTAAGCAGATCTGCTTGACAGCCTTGACAGCTATTTGTTATAGAAAACAGCGTTTATGATGTCAGTCCTATAAGGGAATGTGTTTGAATTAAAATAATTACAGCAGATAGTACAACAAAGACTCCCTGTAGTCAATCATCCCGCACAAATACACTCTACAAAATCTTCCCAATGAGTGAGAGAAGCACAGGGATGGAGCCTGGTGAATAAATAGGGAGAGGAAGCCACTCCACAGCCAGGAGGCTGCTTTCAGAGATGCAACATCTTCCTTTGTCAACCCAAATTGAGACAACTGGCCATTTATAGCAGTAACCCTTTCAGCTTTCACCTGCTTGAGTTTGGTGCCATGTTTTGGCATTGTTTCAGTGTTCTCTGAGCATTCAGGAGAATGTTTGTGCTCCTGAGAAGGATGCATGGCTGGCTCTGTTGCTGCCAAGCTCTATCTAGTTTCACTTGGGAGATGCTACTTTCACCCTTCCAATTTTTGAGGTGCACGGAGGTTGCCTCGCAAGTGGCACCAAATGAGGCAGGAGAGGATCTTATTATTTATATATATATATATATATATATGTATGTATTTTTTTTTCCTGGTAATTTCAGACCTTTTTTTGGGTTCGCAAGGCTGGTACGTGTGTCAGCACTTCAGGGACAGAGCTGTTCCACCCAGCTTTGCATTTCTTGGCTGCAGACCCTTGGTGCTCTCTGAACGTTGGGTGGGTTGAGATTTTTTTTTCTTGGTGTGTAGTTTAATTACGGTGAGGCTGTGCACCGACTCTCCATTAATAATACAGTGAATTTCAGCAGCAGATTAAATTTCTCTAAAGTAGTAAATTGCAGGGGAAAGTGGAGGAAAGTCATGGTCGAGGAAAATAAGTACATTATAGGTCCTTTATTAGATAGAAGCCCATGGCATCAGGCAGACGGGTTCTTACAAACACACACATATGAGAAAAACAGGCGCTGCATCAATCAGCTTATCAAAATCACTTAAAAGAAATGGGCTTCTGCTGAATGTGTGGAGTGCAATAAAACATCAGTGTAAGGCTGGACGTATATTAACTGGCACAGAAAGATTATGACATGTCCATTACTGAGCTTCTTCTCACTGCTGGCTGCAGAGAGGTCCGCATTCCTGCATAATGTGTTCTTCAGCCCCCCGCCCCAAACTTTATTTTATTACCCTTGTTATAAGCAGGCACGCTATAAAATGACATTAGAGGCAGAACAGCCACATGAGAGATGCTGAGTCTGCCCTGAACATCAAATGCACTTCATAAGGGGTATGTAAATAGTCTGCTCATCTCGTACCATGTGAGAACACAAAGAAATGAGGAGTGGGAAGAAGCCCAACACGAGCCCTTCTGGCCCTGTTTGGCAGTGCCTGCCCCTCCAGAATCACTGTGCTGGATCTGGGCTTGGTGTTCTCCTTGGTTTGGCCAATGGTTGGGCATGGTTGGCCATTCCCATAGGTAAAGAGATGTGCATCAGGATGAGTTGTGCCAAGAGAGATATAGGTGAGCAAGCAGACACACAAATACAAACCACATCCATGAGGTACTGGAGGTATCTATCTAGGACATACCATAACATCATTTCTAAAGCCACTTTTTGGCCTTAGCAACTGTGCATAAAATCAAATGAGATGAAGGAATTTTTCAACCCAAACCATAAGAGACCCCGGGGGGGGACATGGGATTATGGACACTTATAACTAATGCAAAATAAACAAGGCAAAATTATATGTAATTACTCCTAAAGTCATTTGCTTGTTTCAGTAATTGACCTGTGCATTCTTTAATCTTTAATGCTCCTTTAAAATTCAGCCTCAGGGACTCATAACGTTTATTGACGTTTGTCATGGTTAGGGCTCTGGAGGAACTGGGCTTTATTAGAAGTCTTCAAAGAAATATCAATTTAGGGATAAGCAGCATTAATATTTTGTACACAACATCTCCTGCTTAGAAAGCTTTGCTACGTTTCTTTACATCTTACAAAAAGAAAGTGATAGCAAAAAAGAAAAGAAAAATAAAAGAGGGTTGTTCTGGCTTGTATCAGAAACAGTGCAGTGAGCAGAGCAGGAGGTGACTGTACCTCTGTGCTCTGCACCTCAAGTGCTGTGTTCAGTGTTGGACCCCTCACTAGAAGAAAGGCATTGAGGCCCTGGAGTGTGTCCAGAGATGGGCAGGGAGCTGTGAGGGGTCTGGGGCACAAATCCTATGGGGAGTGGCAGAGGGAATGGGATGGGTCGGTCAGGAGAAGAGGAGGCTCAGGGGAGACCTTATTTCTCTCCACATCTCTCTGACAGGAGGTGGTGGTGAGGTGGGGGACAGCCTCTGCTCCCACATAACAGTGATAGGATGAGAGGTGGGCACTGAGGGGAGGGGGAATCTAACATGCTCTCTCCATTGGATCTTTCAGTACCAAACAAGGGAATCACTATGGGGCCAGTTACAATGGGGACTCAAAAAAGGGTATTTTTGTGGAATTTGTCCAGCTTCTCTTTCAACGTAAGTGTAACCAAGTATTTTTGTTAAAGAAATGACAGAAACGAGTGCCTTAATGACTGGTGTAGCTATGGAGCTATTAGAGTAATGGACTTGTGTTTAAATTCTAGGGCCAGGCTGGAAGCCCTCGTGACTGATCTGTCATTTTCAGAAACGTTCTGGTTGCTGGGATGGATGCATGGTTTGGAGATGTGAGCAGCTCCTTAGGAAGCTCACGTGGTTTTGCTATCACCACCCATGCCTCCCATCTGATGTGATGGCACATGAGCCAGTGGCAGTTGATGGCTTTCAGCTTCTTTGTCTCTGATGGCTTTCCCTGCCTGTGCCTATACTGGAGCAGGGTTTCCAGTGGTGGCAGAGTGGAGCTGCCTCTCGCATTAAGCACCAGAGATTTCATTAAATGGCAGAGGAGGGAGCTTGTGCGGAGGGGAGGTTCACCCCAGAGACATTACAGATTGTCTCATGCTATTTAAGTGGGCTAAAATTAGAGGGAAAGAATCTGCAGCTAATTGGACTTGTGCATTAATCATAGTCTACTGCTGGAGTACTTCACCCATTAGAATGTGTTAATTTGGTAATTACAAGGTGAGGGGGAGGTCTCTCTTTGTAATCCGGAGCCCTTCTTCATGCTCCGTGCACATAACAGACACAGGTATGGGGAGGCTGGAGGCAGGATCGCAGCGAGCTGCCTGTTACCACCTCCTTCCCCTCAGCCAACACGCAGCCTTCCCAGCTCCAGACACCTATAATTAAACAAGGCTAGATATTGGGAGCAGAAGGTCTTTTGTTTTCAGTTAGCAGGTAATTTATTGTATCTCAGTCCTCATTGTAACGCTTCCTCCTTTCTTGTGATGAGAAATAATGCAAATGTTCCGTGGCCTCCTGCGCCTGGGGAAGGAGTTTCTCTTTGCTTCTTTTTTCCTAAGGCACCTTTGATGTGTTGGGGAGCTGGTGGTGGAGCTCACAGAGCTGCCCGTAGTGCAGCACACAGGCATCGATCCTTCAGCCAGAAGTCATTTCCTCCTGTGTCACTCATTGGGTTGCATCTGTGCTAACTGCCACCGTGCTTCCGCCAGCCCTGCTCCTTCCTGGGGGCTGTGTCTGGGTTCAGAGGTTCTTTGTAAACCAGGGCAGATGGAGGAATAGAGAGGAGAGCTAACAAGATGGGCAGCGAGCAGAAAACTCAGTCTGGAAAACGCAAGAGACAAAACAGTGAGACAGCCAGCACAAAATACGGATTTTCAGAGGGGTGTGAAACACTAATGAGTAAAAACACTGTGATGGATATGCTCTAATGAGCAGCAAATCAGAGTGGAGCAAAGCAGTGCAGAGACCAGCACTGTGTGTTAGCAGACGGCTCTGTTCCCAGCTCTCCCTTTGGAAGCACTCGTTGGGAAAAGGGCCCTTCATGCAAAATCTTTTTTGCCTTTTCCTGTGCATTTGCTGGGGTTGGTTGGATCTCTGCTGCACATTGCATCTGGATAGGCTAATAGCAGTTAGCAGGATCCCAACAGAGCGCTGTGCAAAGTTCCCTGCCATCACCAGCCCATCTCCCTGCAATTTCAATCCGCAAGGGTTGCACCCTGCAATGCAGTGATGGATTTGTGGGAAGTGCTGGAGGTCGCGGGCGGCCCTTGCAAACACTGACCTGAAGCACTGACCTCCACCAACAACATCATTTTCCACTTGGGCACTCCCAGATTGGCTCTCTGGATCTGCAGAACCGGGAGGCTACTCTTGGCTCAATCACAATGATTTTCTGGCTCGTTAGCACTAACTTCTTAAAGGGGCACCTCTAGTAAGCCTGAAACACGGCCAATAAAACCCCACTCTGTTACGTTTTCTTACAAATTCCTTGTCATTAATCTGTGTGCACCCCCTCAAAGATCACGGCCACATGAGCAAAAGAAGGAAGCTGCCCTAAAATGGGTCCAATGCTGTATCACAGACAAAGCAAAATTGAGAAACCCTTCCAGAAGATTTAATTTACCAATGAAGAAAAAGGGTAGATATGGCACCATGGGGCATGGTTAGTGAGCACGGTGGGGAGAGGTTGTCAGTTGGACTTGATGATCTTAGTGGTCTTTTCCTACCTTAATGATTCTATGAATGATTTTATGAAATGGGTGGTAAATGAGCACAGCCTTTCCCTCAGCTTTGCCTGCCATTTAGTGTTGTGGTTTGGGACCACCAAAATGCATCTTTTCCAGATACGTCAAATAGCAGTAAAGCAACAGCAGGGCAGGGAGTGTTTGTACAACCGATTTTAGTTTTAGATTTGAACAGAATTACAGCATATGGTAAGAAAAGTAAAGGTGGTTAAACCAGCTCAGTCCTTCTACAAAAGTTACTCCTGGAGCTCATTAAACCAAGCTGGAAGTTAGAAGGAGAGAGCGATCCATAAATGCCACAAAGTGTGTTTGTGGGCTGCAGGCTGAACCCTTCAGGATAAAGGGATTGCCACCCTTGTTAAGAGGATAAAGACCATTCACTGACTTCTATTCTGGGAATGACTAATATGAAACCTCGTTCACCAAAACGGGTGATTACGGGCTAATTTTGTTGGAACAACGCGGGCTGACTAGGTGTGAAAGGCTCTGCCTCTGTGCAAGCCACTTTGCACATCCAGGCTGTGCTTCTGGACTTAATCAGCAGAGCCACATCCACGCTCCGCATGCTGGCAGGTGTTGATCAGGTGCTTTGAGGGATGGGTGCCAGCTTTGGTCCATGAGGAGCAGCAAAGGGCTGTTTCCAAACCTGTAAAAGGAGTTGGTCTTTCATGGCGACAAAGTAGAATTGAGAGATCTTCCAAGTCTTGTTGCTCTGAAGCTACAACCGTCCTTCTCACTAGAAACTGAGCTATTTCCAAACGTCTTTCTATTTATTCATTAATTTACCCACTTGCTGAAAGTATTTTTTTTTCCCCCAAAGTTCCTCGGGCAACTTCAATTCTGAGAAATTTCTATTTTAAAAGCAGAAATGAAATTTTGGAATCCTGTGAACGTTCCTGTTGATTGCTTTATGCTTTTATTATGATCTCCCATTGCTCTCTTTCATGCAGTGTCAAATCAGCAGATGCCTTGCAGAAGGCACTATTCCTCCCAGAAGATAAGATGTTTTGATCGGTGTTCGGTAGGTTCCATTACTTTAAAAAATAGCAAATAAAAAGTAGTGCTTTGCTTCATATTTTGGTAGGTTAACACTAGTCACAATAGACAAAGTAATGCACAATTATCATAAATATGAGAATGCGGTGCTTGTTGCATTGACATTTCAGATTGTTCTTACACAGAAGGCTTTGCAAAACGCCGTAATTTCATGTGAAATTTGTCAGTAATATTTTTCAGTGATTGCTTTCCTTCCTGTCTTTTCTTCTCCTGCAAACCTGGAGGCAGTCTGCAGTGCAGCCTGGAGGGCAGAGCAGAGCTGCTCCCCACTTCTGCCCCCAGAAGCTGGCGGTTGCTGCAGAGCTGTTGGGTTCTGCTGTTCCGTTCATGCACCAGACCTGCTTATTTTTAGCAAAGAGAAGGCTGAACTGCTGTGTGTGGGGTTGCCCAAGCATGTTACAGACCCAACAGTGTGGGCTCCAGCATTGGTGTTACTCAGAGCAGCTCCTGGCTGAGTCCCAGCTTGGTGTCCCCAGCATCATTGGGACATGCAGGCAACTCACTGCTTGTGCCTCCAGCAAAGAAATCTGCACTACACTGTGACCCCAGGGCTCTGCACACCCCACAGCCAGCCACCTTCTGCTATGGAGCTGCTATGACTGGAAGGGCTGTTCACCCATCTTCTGTTGGCATGCAGCAGCCAACAAACTGTGGGTTGGGAAACTCTCTGAACCACCTTGTGCTCAGTTGTATTGTACGAGCTCTGCGTGGAAGTGGCTGTTTTGACATTGGAAGCAAAAAGAGAGTTCCTATGGGTAGATGCTGAAGTTGAGCTCTTGTATGGGCGATGTATTCCTGTGAAGCTCTTGGTGCTTGAGGGGAAGGCCAAGATTTGAGTAAAAAAGCAAACTGAATTCCTTTTCTCAAATTGGTTTCAATAATTTCTTAGTACAGAGACTGAAGTGCTTTGGGTCAAGCTTACAGCAAGTCTACCATTTTGGTTGCAAAAAATAAAACATAAAAGCAATGCCAACATAATAAGGGCAGCAAAGGGGTGGCACAGGTTGCCCAGAGAGGCGGTGGTGCCCCATCCCTGCAGACAGCCAAGGTCAGGGATGGGCTGTGAGCACTGATGGAGCTGTGGGTGTCCCTGCTCAGTGCTGGGGTGGCACCAGACGGCCTTTAGGGTCCCTTCCAACCCAAATGATTTTATGACATTAGGAATACAAAGAACCTCCTGAAAAGTGCTTTTTGTTTCTATTCCCCCACTTAAATTCATTTAAATGCCATTTTAAAATATGCATTTCAACATGCTTTTAAGGACAGACAGAGCTGAGCCAACACACATGTATGCGTGTATGCGCACTTGGGTTTGTGCGGATGTGCTTTGGAGTGAGCTATTGCTGTCTTTAGAGCAGCAGCATTGGAAACCTGTTGTGTTCTCAGCATTTTATGCAAACACGTTGTCTTGCACAGAATAGCATGTCACGTAGCATAAATCTGCAGGAAGCCAGCGTTTGTGTGGCTCCTCACTCCTGATGCATCCTGATGCCAGGTAATTAGTCTGCACCGTCTGCATCTCTTAAAACCCTTCCTGGGAAGTGTCTGGTGTTCAGTGCTGCATCTTTTTTGCTGTTCAGCCCTGGCAAATGCACTGGGAGAGAACAGGGTGATATGACATCGGGCTGTGCTGAAGGCAGCGTTGAGGTCTGAGGTCTTTGCCCTTTGCCTCCTGGCATGGTTCTGCTGGGAGCACAGCAAGCAGATCCAGCCTGTGCCCTGAGCTCTGCAGGAGGATGTCAGAGCAGATGTAGGAGCTCAGGGCTGTGCTGCTTTGCCCCTGCGCTCTCTTATCTCCATGTTTTTTAAGAGAGGAAATGAAGCAGAAAAGTCCTTTACTGTGAGCATGGCAAAGGAGCGCTGGTGCTGGGAGTGCTGCTGAGCTCTGATTCCTCTTCCTTCCCTTTAATTGTGTCCTTCGAAAGCAGAGTCCTCTAGTGCTAAGAGGAGATGATGGCAAACCGCCTTGTTAACCTATTTTAAGTAAATCTGTATTGAGTTTCCTGCTGTGCTAAGAGCTGGAAGTCCCAGTAGAGTTTTGTATTTTATCCCTACGCTGCTTTCTCTGGACTTTAATTCCCCACTTCCTTTCTCTCCTACCCCAAAAGAAATGCAAATTTAATTTCAGAGGAAATAAGAATATACTTGAATAAGAGGATATTTTTTTTGCCAGTATCTCAGTGTCTCCCACTGGCTAGTAGCTAATTCTGAGGGATCTAACATCACGCCTTTCTTAAAACAAATTCTTTGCATACAGCAGCCTCCCACAGGCTCCTTTAGCTCAGAAAGGCAATGCATTTCAGTGACAAAAAAGAATTCTGTATAGAAGAAAAGTCTGGCAGTGCAGGCCTCCTGGAAGGCATTGGTAGGCAAGGAGGGAAAAGATATTGCTGGTTGCTATTAATAATTAATTTAATTTTCTGCAGCCGTCTTGTAAAAGTTCCTCAACAAATTTGCAGAGCCTTTAATATGTGTACCACTGATTTGCAGCCATTTCTGAAGTACTTAGTCTGTTCCACTGGAGTCACAGCAATGGTGTTTCACTATAGAATCATAGAATATGTTAGGTTGGAAAGGACTTTAAAGATGATCCAGTTCCAATCCCCTGCCGTGGGCTGGCTGCTCCCCTCCAGCTCAGGCTGCCCAAGGTCCATCCATGGCCTTGGGTACCTGCAGGGATGGGACGATGCCTTCAAGAGTGGGTCAAGATGGAGTGTAGGTCTGTAAGTCATTACGAAAGTATCTACTGAAATATTGTAGAAATAATAATATTGGATATGGAACATATTTTTCAGGATCAGATTTCCTCCTTCTCTTCATGTTGTGTGCTTTTCTGTCACGATAAAACATAAAGGTTGTAGTGATAACATTAGAACAAACAGAGAAAATTGAACATATGTCTGAATTTCTGATTGGGTATCAGAAGATGAAGAATGAGAGAGAGGTTGGATATTAGGAATGATTTCTTCTTGGAAAGAGCAGTGATGCAGAGGCACAGCTGCCCACGAGTGGGAGAGTCACTGTCCCTGGGGGTGTCCAAGAACTGTGGGATGTGGTGTTGAGGGATGTGGTGATTGGGCATGGTGGGGGTGGGTTGATGGTTGGACTGGATCACAGAATCACAGAATGGCCAGGGTTGGAAGGGACCTCAAAGATCATGAAGCTCCAACCCCCTGCCACATGCAGGGCCACCAACCTCCTCATTTAATGCTGCCCAGGGCCCCATCCAACCTGGCCTTGAACACTTCGAGGGAGGGGGCATCCATAGCCTCTCTGGGCAGCTGTTCCAGTATCTCACCACTCTCTCTGTAAAAAATTTCCCCCTAACATCCAACCTAAATCTCCCCTCCCTCAACTTAAAACCATTTCCCCTCATTCTGCTGATATCTACCCTTTCAAAGAGTTGATTCCCCTCCTCTGTGTAGGCTCCCTTTATGTACTGAAAGGCTGCAATGATTCACCCCGCAGCCTTCTTTTCTCCAGGCTGAACAAGCCCAGCTCCCTCAGCCTGTCTTTGTAGTGGAGGTGCTCCAGTCCCCTGATCATCTTCGTGGTCCTACTCTGGACCCTCTCCAACAGCTCCCTGTCTTTCTTGTACTGGGGGCTCCAGACCTGGACGCAGTATTCCAGATGGGGCCTCACAAGAGCAGAGTAGAGGGGAACAATCACCTCCCTGTCCCTGCTGGCCACCCCTCTCTTGATGGAGCCCAGGATCCCATTTGCCTTCCAAGCCACAAGGGCACACTGCTGGCTCATGTTAAGTTTTTTATCCATCAAGACCCCCAGGTCCTTCTCCACAGGGCTGCTCTCAAGGACCTCTCCTTCCAGTCTGTAGGGATGCCTGGGATTCCTCCAGCCCAAGTGCAAAACTCTGCACTTTGCCGTGTTGAACCTCATCAGGTTCACCCGGGCCCACCTTTCCAGCCTCTCAAGGTCCCTCTGAATGGCATCCCGTCCTTCAACCGTGTCGACCACTCAATTGAGTGCATCACTCAGCTTGGTGTCGTCAGCAAACTTGCTGAGGGTGCACTTGATTCCATCATCGATGTCATTGATAAAGATGTTAAAGAGCACCGGTCCCAAGACAGACCCCTGGGGGACGCTGCTCGTTACCAGCCTCCACCTGGACATGGAGCCATTGATGACCACCCTCTGTCTGCAGCCTTTCAACCAGTTTCTTATCCATCGAGTGGTCCACCCATCAAATCCACATCCCTCCAGTTTGGAGATAAGGATGTGGTGGGGGACCAGGGATAGTCCCCCAATGATTCCCAGTGATTCCATGGCTCTATGATTCTATGACATAGCAGTGGTCTGTGGTGGAGCACTCTGGTCTGTGTCACTGCCAAATAAAAGCAGATCGTTGTGGGTGAGTTTTGTCACTCATCACAGAATCTGGCACAGATATGTGAGCTTTGGCAGTGTTCTTCAAATCACCATCAGGCAAATTGTAATGTCTGCACTGCCATTGACCTGGATTGCATGTTTCATACAAAATAAAGCCCACATTGGATCTTGTTGCTGCCCAGCTTGGAAAACCAGTGTCTGACCACAGAGTGCAGCCCCAAACCCATCCTTACCACCAACCTTGTGCATCTGCTCATTCCACACCTGATTTATCACCACATCCTGCAGTGCGCTCGTTATTTTTTTTAGCATTTTCTCCTCAAACCTGCAGCCACATCCCAGGCACCTGGCAGGGCTCAGGGCCAGGCAGGGGCACAGCACGATGGAAGCGTGGCCAGGCAACCGTGCAGGGAGCCGAGGAATGATCCCTCTTTGTCAGACAGCCGAGCTGTTAGAGGTTATGAGATTCTTTTATTGCACTAATTTGCAGTGCGATGTGCTGACATTCTCTCCCTGTTGCACAGAGAATATATAAATTATGCCTGCAGGACGATTAACTGTTTGTCCAGGCTAATTGTCAGTATTAAATCTTGCTCAGTCACAGTTTTAAAGCTTAATTTAAACTCTCTATCTTTAAGGAATCTGCACTCCCACTCCCCCTCCCACCGTGGGGAAAAAAAAATAATAAAGATTTAACGGTTTAAGTCAGTTCCCTTTGTAAGAGCTAAAGTTATAATTGGGTGTGTGGATAGCAGAGACATCTGCGCATGATGAGCCTGTGGAGTTTTCCTTTTGCTTTGGCCAATAATGTTCATTTCAAATCCCATTGTCTTTGCTACCCTGTATTAATTTCTGAATTATGTATTATTGTTCTGAGACCCCCGAGCCACAGCTATTCCCCACATCTATTACTGCATAAATCTTTGCTGTGTGCTTAAAACAGCAACGATTCATCCGGAAAGACAGAGAGGAACACAAGTGCTCATGAAAAATCCCACCCCTAAAAAAATAGGCAAAAAACAAGTCCTTTGGGGGGCGAGGGCCCCGATCAAGGGGAGCTGGGGCAGGGGGTCACGGAGCTGGGGCACAGGGGGCTGTGCCATGCCAAGGGGTAGCATGGGAACCATGAGGGCATAGCAAGATCACTGGGCACAGATTTTCTTCTCCCCTAATTTTCCTAATTGGTCGTGTTTTATCATTATTATTGTTGTGGATAAAGAATCAGTTGGATGGTCATAGCCAGAGGGCTAGGGCATATCCCAGAGGTTTGCTCCTGCTCTGCTTTCTGGAGCTGACAGTGCCATTGGAGAGCTGGAGGTGAGACTTGAGGCTCTGTGTGTCTGCTTGCAAAGCTCCTGGAGGACTTTGCATCCTGCTGTGGGGTGGGCAGGTTGGTACCCACAGGAGGATGCAGCCCCCTGGGAGAAAACACTTTTTGCTCACCTTGTTTCTTCTGACGCCTCGCTGAGAAATGAAGGGCTCGTGCTGTGAGAGATCGCTCTGACAGTGACAGCTTTCCTCACTTCTTTTCCGAAGTCTGCAAAATTAGGGTGAGCAAAAGGTGGGGGGAGGAAACAGCAAGCAAGGCTTGGAGAGAAATGCCTGAGAAACACAGAAACCTACGGGTAGGAGAGGAGAGTCAGCAGATGAGAAAGTATAAGGGTTAGTAATTAGCAAGCTCGGCTGCGTGATGGCAAAGTACTGGCAGTGTGATGAGAATGGGGAACCTTGGCCTTGTTTGTTGAGAGAGAAGGAGGCAAAGGAAGCTCTGTAGGGGCAGGGGTGCACCTGCTGCTGATGCACCAGGAGAACTCTACTATGGACAGGGTGCAAAAGCTGTGTCCTGTCCTTGGGGATGCCCAACCTCACTGTTTGGCTGGTGCCCCAAACGATTTATTCCAATTTCTTGCTTTTATCCCACTGGCCAGCAGAAATACCCTGCTCCCTGTTTTGTGACCTGACTCTCAGGTTGGTCAGGTCTGACTGCTCAGCTCTAACGACAGGAGATGGGGCATTGTGTTGGCCAGGCTTTAGGCCATCTGAAACCCACAGCTGCATTTTCCCTAGGGCTGTGCAATGAGGGGAAACATGGTTAAGCCACACCACACTGCTGCTGCCTTGCCATTGAGGTACCCCAATATCGTCCCCCCTCTCTGACAGGGGAGAGAAGGTAGGGCATCAGCCCTGGTGATCTGTGAGATGTGAAGTGAGGTCCTCAGAAGCACAAAAGCAGTGTGCAGGAAGGAGAAAAAAAAAGGCTTTTCTAGAAGAAGAACAAAGGACAGGGGCTGAGCTACCTGGGGTGGGCAGCGCTGGGGGAGGGCAGCTCTTTCCTTAGCATATGCTCTGCATATTTTACTGCCAGAGAAGATGTGGCGATGATTTAATATGCAAAGGTAGATATGGCATTGATATGCATCCGCACTGCATAACATGTGCATACATATTTCAAAGGTGGTACAAGGAAGTGCACAGCTGAAGGCGAGCATTTATCTGTCAGCCTCGCGGTCAGACGTGCGAGACCTCTGCAGCCTTGGGAGAGCCGGCAGGAGGAACAATAACGCGGCTGCTTAGGAAGGGTTATACCTCAAACACAAAATAGCTGAGATGCGGGGCTGCAGAGGGGCTGGGATGTGCTGGAGGAGCCCCCACTGGGCAACAAAAGCTGCAGAAAGCAGCGCGGTGCCATAGCACAGAGCATGGAGAGGAAAGCATTCACGTGCACTTTTCTCTCCGTAGCTTGTGCTCGAGTCACAGCAGATGAGCCGAGTACGCCTGAGAGCTCTTCTGCTGTGGGAGTGTTTTGTTGTGGTGGTTGGCTTTGTGTTTTTTTTCTGTCTTTTTGTTTTGCTGTTTGTTCTGGGAGCGCAGCTCAGCTGCACAGGAAGGGGAGATCTGACCCAGCGATGCTGCCCTGCAGCCCCACAGTGCACTGCGCTGTGTCTTTGCTTGGGTTTTCCCTCTCTTTGTGGGAAAGCCACCAAAGTCTCCAGGCCTGCAATAGGCTGCACCAGGCTAACAGCAGGCCTTGTGCTGAGCAAATGGGAAGCACCATGCTGGGGGTTCAGGCTGAATGCAGCATGCTGCACCAATGGGAACGCATCATTTGGGGTCTGTTTGGCTCGGCTCCAGGTGTTAATGCTTGATGGCAGCAGGCAGAAGACCGGGTCCTGCACAGATTTCAGATGATGCTCTGTGCCCATGCACTGACGTGTTTTTCTTACATAGGCTTGGGTAGGAAGAGACCTGAAAGATCATCTTGTTCCAGCCCTACATGCATAAGCTGGGATACCTTCCACAAAACCTTATTGCCATAAGCCCTATCCAACCTGGCCTTGAACACTTCCAAGGATGGGGCATCCACAGTTTCTCTATACAACCGCTTTCAGTGCCTCACTGTCCTCAGAGCAAAGACTTTTTCCTAATATCTAACCTAAATCTACCCTGTTAAAATTACAACCATTACCCTTTGTCGTATGGACCCACATTAGAGCAGCTTGTGAAGAGTTTGTGGGAATCCCATGATCAGAAAGGGCTGCAATAAATGAACACATCTCACTGCCTTGCTGGAAACAAAAGTTTACCTTTTATGCAGCTTCACTGGCTTTTGGCTTCATTACAACTATGGTTGGGTGCAAGCATTGGATACCTCTTGCTGCTAACAGGAATCTGTCTTGCTCTGCTGCATCTGTGTGGCCTCAATCTGCAGTCCTGTGACGGAACACAGCTGCACTGTGACCCCATAGGGCAGTGGCACATTCCAGCCCCTCTGCTTCCCCAAACCCTCAAACCCATCACAGCTTTAGGGACCAGGCAGTGGCAGTGACAGAGCCGTGGTGCTGGTGGCCCCAGGGAGCAGTGAGGTGTGGAGGATGGGGAGGGTGCTTTCACGCAGCACTCCCAGCATGGTGGAAGCTCTGTAACTCCATCACTCTTCAATTATCTGAAATTACAGCACTGCTCTCTCCCTTTTTATGTTATGGTGGAAGAAATCAGGACATACATTAATTATCTAATCCGTATGTAAAGTGTCACATGTAATTTTCCCGGAGCAAAAGGTTCTAGCTTTAAGACCTGCATCATCTCTTAATAACCATCTGTGAGGGGAGAAAATAACACCCAGATATGTGATCATTAGCATGGTTGGTGCCCACAGTCACTCCTGTTCCTGCTTTCAGGTCAGTATCCCCGTTATATGGGCGTAACCTGGCCAGGTCCCTTGGGAGCTCACAGCCCACTGGTGTTGCAGAAGGACAGGGATGAGGAATGGGATTCTTTAGCGTTTTTCTGTTTTCTTTGGCTGTGCACAGAAAATAGGGGAAGGCCTTAGACTTAGTCCCTCTGACTAAGACGCATGGCAGCTGAAGAAGTCGATTAAGAAAATCGGTATTGCATTTATTAGCCTCCATCTATGATGCACGGCGTTATGCTAATATGCATGAATTAATTACTGTTATTAATCCAATTGAATTAATTTGATATTGCTGTTGTACGCAGTGAGATTTGTTGAGGGTGAGGGTGAGCTGCTTCTTAAAGGTGGCACAAGCATGGGGTGGGTTTGGGGAGATCTACAGCAGCCCCAGCCCAGCTGCCAGCACCACCTGATGCAGCAGTTGATGGTGGCTTCATCCTGTTCTGCAACTGGGAAACAATTCCCTTTGCCCCTGTTTGCATCCCTGCGGGGTTCTGCTGCTGTCACCCTGCAACCCTGCACAGGAAGGTGACAAACCTGGGACTCTCATGCTGCAGTGCAGGGTGTGAGGGACAGAGCCACATGAATTTCAGTATGAGAACCTTCATGCCAAGCACCGTGCACAGAAGCACCCGAGGCAGTGCAAGGCACAGATTGCAAAGTGGTGCTGGGCTGTGCAGGATTTGCATAAAGCGTTATGGGAAATGCTGATGAAGCCTGAGAAAGCTGCAGCTTGAAGGCAGAAGTGAAACTCGTGGCGTGAATCTTGTTTGAGAGATTTGCTCTCAGTTTGTGGCAGAGGAGATGGCTGTTGTTAAAGGCCTTCAGATCTCATTGGCAGTAGTGAGGAGTGCTGGGGGACAAGCACTGAGCTCAGGGAGCTGGGGCAAGGGCTGGGGCAGTGCTGTGCCAAACCCTGCTGGGCAAAGCCCTTCTGCTGTTATACTCACGTCCCACGCTTTGGTCCTCCTAACTCATTCAATTTCAGTTTTCCATTTGGTTGGTGAGATTTTATCAAAACGTTCCCCCTCCCTGAGTGTTCTGCCTCCATTCCTTACTGTACCTTGTTCAAGGGAAGGGAACATCTCCCCTGCTGCTCTGCAACAGCAGGTGGCAAACTTCACCTCAGTGCTGAGCTCTGGTTTGCCCCAACCTGTGTAACCTCACCCTGCTTCCTGTGTCTTCACCCTTTGCACCTGGGGTTGGTGCACAGTTGGCATGGCAAGGAATGAAATAACAGGGAGGCTGGGCAGAGCTTTCTGCTTTGTGTTAGCACAAATCTCATCCTCTGGAGATGCTCTCAGCGTTTTATTCATTATTCATACCTAGATATCAAAAAGTATTTTACATTTATTAATTATGTCAATAATTTACATGTGAAAATGCATTAAATATACTAAATATATTTAGTATACAGCTGAAAATTAGTACACTATATGCATTTTTCCCCTATGTCCTTTGAGCTGATGGATTTGTGGTGCCTCGAAGAACACAGGAAACTATTGCAACTATTGTCTGTCACAGTGTGGTCCACGTGGAACAAGGAGCTTGATGATCCTTATGGATGCCTTGCAATGTGGGATATTCTATGAGTCTATGGTTCATTAAAGCAGCCTGGGTTATCCGTTCCCTCAGCATTCTACATACCTTAATGGAAGAGGAGAGGAGAGGAGAGGAGAGGAGAGGAGAGGAGAGGAGAGGAGAGGAGAGGAGAGGAGAGGAGAGGAGAGGAGAGGAGAGGAGAGGAGAGGAGAGGAGAGGAGAGGAGAGGAGAGGAGAGGAGAGGAGAGGAGAGGAGAGGAGAGGAGAGGAGAGAGACCTGCATCCTATTCAGAGTGCTCTGATATGGAGAAGGGGACATCCCCTGCCCCAGCCCTCCCTGTACACTGGGGCTGGACAGCTATTTTTATTTATATTTATTTCAAACATGCTTAATGCCAGACAGTGAGGGAGCATCTAGCCCTAATACAGCCCAAATCCAATAATTAGGTTCTTATATCTCAGCTAATGGCCATCTTGTGCTTAGAAACGGACCTGGAGTGACCTCTTGCAGCTCAGGTCCCCTTGGTTCTCTCAGTTCCCTCTGGTTTTAGGTTGATTGCAAAGATGGCAACAAAGCTGACAGACCCAAGGTTTGGGCATGGACCTGGCAACTGGACACACGGTGTCCTGCTTTCCTGGCCAGAGCTCCTGCAGCAGGTGCTCATCCTGGTGGCAGACATCCAGCACAGTGCTGGCTGTACAGAATCATAGCATTGTTGAGGATGGAAAAGAGCTGTAAGATCATCTAGTCCAACCATACCCACTATGGGTGCTGGAGCTGGGCTTGGGGACGTTGCAGAGGCAGAGGTTGGCCTGAATTTCCCAGCTATGAATGCAGCAGAAATGCCTCCTTCCTTGGCAATGGAAGAGGCTGAGTGCATGCAGAGGCATTGGCATTTCTTCATGAGGCAGATTTCCAGCAGACAGCGAGCTGTGACAAGAAAAATAGCTAAATCTTCCCGGCTGTATTGATGGCCTCCCAGGGAAACACTGTCAATCCAAAAACGAACCGTCCCCTTCAGTCAAATGTGTCTTTAATGAAAAATATATACCCACCGACTTCCAGACTGTATTATTAATGTGACCTTTACTCAACTGCTTCCCTCTCCTTTTGATTTCTGTGAATAAACGTAATTAGGAAGGTGTGTGCTTCAGCAAGGGGCTGCGGTGGTGGGGAGGAAAAGGAGCCGAATCCCAATTAGCTCCTGTGGAATACAGAGGTGGTGATGAGTGGGGCATGGGCTGAGCTTCCAGACATCCCCAAAGAGGCAGAGAGGTCCTGTGGTGGGGTGTGAGGGAAGTGCAATGCTGGGAGTCTTCAGTGCAGAGGGGAAGCACAATGAAAGCTTAAAAGCTTCGGCAGCTTTAAAACGTATGTCCCAATATCAGAATGGAGGGAAAGTTTTGCTGTGTTGAACTCAGTTTCCAGAGCCAATGGATGTGTGCAGGCAACCAGGGCACAGCTCTCCCCCAGATGCATTCGGTGGTGTCACGTTGACACACAGCAGCACCCAGGACTTGGATGTCAGCCCCCCGTCCTCAGGACTCATTTGTCCTTAATCCTTCCCTGTCCTTTGCACCGTTTTCTTTCAGGAATGCTTTTGGCTGAGGAGAAGAAATCGGGCCCTTCTTTGCAGGCTAAATTGCAGCCCATCACATCCAGCACCACCTGGGGTCCTTGTGCATTCACATGGCCAAAATATTTTGAATGGGCTTCCTGGAATTTGGCAGGAGCTGGCTCTTACAGAAAGACGTTGGCTTTTGCTAGGCTGTTTGACACCTTTGGAATAATGACCATACACGTGGCTCACTCAAAGACCTTTGGGCACGAGGCACCACTGCATGCTGCCTGGAGATGAGGTCTGCAGTATTACTGTTGTCTGCTGTGGTGTATATTGCACTCATTCATGTTTCTGAAGCACTGGAAGCTGTGGGCAGGGCTGTGAAAAATGAGTAACTCTGTCTTCCAGGCAGGGCTGATGTGCTGCTGTTAGCAGCAAGAGGAAAACAAAACGGAGAGTGAAATGAGATCCTGGGCTGCACCCAAGGCAGTGTGACCAGCAAACCAGGGAGGGGATCTGCCCCTCTGCTCTGCACTGTGAGAGCTCACCTGGAGCACTGCATCCCGATGTGGAGTCCTCAGCACAGGAGAGATATAGACCTGTGTTGAGAGGAGGACCCCAAGAATGCTCCCAGGGATGAAACAGCCCCTATGAGGACAGGCTTGAGGGCTGGGGCTGTGCAGCCTGGAGAATGAAGGGCTCTGGGGAGAGCTGAGAGCGGCCTTCAGTATCTCAAGTAGTGCTGTAAGAAAGAATGGGACATACTTGGGGCAGAGCTGGGCTGATGTGTGGTGCCAGCACAGCACTGCTGCCTGCTATAGCGAGCACCAGGACGTGGTGGCTGCTAGTGGACACTCTGCAAAGAGCAAAAGGAGAGGGGGGATCACTGCATCAATTATTCACTCTACATTATTTGCTCCGCTTCGATATGTGTATGTGGACATGAGTGTGCATGGGGGGGGAGGTGATGCTGAAACCACCCTGCGGGCCGTGGCAGAGTTGTGTTTTCATGTCCTTTCCCCCTGCTCGCCGTAATCCATTAGGGTATTTTTCTTGCCTTCTAGATCTAATCACAGCCAGCAATGCAGGTTGAAGCATTTCAAGTGTTTTTTCCTCGTCTTATCTGGCTGCCCTTTTAGCGTTGTTATTGAACGCTGGGGCTTGTGTTGATTTGCATGCCATTTTGCTTTTGATCTCCATGGCAACCGCTACCAAATGGCCTGAGAATAATAGAGGCGCTTTTTGGAGCTGTGGGCGGGCGCTGTGCAGAGCGCTGACGCCGGAGGTTTTCACCAAAATAAATAAATAACGTGGAGATGAAGATGGCTATTGTGGTGAGCAGGGCAGCCCCAGCCCTTCCCTGTCCCCTCAGCCAGCAGGTGGCTGTGACATGATATTATGTTAAAAGACGTAAATACGTGAGGATGGGATGCAGGGAGCAATGATCCCCACACCGAGCATCTCTGTCTCCTTGGTCAGAGCAGAGATGGCCCCAGTTCAGAAGTACCAGACACAGCACATGGGATGCTGGTAGGGAGAGCCGTGGGCATGGGGTCGTGCACAGCTGCAAGGATCAGTGTGAGCAAAGTTGGAGATTTTTGCTCAGAACCTTTTCCAGCCTCCTTTCTTTGCTGCTTTCACATGGCTTGAACAGCAAAACACAGGGTGCAGACAGCAGGGATGGTGTGTTTGGCAGGACAGGGGGTGGTGTAGTTTGCCTGCAGGATGGGATGCTGCAGGGGAGCAGCTCAGATTTGGCACAGCAGAAGTGGCAGAGAAGTGCCTGGCCAGGTGCCCCATGAGGTTTCCAACATCCCCATGGTGCAGTGTCCATACCAGTGGAGAAGCTCAGCTTGAATAGCCATAAAACAAGCAAATGCATCACCACCTTGGATCTGGAGCCATCACAAGTTCCTACACCCATGTTACCCATCCCCTCATTTTCTCCCCTTTGCCACCCACCCCAAAGCTCAAGGCAGGCCTGGGTGCTGTTTACCTGTCAGTCAGTGCAAGAATTTGCATGTTAGTTAAGCTGTTAACATGAGTAATTAGTGCATGGGTCAGCAGCTCCTCCCTGGCAGCCCCACGAAGCGCAGTGCCCAGCACAACGTCTCTATCCTGCAGCCAGGAAATGAATGCAAATGATGACTCAGGGCTAATTGTGCTCCTTCACTATCGCACGGGTGTGTGCTGCGGGCTTAATTAGAAAATACATTGGTCCCTCAAAGCATGGATGTGGAGCTGTGATTGGGATGGTTGGGACGGGGTGAAGGGGGATGTTGCCAAGCTGTGCTGCCCCCCAGCAGTGAGCGTGGGGAACCAAAAGGCTCCTTACCACCATCACGGGCAGATTGCAGCATCTCTGCTTGGCCAGAAAACCTCAGGATGTCTCAGGATATCTGGAAGGCTTTGATTTTGCCTGCAGTAATGTATTTCCCAAATTGCAGCAATCATGCAGGAGGTGACCCTGCCATGATGCTGGTGATGTTTTCCCCCCCACAGTGCGCAGACACCAATAGGTCACTGTGCTGATGGAGCCCTGGCTCTTATATCAGCACCCCTGACCTGCTCCAGAGCATCCCGGCAGTGTCAAGGTGCACTGTCCACGGCTGATTGAAATTGCAGATTGGTGTGCTCTCCTGGAAAAAACCAACCCCCACCTCCCCAGAGTTCATATTAGTGAGCAGGCAGGGGAAACTTCAGTTCCACCTCCGTCTCCTGCACAGGAGGTATCTCAGCAGCAGAATAAATTCTCAGGTCATTGTGGGATCAAAAGGAATGATGAAAACTAATTGGGGAGGAAGCTGCCCCAGGGACAGGTTGGGGGAAATGGCAGGCAGGGCTCCTTCCAGAAGTGGAAATCTCACGTGGATGCTTCCTATTGCGGATGTTTTCTGTAGGGCTGTTCAATGGAGCAGTGACAGAGGCTCCCTAGGGTTGGTACCCACATGTTGTGGGTGTTGTGAATTGAGACCTGAGTATTTTTTTCGTGTTATTGTCCAGTCATTTATTGGATGCTGGAATGTAGTACTGCTGGAGAGATCTGCTTCTCTAGATGAGTTTTTCTCAGTTGTGCCATGGTGGTGTTGGTGCATCCCTTCGTCTGCTTGAATTTCATGTTTACCTTCAATGGCAAGTTTTCATTGCATTGTAAATGGGGATCCCTGTGAATCTGATGAGTTTTCAGCCAGGGCTGGTAACAGCTGATCTGACCATTTAAAAATATGTACTATAGATCCTAAATTGAAATATGTCATTAAAACTCACTTCTGTTACACCAACACTACTCAATCATGTGAAATTATTATAGAAGAAGACCAAAATGTACTGGGAAAATGGCACCTCAGAACTTAAACATTTTGGAATTTTGGTTAAAGGAAGGGTTTTTCAGAGGGCATATTTTTGTGGGTATTTCTCAAGCACTGATGGGTTCTGATTCCACTTTTTCCAAAGATCAGCACCAGGTGTAAGGCAGCTGTCGTGTTGTGATGGGCTGTGCTCATTGACCACACTTACCAGGAGCCTGAATGGTAAAGTCCATTTCTTTCACCATTCACAGCAGCACCAGAATCAATCTTTTTAAGGTGATGTTTGTTCTGAGAATAAATCGCAGTTGTTTGGAATGCTTAAACTTTCAAAAGGACCTGCTCTAAAAGCCCAATTTTTAAACAATTGGATCGTGAGTGTAATATGAATGTAGTTAAGATGATAAATGCAGCTAATTTTCTCCCTCTATTAGCCCCTTTCACATGCTACTTACAAATGCCAGTCAAACTCAGCAATCCTTTCGTTTTATTATGCGGTGACGAGGCGGTCGGATTAAAAATACATGATGGCATTTTCCAACTTGGATTTATAAGTACTGCTGGGCTATCTAATTCTGGGCTGACATTTGCTGCGTGTGGGGAAAGGAGGGTTGGCTGGGGACCATCAGGCAAGGCCACCCCACTGGGGTACATCCTAATGTGCTCCAACCCTCTGCCCATCTTCGTTAGCTCCTCTGGACCAACAGCTCCACATCCTTCTTATGCTGGGGACCCAGGCCTGGATGCGTTGGGGTTCACACATCACACTTTGCCAGTGGCCATAGCAGCTCTTGCCCTATCCCAAAGCTCCACCTGCAGCCCATCTCCTTCACCCCTTCACCACGTTTCTCCCATCTCTGTTTTCTTGTAACACTGTCCATATGATGAATGCCAAAAAAGATCCCAAAAGGAAGGTCTCTGGTCTGCTTGCTCTTGTTATTATTATTATTGCTGCCATGCGAGTAAGGCACTCGCCATTCTGGGTTCATCCAATTATAGTTAGGTCTGTGACTGGGGTCCCAGAGGTGAAAAGCCC
Source organism: Phasianus colchicus (assembly GCF_987193195.1). Classification (NCBI taxonomy): domain Eukaryota; kingdom Metazoa; phylum Chordata; class Aves; order Galliformes; family Phasianidae; genus Phasianus; species Phasianus colchicus. The sequence goes on from NC_143455.1 coordinate 4,226,967, forward strand.
TGTGTCCAAGCGATCAGCTTTCCAGATCAGCTATTGTTTCTTTAAATGAAAGGGACACTAAAGTCCAATTATTGCAATAGAATGGGCTGCTTCTTTAAACTGAAGAACTTGACTCAGCTCAAGGGATATTTGTGATTGCCTCTGGCTTCCCTGGAGCTAAAAAATTATATGCTTTCCCTCTTCACTAAATTAAAACATAGTTGGATTGGTAGTGGGACTGAAGGAAGTCCCTGCCTGAAACCCCAGGTGTCAGCCTGCTTTGCAATCGGTAAGCTAGTAATTGGTTTGGAAATACAGAGTGAATAGGTAAAAGGGCTTCTGAGCGATCTGTGCTGGATAATACAGTCTGCCTGGAACGGAATTTGGCTTTCTTGCAGGGTTTTGCAGCATGAGTTGTTAATTTTGGGTTTCGATAAGTAAACACAATTAACATTTATACTCTGCAAACACTGGATTCTAATTCTATTTCAATTGCGCCTTATCATCATTACAGTTCCCGTTAAGGAATTCCTTTGTTTCCCAAATGTCAGACCCATGCTACTATTCTAACTCTGACTCCACTAAGATAGCATCTGGGCTGGAAGGGGACAAAACCTGGAAAAGCCTAAAGGAGCTGTAATGCTCTCAGACAACCAATACCCTTCCAACATGGGGCAATCATAAGCCTGGGGGAAGATGGGGGTGGGGGCACCTACCCACCTCCAGCCCTGCCCTGCCCTGCCCCTTCCATGGCTACTGGAGGATGGGGAAGATGAGGTTCTTCCAGCAACTTCTGTTATTTTGAGGGGAAAAAAAGATCAAAACTTTTATGAAAATATTTATTTTATTAAAATGCTCTGCATGACCTCCTCTGGGTGGACGTGTATGCAGCCATGACTAACTCGAAAGCTCTTTGCTTTGAGGTCTGGGTAGCACCTCATCTTCGTGGTGGTGTCTGAGGCATTCAGCAAATACTGAAAAAACTCAACCTTGAGGATGAACCAAAGTCTCAGGGAACCTCCTGCTGAATGTTTGGAAAGGTATCATCCATAGGCTCAAATGAATGTGGTTGAGCTGAGGTCACCATGAGCTCCAGAAAGCAGCAGAACAGGGCTGAGTCCTGGCCATTCTCTCAGCTACAACATAATGGCTATGCAAAATAGTTTCTCTTTTCTTTCTTCTTTTTTTTTTCTTTAGTAAGTGAAAGTAAGTCTTCTAAGCCAAGGTTAACAATATATATTTATGAGTTGTAGCCAGCTGCTTCTATGTTTGCACATGTGTTTGTTAATGAAGGGTAACCTAAGGGTCAGGTTATTATGTAAATAACCATTGTCAAGGGTAAAGGTGAAGAACCCAGTAATGAGTTGTGTCTCTCTCACTCTCTCACAAGCCACTAATGAATATTGGATATTGCCATTTGCAGGGCTTTTTACCCTCATTTTTTGGGGGGTGAGGGGCAGGGGTGGGGAAACAGAAAGAAAAGGGAAAGAGAAATAAGTACTTTTGTAATTAAGTCAGGTTCTTTTTTCCCTTTCTCTTCAAAACAGTTAAAGCATGTTATTTCTTCTATAGGAATTATATATATATATATATATATATATTGTGTGTGTGTGTGTGTATACACATATTTGTAAGGCTCTTGTAGTTATTATGTTTTATAAAAAATAAGAAGGTATTTGGGCAAAAATCATCTGCTGCTGCTGGCTGCATCCATTTCCTTTGAGCCTCTGCAGCTCACTTTAGGAGATGCCCACAAATCAACAGTCTGCATCTTTGCAGATAATACTTAGCTGAGGCAGAGCCAGCAAGCCACCAAACAGACTTTCCATTAGGAAGGTTAACAGCAAACCTGCCTGTGCGGGATTACTGACAGAGTGTGAACAGAAGGTGCAGGCTCATTGCATATGCTTTTAATATCGTGGCACAGACAGGGAAGCCTTCAGCTCGCAGCCAGCTGACACCCGGCTGCTGTTAGGGTAATAGTGCAAAGAGCCCTTCTTGCTTCTGTGTGGGAGCACAGATGCCGGATGGCACAGCACTGATTTGTTATCTGCCGTGAGGGATGTGGCCAGGTGGATTTAGCAAGGAAATTTAGAGCAGCTTTGCCCCCAAGCAATACAGCTCTGCAAGCCTCTGCTTCCCGTTGCTGTTGGAGTCAGAGGATTTGACCCCCTTGTGGTGGGGGTTGCTCTGCTCATGGGGCATCTAGAGATGGGATCTCCCACCAGGTTTGCAAGTTGGTACCAGCTCCCCATAACAGCCCTGGGATATGGGAGCCAGACTGCTCTGCTGGTAAAACCCACTGCCTTCCTTCCTTTGCTCCGTGCATCCTTTGGCTCCCTGTGGTTTGTGCCCTTACAAATGAGGATCAGCAACGTGACCGTGATTGATCCTGCAATCCCTGTAGTGCTGTTTGTGGCCAATGTCAGAACCCCAGGGAGCAGCAGGCAAAAAATAAACCACAAAAAATCATAATAACAAGATGCAGCGGTCAATAATTACCCACCAGACAATGGCAGCGTTGCTTTTTTACGTGAAGCTTTGCTCACTCTCCCTTGAGTGTCAAAGTTGGGAACCTGTGGCCACAGGGGGATGTTGTGAGAGACACAGCATGAAGCAGCAGTGGCTGTTGTGAGTGATGTTGTGTTGCCACTAGGGTGTCTCTGCAAACAAGATATTGCGTCTCCGAAGAGTTCCTAGCACAAATAAAAAGCTAAATAGGAATGATGGGCTGACTAGCCGAGCCCGGGCTTTTTACTTTTATGATTGAGAAACAGTTGTTGGAATTGTCAATAAAAATAAATAAAATTAAGTTTCCCTAGTTAGGTGAGGGAAGGCAGCCTACCTTTCTTTGCTGACAGGCTTTTTTGTTCTGTGTGGGCTTTTATATATGTGGAAAAAAACACCACTGAGAGCTTCCAGGGAGCTGCACTGGGACGGTTATAGCCATTTTTACATCCTTTATATGGGCTTAAATCCATTTACAGATGTGCAGTAGACAGAGAGACATTTTTTACAAGTAATTGTCATGTATACAAGGGTCCTTATGTGTCACAAAAAGATCTCACTTAAAAGAAATAAATGTGCTTCTCATCCTTCGTTGGCAGGAGCTGGTGTTTGGAAAGAGGGTAATTGGTCTTTTCCAGTGGATAACCAGGACATATAGAGGTGGCTGCTCCCTGCCCTTTCTTCCCTATGTGTGGGTGCTCCCCAGCCTACTTGTGAGCCATGGGTGGGGGAAATGCCCACAGCAGCCCTGGAAGGGAGTGAGGGAACTGGGGTGACCTTGGCTATTCCTAGAATAACCAGGATCTGTGAAGACATTGATTTCAGCTCTTCTGTAGCTCAATGGGATGTTTCCTCTTGTTCTGAGGCCATGATGGATGCAATTGGGAGGCAGGGAATGTGCTGATCCCTGGTTTGCACAAAATGTTCAGCAGCATCAGGGTGTTTTCCCCCAGGAGCATTTTTCAGTGATACTGCTCCAGAGGAAGACAGTCAATAATGCAATTGGGCTGCGTGGAGGGAACCCCAGTGAGCACTCAGAGACTGGTTAGGGAAAGAAAATAGCAGATGGAGGTTGCCATTGCTGATGGAGGGTTAAAAAAGGCCGTCCTTTGGGCCAAATAGCTGAAGGCAGGTCTTCCATTTCTTAGATTTACTTACAAGTAGTTGCTTGGTTAATAGGAGGCAAAGCAGGAGAGGGACCTGAGAGCCGAGGCTGAGAAATGCAGGATGTTTAAAATGCTACAAAATCTCTCTATGCAACACAGCAGACCATAATTTCTGCTTAATAAATGCTTTAGGCAGTAGGGGCTTCATGCCATGAGCATGAGTTGGAGGTGCATGCAGGTTTTAGAAGTAGGATGGAGCATGGCCTTGAAATCAGGGACAGGTGAACAGTAAACTTGCCCTGCTAAATAATGGATGAATTGTGCTTGGTTTTGCTGATGATGTGGTGACCTTTGGGGAGGCAAGAAACAAAGAACCAGCAAACGGCCAGCAATACTGATGAACAGGCTAAGTGAACTGGACACATCATTAACACCAGCATACCAAAATAATTACATGCAACTGGAAGCCACGCAATCAGCAAAAACAGGAACGAGGAAAGAGTTCAGTGTAAATCTGTGCTTACTGCCATTCAACGGGGAGGAGAGTTTTGGGGATACGGCTTCATGGGGAGGGTGAGATTGGATATTAAGAAGAATATCTTCTCTGAAGGAGTGATGAGTTTCTGGAACAGGCAGCGCAGAGAAGTAGTAGAGTCCCCATCCATGGAAGTGTTCAAGAACCACGTGGAGATGTGGTTGGTGAGGGAGATGGTTGGTGGGCATGGTGGGTGTGGGCTACTGGTTGGATTTGATGACCTCAATGGTCTTTTCCAACCATAATGATTCTATGATTCTGCTGTGGTTGATGAGATCAGCCTTTGGCATTTGCCCCGGAGCAGAGATGGGACAGAGCAGCAGGGGTCTGCAGAAATCCCACTGGCCAAAGCAGTACAACAAGAAGAGGGAAGCACCCAGAAGAGAAGGAGGGATCCTGCCTTGCAAGGAGGAATTGCCAGTGACCAGAAAAGACCAAGAAAACCAAAGTACTATGTAGCTAGTCAACACTTAGTGGAGACATGAGGACATTATTATTATTACTATTATTATTGTCCCCTCTTTGACAGCAACTCAACCCTCGAATGGCAAAATCTGTATTTCAAGCAGATGTGGAGGTAGTTTTGGTAAGATAGGAAAACTGAAACTTGTGCATCACCAGATATTGGAGTGAATCAAGCATTCATCTGCTTTTTCCCAGTAGAGAATATCATTGAGAAAGGGAGTCTGCTGGCGAGAAATGGGAGAGCCACAGCTTTTCACATGCTCATCTGTTTTCACATGAAAACAAGAGTATTCATGATTGGTTATTCATTATTCTCCTGCCTAGCAAACTTTCTGCCAGTCAGCAAGTGGAAGCAGCAGCATGCAGCCTTGTGTAGGCCGTCACACATCCGGAATAGCAGCTAATGAATAGACAAGTCAAACACGCTGCCCAAAAACTCAGCCTGGAAATTATTCAAACAGGCAAAAGCTCTTGCATATGCATGTGCAGAAATTAGGCTCTGTTATGGTGGACTTGCAAACAGAAGACCTGAATTTGCAATGACTTGATGGAAGAATCTTTGCTCGGCAGTTCCACTTATGCAAAAGTAATGCACTTTGTTTAGCAACATCCATCCGAAGGTCTCCAAACACTTTGCAATCCCAGTTGCTTGGGGTAAGATCTGTAATTCTGGCTGTGCATGCACCCATTTGATGCTTAGAGTAATTCCTTATATCAGCATGCAACAAAGGAGAGCCAGAGCTGTGGGCACAACGCAGCTCTTTTCCCTCCCCAGTTCTATTTCTTCTACTTCCAGGCCCTATTTCTTCTCTGCTGTTTGAGCTGACCTCAAACTTCCTTGTAAGGTTAACACCATGGCAAGTGTGCACCTGCTAAGGCCACATTAAACCTACCAAAACAGAATGCAAAATAGTCATTATTTGAGCTAGCTGGGCAAAACCAGAAAGGAAATTGTAATGTCTTTAAAAAAGCCATTTTTTTTTGCATGAAAGCAGCAACAATTTCAGTGTTTTTTCCCCTTTGAGAATTCTGAATTAAAAAGGCAAGCAATTTATACTAAATATTCTGTGGAAAATGCAGTTTCTTCTGAGTTTTCTGTGTATTTTAATGCTGCGCTTCAAAACAAAACCCAGAATCAGCACGTATTGCTCAGCACTGCTCTGTGGTCTGGATCAAAACCTCTGTATGTGTCTCATGGCTGTTAAGAGGCTGTGCCTGCACTTGGGTTGGGATGAGTGCGTTGAGCAACCAGCACTGGCTGCGTTGCAAGAGGAGTTAATCCAGGGCCATCTATCTTTATTATGCTCCTATTGTTGGACACCACAGCCTGGAAATCCAGCAATGAAACCTAGTTGTTCATTGTCATTCATCATAGTTATTGCTGGAGTTGTGTAATGAAGAGGGGAAGTGCTGTTTATTGCTCTCCCCTCTTTAGAAACTATCCTTAGGGGTGGTTATGGATGGTTATTGGATTCAGGCGTGGGGCTCTGGGAGGTCCTCCCTACGTTCTGCATTGAACATTTATGTGTTGAACCGTGAGGTTTAACATGGTTTTATGTTTCCTTCTGCGCTGAGGCTGCTCTGCTGCCTGCTTTTGTTCTCAGTGGTACGAAGGCTGCCTGCCTGGTTCCTGGCATGAAGGCAAATTGAAGCTGCTCAGAGCTACTAATGCGGCAGAAAGGCAGAAGGTGCATGACCTCCATGGAAGGCAACACTGCTACACAGAAATGCAGCAACCGTGGACCGTGGTCAGACTTCAGGTATCAGCATGGTCAGGAATCAAGTTCTCTGAGCCTTTGAAAATAGCAAATTAGGAATATAAATGCTTCTGGCTACAGCTCTTATCCCTAGTGAGTGGTGAGGGCTGAATCTCAACCAAGGAATGGAGGTGGACCAGCGAGATGGAAAACCCAAACATGGTTTCTCAGTGAGATGTGCAACACATCACACTGGGGGCTGAGTGGATAAAAATTCAGAAATAATTCCGTAATGAAGTCTCGTGATAAAGTGGATAGACGTAATGCTTGTTATACAGGAGATGGAGATTTGAGACGATTTGGGGTGAAATGTGTTCCCTCTAGGTTTTGAGAGGGAGTTCCTGGAGTAGTGGCTGATCAGTCTGCTTATGTGGGTTGCTTCCTTGGAGCTGCAGATTTCAGGGAAGTTTGTAGAGCCCCAAAGCTGATGGATGACAAATGAGTACAAATGTGATTCTATGCAACAAGTAACACTTTGTTGTGGATATGTCTGATATGCAGACAGGCATATGTATGATGGAATTATCGACAATTTATTTGTGCAAGCAAGGAGAGAAGGGAGTAAGGGCTGTCTTGGATGATTGTTGTAGAGGAAAGGAGTCACCCGTCCATGTGTCTGAGCCCATGCTCTGGCAGCAGTGCTACGTGTGATGTGCAAAGCGGATGAGACAAGCTTCAAGAGTCTAAAGGCATGGAAATAGTTGGAGATCTCAGTTCTGCTTCCAGATAGCAGATAGCCCGCACCTGCCAAGGCTGCTGCTGATAAGGGGATTCTGCAGAAAGTAATTAAAACTCAAACCTCTGGTATTTATTGAAAGGGGAAGCTCTTGGGACTTGATAGAATTTTGTTGAAATGGACCAGGAAGCTGATTCTTAGTGTGTGATGGGAAAGCTCAGAGAATTAAATCTAAAAAGAGAGGCCAGGCAAGTTTCCTGCTGCCTTCCCACAGCAGGAGTGCTGAGTGCTGCAGAAGCCATTAAGGTCTCTGCTATGTGCCAAAAGGGCAGGATAAGTCAAACAAAAAAACAACATCGGTGACACAGGAGAAATTCCTTCTTGGAGAAAAGTGTCGATCTGTGTACGTTGACTTGGAAAGAAACCTGTGCAGTTGTTTTGGAGTACAGTTCCCTTTTCCCTGAGGTAGGTTTACTGGGAGGCAGGTAGATGTAAACAGAGAGCTTTGCATATTAAGTACATTTTTGCTAGGCTCTGGTTGTCTGAGAAACTAATTTGTGACAATAGGTGATAGTTTAGCAGACGTTATCTTCAACGGCGTGCTAAAGTGTGGGTTCAGTGATACAACCCTAAGTCTCATTTGAGGGGTGGTGGAAAATTATGCCCCAGTAATAGAGTCCTTATTGATGAGGTCTGCAGACTGCAAGCCTGATATATTGCTGGCTCTTTCAATTATGGAACGGCACCGATGAAGCATGGATTGTTATCCACTGACATCTTGTGCAGCAGAAAAAATGAAAAGCAGGAATTCCTAGTCGGAGTCACCTGGGACGTGGAGAAGTATAAAGAAACAGATGAAGCAAAACAAAAAACCTCAGCGTGGCTCGAGTCCCAGGAGCTGCCATCACTTTATTGCTTCCCACAACACAGAACCCCAGCCCTGGGGAGCAGCAGCTGCAAGGAGAAGTGGTGTCACCTGGAGTTTTGCACAGCCGCACGGTGCTGTCCCCTCCAGCAGGCTCAGCAAGGTGCTGGGTGATGCTGTCACCAGCTCCCAGGTGGGAAAAGAAGAAGCTGGCAGGGTGAGGAGCTGGGATGAGCGGTCCCATGGCTCCCTGGCAGCCATAAGGCTCATGACAGGAGCCTTGCATCAGCCCCGCACGCATTCCAGGCTAATCGGCAAGTGTTGTGTGATGGTTTGAGTGCTGCTGCTGCTGAACGTTGGAACTGAAGGTGTTGGAAGAAGCTGATGTTGGAACCTGTGCCTCCAAGGGTTGAGCTTCCTAAGCGATGGGTGGCCGCAGTGCTCTGGGTGTAGCAGCACAATCTCATCTTGATGCAGATGCTTAAGGAAGCGAGCGCTTTGCAAGAGCTCTTTAAGCACTGAGAAGCTGCTGAGCTGCTTGAGAAAGGCTCCTTTGAAGGAGAAAAGGGTGACACCTCACAGATCCATCCCAACTCCAAGTGCGGAATCTTGCATTTTTTTTATATGTTGCACCCTAATATTTTATAATTTAATTCTAAACATCCATGTCCAGGAAAGCAGCACGAGCAAATGTCCCTGCAGACACCCAAGGTCAGGCTGGATGGGGCTCTGAGCACTGATGGAGCTGTGGGTGTCTCTGCTCATTGCCAGGGAGTTGGACCAGATGACCTTTAACGTTCCCTTCCAACTCAAACAGTTCTATGATTCTTCCTAAGTAAGGTCTTAATCATGGGAAGATTTGGGTACACATTCATCTTCTAGTCCATGGTAATTCTTTTAAAGTTGTAAGACAAGACATGCTTCACATCTCAGCAGGACTCAGACCCTAGGCTGCTGTTCTTTTGAATCATTCTTCCAGTTTGCTTTGGAATTAAAAAATTTTGTAGGAGATCAGTTTTAGGAGATACAGTCTTTGAATTCTTTCAATGCATCCACGTAATTACCATAAATTCAGAAAATTTGTCTGAAAGAAGCCACTGGAAAGTGTATTTGAAATAAGTCACTGGACTACAGCTTCCTCTCTCCCTAATTAAACATGACATATATTGTTGCACCTACCTGCACAATTGTTCTTGATACTTGAAATTAAAACCCCTGGGTCACACCGATAAAGATGGTAGTTGTACCTTGATGTCCCCTTGACAAAAGTTGCATTTTCTGGTTAAGACAAGGGTCCAAAGCAGCTTTTGCAGGAATATATTGGACGTGATAAACTACAGATGTGTAGGTAGAAGGCAGTGATTTCTGTAACACAACAGAGTGGGGTCTCTGAGCCCTGCAAATTCCTTTGCCTCCACCATCTTGCTGCTTGATCTCATCCCTCCTCAGCTTATTCATCTGGAAGATTCACTTAATTATATTAGTCAACTTCACAGAGTTGTCTTGAAGCTTAATTAACGTCTGGCAAGGCTGTCAGGAGCTGCTGGCAGAGCACTGTGATGGAGCTTTGGGCTCCAGGGCTGCCATGGGAAGGGGGATGCACTGCGGTGGGGTTGGCCAGGTGGAGCTGCAGTCCTCTGTGCTGGCATTGGGTCATGGCTTTGGGTGAAAGCCATGAGCTGAGGAACTCTGAGCATGCTGATGGGCTACGAGCATAAACTGCACTTTCTTACGGTATTGTAGCCGAGCTTGTGTTACTCTTCTGTTTCCATACAGCTCATTTTGAAAGGGAAGTGCATACCACCACAAATGCAACAAACTTTGCTCCTCCTGGCTCGTCGCAAAACTGGCCGAGGCTGAGAAGTTTGACCAGGCACCTGTGGCTGGTTGCTGTCAGCTCTCGTTTCACCCTCGGGAGGGTTTTCACATGACGCACCCCAAGGGGTGAATTGACATTCATCGCTCCTCCAGGGGAAGAAGCATATGGAGGCTCCGCCGGGATAGGCTCCGTGAACTGAATTGCCAATCAGTGCGTGTCTAAGCCTCAGCTGGGAAAACCTTGCTGCTAATAAGCCTTCATGCTCCCCCAGTTCCTGCTGCAATCCGTCAGCTGCTAAATACGGCTTCAGCAGCGCGCGAGCCAATGAGCAACCTCCAGCAGCAGCTTATTATGGAGAGGTGGGAGCCTTTGCATATGTTAGGTGCAACCAGTTCCTATTATAAAGACCTGCTAGGTCTTCCCTGTAACTTGGTAAAATTAGATTAGCCTTAATATGGAATATTTAGTTGGAAAGTAAAAGAGGACGTTAAGCTTGAAAAGAATTTCTCAGATTGTTTGTGTTTGGGGCATTTAAAAATACTACTCTCCTTTGAAACTCTGGGTTTTGTCTATTTGCTTATGCTTCTTTTGCTCTGGACATGATATGTTCTTGTTCATTGCAGGGGAGTTGGTCCCCAGAAGGGACCTTTAAGAGTATCTTCCAACTCAAATGATTCCATGAGTCTATGATTCCTTATGGTTTGCAGAGAGCTTGAAATTGCTGGCTATACAGGAGAAAACAAGTTTTTAATTAGAGCTAAGTTATTAACAGCTCCCATGGTGGTCCCACTGCTTAGGACAAGGTGCCATGCTCTGCCCTGGCCACAATGGCCATTGTGCAACCACAAACATGGGCAGGGCTTGGTGTCTTTGAGGCCCTTATGCCCCATCAATTAAAGACAATGTGATTACATCAAAACCAGATGACAAGGAGACTGTTGAGATCATACACCATCTCATCAAAAATGCAGTGCAGGACTTCCAGCTCCACAGTGCCCAAGGCACAGGGACTGCTGTTGGCACACACTCCTTGGTTGGGCAGCCACTATTTGAAGAAATACAAACAGGATAGGGATTGTATGGTTGCAGACCCTTGTTCACTTGCTTAATGGAGTCCCTTGAATTCCCGGTGTGAAATGATCTATTTTTATGCTGATTTTGATTCCCCTTTCACAGTTAAAGATTTTCATGCTTTCACGTTGTGGATGAAGTCTTGAGGGCAGCTGGAAAATGTACTGAGAGTTTTCTCCATGTGACAAGACTCACGTAGTCGAGTTCCATGAGTGTGCCCCCTGCTTCCCTTACAAACGACAAAATCTGCTGGCTGCTTTCTAGGCACCTTGGAAATGGTGATGGGCATCAAATATACACATAAGTTGTGTAAAGTTGAGCAGCAAGCTGCCTTCCTAGTGCACAGATACCACGGTCACAGTTTCAGTACCTGAGTTTAATGGGAGAAGGGAACAGATGTGGATGTTTGAGTTCAGACTGTGAGAAAAAAAAATCTCAGCAGAAATCCTTCTTTTCTAAGTGACCTCAGCACTTGGCCAGAGTCACACATAGTTGGTTCCAGCTCTGGTGTATGCACATGATCTTGCCCTGAGTCTGGGATATATTGGGCACAATAAGTAGCATTACATACTTGCATGCTTTTTATGTCTGAGCCATGGTCACTTTCCTGAGCATGTAAGTCACTCTTTGAGAATGGAATGTAGGCTAGCTTCAAGTGTGCTTAGAAATCTGTATGCAAATTATCAAACTGAAGGCTTTCACCCAGCTCCTGTCATGTCCTACAAGCACCCATGCTTTTTTTTTAATTATTATTATTATTATTAATAGATCTCAAAGCCTCCCCAGAGCTTTCTGCCCTCAGATCTGAAGGGTTGGCTGCTTGCTCCTGTCCCCACCAGCACCCTGAGCACCAGAAAACTTCAACCTCAGCTCTGCCTGCTTGGAGGATTTGGGAACACTGGAAGGGGTGATATTCCTTCCTATTTCGCTCCTTTTGGAATAGGCTCCCCAAGGAGGTGGTTGAGTCACCATCCCTGGATGTGTTTAAAAACTGGATGTGGTGCTCAGGTTAGCTTGTGGTTGGACTCCATGATCTCAAAGGTCTTTTTCCAACCTGAGCAATTCTGTGACTCTATTGTTGAGATGAACCCATTTACCTGGGTAAACAACTTTGAGATCTATAGATGTAAAACAGTGTTAATTATCAGCGTTAATTATCATATGGTGCTGTGGTGTTTGGTGAGTTCTGAAAAGATCTCCCTCTGAAACCGCCTCTTCACACTTTCCCTGAGTGAAGTATTTTGCTACTCAGATTTGTGATTTAATAATCATAAATAATGGAGCCTTTAGTGCTGTATTTTTAAATGACTGAATGGTGAGAATCTACTTTAAGAAACTGTATGAATGCCTATCACTTGTATGCATATAAATGTATTCAATTAGCACTCAAATCTTGAGTTATCTCCTGATGGAAGGCAAAACCTTTTGAATTCAGTCCCATGCAAGAAATACTGTGTCATTTAACTCACAAAAGGATGCCATGCACTTAACAGATAATGACTGAAGAGGATTTTGCTGTATTGCCTGCTCAGCTGCTTGTGAGGACAAAGAAAATAATTCCCCTTTTAGGATCCTATGGGGGTAATGAGGAAACCCTCGGTACTGATCTCACTTAACACTGAGGAAGGGGAAGGAAATAGCCCAATGGGCCAAACTGGCTGTGATTTCATTGTTGTGCTTTCCAAGCACTTTCCATGTTTTGTCTGTGGTGCTAAGGCAGTGGCTAACCTGTCTCTGAACCTGCCACCAGCACACGGAGATTACTCACCCTGGATACTGCACTTCAGCAAATGCAGAATTAGCCCTGGCTAAGTAATCTTGTTAGCGTGATTCAGTGTTAAATGGATCTCGATTAAATGGGCCTTTATATTGTCCCAGCTGGAGATGATAAGCCTCCACGAGGAAATGGCAGGAGACCGAAGGAAATTGCTTTACTTCAGACTGGGACGTTTAACCCCATAAAACACTTCTTGCTCCCCTGTGCCTCTACTTGTGCTCCCTTCCATCTGCTTTTGTCCTCGTTGGCCATGAAGGACGGCAGGGACAGAGCATCACCTGGTGCCACCCATCGGCTGGGACAAGGGCAGGATGGCCCCGATGGGCAAGTGGGGATGGGTGCTTCATTTAGGACACTAATCACTCCTTCATTAGCATGTTTTCAAACTCTCACTCCAAATGCTGGCATCAGGTTGCCCCATCACCCTGGAATCAGCACAGCCAGTGCCACCAATAAGTTTATTAAGGACCAAACCCCAGGAGAGCAGAATCTTGAGTCTCATCTTAAAAGAAATAGATTACTTAAATGTGCCACCGGGACTTATTGGAATGGCTTGGGGGTTTATCTGAGTGAGATAGAAATCAGCACTGTGCGTTGGTGTATCAGAACCTGACACTTCATTTCTCCTCGCTATTAGCTTTGGCAGCACACTCACAGGCTGGGTAAGAAGGAAATGGCATTAAAATCCCCAAGGGGCTTCCAATACAGAGGCAAGGCATGGGGCTCTGCTGTGACAGGGCCAGGAGAGATGGGAACAAAGTTTGCTCTCTGAGGGGTCCTCACCTATGGCCTCTGTGAATGGGCACAGTAAAGAGGCTTCATGGGGCAGGTGATGAGGGAGGCATCAATTGCCCATCTCGCCCTACACCCATGGGTGCTCTCTTCCTGACCTGACAGATTTCTTCTCAGTCCAAAATATGGATTATCTCTGGACCAAGAGAAACTAAGAGGACACATGGGAAACCTCAACTCTATAGCATTCAAATGGTCTGGTCATGCAGTTACATGAATTTTCCCATCAATTTTGCATTTGAGCTGGATTTACATGCTTGTGATATTTTCCAGTTGTGAGTCTCAGCACGGTGAAGCAACCAGTTTGAGAATGGCTGCAGAAGGGCAAGAAATTATATAATCTATTAGAGATTTCCTTCATTATCCCTCTAATCAAGGCTTCTATCAGTCTCCTTTGATGTGCTCGCTGCTGGAAAGAAAAGATCTTCAAGTAAACTGATGCTGGAGATAATTAATTAACTTGCCATCCTCCTGCCTTACAGACAGAGACAGCATAAGAAAGAAGTGTCCTTTGCAATTACCCATCTGCAGTCTTCCATCGTAGTGCTGACAGCTTCCAGGACATGAAGTGGAAAAGCATTTTACCAAACTTTCAGGCTTTGACCATCAATTCCTTCACTTGAGACTATTTACTCCTGCTCGTGTTTCTCGCGCTGTTAGACATCACCCTTGATGGTGAAAAATGGGTTTAATACTTGAGGAGTTAAAGTTGTACGCAGTCTAAGCTGGTAATGTTATTTTTCTTACACTTTCCTTATAGCAAATACCTCACCTCTGCTATCCTCAGATTATTGTACATGAAATCTACCTTTATTAGGATAGGATAGAAAATCAAGAATAAGAACTGGGTCAGTGGAGTGGTATTGATGCTGTACATTGCTATAAGCATTCCCCAGAATTTTTCCTAGGGCTTGTCAGTCAGCAGAGGACCATTTCCATCCCAGGAACCAGCTTGTCCATGCCAACAGGTAGATGGTTTCCCAAATACCAAGTCTGGAAGACACGGTTTATTTCTCTAATGATGTAAAAGCAAGATTTAAATTCCCAACTCAAGCCAAGCCTGAGGTGGTAGAGGCTCGCTCAATAGGTCTTCAATGGCACGCCCAATGCAGCTTTGGTCTCTGAAATTGGAGGTGAAAGGAGAAAGATGGTTTTTGGTAAAAGTGATCACCTTCAGAAGGTCTGGGAGTTTCCCTTCCTGCCCACCTGGCGGGGAAAATGTTTTCATCTTTCAAAGCATCTCTGTAACCTGCAGCAATTTGGACTTGATCATTATGAAAGCTACTCTCTCACAAGCTGTAATTCCTCGCTTAGGTCCATATGTACTGAAAAGCTCTTAATGAATGTCCTTTCTCCCACACTCCTTGTATGCATAACTCTCCCTCTCTCTCCCTTTCTCAAAAAAAAAAAAACAACCACAAAAAACAACAACAAAAAAGCACACAAAACACACACCCTGCTAATTAATTTTAAGCCTCTTTGTGGCAAAGCCTAAGAACAGGATTTTCCAAAATACCAGGGGGTCCATCTGGTGCAAAAAGCTCACTCCCTTGCCAAAGCATTTGTTTCACTGGAGCTTTTAGGCCCGAAATGATGCAGTTGTACTGACCTGGGGCATCGCATGGCACTGGGGATGGTGGGGATGCTCCTCAACCAGAGCAGCCTTCTCTGGGCTGCTCCCATGCAGAAAACCCAAGTGCAATGGTTTCATTGTCCGGCGTTGTTTGTAGCTATCTTTGTTAGTGGGACTCTGAGCTTGGAGAGAGACGAGGAGAGCTGCTTACTTTAACTTAATCTGTTTCTCGGAGCTAATTAGCCGTATGCTTGCTCATGGTGAAAGAAGTGTTTACTGAATGGAAAAATAAACCGACAGAGCATTGTGTGAGTTTGTGAGTGGCAAGCAATGGAGAGTAACAAAAGTAACTACGAAATGCATCTTTTCTCCCCATGTAGGAACACTTCATCCTTCCTCCCCAAACTGCTGCTTGACGATCTTTTGCTCTTTCTGTCCTTTTCTTCTGTCTTTCAGCAAAGAGTGAACCATCAGATAAGTCTTTTCCAGACAGGAACCTTTGAAGGAGTCGAGAGCAAGTAGGGATTCTGTTTTTCTTCTTTTTGCATGTCTGTGATGCAGACAGTGGGCAGGGAAATATGGTGTTGTATGCAACACTCACGGTGCTGTGAGCAATGTAGAAGTGTGGTAATGTTGAAGGATTAAGCTTGCACTTGCATTAGGAGAAATGGAATGCTGTGCCATGTGTTGTGCAAATGGTTACCCAAATGTTTGCAGTCCTGGCAAGGCTTTCTTGCCATGAGGATCTGAAGCAATTTTCATTATGTGCACAAAACAGTCTGCGGAAGCAATGACATTGTTAACAGCAACAAAAAAAATAGACCTGAACATGCTGCTGAAATTCAAGTGATTGTGCCCATTGTATTTGAATTTTTAATTCATCTCCCGCCAGCTTTTCCTTGGTTAGTGGTCAATCCAGCCTCACCTCCAGGCTCAGCTCTGCGACACACAGCGTGTGGCTGATTGCGTCTGATGGGGAGAAAGGGGCTCACACTGGATCTTGCTTTAATCTCTGGATAAATGGAACAAATAAGGGCCGTGTGGGCCGGCAGCTGGTGACAGCTTGTCCACAACGTGATGTCGGAGGAGCCTCACATCAAACAGTGCTAAGAGGGATCCCAATGGCACAAACCAGACCCGTGTAAGTGAGGACAACCTGTGGGTTACGTGAGCTGTCACTGGGGCTGTCAAAAATGGGCCAGGCCCAGAGAGCATCACTCCAGAGAGTGTTTTAGTGCACGTGTCTGGGTATTGTCATGGGAGCAGACCTGGCTCAGGGTCACCTGAGGGCAGGCAGATTGCCTCGGCTGCCTTTAAGGGGTTTATCCCAGCAGTCAGCTGGCTGTTGGGAATGCAGCCCACAGCCAGGTGGGTCCGCTCCTCCCCAATGCACCCAGTGCTCCCAGACCCACGGCAGTGTTGCATTGGTTGCCAGGGTCATGGCTGGGTTCTGGGCTCTCCTGTTTCCCCCCCAGAGGACAGCACTGAGCTCTTAAGAACTCTCCCGGTGCAATGGATTAGAATATGCTGAACTATGGAGACTTGTCTTAATTAATGCTTTAAATAAGGTTGCAGCTAGAGCTGGAGAAATAATCAATAGTGAATCATCTACTCGGCACATTCAGCTCTTTTCGGCTGGTGAGTTATCTGTAAACAGCTTGCAGTTTTCTACGTTCATTCATTATTTAGAATTATTTCCAAATAATTCCCTCAGATTGCTCTTGGCTTGCAGGCAGCATGTTAAGCATGGCCACGTCATAGAATCATGGAATCACAGAATGGCTTGGGTTGGAGGGGACCTTAGAGATCATCCAGTTCCAACCCCCTGCCCTGGGCTGGTTGCCAACCACCAGAGCAGACTTCCCAGTGCCCCATCCAACTGGGTTTTGAATGCCTCCAGAGATGGAGCATCACACCCCCGGCACACAGCTCACCTCTCCCCATTACAGCTCCATGCCATCATGGATCCAATGTGCTGGTGGCAGTTTGGATGATGAAAAGAATTTCTTCTTGATAAGAACTGGAGCGAAGCTCATTTCAAGTAGCAGCCCAACAGCTGCTGGATGGCACCTGGTTTCATTTACCGCTGACACAAACTGGATTGTTTCAAGTGGAGGAATAAATAGGCTCTGACATAAATCAAAGCAAACACCAGCTGAGGGTCAGCAGAGGGCTGGCTGCCAGGGCTGTGCAGAGGTGTGGGGAACAGGAGCTGGCTGTTTCCGTGCTGGGCACACTGCTGGTACCAAGGATTGCTGGGGAACTGGACATCACCTCCAATGCAGATGGTGATGTGGGGAATGTGGGAGGTAATGGGTTTTCTGGTGCATAGAGTGATGTCGTCTAGAGGGAGGTAGAGATGGCTCCAGCTCTTTGGAAGAGGGAGGAGAAAGGAGTGCTGCCTCAAAGGGATGAGCCCAGCACAAAAACCACCCAACTGGTACCATTGCTGTAGGCTGGCTTAGCAATAGTGATCAATACAATAGATTAATGACCAAGCCTCCTGTTCTCCAGCAAAGCATCCCTCCACTCTCAGGAATGTCCCAGGGCTGCAAGAGCTGCCTGCATCCCTTCCCAACTGAGGCACAAAATAAAGCCTGCATCCACCCTGCCCCAAGTCCCCCTGCAGCTGAGCCTTCCCACCCCGCTAACAGGGGGAGAGGGCTTTTTTTTTTTTTCTTTCTTCCTTTCTTTTTTTCCTTAAGTCAAAATCAATGATGATGACAGAGTTATAAGGTGAGCGATGGGAAAGGAGAAGAAAGCACCCGGTGTCAAATTTGATGCAGGAGGCAGTTAGAGGAACCTATTACTAGTTCTGTTGCCTTAGGGTATGTTGGTGGGTACATAGGAGAGTGTAATGTCAGCGAAACGGGAGAGCAGTCTCTTTCCCCTTGAACCCTTATCATTAATGTGGAAGGCATACATTGTCAGCTATTAGTCTGGAGGGGAGGGAGAATAGCGCGTGAGATGTCTTAGTTTGGAAATGGAGTTTGACTCAATGCCAACTGCAGTGCAAGGGGCAGAGGCAGCTGGCGGTGGTACGTGGGGAGCTTTTGGGGGTGATGGCACTGCAAGGGTCCCAGTGCTGCTGCTTTTGGTGGGATGAAGACCCCTCAAACCTTGTGCCAATTCTGACAGCCCTTCCCGATGTTCCCAGTGGTTCCTGCAGCATTCCCCCTCCCACATCTTGGCTCCTTCTCTCTGGCTTACCCACTTGATGCAGTTTCCCTCATTTAGGAAATGTAAATAATTTTGAGGGCTCTGCTAACCCCTGGATTACACGGGTAATTCCTCTTTGTTTTAATTCTCAAATTCTCTGCATGTGAATGAGCATCACTTGCACACCAAGCTCCTCCAGCAGCAGTGGTGCTCAAGAGAAGATCAAAAAGAAAACACAAAATAGACCTTTTCCCTCAGGATGTTCCATTTTTTCTCTTTATCTGAGAGGGGCCCACTGCACTGCTGCCTGTTGTCACCTCTGCCCATTAATCCCTTCTTCCTTTAGTTTGTCACTGTGGCTCCAGCAGCAAGATGTGGAGTTACAACATGTGTTGTTGCTGCAGCACAGAGAGGGAGGTGGAAAATGTGGTCCTTAACGAGGAGAAAAATGGATTCTGAGCAAGTAAGGCAAAACCATCCCTGCTATGTATCTGCCTGCTGGCATGTGGCACACACGTGCTTCCCAAAATCCCCCATTTTGCATTCCTGCAGCGCGTATCCCAGGATGCCATGTTATAGAATCACAGGATGGTTGGAATTGGAAGGGTCTCTTAGTGTCCATGTGGTCCAATCCCTCAGCAATAAGCAGGGACATCAACAGCTCCATCAGTGCTCAGCACCCCATCCAGCCTGACCTTGGGTGTTTGCAGGGATGAGGGGATTGCCCACCTCCCTGGGCAGCGTGTTCCAGTGCTTCACTGAAGCAATGCAGGTCCCTCACTGCAACAGCCTGTCTGGATAGGAGAAGACAAATGTCAAAACAAATGGCTGAGGCTGCCTGCCCTCAGCCCACAGCTCTCCTCCTGTCCAGACCCCAAACCCCAAGGAAATGCCCCATTGATTCCCAGCAGCAGCCTGTGCTCGCTGCTGCTCTCGTCCAAAGCTCCCGCCACCATTCACAGGGGAAAATAATGCATTAATCTCGCTAATGAAGATAAATTAGAGTAGCAGCTTTGGAAAAATACCATCGGTCAACAGCGAGCTGCTCCCTGGGGTGGGCGCAGTGCTCTGCCCCCGCAGCGCTCTCCTGTCCTCACTGCTGTGTGCGCGCTTACGATTTAAAGCATCAATAAATAACCACCCCCCCCCCCCAGATTCTCCCCAAATTCCAACGCAGCAATATGTACTTCTGGTATGAGCGTGGCAGGGCCGCTGGCAGCCTCAGGGGCTGTCACTCAGCTCCTTCATTAGGAGGAAAAAAGTGCTCCGGAGCCTCCGCTTCCCACAGCGATTTCATTTCAAAGCTGTTGCAAATCAGGGGAGAGTGGATCCGAAGGTTGGCTTGCTTTTGGGTTACGAAATGAGGGGGAAAAACGTTCATAATTTGGGGAACTGTTTGGTGGTTTTAAAGAGTGGGAATCCCGGTAGGAATGGCAAATCTGGGGGCTTTGGTGGAGAGGAAGAAGAAGAAAAGCCAGAACGCGTTGTGTGCTGCAGTGCTGTGAAATCCTGTACCATCCTTGTCTGCTGCAAAAGAGGAAAAACAAAACCATCCAAAAGGCTGTTAGCTGTGCGCAGAGATTGCTTTTCTTGTATTACTCCAGAAACATCGCTCTGCTATTTATTTCATTAGAGTAAACCTTCCTGTAGCTGGTAAATGAATTCCGAGAAGTGCGAGGAAGCGCAGGATCAGGGACTTTGCTTCATTTGGGATTGTGTGCAGCTAATATTCTGGTTAAATAAATACATTTTACTAATTGGATTACTCAGACAGTGTAATATACTGCTGGATTTCCAACACGATGCTAATAAATTGTGTGAAGAACTTAATCATGTTAGCCTCCAAAAAGCTTGTAAGAGATGAAATTAAAAAATAAGTAGAAGTTGACATCTATTGCATTTCACAGTGTCTTCATTTCCCTCATCCTTCTTAGAGTTCTCCTTACCGGAGCGTGGCTGATGGGGATTTTTTTTAATCTGCAGTGATTAGGGAGGAGGGAGCAACGGAGCAGCCCCTGTTGGGTGGCATCTGTATGAAGGCAGAGGGCTGAGACCTTAATGTTGGATTATGGAGGCAAGAGTGCTCTGAGATTCTGAAGTGGGTGGTGGGGATGCACAGGGAGCCATGGCTCCATGGTCTAGGCTGGGGGCTGCACGTGCCCAGATTGTGGGGTCATGGAATCACTAAGGTTGGAAAAGACCTCTTGGATAACCAAGCCCAATCCCAGCCCACCTGCATCATGCCTACTGATCGCATCCCTCAGTGCCACATCTTCATGGTTCTGGACCACCTGTAAGGAAAGTAACCCCACCACCCCTCTGGGCAGTCTGTGCCAATGCATCACTACTCTTCCAGAAGGAGAAATTTCTCCTGACACGATGCAGCACATGGTACCACTGCCATCACCCACCTATAGGAACACCTCTTCCTGAACACTCACTGCATGTCTCCACTGCATGAAGAAAATGAAACAAATCCCTTTCCTTCCTTCCTTCCTTTTTTTTTTTTCCCCTTTATTCTTTGATAGAAATATAGTGAGAGAGAGAACGGCTCTCCCTCTCCAGGAATCGGTGACAAATGGTCTGTTGCAAACAGATAACCTGGAGCCCCACCAGCAGAGCAGCACTGTGGGTTATGGAGAGAGCTGGAGATGTATTATTTAAGCCGCAGCCAGCTGTCAATAGGGTCTGCACTGTAGTGAGACATAAATACCAGGCAAAGGGAGTTCTGTGCCTCGTGTTGCAGGGCAGCTGAGGAATCCTCCAAGCAATGTGTCTGCGTTGGGCTCTGAGCCCTCTGCAACTGCAGAGCTCCATGCGTGCTGCGCTCCCCGCTCCTATAGATCTGCTCCTGATCAAAGTTCCCTTTGGTTTTTCATTCCCCCTTTAAAAGAAGCATTGTCTACATGAGGCCTCACCCTGCATTTATTTATATTTTTGCTCACAGCGGGACTTAAAAACAACAAACCAGCCCCTGAAATGGCAGCAGCTTCCCCGTAACCCGAACCTCATTGAAATACTAATAACCAGGTTTTGATGCAGCTTTGAGGGTATTAATGCAAATGTTTTTCTGACTCTCCAGGTTTAATAGCAACAGCTTATACAACTCTAATTAGCATAACAAAATTCAGTGATGAAGAGTAAAACGCTTGTCTTGTTTGATGTTTCCTGGTAATTAGCAACAATCATGATGTGTGCAGTGTTCCCAGCTCAGAAGATGGCAGGGAGCACTCGGCAGCTACCTGGGGTCTTATGGGGGCCAGGGCTGATGGAAACATGTTTGTCCATGCAGCCCTAACCCAAGGCATGCCCTCAGTGCTGTGTGAGCACAGCTGCAGCCCAGCAACACGGCAACATTCCCATATGAATCCATGTAGATTCATGAGTTCATGATTGAATGTGTACACAGCATGGGGACACAAATGCCCTTGCCACATCCTAAATGCCCTTTTAGATGCCTCTGTTTGCAGGCATGGGGCTTTGCTTTGCTTTTTAGTTTTCACTGGCTTTGAGTTGCAGCAAGAGAGGTTCAGGTTGAATGTTAGGAAGTACTTCTTCACAAAAAGAGTGGTGATGCAGTGGCACAGCTGCCCAGGGGAGTGGTGGAATCACCATCCCTGGGGGTGTTCAAGAGCTGTGGAGATTTGACACTGAGGGATGTGGTCAGTGGCCGTGATGAGGATGGGTTGGGTTTTAACTGGATGATTGTAGTGGTCTTCTCCAACCTAGTGATTCTATGATTAGACTTCTTTGCAGCTACAATTCTTTTGCATTGGGTCTATGAGGAGCAGTAGGCTTTTCCCAGCCAAGGAGCCTCCTTCATCCCCATCTTAATGTGCATGAGAGGGGCAGGATTACAAGGTGCTGGTGCTGAGGTCCAGAGCAGTGCATCACCCTCTGCTGGAGGTATTGGCATCCTGGGGATACTTCATTTCTCCAGTTGCTCACCCCTGCCACAAAGCATGCCCCCAGCCCTGGCCTTCCCATCAGCCCCACATCAGCCTGGTGTCTCTGCCTCCTGCCAGCTCCTGGTCCCCAGCACATACAAAAAGCTCTCATTGTGTTAAGTGATGAAGCAAAGCATCCAGGGTAATAAATCCTGAACCGGTCAAAAGAAACCATCTTTTCATGTGGTGTGCAGTTGACTGTATGGAGGGCAGCACTGAAGGTGCTTATTGAGATAAATGCTCTTGTTGAGTTTTTAAAAGGACTCGATAACGTCGAGTACAGAAGATGACAAAATTAGGGGAGAAGTTAAACTACCTGCTACCGAGAAGATGAATTTCTGTGGCAATCTGGAAGCAATCTGTGGCTGTGCACGTGGGGACATGGCCCATGTGGTGGAGGAGCAGCGTGTCCTGCTGAAGAGCTGGACGGAGCCTGGCAGCCAGCAGGCGTATCAGTGTCCTGATCCAACACAGCACATCCTTTGTTTCCTTCCTAAGAAAGCTAATTTTGTGAAGCTGATGTATAATCTGCGAGCGCCTCTGGTCTGTGGCACTCCTGGGAGAGAGAAATTGTCTGCTGAGGGATAGGATGGATGCAGGTAGGGCTGCTCAATTGCCTTTCCCCGTCCCCTCCGCCCTCCCACAGCGCTTCTGAAACGACTCCTGCCATGAGGCACCCCGAGACAAGATGCATTCATTCATATTAATAGCACTGGAGTATTTGCATGGGTAAGGTGGCTCAGACAGAAGCATTCATGATGAGAAGAATAATGTGGTCCAGGCAGCCTTTGCAAACCACTCTGGGGAAAAGCTTCCCACCCGCGTGCAGCGGGAAGCTCTCGCTGTGCTACTCATATAGGAAAGCACAAGCCAAACTGACAAGCTGTGAGCACCAGCCTGGAAATGTCCCTGCATGCAGCCTCAGGCTTCCTGCATCTTCACACCAACAGGCTGGGGGGCACATGGGGACTCTCAGGGGGGCCTAGGGTTACCTGCAGCCCCTTTGGGCAGCAATGCAGGGTGCTCCAGGAGAAGGCATTGAGCTCCCATCACTGCACGGCCTCTACCAGAGAGGAAATTCCTTCTGAGTGAGATCACATGCAGAGCCCCTGCCCGCAGAGCTCCTGCAGCCCCAGCTCCTGCAAAGCACAGCAGAATCTCTGCACATTCCATAGTGACACGTGTTTGTTAGCCAGCAATCAGCAGGGAGAAGTGAGGGGCTGCACTGCTACTGATGGTGGCTTGGTGGATGCAGCAGAGGAGCATCATGAGATGCTTTGGTGGTCTGTCACATCAGGTTGGATATTAGGGACAATTTATGCTCAGAAGGAGCAGTGATGCAGTGGCACAGCTGCCCAGGGAGGTGAGGGGTCACCAACCCTGGAAGTGTTCAGGGACCACGGAGATGTGACACTGACGTGGTCAGTGGAAATGGTGGGATGGGTTGGAGCTGGAGTTGGGGATCTGAGGTTAATCCAGAAAGTTCAGTGCCAACAGAAAAAAGAACCTGAAATGGCCAGAGCGTGGTGTGGCCAAGCAGCAATCACTTGCACAATTGTGGGTGGATGTGATTCTGTACTAAAAAAATTCTAGAATTTTTTAAATTCTAGTCACATAATCTGTTGCAAAGGAGTGTGACGCTTATTGCTACTCCAGATCTCAGCCAACATGCCCAAGCTCCCAGCAGAGTAGCACCAGTGCCCATGGGTTTTCAGCAAGGCCGGATGGTCAGGCAAGTGGTGATGGGCTTTGACCTGAAACAACAATGGGTTCTGTCGTGCACAGAACAGATCTTCGGAAGGGATGGGAGTGATTTCAGTGCAGCTCTCAAAAAGCAGAAGTCCAGCCTCTGGACTCGGCCAAGCTCTCTCTGCAAGCCATCTACAAGGCGGTCATCCCCAAGGGGTGCTTCTGCAGGCAGCAGTGTGAGGTGACAGCACGGTGTGGTGAAGAAGGTTCAAACAGCTCTGCTCCTCTCTGGTTTGGAGGAGTGCAGGTTGCCCAGAGCCCCCCCAGAGTGGGTGTGAGCAATTGAAATGCAAAGTCGGCCTTCGTGCGTTCTGAGGAGAGCGGTCTGCAGCTGGAGATGGATCACCAATCTTCCAGGGAATGGTGCTCTACAAGGTTAAGCATGTTTGCAGAAGAAATATGGATAATGCTCTTATCATGTATGACCTTTACTATATGTGTAACATTGTCACTGACAAAAATGCCATTTTTTAAATGGTTTTCACACTATGGTATCCAGCCATTAATCATGATGTATGTGAGCGACTCTATATTGTTTCTCTGAAAATTGCAGCATTAGATTACTTTCCATCCCGGCTGCTCACATGAATTGTACCCCGTTACATTGAGCAAGGTTCCTATTTCAATGCCTGATGTCCTTCTGGCTCCACATTTAGCCAGAGGAACAGAGAGAAACTTCCAAGGCACAACGCTGTTGCTCCCCTCCCCTTCCCCAGCAGACACTTTGTGCATGTGTGTGTATAAATGGTGCACTTACTTGAAGATGTTTCTCTAACCCAGGAGTTGATAAATGACTCTTTCAGACACCTCTGCTGATGTTGCATTTTTAATGTAGACAAACTGTAGCTCTGGCTCTGGTCTCTGCCTCCCCTCTACTGCCATCTCCACTCTTCGTGTCTTGATTGCGTGTTGCGTGCTACGATTTGGAAGCTTTTACTTCCAAAGTGTATTTTGATTTACCTTCTGTGTGTGCAGTGCATTTAGAGGCAGCACATATGCAGGTGGAATGCACTAGGAGGCAGTATGCGTGTGCATGCAATGCATTTGGAGGTGGCATGCATGTGTGTGCGCAGTGTGTTTGCTGCTGGAGCAAGATCGAATTAAATGAGCCTAAGGGGAGTGAAGACTTTCCAGTGGAAATGTGAATGTACTGCATCCATACATATTCACGGGGGAAGAGGGATTCCCTGCATTTCACATCTGGAAACTTAACTAATTAATGCCTAGTCCTGCATATGCTCATCAAACAGGAGGAAGGGCACCAAGGTGGCTGGGCGGCAGGAGCAGAGAATTGGGCTGTTGGGATGAAAATGGTTTCAGAGCAACAAAAAGGTCTGTGTTTCTGCAACCCATTGGCATCACCGCAGGTGCACCAGAAGCACCTCTGTCGCAGGGCACTGCTCCCATTCACCTGACCCCCAGCAGAGCTTTTTACCACTCCCTCTCTCACTACTTGCAGATGTTCTGCCTGACACTGTAGGGGCTGATTTCCTTTATGCCACTTCCATAATCTCAGTAATGCCTTCTGCTTTCTGTCTTCTGCTCCCCACAGCTTCTCCCACCACCTCCCCTGCGACCGCACTGGAGCATCTTGAGATGAATAAATTATGTGCATGTGGGAGCAAATGCAAAACAAACTGCAGACGCACGTGAGACCAGGCGTGTCTCGTCTCTTTGTCTCTGTATCACTGCATGCTTTTATTTCCAACTCTTTGCTTTTCTAATGAGCCTCTCTGTGCCACATGTATGGTACTTCCATGCTGATCGTCTTCCCATTTGGTGGGGCCATTGATGACAGCTGTGCCTCTCTGTCTGCACGTCTCAAAAATGACTTACAGTAATCCCAAAGCCCATTTTCCCAATGTACCTCCACTTTCCTTTCCCTTGTTTTTTTGCCATAGTGATAGTTTGTTGCTCAGACCCATTCTGGCTGCATAGGGGTGCAAGGGACAATTTGGGGACATAAAGCTCCTCAATGTCTCCCCTCTGCCCATGGGTTGATGCTGGAGGCATTCTTGTTCCACACCACGCGGTGAGTCAAACTCTGCTAAGTAACTAAATAAAGATGTAATTTTAATGATGATTAAATTGAAGCACCTCATTAATTTCATGTGAGAGGTGGGGAAGTACACGGCAGCGCTTTCCTAAATTCATTGTTTGTCTGGCTGCAAGACGTCCCCTCTCAACGTCTGGTTGAGTCTAATTTAAGTATGTAAATTTAATGGTTCAGTAAGTAAAATTGCCTTTATTGTTTGGAATGGTTTGCACAGTAATTTACGAGCTAGCAAGGCTCATTTGATAGGAGTGTATGATGGAGTAGGTGACTACAGTGAAGGACATGTTTATCTTAAGGATACAGGAGGAGAGCACAGATAGCAGCATCCCACGGCTGGGACCGGAAGAGCAGCACCGCAGGACAGAGGTGTGGATGATAGGAGCCCAGACTGGATGCAGAGAATTGGCACGGGGTGGTGAGGTGAGAGGTGCATCGGCTGGCACAGGCAGGGCAATGTCACCCCAGTGCTGTGAGCAGTCCTGGTGCCCTCTGTCTGCCACCTCACTGCTCCTAGTTGCCATCACCCACTCCACAAGGCTCCTCCGTGCCGTAACCAGCTTGTTATTACAGCATCCCTTATTTAAAACAACTCTTGCTGAAGAGCTTGGAGTGCTTTTCAACTTTAATTAATCCTTACAGCCCTCTTGTGCTCAGGAAGCTGTTTTCACCCTCACCCTGTGAGCTGGCACTGGAGGTGGCACGGCTCTGTCGGGGTGCACAGCAGGCAGGGATGGGGCTGCACCCCAGGATACCTCAGCATGCATTTGCACTTTGAGTAGCTTGCAGATGGGTTCAGAGTATGAAGAGATCACTGCCAGGGAAGCTTTCTAGGCTGGAGACATCCTCGCTGTGCAGCCATGCAGTCACTGCTTGAGCACTGCCTGCAGCGGGTGGGATGTGCTTAACCCCAAGGCTGCTGCACTGCAATGGGAGGGCATTGGCAGGGCTCTGTGCTGGGGGCACGGCCATTTGTTCTGCTAAGCAGACAGCGTGTAGCAAAGAGTGTGATGAGGAAGGAGGGAGCTGGATGATGTGGAGAGAGGGGTAATTAAAGAAATTGAAGGAAATCTCCTGACGTGCACTCTCAGGGCTGCTCCCAGGGGCTGGGTGGGAGCTGTTGGGGCGTTCTCTGTGTGATGGGGATGGGTAAATGGTTGGACTGTCTGATCTTAGTGGTCATTCCAACCTTAATGGTTCTATAATTCTATGTTCCACTGCTTGGCAGGCAAGAAAGGGACGGGGCACCTTCAGCTCAAGGGGGGGAAGCCAGGGGAGCTGGGAATCCAGGCTCTCATCCTGTACCCATGGTGAGCAGAACACACCAGCCAACTGCTTTCTCTCCGTGGTCATCTTTAGCAGGAATCAGCTGGTGCTTTGCTCCCAGAGGCTTTAAAAGCTGAGTTTGGGAGCTGTGCTCCCCATTCGCCCCCACTACTGATCCCTCACCAAAACCAGATCAAGCTAGGAAAGGATTCCACTCTGCGGGAGCTGCTTTGGTTAAAATTTGGGGAAGGGGGGCGTTGTGGGTATAGGGGGTGGTTTTTTGGTGTTTGGTGGTGGTTGTGTTCATGATGGTGGGAGGGTGCTGGGGGTTTGGTTGGGTTTGTATGGAGAAGATACGCAGTTTAATGATGGGAAACAGATACGGGAAACAACAACAAATGTTCTGCTGGAGTTGTGCTGCTTTTTCCTGGGCAAAACATAAATAATGTGCATACATGGTAACAAACTAAGATGTCAGTAATTGAAGAGCTGAGTCACATGGACAGGGAAACTTTTGCACTCACTATCAAAGCCTCAATCTCGCAGTCTCCTCCACCAGCAGAACGGCTTGGGCTTTTGAATCATTTCTCGATCCTGCAAGCATCCATTGAAATAAATTCATTTTTCATCTGGGCTTTTCAGCTCTTTTCCATAGCCCTGGGACGTGGCTGTCTTTATATTAATAGGAGCTGCTCCCTGACAACCATTAGATGTGCATTTAAGCCTTTTGCATACCCCGAACATGCTGTAGCTGCTGCATGTCATGACTGCTGACGAGTGGGGTCAGGCCCTTTCCTCAGTAGATATTGCTGAGCCCATTAGGCTCTAAAGGGGTTGGAGCAATTGATATTTACAGCCCTGCTGCAGCCTGGGCGGGGGTACGGAGCAGGGGCAGCGGGCGATGCGCTGAAGGTTGTTGTTTGAATTCACGGTGGGTTTTATTTCTTTGGATTCAGCTAGAAGCAGAAAGCAGGGCACAGCCTGACCTGGTTATGTAAGGGAAAGTATAAAAATAACCCAGGAGAAGGGAAGTGTGGGAGGAACGGGTGTGTGCAGCCGCTGCTGCTCCAGTAGGATCCCAGTGCGTCCCAGTCTGTGCTGGGGAACTCCCAGTGGGTGCTCATTGCAGATTATGGGAGCCCAATGGTGCAATTGTATGGACTCAAAAGGGGTGGGAAACAGAAGGGAATAAAGCAAATAGAGCAGGGAGAACTGGCTGTGGTGTTAGTTATGTTCTGCATTGAAGGGGTTTTGAGCCCAGAATACAAAGCAAATGGGGGAGACAAAGCTTTGGGGGGTAGAAGAACAGCCCTACAAAGTGAGACCCTTTGGGGATTTTAGGGTTTGGTGTCAGGATGGGACCTGCAAGGGCAGTGGGTAAAAGTTTGCTTTACAGCAGTGGGGTCAGGGGGTTTCCTGCTTGATAGAGGGAGGGGCCGGGTGGCCAGCAAGCAAGAGAGCTGTGCATGGGAGAACAGAAAGCAGAGCTCTGGAGTCTGAGGCTGCCCATCCAACTAAACAACACAGAATATAGAGGGCACCTGAATAAAACTCATTCTCCTAGCAGGAGAGAGGTGAGTGCTTTCCCAAGGCAATGACTGTCCTTCATTCTCCTCACTTTCTCCTTCTTGGTCCTTGAGCCACCATCTGGTTCCCTCCCACTGGGACACAGATGTCAGCCAGGACAAGGGGTCTGAATCCCTCATGCTTCAGGCAGTGGTTTAGGAGAGAGAACACGGGCTTATCCGGTGCCCTTGGTGGTAAAGAGGCATGGAATGGACAAGCAGGCATCAGCCCTCGAGCTGCGCTTGCTGCTGCAGCAAGAGCCATGGATGTGCACATCGCTGGCTACTTTTCTTTTTTCCCTTTTAGTTTTTCAAATAGATTTATTTTTGGAGTTGTGGGCAAGGTGGAGATGGGAAATTGCATTAAGAGAAAGCACTCTATCTGTGCAAGCCATTACCCAAGGTGAGGGATGCACTGTGGCTGTTGGCTCAGGTATCACTCTTTGGTGATGTTGCAGGGATCAGGCTGGGGTCTGTGCCCCCCAGGTGCTGCCCGTGTTGGTGAGCATCAACACTGAGCTGCCACCTCCCTCCCCACTATCAACAGAAAGCTTCTCCTCCAGCACTGTGTCCACCAAGGGAGGCAGATCAACAGGCAAAATGTGGGCACAGCTCACATTTCTTTATACCTCCTCCTCATTTATTTATCCTGTTTATATTTCCCATACCGCTTCCATCCACTGCATCTCCTCTGGCTGGGGAGGTAACCAGAGTTGACCATGGAGGCCAATCCCAGTTGGCCATAGAGGCTGATCCCAGTTGGCCATGGAGGATGATCCCAGTTGGCCATGGGCTCAGCATAGCAAAATCATTCCTGAAACCCTGCAGTCGCTGCCCCACAGCCCTCATCTGCTGCCACACACTGTCACCATGATGCTGCCCATCGGGGCCACTCTGCTGGGTGCTCCCCCCGCCGCCACGCGCCTCCCCTGCTCGCAGCATCGCTCCCCTCCGCATCTGCCGTAATTGACATTTTCCATCTGACAGGTTCTGTTTTCCCTTCACGCAGTTGCTAAGGAAACTGGAGAGAGGGCCCGGGAGCCATTAGCTGCCGTCATCGCCTGCCCGTCCGCAGAAATGTCACTTCTGCTAACGAACGCCAGGGAAAGGCAAAGAAAAAAAAAAACAAAAAAAACCACCAAAGTTAAAGCCTGAACAAAATGCACCACCGAGCTGCTGTGCTGTTAAAGGAAAGGGAAGACGTACGGAGCCCACCTCCCACCTGGTGCATCCCCAGGGCTCAGCATCCTTGCAGCTGGAGATTAGGAAAGATTTCTGCCCTTGAAGAGTGGTGATGCGTTGGCGCAGGGAGGTGGTGGAGTCATCGTCCCTGGGGGTGTTCAAGAAGCATGGAGATGTGGCACTGGGGGATATGGTCAGTGGGCATGGTAGGGATGGGCTGGGGTTGGGCTGGAAGATTTTAGAGTTATTTTCTGACTTTAATGATTCTGTGATTCTATGAAAGCACACATTCAGCCTGTGGTGGACTCAGGGAGAATCATCTGCATCCCGTCTTGAAGCATCTTCCACGACCCCTTAACTACTCATTCCTCCATCCAGATCTCAGTGCAGAGCCGGGCTCCTTGGGGCACTGCACACCCTGGGTTCTCTTCTACAACAGCTCTAAATGAAGACAGAAATCCCTCTCTCTTACACCGAGGCTGTGTGACCAATGCGATTACTGTATATTCAATGAAAATTTATTTCTTTTGCTCCTGGAAGTGTTCACATGCAGCAAAACCTTCAGGGACTTTGGCTTTATTATTTGACTTCACTCGATGTGCATTCAGAGTACGTTTCAGGTATTTGTCGCAGCTCAGGTGCAGCATAGCACAACCTCACCAACATCCAAAACCAAAAGCTGCATCTTTGCCAAATGTTGAGCTTTAAGCAATAATTGCACTGGGTGGAGGCTCAGAGATTCGGGTGCCAGGTGAGGCTCAGTGCCAGGTTTATCATAGTACATGCAAATGGTTGGAACTGCAAGGGACCCTTAAAGGCCATCTGGTGCCACCCCTGCACCGAGCAGGGACACCCACAGCTCCATCAGTGCTCACAGCCCATCTGACTTCGGCTGTCTGCAGGGATGGAGCACCACTGCCTCCATGGGCAAGGTGAGGTTGGTTTCCATCCATCCCATGCTTTTGGGTGATGCATGAGAAGCAGATTTGCTCCTCTCCTCCAGGATGGGCACAGGCAGGGGCCCCGGGGGCTCATTGCCTGGAGTTTGGGCTGTTTGCTTTCTGATTTTATTTATTTTTCCTCGCGAGCCCCGAGGAGAACCCTGATGTATAGAGCTTTATTTCCATCTCCCGCCTGCTTTATGGCGTTCTTCCTTACCTCTGTGGGTAAATGTTGGCTCTTTAGTGGCAATGACTGCATCTATTATGCAAGGCTGAGGAAGTGGTGAAATAACAGCATGAGAAATGTGCTCGAATGAGTATTCAAATGCGCACATAACGAGTGCAGTCAGTGTAGCAGGGAGTCCTGGGGGACGCGGGAGCTTTGGTTCGACTTTTATTTCCTTAAAAAGAAAGCCTTAACCCTCCCACCCCCTGGGTATTATTTTCAAATTAATTACTCTCATTACACTAATTGTGTGAGTGCCTGTTCCGTTTTCCCCCCTTTCACTGGGTTACACCAGAACAGGGCTGCTAAAAATATAAAACCTTGGAATCGCGCGGCGACAATTAATCCAGAAAAAGGAATGCTATTGCTGCACACGCTGTCCTTGTTTAACAGATAATAAATAACAATTAATAAATGATCCCGCACCGGAGCCCTCCCTACCCCCAGATGTAATGCTGATAAATTTCTCCCTCGCTTGGGGGTTAGGGAGCGCTGCCTGTTTAAAGGCAAACTACAAATCTAAAATGAAAATTGAGTTCTGCCTTGTCATATGGCTCAACTGCCCTCCGCCTGGGCTGGGGCGGGCATGCGGCGCGGCCGTGATGTATGTTTTAATTTACCTAGTATATGTTATTAGATTATAAGCCCCTCAGGGCAGGGATCTCGTGTTTTATACCTCTAAAGCAGTGCACACACCTATTGAACTATATAAATACCTTTTACAAAATGAATTTGTCCTCCTGCTGTGAGATCCTGCCGTGCCTCCTGGTTTGCATAAATATCCGAGGTCGCATCAGTCTGCAGCTGGTTGGACGTGGGGCTCTGTGCAGCAGTGCCAGTGTCCCAGATGTGGTGACAAAGAGAAAAGAGGGATCCAATGTATGTTTTTATTATTATTATTACTATCTTCTGTCTTATCCTAGTGCTTGATTCTCTCTGCCTTCGCACTAAAGCATCCCTCTCCCATTGGATGTAGGTTCTAAAGCACCAGTGGGGCCAATGTAGGGAGCACCATGGGAGCACGTGTGCTGCACAGGCTCACCTGACCCCAAGCACTGTCCATAACACCTCTGCCATATCCACAGCTTCTGCTGAAGTTATGAGATATCTTCATAAAAATATGCCATGCCGACACTTCAGAATCTACTCTATCTTCTATCTATCAAGTTCTCTACAGAGAGAGTGGTGAGGTGCTGCAACAGCTGCCCAGAAAGGTTGTGGATGCCCCGTCCATCCCTGGAGGTGTTCAAGGCCAGGTTGGATGGGGCCCTGGGCAGCCTGGGCTGGTTTTAAATGAGGAGGTTGGTGTCCCTGCATGTGGCAGGGGGGTTGGAGATTCATCATCCTTGAGGTCCCTTCCAACCCTGGCCATTCTGTGATTCTGTGATTCTATCTCCTAAATTTATTTTCATTAAGCTTTTGGTTTTTCACATCGATTTGCATCTCTGTTTAGCAAGCACGGTGGGCTGGTGGTTGGGCTAGATGATCCTTGTGGTCTTTTCCAACCTTAAAGATACTGTGATTCTATGATTCTGATCTGGTCTAAATGTCTGGGCTCTCTTTTTCCCGTCTTTCATTTCTATTGAGTTGTTAAGCAGATCAGTTTGCTTTTCATAGACTTTCTTCTCTGGTCATGGCCATATGTGGGCTGCATTTCCTTGGTGTAGGAATGCCAGCACGGAAGAGTTCATTAGTTTGTTCTCATCGAGTCAAAATATTTATTTTTAGAGCAGAGGAATGTGGAATTAATCCCTGCTTGGAGTGGAGGTGCTCGCTATTTACTCCATTCTCAATGTCATAATCCTTACCGAGCTCACAGCCCCGCACCCTCAGCACTGTGAGCAGTGAGTGATGGCCTGAGCTGCTGAAAGGATACGCAGAATTTCTCGCTGTGTGAGAAAGCCAGAATAAAAGTTGAGCCAACAGTTATATGGGATTAGATGGTAAAACATCATTGCTTGCCCTGCTTCTGGAAATACGGCTCATGGGGCTGCCGGGTTCTGGGGTGACTGAGCTGCCCAGTGGGAAACTGGAGAGTGTTTCCAGTGGGCAGACTCAGAGGTTTGGTCTTCCCATAGCACTGGGCTGAACACAGCCCTGTGCCCCTGGTTCTCTGGTGCATCCTCAGCTCTCAGGGAGTCCCTGAGTGAGAGCCTCTGCACAGTGCACTCCTGCAGTGTGATGGCGTAATTAAATAATCCTTGGGATATTTTAAGAGGATTTTTACAACAGTATTTATTATCTCAGCTCTGGGCTGCTCTCAGCATCCTGCCAGCTGTCTGAAGGGGAGGAAGGGGAAAGCAAGAGCTTGCCCTTTGAGTCAGACTTCACAAGTAGATGGGTTGTTGGGAACTGGCAGCAGAGCGGGTGAGGTGAAGGAGTGGGAGGTGGCACAGCCATCCTGCAGGCAAGGAGCTGCAAATGGGATCCATCCTCCCATTTTGCCTACAGAGAAGGTTTTCATTTTGGCAGTATCAATGTGACTGAGCTGCAGACCTTGCAGGAGCATTGGGCAAAAGCTTCTTCCAGCAGTTGGCTCCTACACCTCTTCCTCTGCCATAGTCGCTCTGTCGATAGCGCCCTAAAGAATATTTACAGGAGTACCTGCACCAATACAGTGTCAAGGCATTGCTTGCATGAACCTTTGCCAGAAATGTAAATCAAACCTTTGCTAAGCCTCAGAACTTGAAAGTTAGTATTTAGACTTAATTAGGTTTCATTTCATCATCTTCTGCACTGTCGGGTGGAGTTGGGAGCAGAGATGATGGAATCCTAGCAGAGACCTGAAATGCCAGAACTCACAGCCTGTTTTCAAGGATTGGTGACACTTGGCAAATCCAAATGAAGCCAGGAGAGGTACAGCACAGGAACCCAAAAGATTCAGGTTGTATATTAGGAAGAATTTATTCTCAGGAAGAACAGTGAGGCATTGGCACAGGCTGCCCAGAGAGCTGGTGGAGTCACCATGCCTGGATGTGTTTAAGGAAAGGATAGATGTAGTACTTAGGGACATGGTCAGTGAGCAGTGTTGGTGGTAGGTGGATGGTTGGACTAGATGATCTTAGAAGTCTTTTCCAACCTTACTGATTCTGTGATTTAATGGCTCAATGAAGATGTCCAGGAACACGTTTTTCTATGGGTCACTTATTTTCTGGATCAGGTGTTCCTAGGCTTCACATCTATGCTAATTTGCTGTGGTCTTAGAAGATGAAGATACATCTTGCCAAACAAAGGGCTTTTTGCAGTCTCAGAGCAAGAGCCCTGGAAGAGTGGGGAGGAGAACAATAGGTGCTTAAAAAATCACCATTTCTTTTGTATTGGTTGCATACTTTTGCAGGATGACTCTCCCCCTTTTAAAACTACCCAAGTTTCTTACTGGGCAATTAACATTCCTCAAAGGCCAGTCGTGTCTGTGGGAAAGGATGTTGGAAGAAAGAGCTATTATTCCAAAGGGTTGGTTGGGTTGTTGTTCTTTAAAGGGAGGATATTTTCTATTAATTATCTTTTATATACTCAACCACTGTCTCCCATTACTCTTCCAAGTCAGGGACAGTGAGGGATGTGTCAGGGCTGGAGAACAACACACGAGCAGTAAGATTAATTGACACTTATAAATCAGATTGTGATGAATAGATCTCAGCCTCCCAAGGAGATCCATCTTCTTTAGGGTGCATTTAAGGCTCAGGCTGCCTTTAATATATGCAAAGAAGCATCTTTACCTTGCATGATACTGCTGCTCACTCTATGACATGATATCCTTGCCGGTGTATGGCAGGTGAGGAGAGATTTTCCAGTCCACCACATAGCAATTCCTTGCTTTTTCAGGCACTTCCATTTGAAACTGATACACGAACCCAGTGGCCAACAGCCTAAGGGCTTATGAACCTCTGGAGGGGCCAAAGATCTTTCTCTTTTCTTTGCTGCTCTTCAACACAGACACATTTCATTTCAAGTGTAAGAGATGGTGTCAGCCTCAGGCAAACTGCCCCCTCCCCAAACTCCATTTTAATCAGGCTGTTTTCTGATGGACCAGCTCAGTTCAGCACTGCAGATGCTCCTATGGCAGCGATTACAATTTCATTACCGTAAGAGCTGGGTAGGAGGGGAAGAGCCACAGGAGGGGCCCGATTCAGCATCGTGCACGGAACTATCAGGGAGAAAACAAAAAAACCCTGAGAGTGTAAAGCCGTGACAAAAAGCAATGACAATGGTGACATTGCAGGAACAGATCCCCCATGGAAGCCAGTGCCTGGATACGCACTAGGGATCTGCTGCTGATGAACTGGGGGTTGTCTTTGAGGTAGTGGGGTTGTCTTTGGGCTGTAGGGTTGTCTTTGGGGTAATGGGATTGACTTTGGGGCTGTACGGTTGTCTCTGGGGCTGTGGGGTTGTCTTTGGGCTGTAGGGCTGCCTTTGGAGCTGTAGGGTTGTCTTTGGAGCTGTGAGGTTGTCTTTGGGGTTATGGTGTTGTCTTTGGGGCTGTAGGGTTGTCTCTGGGGCTGTGGGGTTGTCTTTGGGCTGTAGGGCTGCCTTTGGAGCTGTAGGGTTGTCTTTGGAGCTGTGAGGTTGTCTTTGGGGCTATGGGGTTGTCTTTGGGGCTGTAGGGTTGTCTTTGGAGCTGTAGGGTTGTCTTTGGGGCTATGGGGTTGTCTTTGGAGCTGTAGGGTTGTCTTTGGGGCTGTGGAGCTGTCTTTGGGTTGTACGGTTGCCTTTGATGCAGTGGAGTTGACTTTGGGGTTGTGGGGTTGTCTTTTGGAGCGGGGAGATGACTTTGGGGCAGTGACATTGTCCTTGAAGCTAACCCCAGCCCATCCCAAATGTAAAGCTGTGGACAGGAGAGTACACACCATCTGGTGGCACCTGCACAGTGTGCCTCTACCCATCCATCACTGCCTTCACCCAACCAAGCATCGCTGCCTTCCACCAGGCTCTGTGCACACACTTGCTTATTCAGCTGCATGCTCCCCTGTAACAACCTCTTTGGAAAACAAATAAGCAGTTGAAAACAAACACATTTAGCTCACCGTTTACATGGCACTTGACAAACACAGATTACAGCGTGTTCCTGCCCCCAAAGGCTTTGCTGTCTGGGGATGGCAGTGGCTATGCAGAGCGGGATGCGCCATTCCCAGCATATATTTTCCTGCTAATAACGCCGTGTTTTAATATCCAGCAGTGACAAGAAGGGAGGAGAAAAGGATAGAGCATTTCAGCATTAACACTGCTCTCCTGTTCATAATAACGTGCTGGTACTTTTAGGAGTATCTCGGAGCTTAAGGGGTGAAAGGTGAAGTTATCTTTCCAGAACAGCGCTAACACTACAGAGCTACTTAATGCAAGCTGGGAATAATGCAGGGCCGCCAGCTGAACCGGACGGTGTTGTACAGGGTTGGTTTCATCCCGCCTGCAATGGATTGCAGTGTTTCCCACTGAGGATGGGGTTTGGTCTTCTTTCCCCTCTCCCTCTCTCGGTTGCACAGACCTGGTTGGAGCAGTGCTGCTTTGTGGTCCTGGTGCTTCTGCCAGCCTTGCAGTGCCAGCAGGAGCTCACAGGGCACAGGGATTTGTGTGTGTGTGTGCCTCTGCACAAGAGGGAAACTGCAAATACACTCATCATTTTTCTCTGGTTAATTGGGCAGAATGCAAGCAGGCTCTCCCAGAGATGCCTTGCAGTGTTGCCCTGGGAAAGGAGCTGGGATTTTCCTCCTCTCTGTTGCACTGGAGAATTCATCTGCATCCTCTGCTGATGCCTAGCAGGAGGAGCAGATGCATTTGTAACTATTCATATTTCTCAGTGCTGGGACAAGTCAAAACCTTTGGAACATTTCCAGCTGCTGCTTGGGATGTGGGAACAAGTGAGGAAACTCAGCAATGCTGCAATATTCATAGAATCATAGAATAGCTCGGGTTGGAGGGCACTTTAAAACCATTCAGTTCCACCCCCTGCCATGGGCTGTGTGCCCCCATCTCAGGCTGCCCAGGGCCCACTCATGCCCTCAGACGCCTCCAGGGATGGGGCACCCACAGCTCTGTGCAGCCCCACTGCCCTGAGTAAAGGATCTCCTCCTTACATCTGATCTAAATCACCTCTCTTTCAGTTTAAAGCCATTCCCCCTTGTCCTATCGCCATCAGACCGTCTAAAAAGTTGTTCCCCCTCGTGCTAGTAAGCAGAAGGGAAATTCCAAGTCCCCCAGGGCTAAGTGCTCCCCTGGGTTGTGCTGTGCTGCTGGGGCTGCGAATGCTGTGCAAAGGGAAGAGCACTGCGGGTCTGGTGGCAGGAAGAGACTTTGTCCCTTGTGCCCGATGCTGCAGAG
Organism: Phasianus colchicus; assembly: GCF_987193195.1. NCBI lineage: Eukaryota > Metazoa > Chordata > Aves > Galliformes > Phasianidae > Phasianus > Phasianus colchicus. Next base: position 4,264,293 of record NC_143455.1, read on the forward strand.
GGATGCCTGGTCCTCGCACAGCTCTGCTTTGTATAATCCCTCTGATGCTCTCTCCTACCCGCAGCTCCTTCCCACTGGCTTTTCGTGAGTGAGGGCAGCAGTAACCTTAGGTAATGAAGGACAAAGTCTAATTGTAGCTTGATCTTGTCTTTGTGAGGCAGCTCTGTGGCCGGGTGCCCCACACCTGCACCTTGCTGCTCGCCCTGGCTGATGAGATGCTGCTCAGGAGGGCCCAGCCCGCGCTCAGCAGCTTAAGGCAGATTAAGATCTTAATTCTTCAGAGAGTGATCTTCTGATCTCCTTCCCCCCCTGCCAGCCAGCAGCCCCCTGTCACAGCTCTCCATCTCCAAGGTGATGCCAGCAGTGATGGAGATGCACATGAGGAAGGAGAGCTGGTCCTCTCCAAAGCCACAGCTCCTATCTGGGGGGAAGGGCTACATGATGTGAGTGACCCAGAGCCATGTGATGGAGATGGAGGACAGGATGACCTCCATGCTGAGTTACTTACAGTAACCATGCATCCTATTACTTGGTCGGGTTACCTGCAGTAGCCATGCACCCGTTAGCTGTTTGGGTTACCTGCATTAATAATGGATATTTCTGAGCTGTGGACTGGCATAACCTCACTGTGGGATCAGAGATGCTTTAGGCTCTGAGGGCAGAGGGCTGCAATGATTTCCAAGCTCGCCGGGTCCTCACTGTGAACCCAAAGCACAATGAACAGGCTGCTCGCCCCATCCTTTTCTTCCTTGGATCACAACTTTTGATTTTGTCATAAAGCTGCTCGATTTGATTGAGAGCACCATAACAATGATACTTACCAAGGGGTTTCACCCAGCGATCTGAAATGGAGGTGTAATGAGCCTTTTATTGGGCCCATCCGGCAGCTGCGCTCCGCCCGCCTGCATAGCAGCCCTGTGCACTCTCTGTGGATCTGTGCAGGGTTGTTTCTGTGTTTGGATGCACTGAGCTCGCCCACATCTCTCTTTGCAGAGCCACTTGCAGGACGAACAGCCACTGGTAGAGAATCAGCCCCAGGAGTCACCCAGCTGAGGACACTGCAGGTGTTGCCAGAGCTCAGTGCACAGGAGGGCTCATTGTCCATTGGCTTGCATCAGCCCCATTGCAAAGTTCAGGGCCATGCCAACGGGTCACAACACTGGGGTCTTGCACAGGGTCAGAGCAAACGCTTTGGGAAAGCCCAATTTCCTCACATCTGGTTGCATTTGCATGCTTTTTCCTGACCCTTTACTGGGAGAGCCCAGATACCAGCTTTGTGCTTTGGCTGCCGGCACGCAGAGCATCCCGTATCCCTGCTGCAGCTCACAGCAGCTCCCATCTGACCGTGCTCTGGGCTGGCATCCCTGCTCAGACACACAGCATACCTGCCTCCGTGACAGCCTGACGGCCATGTGGCATTATAATAGGATTTGCTCCGTGTCTATAAACTGTTATCCTAAATATCATTCCAAATCCTTTGATGCCCGGTGACAATCTGTCTCTTTAAATCTTTTCCCCCACCCTGAGTAGAGTGGCGTGCTCTCAAATCATTGGGAATTCCACGTATCCACCATATAATTGGATTATATTTTAGATGTCTCCTAAAATAATGATATAGTTACATCTTATTCTAACAATGAAGTGACTCCGAGCAGAGCCGAGGCTCACCGTGCTGCATTATAAATAATGCTGCCAAGCTGGTCGGGATTATCAGCACAAGGACTTGTTAGCCTCTTGGAGAGCAGATGCTTAATTAGAGCTGGCTGACACAGATGGGTGCCTAATGGGGGAAAACACCTATTTTGGTTGTCAGAGCTGGGCCCGTGGGTATGGCTTTACCAACTTGTGCTTGGGTGATCCCAAACTGCTTCTCCCTAACCCTACAGGGTCTGACTCCATCACTGACCTCCCCACTGTTTCAGAAGACAAGGAGTTAAGGTACTTGTTAGGGCCAGGTACCATTCCCAGGAGGGATGGACTCCTTAGGATTAACATTATCTTAGTTTTCCTATACAGAACAATCTGTATAACCTGGAGCCTATAGAGCCAGCATTTGGGGTAACGTCAGTCTGGGTCTCCTTGCCCTTTGTGGAATGACTTGGCAATGAAAAATAGCAGACCCTTACATACTGCTCTTTCCTCTCTTACAAATCTTATTTTTGCAGTAGAAGAAGCTGTGCATCTTTGGATGGTTGCCCTGGACAAGGAGAGTATATTTTTCATGGTCCCACTCCTAGCTGAGAATGGAGATTTGCTTTCATCTGGGCAGAATGCAGTACAACGATTACCCCAGGAATTCAAACATAGCCCTGCGTTGTCACATCAGGCTTTGGAGGATGAATTAGAACAAGTTCCACCAGAGCCAAGGGTGAAAGTGTGTCAGTGTACAGATGGCATTTTCACCAGAGATTCCCCCCAGTAAAGTCAAAATAATGGGTGATCACGTCTCAGTTCATTTGGAAAATGAAGAGATCACAATCCTGGAACCTAAACAACAAGGGCCCAGCAGATGGCTTCAATTCTTAGGCACAACCTGGCAAGGTGACAGAGGGTGTTTTCCCTCTGATACTTTGCAGCAAATATCTGAGATAGACTCAGCCTGCAGTAAGGAGTTCTGGCAAACCTTCGGAACTTCAGGGTCTGGTGATCCCACACTTCAGGTTCTGTATCATTCAACCCTGTCTGCTAAAGCAGTGCCTGGGCATGGGCATGAGGAAGCCCTAAAGAAATCAAACCATCAAAGGTGTTCTTACCTGTTGGTGTTTCAGAACTTGAGCTTAAGGAAAAAGGAAGAAAAAAAAAAAAAGAACGGGTTTTTTGAGGGAGAAATGATGGAAAGCATTTGGCACTGAGTGATCTCCAGGCCATTGTCACTGCTGGAGCTTATCAAAAGAAATGGTTATTTCGGTCCTAAATACGGTGGGTGGTGTGAGTTTCTTGGCATTTATTTGGCTTTAAGATGAACAGATCTTCCTGTAAAGGGGAAAAAAAGCTCACGACCAAACCCAGCCAGAAAGGCAGGTAATCAGCGTGCCGGAGTGAAGGGCTGATTTCAGAATAAACGAGCAGAGCTCATAACTGCGTTCGGAGCTGTGTTTGTGTTGGCTGAATACACGTTCCCGTGTTGGAAACGAGAGCTCCTGCCCGGCTGTCCCTTTGTGATGCATTTCGCAAAGCAGCGCTTGGCAATGAGCGCCGCTCCCGTAGCCTTGGCACGGTGCGGAGGGATGCCAGATCTTATCATCCCGATGAGCCCCGTTATCATACAGATCACAGGATTTGCAAGACTGTGGCTCCTCTGATGGCCTTTGGATGAGGGCTGCTTCACACCCGTCTCCAGCCCCATCGCTTCCCTTTCACTCTGGTAAGCACCGGGCGTTTCCTATTCATCTCCCAGCTGAAGACCCGTGCTCTGGAGGCCGTACTTCGAGCTCTTCCCCATTCACCCCGCAGGTCAGGGGTGGCTCCGCGCATTGTCATGGGTTTGCCTGGCATTGGGAACACAAAGGCTGAAATGAGCCTCGATCTCCTCCAGCTGGGCTGTTATTTTGCATAGGAAAAACCTCCGTATCTCCCGGCAGCACCGTTTCCTCTGGCCCATCCCGGTCTCCTAGAGCAGGACAAGAAATGGGGTACGGGCTCTACCAGGGGCTGGCAGGCCTCTGCTGCTGGATTTGGGGGCATAAATTGAAGAAAAATTGGGTTGTTTTCACCCATTGCCCTTAGCATCGCAGGAGAGTCCTGGAGAACAGCAGGGCTTGGGATCGCAGGGGGATTTGTGTAAGTCGGATGTGCTCCTCAGGAAAGGAAGGGCAAAGGGGGACTTTGGGACATCTGTACTGGGGGTGCAGGGTGAGAGCTGCAATTGGTACTGAAATATCTCCCGGCTGGCACTGCTGGATGTTAAAGAGAGTATTGTCTTTTGAATGGGAGTGATTACATCTTTGCTATTTGTGGTTTTGTTGCTGGGTACCTTGCGTGGAGGAAAAGTGACGTCCATCCACACCACAATGAATGCCCTGGCAAATAAGAACTCCCTATTTCCCGTATTTGCTGACAGTCGTGAGTGCTTAAAATGAGAGGTCTTACCAACCAAAACCAAAATCATGCAAATGTCACCAAGGCACGGAAGGCTGATCTGAGCTGCGTGCATCATAAATGAACCAGGTTTGGGAGTCGCAGGGCAATGGGAGCCCAGACTCACTGCAGAAATCGGGTCTGTGAAACCACACTGTGCTGAACTGCTCAGGTTTGCTGAACGGTGCACCCAACCAGTGTGGCTGTGGCTATTCCTGGGTGTTGTCCTACAAGGATTGCTTGGGGAGGATGGAATTGGCTCTTAGTGGCCCCAAACATCCCAAATAGAGTATTGGAGGGGATATGGCTTCCCAAGCTGACATCACCATGTCAAGTTTGGCACACATAATGGTTGGGTACCCATGGAGCACAGTAGGTGTTGATGTGGGCAGTATGCCCAGGGAGATCCCCTGGGGCTGCCCTCAGTGGGCTCCTTGCTGCAAGAATGCAATTACACGATAACGAGCACCTGCAGTTCTTGGGTTCACTCACCAGGAGCGTCCTGGCAGAGCAGAGGGCTGCAGAGATGCAAAGTTAATGCATAATCACACCGAGGAGATCAAGCAGGTGGTGGGCGCTTCCCCTCACATCCTGCTCTGCAGTAGTTCTGAGATTTAATTACTGCCTCTAATGCACTTCAGGACTTTCAGGTGGAAACTACTACACAGAGGAAGGGGAGAGTACAAAAGCAGCCTACGTAATTAAGTGCTGCTTGTTTAATTTAATTTTCTCCTTCATTTGATCCTCTTCTAGAATCTTGAAAGTAACAGTGTCTGATAGCAGCTGGGTCCTTCTGCAGCGTGGCACATCCACGTGCTGGCAGCAGGAGCAGGGCTGCAGGGCTGTAGGGCATGCTGCCCTTGGGGATGGCTCTGTGCTGGGACACTGTGGCCATGTGCTGTGACAGCATCACCATGGGGTTGGAAGGGCATCCCCTTCCCAAAGGAAGGCTTGCAACAGTGCAGCCTTTTAGGGTCACAGAATCATGAATGCTGGAGAAGACCTCTAAGGGGCGATGCAGTGGCACGGGGAGGTGGGTGAATCAGCATCCCTGGAGGTGCACAAGAAGCATAGAAATGTGGCACTGAGGGACGTGGTCAGTGGGTTTGGTGGGTGAGGTTGGGGTTGGTGACCTTAGAGCTCTTTTCCAGTGATTCTGATTCTAGCTGTTCCCCCAGCAAACTGCAGGGATGGAGGCACACACCTACATGGGGCTGTCCCCTCCCACGTCCCTTTATTTCTCATATGCTTTCAGAGAGCTGAGTTCCAGAGGTGAGCCAAGGGCTCTGCCTCCTCCCCACGTCCCCAAGCCATCTGTGGCAATGCCACCATTCCAGGCTGCTCCAGACACAACCCAGCTCTCTGCCTTGTGATCTGCATGTCAAGGTGAACCTGCAATAAGATAATAATGTCAGTATCCCCAGAAGGCAGGCGGTAAAAGATACTAATTGCATTTCACTGAAGGCTTCAGAAACACTCAGCAGCTGGAAAGCTGAGGAGAATTTTGATGCTATTCTTATAAGGGAAGATTTTTTTTTTTTCCCCTTTACGCTGTTTGTAAATCTATTACAGAACACAGGGAGTGGAAGCGGGGGAAGGGAATGGATAAAACCAGTTAAAGGCTTAATGTTTCCCATTATATTTTGTGAGCTGTAGGTGGTCTGGAGCTTATAAAAATGTAGCGCCTTCCCCTGTAATCAACCATAATAATTTATTATTTATTATGATTTGCTGTTATTTTGCACGTATAAAGGCCCCTGCCAAGGCACCAGGAGCTCTGCGGAAATAGTTAACATTTATTACAGTGGTAGTAATGTTTAAAAATATTAACTAAATAAAATAAAAATACCGGCTCTAAAGAGCAGAGGACAGCTTTGTTATTGGAAAATGAATGCAGGAAGGCAAATATCTTGCAGAATGGCTGATAGTGATTTGAATAGAAAGATGGTGGGGGGGAGCACTGAGATGCAGAGGGTTTGGCTCAGAGACGCATCCAGGTCTGCACCCACCTCTTCACCCAGGACATTTGGGGACTGCATTTGGTGTGGAGCAGCATGATGTCCTTATGGGTTGTGTTGAAGGGTTCTTCTCGAAAACAGAGAGTTTATTTGGCCCCAGGTGGCTGCAATCCTGTTTCCTATCTGTACATTCTGCCTTCTTGCTGTGGTCTTACTGTCTGGGGAAACTGGAGCTCCAGCCCAGATCCCTGCATGGTATTCCCAGCATCTCATCCTGTGCAGTTGCTTTGCCTCAAATACTTTATCCTGGAGAGGACAAAAAAGCCTTCAAGCTGAGATTTACCAGCAGGATGCTACAGGGGTGTGTATGGACCTGGTCCTATGTAGGGCACTCTTTAGTGATCTGAGAATAAACAGTAGCAAAAATTGCAAGTGCCATGGATTTCCTTGGGCTGGTCGAGGAAAGAGGTGGAAAACTTTGCTTGTGTATGGCTGGGCAGGGAGGAGGCAAAGCCCTGTGCTGCAAACAAGAAGAGCAATGGGAGCGCAGTGCTGGTTCTAAATGGATTGGGGCCACCAGAAAAGGGGACAGCAGCTCCGACAGTGAGCAAAACTCTGCTGGTTTTGAACAACCACCACCAGATATCTGAAGAAAATTCGGGGAAGAATGACATTAAAAATATTGCTGAGAGCATTATAGTGCCAGCACATAAATCAGTGCTGCAGACTTGCCTGGAATGGTGTGCTCCCCTCTGGTCAATCCACCTCAAAATGATATAGCAGGAACAGAAGGGGTCAGGAGATAGGCAACAAAAATGATTGGAGATACAGAAAGGCTTCCACAGGAGGGGAGGCTGCAGGGGAAGGGGGAACATTTATTTTAAAGATGAGATAAATACGAGGGGATATGATCCGTGCACATAAAGAAGTCAGCAGTAAATTGTGCAGGGGAGGTAAATCAGGGGCTGACAGCCACCCTGTCCTGTGGGATGGGAACCAGGGGGATGTTGATGGCACCAAAAGGCACTGAGGTCCCCCCAGGTATCAGCACCATTGGCCACAGGTGTCACATTGTCAGAAGTGTTTTTAACCTACAGAAAGCTGCTGATTGCACAAGCTGATTGCCTTTCCCTGGAGGTGCCCGAGGCGATGGAGAGCCTGAGCTTGGGGCACCCAGCCCACAGCAGGAGATAGGATTGACTGATCTTTCAGGTCCTTTCCAACCCAAGCCATATTATGATTCTAAACTTTGGAGGAATTTATGGAAGTTCCTCATCTGCCAGGTGCTGGAGATGTTTTAATAGTGTGTAGGAACCCACTTAGAGCTTCAGAGCCCCTTGGGAATTTCCTCCTGAACGTCGAGGCGTTGTCCTATTACCAGCATTAGACTTTGGTTTAATGATAGATGGTCTTCTGTAGCCTAAATTACGGCAAATTTACTTACAGCTTTCATTACCCTGAAGTTTGGGAGAAGGAATTATCCCACCAGGGAGTGCTGTTTAATTTCTAAGGAACCATTTTTTCCCGTTCTGATATTAATTTGAGTGTAATGGCAGGTAATTGTGACAGCGGTGTAACAGCAATAAACCACAGTGGGAACAGCAGCAGTTGCAGTGCAACTTTGTGAAAACCCTTCAGAATGGAAGCTGAACTAAACGGGAAAACCATCTGATGGAGGGCTGGCGTGGCGTGCTGTGCCACGCTGGGTTCACTCCTCCCAAGGGAAGAATAAGATAAAAAAGAGGAGGCACTGACTGTGAGCTGGGGCCAACCTCAGCGCTCAGCCTTCTGCTTCACTGTGGCCATTGCAACCCGTTTTGAGATCCAGAATGGCCAAACATTCCCCTTTTCCACGCACAGCGGTTCCCAAATGGGGCAGCAGAAGATGGGAGAGGTGCAGTGAGGTGTTGCACCCATGAGCAGTGATAGACCCCAAAAGCACAGCACTGTCACATATCTGCATTTCATGCTGGTCAAAAAGGCAGAGGCTATGTTCTAGCATGCAGAACTGAGCAGGAGCTCACAGGTTTAAATTAGCAGGCAATTGGGGCTTGAAAGGAATGCTGAGAAAGCATACATTTTGGGGAAGGAACGGGACAGGCAAGGCGTGAGGTTGGCAGGGAATTATCCGATGAACCTGTTGGAAGGGAAAGTGAAGTATAAATGCTTTCCTCCGTGTTTCTCTGTCACTGTTGCTAAAATATTGAAGTCTAAACAAGGAGGCTTTTAATGGAGGGTTGTCTTGCAGGGTGTATTGTATTCACTGGAGTTTGCTCTCTCCTTGGCTAATTATATATATTTATCCATCTTATTGAAAGCTTCTCCAGGGCAAAGAGATGCCGGATTATTTCTTTATTTAATAAAGAGAAGCATAGCAGAGAAGATCTGTGAGACACGGAGACAGCTCCGTGGCACTGGTTCTGGGATGGGGCACTGTGGGATTGGTAGGGCTGGGATCCTGGGGACCCGAGGGTCCTTCCACCAGCACTGCACCTCCCCAAGGGCTCCTGGTCCTACCCAGCATGTGTGCTCAGCTTTACAGGGCTCCATCCTGCCCTAGAGCCCAACCAAGTGTGGGAAGGTGGATGGAGGCTGTAGGGGTGTCCCCTCACCCAGTGAACAGTGGGCCTGGCAGTGGGATGCTGCTGCGTGCCTTCAGTGGCACACACATGGGGGCTTTATTTTATGATTGCTTTCCTCCCTCCCTCCCTCCCTCCCTCCCTCCCTCCCTTCCTTCCTCCCTCCCTTCCTTCCTCCCTTCCTTCCTTCCATCCTTCCTTCCTTCCATCCTTCCTTCCTTCCATCCTTCCTTTCTTCCATCCTTCCATCAATTAATTAATAAATTTTGTTTTGGAGGTTGGTGAAAAATGTGTGATATTCACTCAAAGCTGCTCTTAGCTATGCACTGACTCCTTCACCTTATTTATATCCTAATGATGCCACTTTGTTTTTTTTTTTTTTTTTTGCCTGGCTACCCATCTGAGCACCATATGTTTTCTTCTGCAGGAAGATGAGCCCTCAGGAGTACCCTCTGCTTTATGGTTTTGTGCAAATTCTTCAGCATCGCTGTCATTTCTCCATTTTTGACTCAAAAGGAACTGGGGCTTTGTACTTGGAACATTTATTTGGGAATAACCAACCGAAGGGGCTTGGGATTCCCATTCTGGGAATAGATCCCCATTAGGGAATGGGTCCCCATTATGGGAATGAACTCACCTCTGACATCACACTGGCATTGTGAGCACACAGTGATGGTTATCATCATTTGTTCCCTTTCTGTCATTCCTTTGGCCAGCCTTTATGGGGAGCTTTGCCATTCATCTTTGCCCTCAGTGAAAGAGGTGCTGGGGGGTGGCAGAGCACTGTGCCCCCCCAGCTCCCCTCCAGGTTCTCACCCTCAATCCTGCAGCCACTGAGTTCCTCTCTGCACCCATGCGCCCACAATCCATGTTTATCTGTTTCAAAAGATTTGGGAGGATTTCTGCTTTTTCTACACAGCTTGTGGAACTATTTTAATGCTAATTACCAGCTAAGAGAGGCAATTCTTCTGTTTCCTTAGGAAAGAAGAAGGGAAATGGAATAATTCTGAAGATACCCATGTCAGTGAATGTCATTATAAGCAAATGCATCTTAATTTGGCAGGTTTCAATCTCAGATCCCAAATTTCTATATCAGCAGATGGGAAAATTGTGCAGAAAAAGCCAGATTTGTGTATTCTGTGTGAAGTAATTCAGCTGAGGAGCCCGGCGCTCTGATTTCAGTGCTGTTTGAGCTTAACGCCTTACATGAGCACCCCTACCATGGCAGGGGGTTGGAACAAGATCATCAGACAGGGAATTGGTGGGGTCCAATCCCTGGAGGAGGTGTGGAGATGTGGCACTGAGGGACGTGGTGGGGCTGGGTTGGTGTTGGACTTGATGATCTTTGAGGTCTCTTCCAACCCAAACCATTCTATGATCCTATGACCTCTAAGGTCTCTTCCAACCCAAACCATTCTATGATCCTATGACCTCTAAGGTCTCTTCCAACCCAAACCATTCTATGATCCTATGACCTCTAAGGTCTCTTCCAACCCATCGTACAATTCAATGATTTTTAAGCTCTTTTCCAACCCAAACCATTGTACAATTCAATGGTTTTTAAGCTCTTTTCCAACCCAAACCATTCTACAATTCTACAACCTTTAAGGTCTCTTCCAACCCCCAACCATGCTGCGATTCTCTGATCATCAGGTCCAGTGGCTGTGCCACATCCCTGAGCTGCTACACCAGTCTAGTTCACACCTCAGAAACACAACAAAAACATAGCTGTTCCCTCTGCTGACCAAAGAGCTGGATGCTTGTGCTAATGAGCCTGCATGCATGAGGTGCACACAGCAATGCTGGCATCCCCTGAAGGCGCAGTGGGTGCAAGCGGAGCGATGCTCTGAGCAGCACTGGGTTATGAGCAGGGCAAGCAGCTGACAGCGACAGGCTATTGTCTGCAAGAGGAAATTTATTGCAAGGGCACTGTGCAGAGCCCAAATTAGGCTATCCAGGAGAAGGGGAAAAAAAAAAAACCAAAAAACCCTTGGTGTGTGTTTTATGTATGCAGAGCTTGTCATATCGGGTAATGTAGTGCAATAAGGCTGAACAGGGCAGTAATGGGCTGCGTGGCTGCTTTTTTTGCTTCTCTCTCTGGTGTTTTGTTGTTTTGTTGTTGCAGTGGGATCTTAATGGGCCGCTTTAAACAGACGTTTTGAAGAGTCGCACTCAGCGTCCGGCGATTAAAAAGAAGAAAGAAAAAAAGAGAGGAGAAAAAAAAAAAAAAAAGAAAGAAAAAGAAAAAGAAAGGGGGAAAAAAAAAAAAACAAAAAACCCAAACCCAACCAAACGTTAAAAGCACAAGATTGGCAGAAATCATTTTTCAAAAGAAAAGAGCTTGGGGGGTGGGGACAAGCTGGGAGAAGACTGTCAGGCTGTGGAAAAGTTTAATAAATTCCATGTCACTCTAAAGACCGTCGTGCGCAGAGTTGCCCAAGGCCAATAAAACCCGATCAACCTCTGATAGGCTGCCTGCGCTGCACGGGCACACGTTATTGCTTTGATACTTTACACAAAAATAGGGGGCTGCCTTTTGTTGTTTTTGATATGGTAAGAGGCCTTGCGGTGTGCTGTTCTTTATAAGATATATATATCTAAAATCCACGATAAAAACACCAAAGGATTTCAGCGCGGAGCTGTCATCAGTTGCTATTTAACTGAGCGAAACATGTTAAAAGCAGCAACAATACAATCTAGCAGTGAACGCATGAAAGCTCAGGCAATCTTCCTCCCACATTTAAGTGAGTGCTTTTTAGAACTGCAATCTTGGTGGGATCTGCGGGGAGGGGAGCGGGCAGCAGGGTAGAAGCAGCCTTTAGTTTAATTCCCACCATGGCAAAACTGGGGGCATTGGTTCCATTTTCCCCCCAGGAATGGCTTGGTCATGGTGGTGGGGGACTGTGGGTGTCATCTGCACAGCATGGGGCTCACATCCAGTTTTTAGAAGAAATACTCATCTCCTGAGCATGTACCAGCTCTAGGAGCACAAGCAGGTTGCCATGTCCGTGCCTCAGCTGAGCTCTCCATAGTCCTTTTCATGGCTTTGGGTTTTGGGGCATCTTGTGGCACACCCTGCATAGAATCATAGGATCGTGGAACCATAGAATCAGAGAATGATAGAATAGTAGAATGATAGAATCACAGGATCGTGGAATCATAGAATCGTGGAATCGTAGAATGATGGAATCTGAATGATAGAATCATGGAATCATAGGATCATGGAATGATGGAATTGTAGAATCACAGAATCACAGAATCATAGAATCATTTCAGTTGGAAGGGACTTTCCCAGTGCAAGCACATGGTTCATGCATTTGAAAGGACCTTGGCTACCGCAGTGATGGGAAACCTGGTGGCTTCTCCTTGCTGGGATTCGTGACAAGGTTCCCTCCAGCTCTGGAGTGGTTTTAGGTCTCTGCCATGAGCTGGGCACGCAGTGAGCTGGGAATCACTGCTAAAACCAGGTAGGCTGCAAGCAGGGCTGGCCCCAGGCAGGGCAGTGGACACCTTGCCTGTGCTGATGTCCTGGAGCAGTGTTGGGCTGAGATTTGGGTACAGCATTGAATCATTGGAATATTTGTGTAAGATCACTGTCTGGCATTACCAAAGGCAATAAAATAAGTTATTTTCTTTTATTGTGTTATTTTCCAAAGACAAAATTTGGGCTGGGAAGAGCTTTCACTTGGAAGTGCTTCTCAGTGCTCTGACAGAAATCGGGTTTGATTCGGCTGTACCATGGACCTCTGGCAATCACATGCTTACTGTGCTCAGGACATTCTGTGATCTGAACTGCCCTCTGTTTTCTCCATCCCTCCCCACACAGATGTGTCACAGGGGAAGTCCAGAAAAATCCTCCTCTTCCACCAGAGCCACTCATAGGCAGCAAAAGTACCTGCTCACTAAATGAGCTTGTTGCCTGGTTTTCTTCTCTGAAAAGCACTGCTTTTCTGTGATTTGGAGCAAAAGTTGCACAGCGTGAAATTTATTTCCAACAAATGGAAGATCTTGGTTGAATTCCCCTTCAGCTGGGTAGGTTTGTGCAAGTCACCCAACCCCTTGGTTTCTTCCCAAGGTTCTTCTCCCACCTCCTCGCTGCTTTTCCTTATAGAAACCCCAAACCTGTGGGTCTGAAGTACCAGAGCCAGCTGGTTCCTCTCTCTTATGAGTGTTAGTAATGTCTGTCCCAGGACAAACCATGAGCATCCCAGCAGCATTTTACAGAGGGGAAAAATAATGTGGTTTTATCTACCAGTTTGCTTCTGGACAGATAAGCAGTGCTTCCCTGGAAAACTCCCACTTCTACGCAGTGCCAAAAAGCTTTGCATCCCCTCTTCATGAGCCACAGCTCAGCAGAGTCAGTGCAAGGGGATGCAGTGGGATCACTCATGTACCTGCAGAAAGGAAAGGTAGAGAAGAGAAGCTGCAAATGTTTAATGCTGTCCACATATCAGCGGTGTTCGCTCTGTTCATCATAATCCCATTTTCTGCCTCAGACGTGTCATTACTGTCCACTGGATTTGGGGAGATAGCAGCACAGGAAATGAGCTGGAAAAACATCAGACAGTTTGGGTCTTTTTTAAAAAGTCATTAGCACCTTTAAGATATTTAATGAAGTGCGGGCAGCTCTCGGAGTGGAGAAGGATGAATTTGCTATGGATATGGCAGCGCAGCGAGGTGAGTGGAAAGGAGCTGGGCTGGAGGGCATGGAGAGCCCTGACCAAGGAAAATGGGAATAAAGAGGTGGAGAGGTGGCATTCCCCCTCCTCAATCCCCCATGGCAAGTAGGGTAGCTCCCACATGTGCTCCCCTACCTTGGCATGTAGGCTTCTGCCATCACCCACTCCTCTGCAGCTGCAACGCTCACTTCTTATAGGAAGTTTCAAATTCAATTAAATGCCCAAAGGAATTTCCCAAAGCACCCAAACAGGTTTGCTTTTGCAACTCTTGCTGGGTGTCTGTGTGCAGGTTTAGGTGCTCTGAAAGCGTTGCAGGGCTGTGGTGAGCAGTGGGATTGGGGCAGAAGTACAGCACATCCCACCTGGAGGCAGTGGTATGGGTTGGATGTCACCCATCCTCATAACAGAACAGCCATGGGGGAGGCAGAAAGAGGGGACACAACTCTTCCCCAAGCCATGATTGTGGTTCTGTTGGATAGCATCAGCAAACTTTCAAAAGTGACTGCTGTGCTGTGCTTGGAAATCTTTCCCATAACAGTAATTGCTTCATGTTACCAGAGCTCCAAGTCATTGAATCACAGGATATCCTGAGTTGGAAGGGACCCACAAGGGTCACTGAGTCCAACTCCTGCCCCACACAGTACCACCCAAACCCTATGTCAGAGAGCAGTGTCCCAGAGCTCCCTGAGCTCCCTGAGCTTGGGACTGTGCCCACTGCCCTGGGGAGCTGCTCCATGCCCACTGCCCTCAGCCCCACCTGACCCTCCACTGACGCAGCTCCATGCTGTGCCCTCGGGCCCCATTGCTGTCACAGACCGGTGGGAATGGCAGTGAGACAGCCCCAGCCCACACAGCCGGACCCAACCATGAGTCCCCAGGCCATCCCCCACTCCCTGGGACAGTCCGTCCATCTGTGCTCCCATTGGGTGACCCCATTTCCTGACAAGCTATTTCCAGTGCAGTAATTGCAGCCTAGAAATTAGAGCCCTTCAAAGCACAGCTCCAGCAGGATGTGCCGCCCAGCCCCGCTCAGCTCCCACCTGCAATGATGTCTGACTACAGGGCATGAAATGCTATTCATCCTTCCCCACCTCCCTCCCATCCGCTTTTATTCAGATCCAGCACTGAGTGGCAGCAGTGGCAGGTATATGAAAAAGATGTTCAGGTGTTCGTGTGCCTTTTTCTTCCCTTTCTTTTCCCCCTGGTTCCCCTTTTATAGATGAGAAAGCGGCATGAAAGGCAAAGCAAATGAGAATCGGAGAGAAAGCGCAGGGTTTGAAGCAATCTGCTCACATGTGGGTTTTGCTACCTGCTAACACGGGGCTGTGGTGTCAGCCCCAAATCATAGAATCATTAAGGTTGGAAAAGACCTCTAAGATCATCTAGTCCAACCACCACTCCCCTTACCATCAGTATTGCCCACTAACTGTGTTCCAAACCCACCTGGCCCCGGTGTGCTCCCCAGCAGCAGCAATTTCACGGCTCCTGGCACCATGGGCAGGAAGGGGAGATCGGAGATGACAAATGTCCACATTACTTCTTGAGATTAAAATGCCACCAGACGTTCTCTTAATATGAAAGTGGTGATGGTTCTGTGATGCGGGTTGTGTAAGAGACAGATTTCTGCTTTATTTACTTGAAAGAGCAAAATGGGACGTGAACCCAGAGGTGGCTGGAACTGGGAGGCCACCATGGGTATCACTGGGCATCTCCCATTTGCATGTGTAACTGATAACCACCTGGTTTTCCCACCAGATGAATGCAGAGTGCACGCTAAATAGGAGTGGCTCTTGCCATTTTCTTGTCAGCATTTTCTCATTAGGATCAATACTTCTCTTTGCCTCTCTGTAAGCCTGGGAAAATCAGGGGGATGGATTTTTTCCCTCCAACAGGATAAAACCTTGCAAAGTGCTTTGGAGAGGTGAGATAAGAAATTAACATTAAGAAAGGTGATTGCTATCGCATGCAGAGGGTTTGCTTCTGAAACCATCTGCAACCCATTTTCCTGTGTGGAACATTCAGAACAAGCAGTGCTCAACTGATCTGGAGCAGAAGCTCACTGGTGCATTGGTCTGCTCAGACTGCTCACCCTGAGCAACGTCTGGAGCCTGCAGCCCCTGCAGCTGGGATGTAGCATTTGGGCAGGTGGGGGATACTGGGATGTGCATGGGGAGCCCTGCTGATGGGTAGGGAGAGAGCAGGAGGTGGAGGATGGAGCACAGGGCGGTGGAGCCGGCAATGAGGGGTGGGATCTGACAGCTCAGGAGCAAACGAGACATGACAGAAAGTGGGGAGATAATTTAACAGGCTTGGCCTGATGTTGTCCTTCATAGTCAGGCCTCGATTTTCTCTTGCTTTAGATTTGTCAGATGTGATTTTGCAGAGAAGATGGAGGGGCCAGGCTGTGCCTGCACAGCTCTTCCAAGCCAAGAGATTTTAAGTGACTGGAAGCCCTTTAGCTCTGTTAAAATGCCTTCTTCTGCATTAGTTCCCTCCTTGGGAGCAGCTCTGGGTTCACCTGGGGATATGGGGCTGTCACTGGGATACTGTGGGTGGGAGGTGATGTGGTGGCAGATTGGATGCTGGCTGCTCCCTGTTCTAACACCTCGCTCCTCCCACCCACCCTACACTCGCCAGGGCACACCTCTGTCCCCACACATCCCCTGAGGAGCTACAAGGGGCTCACTGTGCTTCTTCCCACCCTGTCCCAGTTCTCCAGTGCCCAAAACACGGTGCTGGCTCAGTTGAATGGGAGCAGGAACTTCTTCACTGCTTCAGCCCTGTGTACATGGAGCACTGCTGGGGAGATGAAACCCCACCATCAGTCCCTGCTGAGCTGTGCTGGCTACTCAGGGGGGCAGCCCTGCTGCAGCTTGCTTCTTTAGCAGCCCACTCCCAGTCCAATACCAATTGTGTATTTGTCTCTGATGCCCACTGAGGTTGGCTGTCACGCAGGAGGTCGAGGTCTTTGCTTGGAAGGTGATTTTTCATCACTGTTGAACAGTTTTGCTGATGCTTTTATTTGTAATTGGCTCCCATTGGAAAACTGGGTTTGAAGCTATGTCCATGTAGTGCTGCCATTGATGCCAGGCACCAGGCATGTAGGGAGCTGAGGTTCCCTTGGTCTGCCCCTGCTAGGCTGGCATCATGCAAAGGGACTTTATCCTATGGTGGGTGTGATTCTGGCAAAGATGCCACACATTGTGTAGTGCAATAGGTGCAGTGATGGGGAGGGATGATTTGTCCACTGGAAGAAGAACATGGGAAGGTGTATTTAGCCTTGCATGGGGCTGCACAGCACTGTAGTGCAAGAAGTGCTCCTTTAGAAGGGGTGGGTTTGCAGCAAAGCAGCAGAGCAGCATCCCTCACCCCGCAGCACCATGTCTGCTGCCAGCTGTGATGCCCAGCCTGCGGGCTGCATTTTAGGGGTTGCATTGCTGGGCCCCCTCCTCTGCAGCCAGACCTCTTGGGAGGGTTGTCAGGGTTCTGTGCTGGACCCAGCCTGCCTCAGGATCAGAAGAGCCCCCACATACATCTTGGAAGGATATGGAACAGGATCCGACCACTGCTCACTGCTCCTCGTGCCCACTGCAGTGCCCTGTCTGGGACCCATCCCCACCACCTTGTTTGTGACCACAGCTTTTATCCTGGGAAGGGGTGACCTAGGCAGGCAATTGCTCTTCCAAAAGGAAACAAATATCTGCCCTCCTGGTGCCATCCACACAAATAGCAAATGATGGGATGTTCTTCAGAAACTGGGAGCAAAGCAGGGCACTGGGGGGAACCAGGTCTGCCCCCACGCAAAAGGCCCCCATGATGGCAGTGGGAAGCAATTTAGGAAACCCAGTGTGTGCAGTGCTGTGTTTCTTGTCAAGCGAGCTCGGCCATGTGCAACACAGACAGGTTTGGATCAGCAGTGATATTTTCACTGTGTGTGTAGGTGCAACAGGACATCACCCACCCACCCTCACTGCCACCGTCACCTGCACAAAGCACAGCCCTCGGAGCAGTGCCTGCTGCTGGAGCAGAGGCACGGATTGCAGCTGAGTGCAGGCAGCAAACAAAAAGAAATCCTTTGCACGGTTCACTGCTTCGCCCCGCTCTTCCTGCTGCTCTGCTCTCCCAGCCCCCACGTTGGTTAGAAGCAAAGAGACCTGTTGCTGTGTGGCTGTGGTTATGGCACGCTTGGGACAGAGCCTGAAGCCACCAATGTCCCTCTGTCCCCTTTTGTCCCCAGGCTGCTGCAGCACGCACACCTTTAACCACTCGGTAAAGAAAATGAGAGGACCTACAAAGCTTAGTGTGACTCCAAGTGTTTTCAAGGCATGTCAGCTGCCACGCGGCTCTATTTAAATAGAAAAGGCTGGTGGTTTTTTTTCCAGCCTGCATTTGCAAAGCAAAAAAACACACTGCTGCATTAATTCATGGAAATGTCACGGAAAGGGGAGGTGAGAAGTGAAAGGGGAAAAGGAAGAATGACCACCAGGGCTGAGAGCAGCACTGAGGTGCTGAGCAGAAGGCACAGTGTGTGCAGGGACCTGCGAATGGTTTAACCCTGCTCTGTGCACTGCAGCTCCTGTGCCATTGCACTGCACGTCTGAACACAGGTGATGCTGTGCCCTGCCTCTCCCCAGCTGCAGGAAGGAGCAGCACACGTTGCAGCAGGAGCGTTGCGTGCGGGAATTGCCCACCATCCTTCTGAGTAAATGGAGAACCCTCCGCTGGGACTCACTGCTTTTTATTGCAGGAGCTATTAAAACTCCATCAGAGCAGCAGGGTTCAGGGCAGCGGGGTTTGTGTGTGCAGCCAGCAGTTAACCTGGTTATTTAGAGTCCAGCTGTAGGCGTTTCTCCATATTCTTCTGCTCCTTTGAAAACGTGGCCTCTCCTGGCTAATGAAGTGTCATTATTGCAGCACCATCATTCCCGGTTCCTCCTGACGTGCCAGGCTTTATGACAGAGGTGGTATTGCTTTATGCATGCCCAATGAGCTCCTATAGCGACCGGCAAGCCGTTGGGATGTGGATTGGAGTAAAACCCCCTCCTCCCCATCTATCTTACGATTTTGCTAAGGAAGTAATGAGCACAATCACCGCTCGGCCTGCCCTCTCCATTAGGAGTATCCATTGCGGGGACTTTATTACGCTGCCAAGGTTAGGGAGTGTGGTCAAGAGGTGACGTGATCCTTTATTCATAAATGCCTGCAGAAGTGTGTCCTGGGAAGCACAGGTCTGATTCACAATTGCTCAGAGGACACGGGAGAGAGAGAAACGAACAAATCAGCTATGAAAATTATACCCTTGCCTTCCCACTTAGGAAAACATTATCAGTTCGCCCTGGCAGAGGT
Organism: Phasianus colchicus; assembly: GCF_987193195.1. Lineage (NCBI taxonomy): Eukaryota > Metazoa > Chordata > Aves > Galliformes > Phasianidae > Phasianus > Phasianus colchicus. The sequence continues at coordinate 4,282,932 of NC_143455.1, forward strand.
CTGCCTAATGATAAATGGGTGCTAATGTGAAGGAGTGAGCAGAGCTGCCAGTCATCGTTATGTGTTTCCCATCCCTTCCCCAGCACCAGGCTGAGATGGGGATGGTTTACACCCAAAACTGAGCCAAACCCAGCCCTCATCGACCATGCAGAGCAGCTTCCTTTCTCCTTTCTCCTCCATTAAACATGCAAAACCCATTCTTTAACAATTAGTCTCAAACATATTCGCTCTCTTCCTATCTATTATTGCTTACCTTGGTAATCTCATGCCATTGTATGGCGCTGCTTCTCTCAGGCATTAATGCATTTCTCGAAGGTAATCTTTAAATACCCAGCCTGGCTTTGTGCTGGGGAAGATACTGTTGGTCTTTTCTAAGTCGTTTGTTTTGAGGGAGTCTCGAAGAAAGGGTTGTGTGTGGTTATTATGAAAACACAGCAGCATTTTAATGCATTAGTGCTGTGTTAAATAAGTATATTGTTCAATCTCTGGGTGGAAGCTGAGCACTTGTAGTGGTTACCTGGCATGATGTGGCCCTGTGACAGAAAGTCAAATGAAGATCTTCTTGATAGGAATGTAATTGTAAAGGAAAAAAAAATGATTAAAAAATTGGTTCCAGTGCTCTGCGATCCAAGAGTTCATTTGTTTCCTCATTCATGCACTAAACAAGTCCCTAATTAATCTTGAACCTTGGAGAAAGGAGACTAGATTGGCATCTTCTGCATATGAACATACTTCTCATTTTGGAAAGTTTGAAGAGGCTCTTAAGCATTCTCTTTTAATGGTATTTTTGCAGGGGTTTAAAGTGGCTTCATTAGCCTGCCAAAGCCACTAATTGCATTACCATATTTTTAAACTTCGGAGGTTCTTTTTTTTTTTTTTTCAAAAAAAGAAAAAAAAAAAAGGAAAAAAAAGAAAAAAAAAAAAAAAGGAGATTAATTTGCTGGCTTGGAGTGCCTGAAGTGCTCAGGGGCTCCAGCTCAGGGTCTGTGCAGCACAACCAGCAGCGCTCAGTAGGAACTGCAGTAGGAATTGCAGTGCTGGCTGCTGGTTGCTGCTCTCCTGCATCTGGGGGTTGTCATTGGCACAGCTGCACTGCGGGGTGGGGGGGGTCACCGTCCCTGGGGGTGTCCAAGAGATGTGGAGATGTGGCACAGAAGGAGGTGGGCATGGTGTTGGGCTGCGGTTGGGATCGGGGGTCTGAGAGCTTTTTTCCAGCTGTAACGACTCTGTGATGTTCAGCAGGAGCAGCACAGGTCCACCGGCTGGAATGCTGCTGTAGGACTGTGTGTTTGGGGGGAAAAGTGGTGGTGGTGCTTAATGCTGCTGCTGGGAGGTCCCGGATGGAAGGTGTCAGCCATGCTCACAGCTCGGTGCTGCTCTCATTACAGCAGATAGGTGTTGAACTTAAACGAGGGCACTGCCTTGAGTCTTGCTTGTGTGCAGCCCCAGGTGGCTTATCAAAGGTAATATGAATAATACAACCAAGATAAGATAAGGCTGTTAGCCCCAAACAATACTATCAGTTAAGTTAGCTGCCAACCGCCCCGTGCTGACAGCAAGGGATGAAAGAAGAACTCAAACTCAGCCTCAGAGAGTTCTGAAAGCCTCACTGAAACCCACGGGCAGCTCCAAGGAGGAATATTATCCTGGTGGGGAAGGGGGTGGAGGAGAGCCAAGGGCACCGGGAAGAAAATTGGTTGTCGGAGGTTTTTTTTCTTTCTTTCTTTTCTTTTTTTTCTTTTTTTGCTTTGCAAATGTGTTCTTGCTCGTTTCATTGTGAGCACTGTGATATATTATCAGCTTTCACGGAAGGGAAGAGTCGTCAGGGTTTCATTAGTTATGTTTATGCCAATAGAAATAAATCTCGGCCGCCATCAGGAGGTTTTGCTCACTCCCGTGGCCCCGTCTGGGGAATTTGCCCAGCCACGTCCCCGTTGTGCTGCTGGAGCAGATACAGTTTGAGATATACTTTGGCCTTATTGATTTGAAGGCTTCTTCATTACTTCTCCAGCGCTGCGGATCGATAGCCGAGCCGAGAGCAGCATAATAGATTTTTTTAAAAAATCAATTAAACAGAATATTTTGAACAGAGAACGGAGCTGCGTTTTGCTGTGCGTGGCCGCAGCTCTGCTGCACTCACTGCCAACCGAGCAAACTCATGGACACGGCTTTTGTTTGGGCTCCTTGTGCACCTCCACCGAGGGAGGGAAGATGGGAAGTTGCAGATGGGAACCATCCTGTGGAACCCAGCTCCATCCCCTTGGCCTCGATGGGAAGGGAAAGAATGTCTGTGGTCTTTGCTCTACCCCCGGTGGGCTGTTGTTCAGTTAAAATATACCCAGATCTGTCCTGCTTTTTCCGTGCTCCGTATCTCCAAACACACGGAGATGAGATCCTGGTAAATGAGCTTTCATGCTTGAAGGGTTTCCTGGTGCATGCAGAGCCCACTGAGCCCCCCCCCAACCCCCCATCCCCCTGGGGATGAGGACAGTGCTCCCCATTGATTCCGCCCAGGCCAAACCCCCAGCAAGGAACCCAACTGCTTTCCAACAGCTTTTCCTCAGCAGAAGGATGATGGAAGGAGCCTGGTGACCTGAATGGTGGCACTGACACCTCCCTTTGGTCACTGGTGTCCCCAGTGGGGCCAACCCGAACCAATTGCAGGAAAGCAACCCCGCATTTTCCATTCCTCCTTCTGCCTTCTCCCCAGCTCCAGCAGCACATGCTGGGAGGTGGCTCTGTTTGCTTTGGTGATGGCAGAGATATTTGGGAGAGACAGATGGAAGGCACTTCTTCTTTTCTGCAGACACTTCATGCTCCAAGCTGCTCATATTGTACAAGAGAGGCCAGATGCCTTGTTAATTCATAGACATGTTTACAGCACGGAGCTTCTAATAGGTGAATATGAATACTAAACAGTGATTAGTGCTTGTCTGACAGACGTCTCCCTCCTGGCTGAAATTGGATCTAAGTTTGACCTTTGATGAGGGAGGAAGGTATCCTGGTATACAATAAGACTCAATGCAGTGCAATCTGTACATGGCAGAAGGGGCTGGTGATGCTTAGGGGGTGGCCACAGAAAGCAGGGAGGCGCTGGTCCCATCTATGGGGCACCCTGGCAGTGAAAGGCATCTGGGAGCACCTTGTGGGTCATTTATTGTCACTGCAATACGAGCCCTGAGAGCAGGAGGTGACTCAGTGCCATTGGAGGGAAGCGATGTTTGGGGTAGCAGTGGCAGAGCAGATTGTGGAAGTGACATTGAGCAAGGAGATGTGTTCAGTGGTCAGGGCTGGGGTGGGTTGATGGTTGGTCTAGGTGATCTGAGAGGTCTTTTCCAATCTTTTGTATGAAAGGAGAAGAAGGTCTCCAAAGTAGGTTATGGGGTAAACTGCCCTCTGGGGATAAGCACGTGCCTCTTGTTGGTTCTGGAGCAGGGATTCAGTTGGTTCAGTGTGGGGAGTGCAGCCTTTGGGTGGCTGTGGGGTCAGGGCTGCAGAGCCCCCACGTGTTGGGATGTGGCCCCATTCTGTGCCGGGAGCACCACAGACACACTGACCTCACAGCTGAGATGCTCCCAGTGTTTGAAGCACTGGGAGGGATTTCTCCCTATGGCAGCACCAGTGCAAAGCACCCGGGATCCTGTTTTGAGCCTGCAAACCAGCACTGCCAACTCCATGCAGGGGCCGTGCAAAGAAAAAGCAGGAATTGCTCCATCACACCATTACGAGCCTCACTTTAGGTGCCAGCTGAGCGTGCTGCTTTGATGGCTATAAATGCAACTATGTGCACATATAAAAGTGTTGCAGGTCCTTCAGAGGTGCCCAAACAGCTCCTGGGTTCGGTACCTGTAACACTTGGTTGTGGTGTGTGATTCCAGCCCTCCTGCACTCATGGTTTGGGTTCCCATTCAGCCTGATTGTTTTTCCTTCTCCATCCAAATGCTGAAAACCTCCAAATGCTGCGTGCAGGGCTCCATCCCCTGCATGGCACTGGGGGGGAGGTGGGAGCAGGGTGGGATGGGAGCGTGGAAAAGCGAAACAAAACCCCCAGCAGCTGAATAGCAGCGAGTTATGAATTTTGTCAATGAAATTAACCAACAATGTTGGGGAAAAGAATAAAAAGAAAGCAGCTTGGGCTCAAAGGGACGGCAGAGGGGCCAGGCACTGAATGGGGGCTTTGTTTGCCCTGAGTCCTCAATGGGAGCCCCACACACCACAGAGAATGCGCCTTGCTCCGGGCTGGGCAGTAAAGGAACGGTGTTAATTTGGTGGGGAAGTTAATTTGGTGGGTACGGGGAGGAAACCAGCTGCACATGGCAATAAATGCATGAGCAGAGCTGCAGGAAGGGGAGGACGGTGCATCCCCAGGGCTGGGCTCACTTTGCTCAGCATCCAGGGACCTGCCCAGAGCACATCCTGCTGCTGCCCCATGGACGTTCAGCATCGCATCCCCTTGTCCTGTAGCCCAGCTCAGATACAGCAGAGCCACCAGCACGGTTTTGAGATCACACGTCATTAGGGAGGAAATCTTAATAATTTGCTACAATGGTTTGGAATCTGGGTTAAGCCTGGAAACAACAGCACGGAGGGAACCGTGGAGGGGCTCAAACAAAACCTGACATCTCCGTGCCTCACACCGAGCCATGTCGTGACCGACGCAATCCTCCCTTCTGCTCACATCACCTTTCCGGATTTATCATTTTAATGTTCTCTGGGCCACCGAGCCCCACAGCTGTAAATTAATTTTTAAAGTAATACAGGTTCTAAAACTTCCATCTGCTTTAATGAGCTTGGGGGAATCCTGTTGTATTAAAAAACATGCATGCAATTATTTTTCCATCTCGGGCTTCGCCATCGCGGCACCGCTCAGCGATGACATCTCCTTCCCCTCTGCAAAGCATTTCCCAGTGACAACGTGGCACCGGGTCCTGGTGGAGGGGACATCTTTGTGGATCATTAGCACGTCCCTGGGCGCCTTCCCAGTCACCTTTCCATCCATCCAGTTCTGCATGGTGGAGTTACGAGGTGGTAATGAACAGCCCGGCGCCTGGAGGTGCCACGTGAACCATTCGAACCGCCTGATTTCTGGAGGGAAAACCCCATGCAAAACTGAGATGCTGTTTGTTTTCACTGCCCTCTGTGCCTGTTTTTAAATATTTGCTCACGGTAGTTCAGGTTGGTTTTTTTATTTTATTATTATTATTAGCAATTAGCCTAATAAGCCACCTTTCCATTGCTCCACATGTAGATTAACCACTTCAGAGAGTACAAAATAAACATTTTGCAATGCGGGCATGTATCTGCTGGAAACGATGAGTAACCTGCTTCCACAGAGACCCAGTCCTCCCAACGTCGGGGCTTTGCTCTGATCATTAGCGCCCGTGTTGGCTTTTTTTCTTTCATTTCCCTTAAGACAGCTTCTTACAGCATTCGTTAACCTGAATTTTGAACACAATTAATTCTTGTTTAGGCAGCGCGTTCAGAATGACGTTCGTTATGAGCATCAAACAGCAGCCTGGGAATGTGTGACTTCGGCGTGATGCATCAGCTCTCAGAAGGTGCACCCCCACAGAGATCACACACAGGTGAGCAACAAGCACAGATCTCAGCTGTCACATTGCAGATGAGCACACGAGAAGTTTGTCCTTCTGCACGGCCGTGGCATTTGGGTGAGCAGCGGTGCTGATGGGGCCGTGCGGAGCAGCCTGGTGCTGCCTGGTGCTGCCATGCATTGCAAAACATTCCTTCTGTCTTCTTTCCCAGTATGTGCAGAGCCTGAAGGAGCTTTGCATCCTGCTGTGGTAAAAGTTGTTTCCCAAACCAAGCGAAGGTCAGTGGGAAGAAGAAGGTGTTAAGGGCACAGGAGCCTGAGATGTCCGGTAAATCAGGAACAAGGAAATCATTTGTGCTGGTTCCAAGCACAGCCACTCCTGCAGGAAAGCAGAGGTTTTGGCACAGCAGCTTGGATTTCAGGCTGATTTCTGAGCAACCAGAGCTACTCAGTGGTAGTTCAGAGGGCACAGAGCACCTCTGCAACCAGCAGAGCCACGCAGCTTCAGCCCTGGGCTGACAGCACCCCATGCAGCAGGTATGGGGGTGATGGATTTGGTGCTCAGTGCTTCCCCTTGTACCCATTTGGATGGCTGTGATGGAGGGCTGCAGATTTCCATCCAGCAAAGAGCCACTGTGTTTCCTTCCAGCCATCACCACGAGGCTGCTACACATAACCTGTCCTAAACTGTGCATGGATGATTTATAGTGCACTTTCTCATGCAAATGGCATTAATAGGCTGTCACACGTAGGAGAAGATGCTGGAAGATTACTGAAAGCTGCTGCACTTCAAATGTTTTGGGAGGAAATAATGCCTTATGAATGTGATCTGCAGAGTATCTCTGCCCACAGGGGCAGGTCAGGAGGGAGCAGCTGAAGGCTGCATTGCTGCATTGTGCACTGAGCACAGTGGGGCTCCAGCACAAAGCCACAAGGGTTGGTTTAACGTGTCTCAGCACACTCTGGGCTCAGGCAGCTCTGCTCTGCTGAGTTTGGGATCGGGCTGCAGAGAGAACCCAACCCACACCAACCCTGTCTAATTAGTGGAACATATTTACATGTGTAAAACTCTCCTGTAGTCCTCGTAATGACTAATGCATAATTATGCACAGACAAATCCCCACAGCAAACACAAATATTTTTGTTTGGTTGATCTCAGGAGAGCCCAGCAGTGTGTCAGGGCTGCACTGTGCATCCCAGCTGAGACAAGTGGGTGCCTGAGGCCATGCAACCCCATGGCCATACCAACCCCATGGCCATACCAACCCCATGGCCATACCAACCCCATGGCCATACCAATCCCATGGCCATATTAACCCCATGACCATATTAACCCCATGGCCGTACCAACCCCGTGGTCATGCCAACCAAGGCCATAACAACTCTATGGCCATAACAACACCATGGCAATACCAACCCTATGGTCATGCAAACCCCATAGCCATCACAACACCATGGCCATAACAACTCTATGGCCGTACCAACCCCATGGCTATACCAACCCTATGGCCATGCAGCCCCACAGCTATGTCAGCCCCATGGCCATAACAATCCCCTCGCCATGCAGCCTCTTTGTGCTGCACCAAGAAAGGCACTTTTCGGTCAAAACAAAGTATTTTGCAGATTTATCCCAATTTCACAGAAATATCAGGCTTTCTCCAGGTTTGAGAAACATCCCCAATCTTTCTGTGACCATACAGGATGAGAAGCCTTTCCAATCCAAATCCCAGTGTCAGTCCTAGCCCCAGTCCGAGTCCCAATCCCAGTTCCAGTCCCACCAGGAGCTACCAAGATTCTGATCTCTCTCCATGCCATCTTAGCTATGGCACCTCCAGTGATGAATTCATCACTTAGGCAATGACTTTTCTCCTAAAATCCTCTTCAGGGAACAATTTTCCAATGTCGGATACGGTGACTAATTGATAACTTTCTTTAAGGGGACTGCATGATAACTTTCTTTAAAGCCGTATATTATGATCAGCAGGTTTTCAAAGGAACATGCTGCTCTCTTAATTCTCACCTTCATTATTTTAATACCTCTGTAAAATGGATTTCTAATGGTTCCATATTGCCATAAAACTTTAGGGATGGTGGGTGGGTGGTGATAAATTCTTTGCCATCCCAGCGGCTCTGTGAGTGGTGTAGGGAGCAGGGATGGATTCTAAGGAGCAGCTGGGTCCTGGCTTAAGGCTGTGCCTATCAGCACTGCAACCTTCCCTGGTGTGACCCCATCCCATTTCCTTGAGCACCCTATAGAGCTCTGTTAAACAGTATAACTGGTATCTGTCTCACACAATTCCCTGTGTCTCACTACTACCCCAGGGATATATCCTATCAGGAAGGCAGAAGATACCGCAGGTGCAATCCTACCCCAAATATGGGGAAATCTGTGCAGCACAGTCATCCCAATAGTAGAGCATTTTCACCCTGAGATCCCAAGGCATGCCAAAAATGGACACTAGAACCATAGAGTCATTGTATTGATATCACCCCTTCAAAATATCCTTTGCCAGCAAAGCAAACTCTGTCTCTAATTTAATCAGAGAAGGGAAGAAATGGGTGTTATGGGCAGCTGGAAATGCAGGGAGTTGTTGGAGAGTTCCTATGATGACCTTCAAAGGTCCCTTCCAACTCAAATGATCTTATTTTTTGTCTCCCAGGTCATTAGGCCATACCAACTCCTGTTTGTCCTGGACATGAATGCAGGGGCCCAATAATTGCTCAGCACTGAACGTTGCCACTTTGGCACCTTTCAGCACCTGGTGTAAAAAGGAGCAGGGCACGAGGCTGGATGCATGGGCTGCTTCATTGCTGCCTTCTGAGCTCAGCTACCCGGGTCACTGATGGGGCCCTGCTGCAAAATCCCACTGCAAAGCAGTGTCTAAGGATACCAAAGAAGGAAAAGAGCTCTGGTGCTCCCCGTGCACACATGAGGTGCTATGAGATGAAGACAGAACCCAGTTTCTCCTCTCCTCCAGAGCACCCTCTAGGGCCAGGGCTCTGCCCCTCCATTCAGGGCACGCTGTGTGTGATGTTAAGCAGCGATGGATAACAGGCAGAATGTGTTATCACAGCTGCTGTGTGCCACAGCACGAAGGGGAGAGCTGTGCTCTCCTTGCTCGCTGCTTGGCCTGGGGACATTCATGTTCTTGTTTATACAATAGCTCTGCTCCGAGAGCAGGAATAAAACATACCTTGTTTTCCCCTTTCCCAGATGCTGTTTAGCATCGTGCTACATCTCCCCATGGGAAATGCAGGTTGGAGCCTCTCAGGTTGGGGGGGGGGGGGGGGGGATTGAATCCAGATGTTGCATTGCTGGGCAGCAATGGGTTATTGTGCAGAAGTGGTAGTGTACGTAGCTCCCTTCACATCCAGGTGCATAGAGAAAATGTAGGTGCGTGTTTGTAGAGACATGCTTTTATCTCTTACCCCAAAACATAGACCAGCTCCAAATTTCAACAGAAAAATACAGAAATCAAAAGAGTTTGGTGAAGTAATTTGCTTCGGCCACGTAAACCTTCCAGGTATCATCCTGTAGGATTTTTGCTCAGAACTGATGGGCACCCTTGTTTTGGGGCAGCTGCTCCTCAGGGCTCAGCCCAAGGCACGTTGCCAATGGACACCCATGCAAATGTGCCCAGATTGCAAAAATGGGGCAAAGCACTGCGAGTAGATCAAAGCAGGGAAATGTAACACAGAGCTCTGTGTTTAATGATGAGCAGCTCAGGTAAAAGGGAATAATTGCATTACTAGAGAGAACTTTTACAGGTAGTATTTTGGGGCCGTGGTGCGTTGGGGGCAGTGGGTGCTGTATCAGCAGGTGAGGTCATGTCACACTTCTGATTGTGCCACGTGAATGCATTGGTGCATAAATCACTCTCAGGTTTGCTCTGCCCTGCCGATGCGGGGTCTGCAGCCTCTTGGCATCGCCGTGCTGGGAGATATCGGTGTGTGCGAGCAGCACGAGCCCCGCTGTGCAATGCTGCTCGGTGCTGGCGCTGCTGCTGGCACCATGTGGGCTCCCTCCAGCGGCCGTAGGACAGCCCCGGGGTGCCCGGTGCCAGCCCTGTAGGGACCGTGCAGAGAGAAGGGCTGAGGGAGTGCAGGAGGACGGCCCCGAGCAGTGCTGTGCGTGCATACGTGTGTGCGGTGCACGGGCAGATGTACGCGGTGCGTGTGTGCACGGTGCATGTGCACATCTGTGCACCAAGTGCATGTATGTGTATGCAACACCTATGCTGTGCATGCATGGAACGGAGCTGCAGATGCATGCAGATCCACGCACGCACGGCTCCAGCTGCTCGGTGCCAGCTGTGTGCGTGTTGCTCCCTGCAGCTCCGGGGTGCAATGGGCCCAAGCATCACCCCTCCCACCACCCCCACCCCGACAGCACTCTGTGCACCCCTCCCACTTTTTGCAACGTGCTGCTTGTTGGGGGGTGTGTGTAGTGATGCACCGACGCCTGCTTGAAATATATATATTTTTAATATATAAACGGGCACGAAAGCCCATTTGCATGGAGTGTTAATGCACAATCGGCCATGGCACCACCGGGGTGGGGGGAAAAGGGGATGAACGCATGGACCGCTGGTTGTTATGAACGCGCTGTACCCGTTGGCACAGCCGCTGTTCGCACGGGGAGAAGCACGCGAATGCGCCACTGCCTCTTTGCACGGGGGGGGCTATAAAAGCACTGCTACCCATTCGCTCCGATGCCTGTTTGAACGGGGAGGGAGGGGAGGGCAGCCTGCCGTGCACACACCAACCTTAATTTGCACGGCGGGGGCTGTGCACGCACCGATAGCCGTTTGCACTGCGGGAGGGGGGAGGGGAGGGGGTGGCAGAGCTGCGCGCACCGCACCGCACCGCACCGCACCGCTCGCACGGACCGCGCGGCTCCTTCCCCCCCCTCCCCCCACCCCCTGGGCAGGAGCTGAGCGCGGGGGGGGGCGCGAGGAGGGGTGGGGCGAAGCCACCCGCTCGCGCCGCTCTTTGGCTGCGGCCGCGGCGCTCATTTGCATGTGGCGGGGGCTCCCCTGTCACGTGGCTGCGCGGGGCGGAGGATCGGGGCCCGTTGAGGGGAGAGGCGGGGGGAGGGGGGGAGCCGCACTTCCTGTTTGAGAGCGGCGCTGGGCGGGGCGGGGAGCGCGGCGGAGCCTCCCCGCGCTCTCGCGCTGCCCGGCGCGGCTCTTGTCAGTTAGCAACAAAATGGCCGCGGCGGCAGCAGCTGTGCTCCCGAGGACGGCGGCGGCGGCGGAGGTGGCGTCCGAATCGGCGGCGCGGAGGAGCAGCGGGGGCCCGGCTCAACAGCACTGAGCGGACACCGAGAGCGAGCGGCGGAGCGCGGCCCCCACCCGCTGCTGCAGCCCGGCCCGAACCCCCGCCCCGGGGGCACCTCCGCTGCGCTCCCCCCCCCCCCCCCCCCCCCTCCGGAGGGACTCCGCCGGATCCTCCCCTCCCGCTGCTTCCTGCGGGGCGGCCCCGCGGTGCGGATCGTCCCGGGAGGGCGCAGCGAACGCCGCTCCGGGCGTTGCGCGGGGGGGGGTCCTTTTGCGGGACCGTGCCCCGGCGGGCCGCGCTTTATTTCGCTGATTCGATTCTCCTGTTTGTTTGGGTTTTTTTTTTTTGTTTTTTTTTTTTTTGATTTGCACTTTTCACCTCCTCAGATGCCCCTCCACGCGGACTGAACCCACCGGGACGCGGCAGAGCCCCTCCCGACCCGGTTCGGATCTTCGCTGCAGCGCGGACCGTGCGCGCCGGGCACGGACTGAGCCGCGCTGCGCTCCGCCGGGAGCCGCCGCTGCCCCGCGCCTCCGTGCGCGTCCTCCTCCTCTGTGCCGTTGTTTTTTTCTTTTTTTCTTTGAGGGGGTGTCGACAAACGACGACGGCAACAACAACAACAAAAACTTCATTTTTTTTCTTTAATTATTATTTTTTGGCCGTGTGAGATTTTTTTTTTCGCATCGATTCGTGAAATTACGGGTACAATTACAGAAAGAGAGGGAAAAAAAAAAAAACAACCAACCAACCACCAACACAACAAACAACCTTTAAAATAAGAAAGGAACGCGTCAGTCAGACCCCTCCATCGTAGACGACATCCCTGTTCGTTTCCTCACAGCGAGACCGAACCGAAAGCTGCCAAAGAGCCCCGCACAGAGCAGACCACAAGGTGAGGGCGCCGGGCTGTGCGGGACCCGCGGGGCTCAGCGCTGTGACTGCGGCGGACGGAGCGTTGTTGCGGTGCGCTGTGTGCGGCTCGGCAGCCGCGGGTTCGAATCCCGGGGGCGGTGACTGAGCCCCGGGGGTTGCGGTCGTCGCGTTGGTTCGTATTGAAGGCTGATCCCATAATGTGTTGCAGGGCTGGTTATGGGAATTAATTGCTAACTTTAGAGTTCACTGCCTTTCTCTGCATACGGTCCTAGTCGTACTTCCTGACTACTTGATCACCATGTAGATGCGAGGCCGCTCGTCCCGCAGCACCACGGCCTGTTTAAATTTAGCCGTAATCCTTATTACGTCATGGCCTTTCTGCTGCAGAATTCTCCCTCCCTCCCGCAGCCGTCCGCCTCGGAGGGGTTACGCCGGGCGCGTAACGCTGCGCGTACGGACGGATTTACGCCATCCGCGTAGTGCGGTTACGCCGCCCGCGTAGCGCTGTGCTGCGCTGCGGCCCCGGGCATCGCTTGGCCGCGGTGCGGAGCTGCGCACCGTGCGGGCGCTCCCGGCCCGGCCCCGAGGAGGAGTGTTCGGTCCCAGCTGGGATGGCGCTGCCCGGAGCCTGGAATTGTGGTTGGAAAACCTGCCGTTTGTCTTCGTTTTAGGTTTTATTCATTTCTGCGATGAGTCTTTCCTATTAATGAAACAACTTGTGGTTTTCCTGACTTCCATCGTCTTTTGTTTACTCTTAAAGGAAGCGGTTCTGGCCTTTTGTAGTCGGGCCTTCTAAGACTTTGACATTTCCTAAGCATGAAAGCGTATTTGGGCACAAAAATGCTTCTAAGGTGGAGCACTCAGAGCTTCCAAGTTCCGTACTTTGCCAAGCAGTAACAGCGAACCGGGGTTAGGCTGAAGGCTTTGCCAAGCACAGCATCTTCCCGTGTCCCCAACTGTTGGTTAGCCTTAACCTTAATACTACACCTTAAGAAGGTGTAGTGTTACAGCAGCCTAGGAGGATAGGAAAGAAGGATTTTATTTATGCTTTTGGTTCCCTTCATTCAGAAAGGACTCTTCATCCCGGTGGGGGTTTGCTGCCTGCTGTCAGCTCGGGCTGACCTACAATTCCCAGTCGGTTCACAGCGAGGTGCAGCTCCTCTCTTCAGTGGCCATTTGGTATTAAAACCCAGCAGAAGGGTTTGGTTTCGGTTTGAGTTGCGAAGCCTTAACCAAGAGCCGTGTATGTGGGAACGGGTAATATGTTAACTTACATTTATTTCCTCCTAGCAGCTGGCCTCACCGAGATAAACAAGCGCTTTTCCAAATGCTGTCATCTGGCCCTTTTCCAAAACAAGCTGAAGGAGGAGGTCAGGGGTGGAGCCATCCTTTGCTTTAGTAAAAAGAGGCTTTCATTTGGAAAGAATTGCTGGATAGTGTTGGCTACCGGACCTGCAGCTTTAAAAATAAAATACTCAAACCTTTAGGAAGTGAAGCAGTCTGTTCCTCATCTCTTAATGCATGTGCTGCTGCTGTTGGAAGGTATAGCAGCTTGAAGGTAGAATTCACGTTGCTTGTTTTGCTAAATAATCAGTGCCCTATGTAAGACTTTGAACATGAGAAGTGAGCGATTAAACATTTATCATCTTTGGTTACAGTGGAGATGTGCAACACAAGGGCTATTGTTTTAATTGTTTAAAATTCAGATGACAAGATAATGGTAATACCATTAGAAGGTTTCCCTTTGGCCTAGAAGCTGCAGGTAGGAGCCTGTCGATCCTTTGGTATTAAAGATGAATGATAAGGAAACCTCTTAAATGCCTGTGACGCTGCAGTCGAGCCAATTTAGCATCAGCTGATGCCTTCTAGTGATAATGGCTTGGGGTGTTCAGCTGCGTTATGAAGATATCAGCCACAGCAAATAGTGTTAAGAAGAGAAATACACTTTATTGAATGGAAAGGTGATCCAGAAGTGACAATAAATAGCGTTATTAAATGATCTGTGTGCTTTGCACGGTCTCTTCATTGGTAAATGCTGGTGGTACAATCAAAGATGGTTCTTGAGGCGTGAAAGCAGAGGAATCAAAGTATTATTTGATCTTCCTTTAGGATTCTGAGCTATTTATGAGAAACGTCTACCAAAGACACGGCTTAGTTTTACATCTTAATTACTGGATGTAGATAGACCTTTGCTTGTGTTATCACTGCTTAGTCGTGATCAACATCACTTGGATTCCAACGAGCAGCTCTGCGTTTTGTGAAACCTCATTGGTGTGCAGTTTCCTGCTTTGGCACTAATGCATTTTAATGTCTGCCGCACGAGATAAAAACGTCTGAGTTTGGTCACAGTAACAAACTGCCTCCTCCTGCACAGACTGCTTACAGAGCAGCTTCAAATGATATCAGAGCTGCTATCGTTTGCTGAGACTGCAGCGGCAGTTCAGAACGCGCTGCTGATTCTTTTGTCTTTTTTTGGAATCACTTTCTTCGTGCAGGAGCACTGAATTTCACCGCAGACATCTGTGAAACGGCTCGATGCGATTTAAGTCTTCAGAGCAGCAGGAATCGACCTCGGAGTTGGTTTTGCTCTTAGCTCTGGATGTGAAGCAGCGCCGTGATTTCTCAGTGCTGTATTCCCAGCCGTAGTTGCAATTCAAGCTCATAAAACATTAGAAGCTTTGGCGGCAGCGAGGGCTGCGTTCTGGATGTCTTCCCCATGGGTTTACAGCCAAGGATGGCTCGAGAGTGAGAACAGTTATCTGTGCTGCAGCAGTGCTGGCTTATGGCTGCGTGCCCAGATTGTCTAGCTTTGCACACAGCTTGATGGTTTGCCTTTGAGGGCTGTGGAGGTGGAAGTCGTTTGTAATAAACAGCTCTCTGCAGTTTGCTTCTGAAACGCACGTTCGTTTAAAGGATTGAGAACTACATTGACTTAGATTTCAATCAGGAGATTCTGTTTCAGAAGCTCGCTTATGAGAATTCACTTTTGTGGATGCTCCATCCCTGCAGGCATTCAAGGCCAGGCTGGACGTGGCTCTGGGCAGCCTGGTCCTGAGGTTGGCAACCCTGCACGCAGCAGGGGGTTGAAATTAAACAGTCATTATGGTCCTTTTTAACCCAAGTCGTTCTGCGATTCTATGAAATGGGAACGGTTGTTTTTTTGCCTTGTATTAAAATAGGTGATGTTTATCCCACGTCTGTGTGTGTGTTTGCTTTCTTAGCAGTAAGCACTGAATTGCTGGAGACTTTTCTTTCATTTGGGAGGAAGATTGACTCGTCAAGTCGGTTGGCATCCCTTTGTGTAATTAAGCCCCAGATAAAAATATGTCTATAGGTCTCGAAATAGTTATCATGCGACTACCAGCTGGAGGAAGAGAGCCCTCACCCCAAGGGGAAAAAAACCACCTTGGGCTATGGAGTGCTTAGTGTGTGCCCACAGGCATCTTCTGCAGGCAGAGCTGTCCTGAATTTTTCTTAGTTTCTTGTTAGTGAGGTCTGCATGCATTTTCCCATAGTGACTTCCCAAATGCATCACAGGGAGCGCCTGTGTTAGGATCTGGGCAAGAAAATCCCCCCCCAAATGGCATGTCTGGTTCTCCTTAGCTGCACTGGTTTTCCTCCTCTTCCCCTTCCTGTGTTCAGCCTGCCTGTTTTTGCTGGAAGCTTAGGCTTTTCTCAGCAGTGCTGCTGTTGCAGGACTTCCTCGCAAAAGCAGCGGAGAGGCAGAACTTTTATCTGGGGCTGGATGTGGTGCTGGCTGTGCCTTGGGTGCTGCGCTGCGTGGTCAGCGTGCGCTCATATCAATAATGAGTTCAGACTGCCTGCTCTATTTTAAGCACAGCCTGATGCTGTGCGTGGTCTGACTGGGGCTCTTAGTTCCTCAGAATCCCAGAAGGTTTCTATGGCTGATACTAATTTCGGATGCTGACAGCGGGGGTGTTTTTCAGCAGTGGTTATTGGCGAACAGCAGAGCAGCAGTGCGGTGCTTCATTGCAAACCACCGTAAGCAGGAAGCAGCTCAGTGGTGCTGAGAAGAGCAGCTGCACAGCTGGGTCAGTGCTGCCATTTTGCTGGGCTCTATTCCTGTGCCATTGGCTGAAAACCAGAGCAGGTATTTGGTATTGCTTGCAATGTTTCTGACAGCTCAGGATATGTTTGGAAGAGTAACTTTGTAGATGTTCTTCTTTATGTTGCTACCAAGTTAGGAGGCGTTGGAAAGCTTTGCAACCCTGCAGGTGCTGTGTGTTGGGAAAGCCAGCCTGCAGGATGCCTTCTGAGCCTTCCACTGCTGTCATTCTGTCCACCTGCAGGTCTCAACGTTCCTCTTCTCTCAGTATTTCTAATGAGTTCCAAGCTTCCCTAATGCAGGAGAATTGCTTCTAAAAGGCATACCTTGGTTTCAGCCCCATTTTCAGCTTTGAAATGAATGTTTCACTCAACAGCTTCTTTTCTACCCAGGCTGCAAAATGAAAGATACCCCATATCTGCACGTCTAGTCCTTCTTGTCTCCATCTTCGGCTGTGTTCTGTCTTGGTCTTGGTTTGTGACGCTGCAAAAACTTCCTGTTAATTCAGAATAACCCACTGGCCTAAGAGTGCTCATCACATCTGTCTGTAATGTACCCCTTCATTTTCCTGCTTGTGAAACAGTTTGGTTTCTCTTTGTGGTGTTAGGTGATATATATAGTGAAGAGGTCTGTCTTCTTAAGCCATTTAAAAGCTATAGCGTGTTGTGGTACAGGAGAAGAGCCTACTTGTGGCAATTTAAATGCTACAGAATACTTTGTAGTATGCTGATCATCAAGTGTGGGTGTCCAATCCAGGTGTAGAACTAAATCTGGTCTGTGATTGCTGCGGTCAAGAGAAGATTGCTTAGAAACAGCAGGGTAAAAGAGCTTAGTGAAAGTATGATAGAATTACTTCTCCAGTAGTTATTCTTCTAATCAAGCTTTCTGAAGTCCTTTGCTTTTGAAAACAGCAATCCCAAGTCTCATCTCGCTGGGCACCAAGAATACATTGCTTTTCATATTGTGCTACACTGAAGCAGAATATTTGAATAAAGCAATGGCTGTATTACTGGGTGGATCCATTGCAATTTGCTTCATAAAATCAATTTTTTTTTCCTAATTGCATTTGTGAAGATAAGACATTCTTCACACGTTGGTGGAAGAACTGTTAAGGTGACAACAGAGCCCCATGTGTTTGGAAGCAGGTGAGGTAGGTGATAGGTGTTGGTCTGTGCGTCCGGATGCTGATCCGATGCTCTGATAGCCCAGCTGTACTGAAATTGTCCCCTCTGTCAGCACCCAAACAAGCAGCACTCATCTTTCTGGAGTCCTGTCTGCATCTACTGAACAGATAATACAGGCCTTTTGAGTGTGGGAGGGCTGCTCTGAAAGTAATGCCTCCTACTGTTTGATGTTGGCCCGCACCGTTGGAAGCACATGTTGGTGATACAGAGGTTGAACCTTCCCACCTGTAACCCACTGCGTTTGGTTGCTGTGTGACAGATGGCAGCAGAGGAGCAATCTAACATCTAACATGGAAGCACGTGAAGCAAACGTGGAATCGAATTCTTCTGTGAAGAAAAAATGGCACCCACTGCCATTGAGGTTAACGAATGGAGACCAGGCGGTGGGTGTGAGCACAGCCAGGCAGAGTGATGCATTTTGGCAGTGGTGACAGAAACGGTGGTCACCTCCCCTGAGTGTGACATGCAGGCTCTTGTTCATCATTGGAGAAAGTGCACAGCTGATGGTGGTGATGGTGTTGCAGAACAGTAGCTGAGAATTTGCTCTACCAAATAATGCTCTCGTGCTCTTTGGATGGAGCAACCAATGTATTTCTGAGAATATTTGCTCCCTTGGGCATTTTATAGACTAGCTGAAGGCGTGAAATGGTCATTGCAGAGATGATGATTCACTATAAATTGATTTCTAAAGTGGTGGTTACTGCAACTGGGAGCAGTTTGGTTCCCTAGTGGAGAGGCTGTTCGTTTGCTTGGTTGAAACATGGTGATAATCCGTTCTGATGGTGGGTCTGATATTCCAGTATATAATAAAAATGCCGAGTTCAGCTGTTAATTGAGTACTTGATAGATTTATCATTGGCAGGAATTGGTAGCCAGATGCTTTTATTATAGAAAGTGGTGGAACAGAGAACTTCTAAACTTAATGGAAAGGAGGATTACTCGTTCAGCAACGTGCTGCAACTGAAGATGCAGTGGAACAGCAACTAAACTGATTCAAAATGTATTTAAGTTGAGCAAAATAGTCACGGAGGGCAATGTTTTGGTTTTTGTAGTTAAACGCTAGGGATGTATTAATACAAAAACAAGTAATTTTTTTCATTTGTGTTTAAACTCCCCCATATTTGCAGTGTGCAGTTTTCGAGCGCAGTTCATTAGCCTGTAGTATGTTTTGTCTTCCTTTGCTCAGATCAGATTTGGTGTTAACCTCCTGCGGAGAATTCCAGGACCCCTGACATTTTATTGTGACTCTTGATTAGCTCACCAGGGTTCCTGCTAAGAATTCTTCTTTCATTCACTTGATAAATTGAATTCCCTATTCACAGTGCCTTTAAATAGAACGGTATTTGGAAAACTCGGAGACAACAACTTGAATGTTCAATGAGCTCTCCCAACAAGTGTGAAAATGCAGAAGGAGGAAATTAAGGGCTTGTAGTCTGAAATCTTTTAGGGGAATAAACATGTTATGAGAGCATATAGCTCTGTCTTAGTGTTCCCTTTGGTCTTGCTTCCCTCCTGACTTCTACAAGAAGGGGTGCTGTTGATGCCTGCTTTCCCTTTTTCACCTCATCTCATGCTGGTGATCCCTGAGTTGTGTTGTACCATTTGGAGCCCTACTGGATGAAAGATGGCATAGTTGTTTATTTCTGAGCCCCAGATCTTGAGGTCCTGAGCAGGCTCTGTCCTTCTGGTCCCCCATCAGCCCTGCCTGCTGTCCTGGTGCCACGTGCCAGCTCTGGCTCTTCTTTCAGCTGGGCAAGGCAGAGGTGCAGGATGCCATCTCCCAGGACTGCCTTCTGTAGGCTGCTGTGGCTCATCTGTGCAGTGGTTTTAATGCCACAGGAGTGGAAAGGGCCTCTGGGGATCACAGATGGGTGACAGCTGAGTCAGGTGACATGGCTACATAGCTGAGTGCTGCTGTGTGGCTGTGATGGAAGGCAGAGCTGAGGGCGCTGGAAACCTTAGGGGCAAAATGATGCGTCGTGTTAGCTGTGCAAGTGTACCTGTCATCTCTTTTAGCTGTGTTTGCATGAAGGAGTCCTGCATAGAAGCTGCGTTCTTTCTGACTGTTCATTGTCCCCTTCATCTGCCACCAAAGCCTGGTGATGCAGTGATGTGCTGCCTGGCTGCTCCAGCCCTGCTATGGAGAGATCAGCACACAGAGCCCAGAGCAGAAGATCTGCTGCTCCTGTTCTGTTCCCTGACCTCCTCCTCAGCTGTGTCCACATGTGCTATGCTGGAAGTGCAGTGCTCTGACTTGTTCTTCAGGTCCTGCCAAACATCTGAGCAGCTGCTTGTCCACGGGTTGCCTCTGCTGCTTGGTCAGTTGATGGGTGATGTTTATTTGAGCAGCTGGCTGCTCTGGAGGCTTTGCCTCTTGTCACTGAGCTCTTCTCAAGCGTTTGCAGAAGACATGTAGTACCTGGAAGAGATGAGCACGTGCTGCTCTGCTGCTGGATTGCAGAGCTGTTCTCCATCGTGCATTATCTCCCAGGAGAACTATCTCTGTGCTGCTTGGTCTGCTGGTAAGTAGCACTGGCTGGGAGGCAGTGCTGCGAGGCTAAATCTAGTCAGGAACTAGACTAGATTAGAGGAACTGTTCCTAACATGTTTTCAAATGCTGATCACCTGCTTTGGGTGGTGAATGCAATGCGAGCGAGCCTTCTCGTTCTGGTTGGATGTGTGGCTGCCGTGTCCTCTGCACCCACAGTTCTGCTGTACAACTCCACCAGCGTTGCTTTACAGTGCTCAGTAATAAAGACCTGACACGTCAGTTGGGACGTTCTCATTGGAACTCTGGCAGTGATCCTCGAGAAAGTGAGAAAGGCAGCCTGTGGATGGAAAGCAAAACCCCAAAGCCCACAGCTGTGCGCTGGGACTGAGCAGTGCTGGTGCGTGGTCAGACCTCAGGCATCTGACCTGCTCCTTGTGGTCAGCCTGCATTCTCCGTCAGGAAAGCCTTTCTCTTTGAGATTTCCCCTGTGCTGGTTAGTAGAAGCTAAAACAGGGCCGGGTTGCTCCATGGTTTGTTCTATTACTTTGTTTTTAATCTCTAATTGAATGATAATTTCTGTTGAGTCTACGTTATTTTGATTCGAATTTAATTTGCTCTGATGGTTTGCTTCTATTATGTGTATATGAAGTAGGGTCACCAAAAGTTATTGTTGAGTGAACTGGAAACTGAAAGGCGAGCCTGGGTCCTGCAGTAAATAGCACTTGGCACTGTCCTCGAGGTGCTGTCACACTGGAGATGCTCTTTAACCAATGGTCCAAATTGGCACTGCTGGAGACACCAGCTGCTGGAGGTTGAGATGTCTTAGCAAGCATTCTTTTTCTTTTTTTTTTCACCTGATGGTGGGATTTCTATTGTAAAGGATTATTAACTCAGTCTCTTGGGCGACCAATAATCTGCCATAGTTTCAGTAAGGTATTTTAATTGAATGTGATGCTTTTCACATCCTGTTTTCAGCTAAACCTGTAGTGTTTGTTATTGTCTTCAAATGGCAGCTCCATTCTGCTTAAATTTCAGCAGTGAATTCAGTTATCTGTGCATGTCTTGCCACCTTAGTAAAGTGGGCTGTGATTTCAAGAAAGCCTGAAGTGGGGTGTGGGAATCAAGTGTAATCCCTCACAGTTATTGGCGGCTGTGGAGAAGGGTTCAGAGAGCATCAGAGACCTGGAGATACCCACCAGTACCCTGCACACGAATCAGCAGACAAAACCAAATGCACACCAAGATGCCATAGAGCTGAAATTGCATTGTGCAGTCCATGGAAGAGCAAAGGCTGTCGTGGTTTGTTTATGCACAAGGGTCTTGATGGAGTTTCTGTGGCTTCAGAAGCCAGGATCCTGTTCCTGGTAATGATCAGTTTTGCCTTGTATGCTTCAAGATTGGTTGACCAGATACTGGGAAAACCAAAGTAGCAGACCCACAGTTAGCAGAGGATGATATTTTGATGTTTCACATGAAGGGAGAAGTCTTGTCAAGTCAAATTATGCACTAAGTATTGACAAATGCAGGACAGGGACGTAATTTAACAGTCAGAAGCCCCAAAGCATGGGATTAATAAATCATAAATGGAGGTCAAACAAATGCTCCTCAAGCTTCGTTTACGATTCCCTGCAGCGACACATTTTGCACCCAGACTTTCAAATTACAGGGTTTAGTTTCAAGCTGCGTGTTCATACCTGTGCATAAAACACATTATCAGCTTACCTTGTCCTCAGTGGTGTAGCTGATGGTTTCCCAGTTAATTCCTGCCGCACTGATGCTGAACATGGTACCCTGTGCTGCTGCTGAATTGCACTCTGCTGTAATTCAGACCACATCCCGGCTGTATCTGCTTCTCCTGAATTCTGTCTGGCTGAGTTTTGCAGCCTCATGACTTGATGTGTTGTGGAAGCTCACTGCACGCATTTTTCCAGCAGCGAAGTGATTAATAGAAGTACTGAATGCTGCTGGACGTGTGTGATGTACTGCAACCAAATCCATGGGATCTCTGCCTGCTTGGAAGGGGGAGTGCTTGACTGTGCCATAGTGTCACTCAGCCTGTGTTTCCTTACCCTGTTGTGTTGACTAAAGCACAGTGTTTTTCTTAAAAAAAAGCTGTACAACTTGCTTGAAAAGTCAATAAATTACATCTGTTGCATCTTCTTTTTTCCCTGTTAAAAATGCCTGTAGCTGTGCCATAGGGAAAACAACAAGCTGATTTGATGTAGCTTCTCTTCACAAGTCCTTGTTAGCTGTTAGTGATGTTGTTATCCCTTCCCCTTTGAAGTTGGAGGTGCAATCTTTGCCTCTTTGCCAGTCTTCTGGGCTGCTGCCCATCTCCTGCAGATCCTTCCAGGTAATCAGGATGACTTGGATACAGTTGTCCTGTGGTAAGTTACATCAGGCCCAGAGAGTGGGGAAACCGTCCTATTTCTCTTAAAGACTTTTAAAGCTGTTCTTACTTTTGCTGCCCCGTGTAGTTCCACCTTCTGTCAGTCCATAGGAGCTCACTTCAGAAGCTGGGCTGTCTCCCCAGGATCAGGAGCAGCACTGAAGGACCGTGCAATGGGATCCTTGCTTGGGGCTGGGTTCTCTGGCCGTTTATGGCCAGGAAGGCAGCAGGGGATGCTGCTGGCACTGCTTGGTATGTGCCCAGATGCTGCCCCTGGGCAAGCTATCAAACAAATTCTTCCTCTTGCTTGTTCCCAAAGCACTTAGCTTTGTTGTCACTTCTAATGTGCTAATTGATTATTGACTTTTTTACCTATGTTTGTTCTGGTTTGGTGTTCATTCTCATTTGGTCTGGTTTTATGGACTTCTTTCTTCCTTGAGGTGATTGGAGAGCTGGTCATTAAGGACCGCTCTGACTCCTCCCAATTAATGACTGAGCCTCGGTACCAAGGAGAAGCCTGCTGCTGGTTAAGCTCCTGCCAGCTCTTTGCCTTCTGCTGGGATCAGCTGCAGGCAGGTCACCGAGGGCTGGGCAGAGCAAGGATGAGGGAGGAAGCAGTGTGAGCAACGGGCTGATGAGGAGCCCTGGTTGATCCCTCTGAAACCAGGGGGCTGCTGGTGGCATGGGGCTCTGTCAGCATTCCTCCTCTGGGTTGGGGTGTCTGCATTCTCTTCTGGATTTGTCATTTCCAGGAAACAGCACCTGGCTCTTTTCTTCTGCAGCAGCGTTTCTCAGTTGTCCTGAATTGTTGCAGCCTGCCTTTCCAGTACCTGCTGCTTTTTATGTGTTCTTCCCCTATTTTGTTGCTGCCGTTTGGAACCAGATCTGCAAGAACCTTCTGAATGGTTTTGTGTCTGTGCTGTCCAAACCCCTCAGACTGGAGCTGTGTCACATGGAGGCACAGGCAGGGATGTACCTCTGTCCCATGGCTGGCCATTGCAGTGCTTCTGGATGAGGCATAGGACGGGTATAAGCTTACATGTAATGACATGGATCAGCCCTTGAAGTTTGCATCAGAATGCTGTATTCCCAAAGGGCTTCTTGCAGAATCCCGTTAGGATGTCAGGTTGGAGCAGTGCAGAATGCCAGCTGTGCTTTCAGACGTGAAAGCGATCCGGTGTCTGATGCCAACTAGAAAACTTTTCACTGGGCTCAAAAAAATCAACCTAGATTGGTTTCTTTTTTTTTTTTTTTTTTTTTAGGGGAAAAAGCAGACTTTCTGTAATGAGCACAGACTGACAGAAGGTAACCGTAGTTCTTGCAGGCTGTTCTGATACTGACCTGTCAGCTCACCTTCCTACTGCAGGAGAGCCTCCTCAGCTCGAGTGCTCTGCTGGAAGCCTGGATTTAGGCTCAGATTTATGAGCTAATTGCATTCTTTAAAAACAACACCAAAGTAAAACTGGGTTTTGCTCGTCAAAAAAATCTCCCGTGGCTTTGATACTTTGGGTCCGTTTTTATGAAAAAGGCAAGCTCATGCAAATATATCTGAAGATGCTTCTGCTTTAAATCATGAGCTTTGTATTCTCTTTTCTTTAGCATACTTCCTGTAATAAAGATTGAATCGTCACTCGGGAAGTAAAACTACAACACATGGCTTTTGACAATGTAATCGAACTTAATATAGCATTGTTTTTATTATTTTCCTGTTGTTTTGCTCGGGGATGACTAATTTCTGCCTAGAAGTGACAGCGAGCGTTGCCATCCCAGAGGCCACTTGGAGCTTTATTTCTATTTTAAGCATATTTAAAGCATATGTATTCAGAAGTGTCATTATGTAAATCACTCCTGAAAATTGAACTCCATTAAAAATTATAGTATCGTTTTCCGTGTTAATTTGAGGCTATTTTAAACTCAGAAATGAAATATAAAAAAAAAAAAACACACAGGTTTTCTGCTAGGAGTGGCACTTCTACCTCTTATGTTGTAATTGATTTGATAATACGGTAATAAAATACAGTGTATTTTTAATGAAGCAACGTGTTTGCTGTCCTTTGATTTAGAAAATCCTCTGGGATGCTGTGTTAGGGGTGGAGGGGAGGGAATGGCACTTTGTGCTCAGAGCAGCAGCAGCTTTGGGGGGCAGCAAGGTGGGAGCAGAGAGGTGTGCTGCTGAGTGCAGCGTGATTCAGGGAACTGAATGGGGGGGAAAAGACCTACCAGTAAAGTTGGGAAGCGTGTGATTTCATAGTTCAAAGGAAACTCGAAATTAAGGACTTTTTGAATTATTTTTTCCTGCCTTTTAAAACACTGCAGTGATTATTAAAAGGGATTTAACTGCAGTTGTGGTTTTCTGGAGTTGCTGTCACAGCACTGGTTTGCTGAAGTACCAGCAGGAGACCAAACTGTTTCCCACTTGGCTTGCTTCAGTCACCTGCTTTAACACGGGAGAAGGGCTGGAAGTTCCCTTGGTAGAAGCCTGGGAGGTGTGGGCTTTGTAGAGTGTGGTGGGACTTCGTTAGGGAGCGCTGGAAGTGCAGGGAGTGGATGCAGCTGCTTTGTAGTCACTGAAATCCGGGGGACTTCTGTTCTACTGAGCCAACGGGAAGAAAGTCACAGCTATTACGGTTTCAACTGTTTCTTTTGGCAGTATAAGTCATTTTTTTTTTTTTTTGTAAAGTTCTATGAGAGTCTGTATAAAGAGTCTGTTTAAAGCTGCCATTTCAAGTACCCATCTCAGACGCGATGCTAAATGCGCCGTGCGGATTCCTAGCTGCAGCTCTTGCAAGTGTGCCTTAAGCATGGGGCAGTGCAGTGTTTGGAACCACTTGGGAACTGGTGTGAATAAGGGCAGTTGTGTGGGCATCGAGTTTGTGGTGACGTGGGATGTGGTTGAGGTGCTTCAGGTCCTGCCTCCAGCTGTGCTGACCTCCCTGCTGTGCTGTGCTATGGCCATACCTGTCCTGCAAATACTTGGAGTGCCCTACTGTGTGTGCAAGGGCTGTGTGTGTGTGTTCAGAGCTGGGAATTGGCAATGGGACACTTGGTGTTTGGGTAATACGGATAGGAAAGCTGCTTTTGGATGTTGGGAGCGCTGTGCAGCTCTGCAAGCATTACGTATCTGTAATGGCCACAGCCTGTATTGTTGGGCGACTGGAAAAGCTGAAAATCAAATCATGCCTCAGAAGCTCTAATCCAATAAGAGCTGCAGTAGTTTCAGCCGATCAGAAACGGAGTCTTTTCAGAAGATCTGTAAGGCTGATAAATGATCAGGCTCTGAAGAGCTGACAAGGAAGATAAAACAGTTACTGCAAATAATTCATTTACTGCTTGTTGGTATTTGCTTGGCGGGGCGTTGCGGGGGATTCCTTGTGAGGGCTGTTCGGTGCAGCGATGGACAAAGAGGGCACAGAAGGGGAGGTTCAGGTGGAGGAGGTTCAGGTGCATGTCCTTGGTTTGGGGTGAATTCCTGCTTGGCTGGAGTTGGCATCTTTAACCAAGGTGCCCGTGGAAAAATGTTGTACAGTCATGCTCCAATCTATAGGATAAACAGAAAATAGGATAATTTGAATTAGTCCAGACTTTATTTTATGATTCTTTTTTTTTTCTTTCCTCTGGAGAACAAAAGTGATGCATCTGAGGAAAACAAGCATTTGATTTAAAAAAAACAAAACACTTCAGAAGTAATGTACTCGTGCGTAATCCTCAAGGTACATTGAGAATCACAGCATTAGGAAGCCAGCGTTAATTAGTTGGATTGGTGCTTTTTTTTTTCCCTAGCTTTAAGTCTTCTTTCCATACAGCATTAAGTAGAAATGGAGGAGAGGGGTTCCAAATCTATTATTTCAGAGTTTCCATCCCCTACTGTTTTAGTTGTTGCTCATTTTGGTTTGAACAGCTTTTTTTTGTGATGTTTTCTTTCCAGCATTAGAAGCAGCCCTTTTTAGAGATGCGAATTAGAAAGCTAACAACATTAGTATGGATTATTTGCCTTCCCAGGTAAATTTGATCTTACTGAAAAGCTCTCTCCACCCTTTATTCCCTCAGGGAGAAAGAGGAAGAAACACAAGAAGAGGAACATTTGATGGAAGAAAAGAAAAAGAAAAAGCAGGAAGAAAAGAAAAAGAAGGAAGGTGCTCAGAAAAAGGTTTGCTTTTTTCTTTTCTTACTGATGTATTCATTTACTTGTATCATATGGATACAGCTCTGTAACCTTTACTTTGACTAATTCTGACACCAGTGAGCAGCCCCATCAGCTCTGAGTGAGGCTGTGGGCTCAGAGCAGTTGTGACAGTTCATTAGCAAGCTCTGAGCTGTTGGCCATCCATGGATGGTGGTGGCTGCTTGCAGTGCTGCACGGCGTGCATGCTCCTTGTCAGCATCAGTGCACAGTTAGCTGCCTTACCCTAAATTGATGCTGGAGTGGCTGTGGGTTCCGAGGCCACTTCATCTTTTCTGTGGTTTGCATTCTCTTGCCTTTTAGTTATTACTGTTTCTGTATGTACATGGAGTTAGCTTTAATCATATGTGGGCTTGAGGGTGAGGGTAGGAACTGCTCTCTTGCTCAGTAGTTCAAAAACTACACCTCAAATAGAAAGAGAAGTGGGTAGAATTGAAACAGGCAAAAAGGATGGGGCTTCACAAGAGATACTGGGCAAATTCATGGAACTGAGTTCTGTGAGTGTTTCGTAGACCTGCTTGGTTCAGGACATCTCTGAGCCTCGGGTGGTGGAAGGCTGAGTGGGGGCTGGTGCTTGCTGTGCTTCTTCCTGCTGTTAGGCAGCAGCTTTGGGCTGTTGTCAGACAAAGATAGCCATTCTTACGTTCCCTGTACATGAAGTTGAATTAAAACTATCAGTAATTAGTTCCTATCAGTAATTAGACCTAACGCCCGCTTTATGTAGGCGTTGTCTGCAAAAGGTCAGGACTACAGCTCTGCAATTATTAGGTGTCCCTTTGAATATTGACAGACAATTGATTTTTTTTTTGTTGTTCTGTTCTTTTTTCAGGCTGCTGAACAAAAAACCAAAGGTAAATTTACGTTTATTCGTTTGGTGAACAACGTGGTGTTTTAAAAGTTTGCTTAAAGATGTGTGTGTGTTCTGTCCTTTATGTTCCTTTTTAATGAGGGGGTGTCTCGTTAGTTCTATTCCTAAATCCTTGTTGCAGGAGCCAACTCTTCATACTGGATTCTCAGAGTAAGTTTCTACTTCGGGTGTCACATGGCTCCTTTTTGGTAGGAATGCACAGATGAAATAACTGGAATGTAACACACTCTATGTTATCAATTTTCCCCTCATGTCAGGACAGATGTAGTTTTCAATTTCAAAGACAGCTCACTGCCACCAAAAAGTGCACATCTCCCCATCCTACAGCCCCAATTCAACTCAGTGTAGTGAGTGAATTTGGTTCCTTGAGCTCATGAGAAACCTGGGTGGAGGAAATGGTGGTGAAGCTGCGGCCTTACCGAAGGTGAGGAGGTGAGGCAGGTGTGATACCTTTCTTCTGCAGCTTTCTGCCATCTGCTCTGTGCCTTGGGTTGTTTGTCACCACGCAGCAGTCAGGGCTGCAGCTTGGTGTTGAACTGGTTAATGCACGTTTATTGCTGTGTAATTAGGTGGCAGACTGGCAAGTACAGCTTCTCAAATTCCAAAGGCTGGGAATTAGAAAAGAGCCAAGTCTAGCATATGGGATTGACAAAACAACTTATGTTTCAAACGCTTTTTATGTATTTATATAGCAGAAATTAATTCTCTCTTCAGTAATACTGAATTCAGAAAAACAATCTTCTAAGTACACGATGGAGAAACGAGGACAAATAATTTATCAGCACGCTTTTTTTTTTTCCCCAATTTTTTTCCCATGAGAAATGTGTGAAATCAGAAAGCTTCAGTCTGAATTGTGTTGCATCTGCCCTGTGGTTCATAGCAGTAAGGAAGACAGCAATAGCTGTGACCTTTCCTCTCAGAATCTTAAGCATGTGAGCAATTGGGAATCAAGGTATGATTTCTATCTCAGAAGTAGTTTAGTTTCCAAAATATGTAATATTTTTTGTCAACTCATTTCTGTGTGAAAAGGATTCAGTGCTACAGTGACTTTAATATCATATCTCAATAGCAGTTGTTTTTCTTGTCACAGTAACTAATTATGTTCGTTTTTACATAATTAATGGGCCTTGATTCCTGACAGCATGGAGCCACAGTGCCATCTCCTTTCCTGTGTGGCATAGTGTGGTTTTTGTCTTTGCTGTGATAACTTTGTATTTATGTTTGATACCATCGAGTGTGATGTAAGGTTTTATAAGGATGGTGATATAGATCCAAGTTTTTTTTCAGGAACACCTGAGTTAATTTATTTTAAATGTAGGGACTGCATTTAAAACTGTGAGTTCAGTACTTGTCCCTTATCTTTGTCTCTTTGGCACCCGTACTTTATTTTATTTCCAAGGTTGAATGACAACAGCCACTAGAATTAAAGGCAGCACAGGGATTAACACCAAATTATTTTATTTCATATCTGGGAGAAAGCAATTAAATTCATTGTAAAGGCAGAATGGCACTATAGCTGGGTGAGCTGCCTGCAGCAGTTATTGCATATACAGGCTGTTTTAAATCAAAGATTGAAGCCAAATGGGGGCTGAGCCTTCTGCAAAACATTACTGCATCTGGATTTGGGGTAGGTAAGGTGTGACATAGCAGAGCTGCTTGCAGCACGGATGTTACTTTCTCTGCTGTGATCTTTCCAATGTCTGAGACCAGCCTGGGTGTGCAGGGGAAGCTGTGTCAGAATGTGCCAGCTTGGCAGGGGAGCACAAATTCCTTTTGTTGGTGCAGGCATGGCTCTGCTGTGCAGCTGTGGGTGGCGGTGGCAGTGGGAGGTACTCCCACCAGTTGGGTTCTGCTGGAGGAGGCTGAAGAAAATCATACAGAGATGGCAGAGGGAGGCAGTTTTCAGTTTCTGTTTTTCAGCTGGTTGGGACAACGTGTTTATGCTGTTTCTTATTAGCTCCTGGCTGTGTTTGTGAAGGAGAAGGCAGTTCTTGGAAGTGACTGGAATGGGAGAAGCTGCGGGACTGGAGCAGTGGAGAAGGATTTCTTTTTTGGTTGGCTTATGTTGTGCTGGAAACCTGTGCTGTGAGAAAGAGACTTCTAAAGTTTTTATAAATATTGCATTTCTCGCTTTTTCTTAGTGTAGTATTAAAAAAAAAAAAAAGAAAAAGAGGATACTGTTCCATCTAGCAATTTAGCTCCGTGTGTGTGGTTGTGGCTCGTTGGAAGCTGTTGCATGCTTGGTCTCTGGTGAGGCCTCAGGAAGGAGGAAAGAGGTTTCCTGTGGGTGTGAGCATGGTGTGCTGTCAGCTCGGAGCAGGCTGGCTGTTTGCATTTGTGTGTGCAGCACAAACCCTTCCAAAATAAACACGTGCTTCCACCAATAGAGGGAAGGCATGCGGCTGCCTCTGAAGTCACTGGTGCAGGGGTAGGAAGTGCTCCCTCGTGTTGCTCTCGTGTCTATTTAAACAAATTATTTTTGTTGTTTAAATGAAGAACCAGCTCTTTTAAGTCTTGTCTACTTAGCAGCTTCTTCAGTTTCTAATTTTTTTTCCGCAGCATTGTTTGGTATTTTCTTTTAGGCTGAATCTCTTATGAGTTCGCTGTTGGCAGCAGTTCTGGGCTATGTGTGAAAGGAAAAAAGGCATTTGAAGAACTGATAAGGAGCTGTTTCTCAATTACTTGAAAACAAATTAGTCTTCCTGTTAAGCTGGAGAGAAGCGCTGCAGAATTAGATGAGGTGGGAAATGAACACGTTCCCATTGCACGCTGTGCTCCCATGTTACTGCTTTATGGTAATTTTTTGAGAGCAGCACCATTGAACACAGCCCATTAGTGTTTATTTCAGATGTGTAAACTCTCACCGCTTTCTGTGCTCTTGATGAAGAAACTTTATGTATATATAAAGGCTTTTGTAATGAAAGCATTTAGCTGTAACTACCAAGAAGAGCTTGGTGCTGTACAGTACGGAGTTCCCACTGCAGGAAATGGCTGTTACTTCATAACTACAGGAGACTTTTCATGGAGAGCTGTGCTTGTGACAAATGCTACGAGGTGAAGGTATTTTGCTGCTGCTGTTTGTCCAGCTGTCTCACTGAGGATTTAGGGAGCACAGAAGTGCACGAGTCCCTGGCTCTGGCTGCTTTGCTCCCATGCCAGCTGAATTCTACGTGCTTTATCTAAATGGAAGCTCAGGTGCTAAGTATAAAGTAGCTGAAGTGATGATAATAGTGTGTTACTGAAGCATCCACCCTTGCAATGCATGTACCCCATTCTCCAGCATCATCTGCAGTGAAGGTAAGTGTTGAATCTCCAAATGTACAGATGCAAAGAGTTAACTGTTTACCATTTTCAGTTGGCCTTAGAACATTCTTTCCTAACTCTTTGATTAGGAGAGGTAGTCTGCAGAACATTTTTTCCTTCACTGTAAAGCATAGGGGGTCAGTCTGTCCCTTTTACTTCATGATGTGTGCAGGGCTGTGCATTCCTGGCATATGACCAGGAAAAGGGATGATGGCTTTCAAATGGAAAGATGGGACCTTCAGCTCTCTGCTTGCAGGATGAGGCAAGGTTACGATGGCTGGAACCCTGCAGTGAACGTGGGACCCAGCAACCCTGTCAGCACTGCCCTATGATGGAGTGGTGTGGCAGCATCATTCCCCTCTGCTTGTTGTCTGGAGCTTTCTGCTCCCCCAGGCTGTTTGTACTGTGTCTCTTGGGAATCCTCACCATACAGTGATGTTAATGTACAGCTTGCAGAGGCAGGAAAGTTGCATATCTGCAGACTGAGAGGTTACAAACGTAGACTGTAAACTTTCACTTTAGAGATGATGCCAGGCTCTTTTTGGTTGTGCCCAACAACAGGACGAAGGGCAGTGGGCATAAACAGGAGCACAGTGAGTTCCATTGGGGCGTGAGGAAGAACTTCCTTGCTGTGGGGATTACAGAGCACTGGAACAGGCTGCTCGTAGATGTGTTGGGACTCTCCTTCTCTGGGGACAATCAAAAGCCACCTGGATGCTTTCTTCTGTGCCCTGCTGTAGGGTGCCTGCTTCAGCAGGGGGTTGGATGTGATGATCTCCAGGGGTCTCTTCCAGCCCTTGTGGTTCTGCAAGTGTAAAATGGAGAAGATTCTTACGTTTCAATTGTAAGAAGTAAGAGACACTGGATGATATTTGGGGTCTGGTATCTCTTTACTACTGATAGGTTACCATTAATCCAGTGTCTCAGTGTGACCTCCAAACTGGAGTAGGCTCTCTTGGTTTCTGATTGCAGACATAAACTTATAATTCTCTGGCCTCCCCCAGGGCCCAGAGTAGGAGAAACCACAAAATCCTAGAATGGTTTGGGTTGGTAGAGACCTTTAATATCACCTAGTTCCAACCCCCCTTGCTATTAGTTCAGTGTTGTGTTTGCATGAAACAGTTCAGCACTGGTGACAAAATGTGCCACAAATCATCATTGCAGGAGGAAGGGGAACGCTGTAATAAGTTCTTCAATTAGGTCATAATATGTAGTCATGTGATAACCTGCTGATAACCCACTGCCATGTGTTAAGGCTTTGTAACGCAAATGTTTTCATTCTGACACCCCTTATCTTTGTGTTGTTTTGCTATTACAAGAGTCTTTAAACAAGTTGCATGTGTTTCATTCATAGCTGGCTGATACATCACTCCTCTAACAGGAGAAGTAATTACGATTTTACAACCTAAGAGAATAGAATGGGAAGGTAATTCATAGAGTCCCTCCATAACATTGGTCAGAAAGAGAAGAAGGTGGTATAAAGCTGGGACAGCACATCTAGAGGAGAAATTTGCATGTGGAAGATGACAGATGAGCCCGGGTTGCTTGGAGTTAACTGGGAGAGAAACTTTGGTTTCCTGCTTGCTGTTGAATGTGGGATGGCTGTGACAACCCACTGGAGTTTGTAGTGACAACAGCTCAGTGCTACTTAATGTGCCTTTTCTGCCCACAAGTGTAGGCAATGTTGGGAGTATCTTTAGTCCAACCCTCTCATTTTGAACCGAAGGAGAAAAAATTAGCGTAGCAAGTAAGTGTATGGATAACTTTTCCTACAACTCCTGTTCTGCGTTCTTTTGTTTGGGTCCTGTTGGTTTTCTAATCACAGGTATCCACTGAGAGGCCAGGTGTGTGTAAGCACCGGTGGATTTTGGCAGAAGAGCTGAATTATGGCAGGGCTGGGCGTCCTGAGCCCTGCAAGTGGGGGCTGCCAGTTTTGAAGATGGAAGTCTTCTGTAGCTCTTGTGAAGCTGTAGACACTTTCAGACGAATGTTTCCAGATAATCAGGCATCAAAACAAGTACTGTAAATGGTTTTTTGTTGTTGCTGATAAAAATATTTGTCTTAAAAAAAAAAAAAAAAAGCAACCAACAAAACAACAGCACACACAAACATTTAACTCCAGGATTATTTGAAAATAGAACAGAAACAACATTCTTAACGTGCTCCTGTCCTGAGCAGGGTTTACAGGGCAGCTGATCCTTAAAGAAGTAGAAAAATGCTTCAACTTCTTTGCACAGAGATGCTGTTTTTCCTTACAGCTCATGCAGGCACCTCCAATTCTGTTCCCTGTGTGCCTTGTTAAAGTTTTTGAGTTCCTCTTCGTTCCTCTCGCAGACCCCTTAGTGACAGCTTGCAGTAGCTGCCCATCACGGAGATTTGGCTGTGTACTTGTAAGTGCAGAGAGAATATTGCTCTGCTCTTCCTTGTAGCTTGCATTGCTCAGTCTCCTCAATTGGGAAGTGATCTGGGCTTACCAGATTTAGGATGTAACAGCTCCAAGTGTATTTATTTTTAAAACAGGGTCAAAATGTGAGCTTTCCCATACTAGAAACAATGAGAAGTATTTGTCAAATGCTCTGAACGTTGTCCTGTTTGAAGGCAGTAGGACTTCATGCTTTCATCAGATGTCTCTTCACATTGTCTAATAAATACATCCTGACATTATCTCTACAGGACTACTCTGTGAAGAGAATAAGAACAACTGAAATAACACCAGTTTGACTTTTCTAGCCCTGATTCTCTGGGTGCCCCTTGGTGCTGATGCCTCTCGGATAAAATCCCCGACTTGCATTCTGGAAACACAACAACTGCCAATACAGTTGTTGACAACTGTATATTATAGAATATAAATTTTAGCACAGCTACACAATGATAATGGTGGCTGTTAAGATCAAACTGCATGCTGTTTTATGGTTATTTATCTGCCCACAGTGTGTGCTTCCATATTCAGCAGTAGGCCTCTTTCTCAGTAACAGGCATTGCCTAACAGTGTATTTAAACATGTAGACTGTGAAATGGTCAGACTGTTGCCTCTTCTGGTGTCACAGCAGTTTGGACAGTAGCAAATGTTCTGTTCTTTAGTCCGCTTATTTAATAACTATTTACCAGTTAGAAATGGAATGTTGTCTGATGTTTCCTGTCCACCTGAGATAGATGCTCTCGTACCATAGACCAGAGGAGGTTTTCTTTGCAAGCTTGCCATCACTGTATTCTGTATTTGCTGAGAAGGATGGACTGGAGCTCAGCTTGGAGTTTAACCCACCCAGCAGGTTGGTTTTGTTGCACATGGCGTTATGCACAGCTGCTGATTCCATCAGTTTGGTTCTCCTTTACATTCTGAAGTTGGTTGTTAGTTGTTAGCCTTACATATGTTTTCATTTAACTTAAGGACTGCCTTATGAGGTCATTCTTTTATGGGAAACACTGCTGCTGTGATGCCATCTCCGTTAGAAGCTGCCAGCTTTCTTTTACCTGCCATGTGATGAGTGCTCTCTGTTGGTAGGTTATTGTGTTACTGCCTGCAGGGGGCTTGTATCCCATGTAAATATAATGTCTGTAAGATCTGCAAACCATAAGCTTGAAGGAGAGGTTTATTAGGGGACAAACATAGGCTTGGTTTGGAGCATAGGATGCTGGGTGGATTTGAGGTGCATGCCAGCTTTGTAGCATTGCTTGTCCCGTTCCTTGGAAAGGGTGCAAGCAGCTTTGTGCTGTGACACTCTGCACGTTCCTCAGGCAGTTACTCTGCAGATTCTGGAGAGTGTTGTTTTGGGGAAACAAAGGAAATGAAAGAGCATTCTGATGTTCTGACACGGTGTGGAGCCTTTGCTTGAGGGACCTTATGTTGGGACCTGCTGTTGGCATTCCTCTGCTTCGAGAATCTCATCAGCCTCCTGACTTCCTTTGTAAGATTATGTTAATGCTTTTCCTGAGTTGTTAAAGATGGCAGCCCGTACTTAATAACAGCAAATTCTGCAGGCATACTTGCAATGCGAGTTAACCAGCTCGCTCTGTTAGCTGCTGGAAGCACTGTGGCTGTGATCACAGCGTGCAGCTGACCGACCCTTCTGGTTCTTCCTGACCTGGTTCAGGCAGTGCAGTGTGCTTGCTTCCTAAGGATGGTTACTCACAGGGCTGATTGCAGGGCCAGGATCACCAGGACAGGAGGTAATGTTCTTTGTAAGCATCCTGTCCCAGCTTTTGTGGTCTGGCTGCAGTGGCTCATGCTAGGCAGCGTTGTGGGACATGCATTTAACAGCTAATGCTTCTGGCACTTCTCAGCTGCATGGGGCATGTCAGCATCCATTGCTGTTTGCCCAGGAAGAACATGTGAACCCGAGGTGCAGCTCAGCCTCTTGATTGCCTCTTCCCTTGTTGGCAGTAGTCGTTCTCCTCTGTCACATAGAGCTTCATGAAGATTCCCCTCCTGTATCAGGATGCCCTTAGCACTTCTGGCATCGCTTTGGGTTTGGCTGCTTTGCTGTCTGTTTTTCCAGCAGTCTTCATGGAGCCAGACCTTTGGCCTCTCCAGGACGTGTGATGTGAAGCTGACAAGTTACTGAGCTCCAGAATCAACACGTCCTCAGCTCCTTTAAAAGCTCTGAGTGCCACACTGACGTTCTGGGCTCAGGACATTGCACGTAGCTCTTTTGGCTAACAAGAGGAGATTGTCGTGTCCATCTCCAAGCTGTCAGACAGATCCAACAGATATTCTTGAAAGGCATTTTGTTTGTTGTTGTAGAGCAGTGTCCTACTCAGCCTGAACAGTCTTTCCTGTAATTTAAGCCCATTCTTGTCTGATAGTGCCTGGTATGGAAAGCTGCCCTTCTCTGCAGCAGCCCTTTGTGGATCTTCTTTACTGAGCAGCTCCGTCTGTCTGACTTCGTGCTGCTGCTTTCAAACCATTTTCCAAACCACAGTTGTTTGTTTCTCTCCTGTAGAAATCCTTCTAGTAATGTAACGATTATTAAGTAATGTTTTGAGTTAACCTGTGTAATTTTACTACTGCTGTTTGTAAGTACAGTCTGTTCTGTGTCTGTCAGGCTGAGTCCAGTGTACAGCTCTGTAATGTGTTCATAGCAGTGCTGCTGATTCCTCCAGTTTGGTTATGTTAGCTCATTTATCTCTCTCTGAACCCAGCTTGCTTTAAGGAGCTTCCCAGTTTCAGATGGCCTCTTCTCCAATGCCGTAAACACCTTGAATTGATCGTGCAGCATTTCTTCTTCCAACTCTCCTCTCCCCCTTTCTCCTTTTCATTCACTAACCATTTTCTCTCTGCTGGGAGTCCTCTGAAGCAGACATTTAGATACAACATTTGCTTTAATTCCTCACCAGTTTCCGCTGCAGTTGTTTGCATCTGATTGGCAAAAGATGGGAAAACCTCCTGGTGGTGCAGGAGGTGAGGCTGACCCCCCAAGCTCCCACATCCCCTCCAGTTCTGTTCTGTGTAGGTGTGAGGCAGACCCCACTCCTTCCTGGCACCCACCAGGGGCTCTGTCCTCTACAGGAGGAAGACAGGAAGGCCGTAATGCAGTATTTCTTCAGGAATGAAAACTTTAAAACCACGATCTCATTGTTACTGCTAGCTGGGATCTGGGCAGCTGAAGGTTACAACATTGCAGTCCATTACATCCTCACTGCATTACTGCACCTGTGCTTTGTACATTTGATGTAGGCCTGTTTTTCAGTTGCGATTCAGAATGTGTTTTAAAATACGCAGTGTTTTTGGCTCTGTGTTCTTTACAGTATTCCATTACGGTGGCTGTATGCTCTGCCTGCTGTCAGCACCTCATCTCAGGTGGATGATAACCCCAGGGGATGATCGGGGTGAGGTAGGGCCCTCTTGGGCCTGAAGTGTTGGGTGAGTTTAATATGAGCTATGGGTGAAGTCAGGGCGATGCAGTGCTGTTAGCTGGCAGTGCCCCTATTGGCACTGCACAGTGGAGGCAGCTTAGGTGCATCTCCCAGCTGGCTGTCTTGCTCTGATGTGCAAGGAATATTATATTAAAACCCCAAATTACTATGTTAGGTCTCTGGAAAGCCATTATGAAGTTGTTATTTTTGCAGTCTGCTTCGGCAGCTCTGGGATTTTCCTCTTCCTCTGCAATGGAAGCTGGGCACAATCTTAGAAGGCTTGGGAAATGGTCCAAAGTTACTCTTTGTACATCAAAGTGTGTGTGCTGGAAGAAAATCTTGGGCTTTCACATGTTAAACCAAGCAGTATTTCACTGATGAGCAGCCCTGACAATGCTGCTGTGGTTTCCTTTGGCCACATCTGCCTACCTGATATAAATATGTGCAGTAAATGTGGAGTAATTAGGTGTTCCTTCCTGGTGAGGGGAAGACATGTGCCTAAAATAAACTGAGCGAATATTTTGAATTGAAGTGAAGTAATAATATAAAATTATTATTAGTAATCTTTATTAAAACATCTTTAATTTCTTTTAACATTCATGTAATAGAATCTGATTTACTGGGAGTGGCATTTAATTAATTTAATTCAATTTAGAGAGTTAACTCTATTACATATTAGTACAGAAAATTACCTCTGAACAGTCATTTCTCACTGGTGACATGCAATAAGTTAATTTAGCTCCAAGTTCGTTTGGGTGCATTGTGAGTTCTTGCTGAAAGTTGCTATGGTGACAGCCCCATCACCCGGGCTGTCATCTGTCCCAACCAACGCAGCACTTTGTGCGGTGACACCGCTGCTATGGGAGGTAAACACTGCCAGATGGAGCAGCACTGCTCCCTGCTTCCTTCTGCTCGTGGTCCTTTCAGTCAACTTGGCTGCTTACATCTTTAGAGATGCCCAACTTGCATTGCAAGGACTGAAAAGCTTCCTTGGGAATGCCTGGTCATTACTGGCCCTGCTGCTGCCTTCCCACAAAGGAGGTTTTCTGTCTCACTGTGTTCAACAAATTGAACGGAGCTTTTCTTGGCTACTGTAAAATGACTGCAGAATCCCAATCAGAACTTGGTTGGCTTTTATTTAGGGCATTTTCCTGTAGATTTGGGGGAGAAGAAAAAAAAAAAAAGGTGGTCTGAAAACTGCTGGAACTACTTTCTTTGTTTTTCAATAATTTAAATCCTGTTTCTCTGATATGAGATTAATGCACGATGGCCCTGGAAAGACACAAAAGACCTGTTCAGCTTGAGCAGCATCACTGAGTAGGGTCTGCTCCGAGTTCTGAGCTGCTGCAGGCAGGTGGGTGAGCCCTCAGTTCTGAACAGAACGCTTCCCATGCAGGGCTGCCTTTGGGAAGCTCACAACTGCGTGTTTGAAACAGCGTTTGGATTGGAAAGGGGAGCTGTCAAAAGAACTGAAATGCACACTTCATGCCAGTGTACTTTTTGTGTCTAGGTCTGCGTGCTGGAAATCTGACTTCAGCAGTGTGTGTTTTTTTTCTTTAGAGCATGACTTTAATTGGGCTTATCTGACTAAGGGATCATTTTTGGGTCCAGATTGTTTTCATCTGATCACTTGGGGAAGCCACAACAATGGCAATTCCCCAAGACCTCTTCCGTTTCCAATACTGGGGACTGCATCCAAAATAGGATATGGAACCTCAGATGTTTCTCTAGAAATAAAATCCATGACATTTGGTCAAGTAGATACCTGTCAGTTTGGTCTCTCATTGAGTTGGCTGCACGCAGTCCTTGGCGAAGATGGCTCAGGGCAACCCTGCAGTGCTGTGGTGGTTCAGGTGGTCCTGGCTGTCCATAGGGCTGCAGGATGAGCACATTCTTAAGCCTTCTCTTGTGATAAAACACGGACCTAAAGGGTTATGCCAAACTTACAGAGTCTTTTTACTGGTTTATTTAAAACGTTGCTCTCGCCCACGAATTTGTTACTATTTTAGTATTGCTCTTAAGATATTTATTTGGTACCATAAATGTCCATGACAGCAGAGCCAAAGCTTTGTGTTTACACAGTCAGGCTGACATGTGTGCAGAGTCCCATGATTTCAGCAGCACAGCCAGTGTCAATAAAAACGACACGTCATGTCCTGACCATGCTGAACTCTCATCCTGCAGATACCTGATCTGCAGCTGTTGATAACTGCCTACATGGAAATGTCTCTAAGGAGCTAAATGCCAGTGCAAGTCCTTCCTCATGCTTCCAGCCTCTAAAGTCATTGGAAAAGTTGTATTCCTAGTTTGCAGAACAGATGTGTGTGTGTGCATATAGTGGGTCTGGTGGGTCTGTGCTATGTAAGACACAACAGATTTGATGCACACGTCTCTGTATGGATAATATGGGTAACACATCCAGCCTTTGTGATACAGCATGGGCATCCAAATTTAATTTAACTTGAAGATTTTTGCCTCAGTTTACTTAGTTCACAGACTACATGTTAACCTGAGGCAGGCAGCCCACCAGGTTGCCCTGCTTTCTGCATGGCTTTTAACAGGACTCAGGGCTTGGTCGTGGGATCTGTAGATAGAAATGAAATTTTAAGCTCTTGTGTACAGAAAACTGATAAATTTGGAGATTATTCCAGCTGTTAATTACTTCAAATATACCAGTTACTGTCGATTGTCATAGTTACCTATTTGTACAAATGATATAACCATGAGCAGATTGTTCCTGCAGAAGATATTTACCATTCAATCTGGGAGTGGCTGTGATTGAATTAAGGAAGAATGTTGCTGGTGTGATGACTTTGCACCTTTTGTAAATTTGCTTTTAAAAAATCCTTTAAATATGAAAACTGTATGTAAAACATTGTCTAATAAGATTAAATGCACACAGCTTCAAATTGAAGGATTGAGTTCCCACTTCTGCCCAGAATTCTTATGCAGCCCTGTATGGAAGCTATTTAATCTGTTATTACAAGGCTGGGATTCTCCCAGCAGCACTTGCAGTGGGGTTAGCATTGTGTCATTCATCTTGGAGCTGGTTCTGCCCATGACTGCCATTACAGATGGGGCTGCAGTGCCATAGATGGATGAGATGGATGCACACAGCCAGGTAGATGAGCTGGCTTTCTAATGTCAGAGTGATGTTGAGGGAGGAGAGCATACATGGTGCTGCTCTCTGGGTGGGCATTGAGTTTACAGCAGTCTGAATTCCAGGTCAGCGCATGCTGACGTGTTGGGTGAAGCATGTCTGTGTTGGGGGCTCTTTGGGAGGAACAGCAGGCTGGGAAGCAGCTTCTGGGCACCATGCATCTGTTTACTGATTTGTCTTTGGTTTCCAGTGAGCAAATCCAAGAGTAGAGGGATGGACATGATGAATACTGGAATTGGGAGTTATGTGAATCCATAAATACTGCTTAACGTCGTCTGCAAATTGGAGAAATATTGTTTGAAAGAAAGCAGACAAAGTGTTAAGCCTTGAAAGTTACCATCTGTTACCAGTTCACATCCTGAAGAAATGTAGCTGTGATAATTTAACTGTTCCATTACTCGGTTTTGATTCATGGCTTGGACTTCTAAATTTGAGGCCTGATGCATGTGATCCAATATCCATTCATCAGCCAGGCCATGGTAAACCATGCGTGTGCACTCAGAACCTACAATAAACACTCGAGGGTTTGTCTTGCAGTGAAAGAATCTGATGCTAAATAGCATTGTATTTGCTTTGGATTATCAATCTATTGTTGGTGACAATGTATCAACCTAATTAGCTGTACCATTTTTAATGGCACGGCTAATTAATCGTGAATTTAAAATTAAAATTGTAATCAGTGCTAACGTGGAGGAAAGCAGTAAGGAAAAGCTTGGGAGCTCTTAAAAGTGTAAGTATTCTTCCTAAGAGTGCTGCATGCACAGCCACACCAGAACAGTGTGGAGTGGGGTTGGAAAAAAGGCTTTTAAAAAAATGCACATTTCATAGCAAAAATTATACAGATTTTGTATCTTGAGAGAAATATTTGGCACAGTCTGCACTCTGATATGAAAGGGTATGTAGGTGCTGATTAAGGACGTGAAACAAAGTTGAGTATTGGAGTGCAGAGGTTTGCAAGGATGTATGTTTTTATTAGGAGCTTCCTGCACCACACCTGCAGCAAGTCTGCAGGTAGTCCTGAATGATCCTCACTGTTAGAAACGTAAACCTTAACCTTTGCTGCTGCTATTTAAGCCCAGCAAGTCTTGTCCTATTCACCATGCGATGAAACAAGTTATTTCTTCCTCTGTACTTATTTTTTGCAGTGCACACAGTCTGCCAGGCTGAGCAGCTGCCCTGTGCCATGGCTGTCGGCGTCTCCAGGTTTTTCTTTCTTTATGCCACGTCCAGGTCTTGGAGCTCTCCTTTGAATGGGGATGGTCAGATGGTTGACCATCAGTACTGGCGCTGCTTAGCGAGGGCTGTAACATGGCACGGATGTGGAAGGGTTACTTTGAGCCTTGTGGCTTGGTATTTATGCAGTTACAATGCTTGTTATCATACAAGCCTGACCTTTTAACTTCAGTTTAGTCTGTGATCTGCCTAAATGTATTTTTCTGCACATCTTCTATGGGTCAGTTGCCTGCTGTTCTGCATTTCAATCTTCCTGCTTGATAACGTGGCTCTCCTTACCAAATTGCAGCTGCTTTCTTTCACAGCACTTCTCCGGTTTACCATTGATTTCTCGACAGTTGATCAGAATTCTGATCCTGTCCCGCAGCAATCTCATCACCCCCGTGTTGTTTCTCCCTGGCTTAGTGTCATTTGCAGATTTAATAAGGATATTCTCTAGTCCATCATGCCGTTGTTAATGGAAATGCTGAGCAGCGTAGGCTCAGATCAAGTCCCGATGGAATCTTTTCTGAAATATGCTTTCGTTTTGACAGCAAACCATTGATTCTCCCAGAGAATATTTCAGCCAATTTTGCATTTAGCTCACATTTCCCCAATTTGCTTATGACAGCATCACATAATAATTTCATGTCAGAAGCCATTACAAAGTTGAGGTGTGCGGTTGGGGTTGGTGGTGACGCACCAGAAGGGTGAAGCTATCATTTATTTAATTGTTAGAGTTTATTTCTCCACTCTTTTCTTCACTGGTACAAAATTTATCAATATTACCTTCTACAAAAATAGCAGAGATTCATCCTTTTGGAGGCATTTTACGAACAACTGTGGGGGAAAAATGCTCTCAACAACAAATTGTGCTGCGTGTATTTTTTGGTCTGGTTTCCTAAGGGAACGAGGCTGGTGAGGTTGGGTTGTGTTGGTCTTCCCATGTAAAGCTTAAGAAACTCGTGTTGGATTCTGACCACACGAGGCAGGAGGTGCAGAGGTACAGACACCATTGGGATGTGCAGCTGGGTGCAGGACGGAGGCTGATGGGTGCCATTTCTTCCCTGTCCCATCTGCTCAGCCCTCACAGCACATCCTTAACGTGAGCACAGTGGGATCTGTGCAGGTCGCCCTGCGTGCTGGAGGTGTGGAACGAGCCACAGTACTGCTAATGCTAATATATCTTTAAGAAAAGACTGTTTAGTTCTTCAAAACTCACAAAATACAAGCAAATGGAATACACTTTCCGGCTTGCTTTAATATTTATATGGTTCTAGCAGATCCAGGAATGAAGATTAAAATAAAACCTTTAATTTATAAGAAGTAATATGGAAGTTCACTCTTGGGAAGGTGATTTGTGACCGGCTTGTCACTGTGGGCCCTATAAGTTATTATGATTCCCTCATAAAATATTGATTTCCCACAGATGGTTGTAAAATCTTTCTGGATGACATATTTTCAAAGGAGGTTTTCCAGCATCTATATTAGGAATTAATTTTTGACTGAATTGAAATCCACTGAATAGATAACAAATACATTTCGGCATTTAATATCTATCAATTTATGGTGGGTAGTTATCTGCTAACTTGACGCAACGATTCTGTGTCTGAATATAGCCTTAGAATAAATTATGCTCCTATCTTGATGGAGCCTGTGAAATGCGCTCAGATGAACAGATCAGACTGCAAAAAATAGGAGCTGCAGAGCTTTTGGATTCATCCAATGCAGAGACCTTCTCAGCAAACCCAAACATCCTTCCTTAAGGCTGCAGAGCTCCATCAGCAGTGCGTTCAGAGCTTTGATTTCTTTGTCTTTTCCAGGATTGAAAGCTCTGTCTGTTCTAGTAAAGCATGCTGTGTGCAAGAGGGACTTTGGTAACTTCACAGTCATTTTTGTTCCATTGCACTTAGCTGTGGTAGAGCTGTAGCTGCTTTCTGGAGGCTCAGCATCGCTGTGTCATGGGATCACCAAGGTTGGAAAAGACCTTTAAGATCCCCAACCCACTGTGCCACATCTCCACGGTTCTGGAGCACCCTGGCAGTGCATCCCTGGGAAGAAATGTTTCCTGATACCCAACCTGGTGTTCCTCTGCTTAAAGCAGGGTGAGGGGTGGGACAGCAGTTCTCTCTATGGAGCTTCCTTGCTCATATGCTACCAGCATGCTGAGCACAACTGAGTTACCCAGGATGAAACCCTAACAGTTGGTAGAGATGTTCTCTGTGTTAATTTCCATCCTGACTCTGAAATTTCCTGTTAAAAAAAAATGGTGGAGGAGTAAAGAAGGAGAAAAGGAACACTGCTAAAGCCAGAAGGAAGGGAGGGGGAATGCTGTGAAGTGGGAGGAGGTGTGCAACAGGGAGACAAAATGGGAGGGGGATGAAATTACACCTGGAAGACTTCATTTGTCCTCAGCATGTAAGAAGCGTTGTGTTCAGGAACTAGTACTAAACTGAACTGATCTTAAAGCTCTGAAGCCTTAATAAGGCTGCATCTTTTTCCTTTTACCTTGGCTGTGGGCTCGGTTGTCAGACTGCAGCTTCTGCTTATGGCCTTTTTGCAAGTTTTGCTATTACTTCTGGCATTGGGCCGTGCTCTGCAGTTTGTCTTTTCTTGTTTCTTTTTTCCCAGAAGTTTGTGTGCTGGGGGAGGGGAAGAACACAGCATGAAAGCGCCCACTTTTGTATAGAAATGTTAAGAAGCATTAGGTTTTCTGCAAGTTTTCTGAAATACCTTTGCTTTTGCCAGTAGATGTCACTGTGGATGAAAAATGCCAGTGCTTAGTAGACAAAGGAGGTAATTTGCTAAATGAAAATTCATCCTTTGAAAGTAGATTGGGGGGCAACTTTTTTTTTTTTTCATCCTTCTAAAAACAACAACAAAAAAAGACCTTTTTAATCAGGTCAAAATGGATTTCTCACCAATCGGACGCCCGTTTCTGCCCAGCACCATCCAATGCTTCCTGTTTGCCTCCCCCCGAGTTGGGTAAGTTCTGCCTTTCTGCCTGACTTGAGCAGGGCTGCCTGCTCTGCTGCTCGGCGTTGTGCTCCGTGCATCTCTGGGTGCTGCTCCAGCCAGCAGCAGCGCTCACAGCAGCATCTGTGTGCAGGGAATGGGGCATGGAGGAAGTGGCTTCATTAAGGTTGATTTGGAGGGGGGAGCGAGATGAGGGGAAAAAAAAAAAAAAAATTGCCCACATGATTGGCTGGGAGAATAGCTCTGAATTATGGGATCCATCTGTTTCCTGTAATGAATTCATAAACCCATCAAACAATGACCTGAACGAATTGCTGAAGGAAAAAAAAAAAATAATACGCTGGCATGATATGTTTAACGCAGTGAGGCATTGGCATTGTATAATCAAAAATTCTTCTCACATGCAGCACTTTGTAATGGAGCTGCTGTGTTTAATAGAAGCTGTAAATAAATCCTGTCACAGTGGCAGCCAAGAATGCATTTCTGGCTTAACCGTTTCTCTTCTGGAATGTCTGCTCCTGGAAGCCCTTAGAAATGCAAGTTTGATGGGGCTGGAGAGCAGGATTCAGAAATGCAGAGAGATGTTAATGAGGGGAATGAAAGGAAAAAGCTGCCGTAAATCAGTATTATGTGGCTTAACCAGTTTCTTTCATTTATGCATGTTCTTTTCTTATGTCACAGAAATGTACTTAAAAGCTATTGTTGTAATTGAAATCTGTTAGACTGATCCTATTCATTATATTAATAAAATCCACCTACAATTGCACATAACAATTTTTTATGCGGTCGGGATTCCCGAGATTGTAATCATCAGAAAGCATGCGGAGTAATTATTGGATTTGTTTGGGTAAAATTGGATTAAGAAGTTTAGATACCATTAAGTACTGATAATTATTACAAGCAAGCCCATTGTTTAGCATATGTACAGCTCTCTGGCTGCAGAACGAGCAGATAGCCATCACAAACATGGGGAGAGCAAGCAATTTGGAGGCTTTCATTCGATGCCTTTCATTGTATTTTGGCAAGGTTCTTTCTATAGCTCGCTCTTTTGGCTCTTTAACTGCGTGCCTCTAATGGGGGTGGAAAAAAAAATCACTTTGCTTTCACTTCTTTCCCCCATCTCCTCAAAATAACATTTTTAGCCTTCCAACC
Source organism: Phasianus colchicus (assembly GCF_987193195.1). Taxonomy (NCBI): domain Eukaryota; kingdom Metazoa; phylum Chordata; class Aves; order Galliformes; family Phasianidae; genus Phasianus; species Phasianus colchicus. Next base: position 4,327,470 of record NC_143455.1, read on the forward strand.
AACCCAGCCTTGGGCTGAGGGCTGCCTTGCAGTTCCAGCTTCCCAGCAGCTGCCCGGCACATCAGTGGTTGCAGTGCATTGCTTCCAGGTGAGCAGCACAGAGGGGCAGCCCTGCGTGCATGGGGCTGTGTTGGGCACAGGGCAGCCCTCCTCAGCATAGCCTGCAGGAAGGGAGGTGTCTGTGTTTGTAGGGGAGCTCTCAGAGCAGCAAACGCCTCGTGGCAATTAATAATTAGTAAATCTGCACGGATGCTTTGAGCGGTCGGTGTTTCTCAATGCACATCAAATGGAAATTGCTGCTGAAACACTGCTGGAGAGACAGCTTATAAACAGTTTTTTGGAAGAGTACAGTCATTGCGTTGTCTTTGTAGCAGATATTCTCCATATATTATATCATGTGAACAGGCTGATCTGAAGCTGAAATATGGAACAGAGCCCTTTCTGCGTTGTTGGTGCTTTATTTCCTGCTGCTGGGGTCATCCAGCAGTTCCTTTCCAGCTACCACCATTGTCTGCATGGGCTTCTTGCAGGGCTGCCTTCCATCTCACCAGTCTGACAGAGATTTTGGTGCATGGAGCGAAAGCACTTTGCTGTGCTGATTAGAGAAATCAGTGCCATTAACAGGCAGGGATGTCGTTCTGCAGCGTACTGCTTGCTTGGTACTTGGATTGTCTTTGTTCTCTCATCTCCATTCAGATATTGAGAGGGAAACATTGTGAGGCTGAAACTGGGTTTCTCTGGCCACAGCTCTGTGGTGAAACAACTTCAGTTTACGTTAAAGCAAAAATTGGCGTGTCTTCTGTGGCTTGGAGATGTGTTTTATATCCGTGCCTATTTGGAGTTATCAGCTGGCGTTTATCCCTATCGCACTACGAATGTAATACTTCATAAAAACCGGTCCATCTCCATCTTTCAAATGTGTTTCCAATTCATTAATATTCCTGAAGAAAATCCACGGCCAGGCGAATACGGGCTCTGCTGTTGGCGTTGTGCCACGTAATGGTTTTAATTCCGCTGACAAAAGAGCAGAGCAGGCACTGCTCTCCCACCTTTGCCGTGGGGCGGTTTTCTCCTGAGCATCCTTGGAGCACACGTTTGCCTTTCAGAAGGACTGGGCACGTGAGATTTCAGTGTTGGTAAACACCGATGTCTCAGAATACATAAACAAATAGCCCCCAGCTCTCTAATTTTTCTGTTTGCGTTCCCCATCTCCCAAATGAAACAGGGATGTTGCTTTGTTCAACAGCATAAAAAGCAGTTCTATATCAGTTATCCCTTTGATTCATCAAAGCAAGGCAAACAAAGCAGGAGCGGGCATTGGGGAAGCAGGGATTTGGGTCCTGAGCCACACGCCAGCTTTGGTTCCTGGCACAGTTATCTGAGGGCCGGCTGTGATGGCAGGCAGTGGTGCTTCATTGAGTTCGTAGTACCCATAGGTACTTCAGAGGGTTAATATTTGCAACCTCACAGCTCAGAGTGTAAAACCAAAGGGCAGCAGGTGCTGCAGAGGTGGATGTGTTTCCGTTCCCTTTAAAGGAGCTCTGCTCCATCGCTACTTGTTGCATCTCTGCCCTTCTCCCCCTGCTTTAACCCACCCAGAAATTTGTTACAGCAAGGAGTAAAAGCTTCCAGCACTGCAGCAGGCACTGTGCCTTGCACAAGTAGAGAAAAACCATTTTAAAACTAACTGCTGTTTTAGTTCCAGTGGTGCTTATTGGCCATTATGTTGTCCTGGTAGCAAAGCAGAGGCTAAAACTGTGGAAATGGAGTAGTTAAGACAGTATGTAGCATATTTAGAGGTTTAAAGCTTAAAAGATGGCAGAAAAGCTTGCGTTAATCTTGTGCTGAAATACCTACAAGCAGCTGCATACATTTCTTTTTCTGCAATGTAAACCTGGCTCACAAGTGCCTCGTCTCAGCTGCCCCGTGCACTGCTCAGCACGGCGGTTGCACCACGAGGAGTTGGCACTGCACAGTAATGATGGGAAAGAATTTGTCTTTGAGAAGTAGCGCTGACTGGCGGTAGAAATAACATTCATGTTTTACGCTTCCGAATCCGTTTTGCAAACTTCAGTTGAGCGTTGCTCAGTGTAGATGAGATGGCCTGCCTCTGGTCACTTGTGGTGCGTGGGGAAGTGATGCTGCAGGCTGCTTGTCCTCGTGCACAGACGCCTGCATTGGTGCACGTGTGCAGCTCGAGTGAAGTGCTGAGCTGTGGTTGGATTTGTCAGTGTCAGGTTAGAAATGGGAAATGTTCTTGCAGAGAAGCAGGTGTTGTGCAGCATAGCAGCACACGGGGGTGATGCTCCTGCTCCTCAGGGTGGTGCAGACCCTGATGGTCTTCTGAGGGACGGGATGAGGAAGGATCCTCTAGAAATGGAGCTGTTGTAGTATGGGAGTTGTGCTGCTTAGTCACTCTTTCTAATTAAAGGAAATAATTACGATCAGAGCTTTAATCGTAACTTTTGAATACATGCACCCCACATCTTCAAGTACGATGTACTAGATGATATATTTTGTTTGTTATAATTCTTGAACAGAACATGTTGATGCATCACTACAGACACAAAGTATGTGCACATATGTCTGAATCTACATTAAGTAAAGCAGAAGAAAATTAGTCTTGAAGATCAATCTTGGCTTTTTACTACCTGGAATTCCCCCTGCTGTAGTGCACACTTCTTTTCAATTCATGTTCTAAACTTCACGTTTCCCAGCATGCTGCTGCTTCACCATCACAGTCACTCTCAGCTTTAAAAAAAAGAGCCCTGTGAACCCGTGTCTCATTTAATAATCAATTGTCCTTACGTGGCTCGAGAGCAGCAGCAGTCATTTCGATCATCCTCTTGTTTGTTGGGTTCCCATTTTCTCTTCTGGGGTAAGTACTGTTAGACATCTTAGAATCACAGAATGGCTGGGTTGAAGGGACCTCAAGGATGATGAATCTCCAACCCCCTGCCACATGCAGGGCCTCCAACCTCCACATTTAATACCAGCCCAGGCTGCCCAGGGCCCCATCCAACCTGGCCTTGAACACCTCCAGGGATGGACGGGGCATCCACAGCCTCTCTGGGCAGCTGTTCCAGCACCTCACCGCTCTCATAGTAAAGAACTTCCCCCTGACATCCAACCTCAATCTTCCTTCCCTCAACTTCAGACCATTTCCCCTCGCCCTGCAGTTATCTAACCTTTCAAAGAGTTGATTCCCCTCCTGTTTCTACGCTCCCTTTAGGTACTGAAAGGCTGCAATGAACTCACCCCAAATTTCCTGATACTAAATTATTATTATTTTTCTTCCACAGTGCCAGAACCTATTAAGACCAGTTTAAGCCAGCCCCAACCTGCCGGTACCGGTACCAGTACTTCCACCAGCACTATCACCAACAGCAGCAATGGCAAGCGTGCATCTGCTAACGGGCAGCAGCCAGCCGCGTCCCGCTACCTGCCCCGCGAGGTGCCTCCACGCTTCCGCCAGCAAGAACAGAAGCAGCTCTTAAAGAGAGGGCAGCCGCTGCCCACCGGGACTCTGAGCAGCAGCCCGGCACAAGGCACTGGGCCAGCAGGGGCGAGTCCTCCCCCACAGCCAGGGGCGGGAGGACAGCATCATCCCAGTAAGACCCAAGCAGGTAAGAGCTGCGAGCCGGGGGGGGGGACGTGCATGGTGCTGTGCTGTCAGCTGTGGGAGCTGAAGGGGTGTGTGATGTGCCTGAGAAAATCAGGGTTTGAAGCGAAGCGTGTGCTGATCCTCTTTTTCTTTCACAGTTATGAATGAATGTTCTCATACCCCGTTCTATAAGTTTACTTTGGACGCTCAGACCTACGGGGTCTTTTTCCAGCTTCATTTTTGCTCCTTGTACTGGCTGTGATTTCCACAACGTGACAGTATTTCTAGTGAGCATCCCCTGACAAGCACTGTTAATTTGGGTTTTTCCAAGCTTTTGAGTATCGCGTTGGCAATCTTAATGATCTTTAAAGAGTTTTGTGTATGTAAATAAAAATGGGGAACTTTGCTTGTGTGTTGTGCTGGGACACTTCAGTGCCTCTATAGCTTGTGCTCTCAATATTATTGTCACATTATCAGGTCCTTCTGCCACTTGGTTCTCTCCTCTGGCAGATGCCTCAGCCTCCTTTTGGCCATTGACAGGAGCACTGTGAGCAGGCAGGCTCTCAGCTGCCTTTCTCTTCTCTGCAGCTGCTGATAAGGAAACGAGGCATTCTCTGCTCATTTGTCCCTCTGTGCTGGAGACCAGGTAGCTGTCGGATGGAGAGGAGCTTTGTCAGAAGGTGGTACGGATCACCTTTGTCATCACTCTGCTGTGTGTGTGGTGTCAGGCAAAGCAGGGAGCACTCTGAGCTGCAGTTGTCCATTGCTTAGAAAAACTTATCTGGACTAAGCCACAAGGAGGAGGGGTTTTTTTTTTGTTTTGTTTTTAGAATTGAACATTAGTAATTTCTGCATGATCTCGGGAGTTGCTCGTTATCACTCACTAATGGTGTCAGACATCACAAAATTTTGATCTGAGCTGTCTGCAGTTTTCCCCTCTGGGCATTAGGGAATCTTTCACAAGTTTTGCTGCCTGTGATGCTGAACTCCAGCAGTGAAAATCATTCAGTATTGTCCTCAGAAGTTTTGGTTAGATAAGAAAATAATCTCTTTCAGAAATGAAGCTTTATGGATGCACTTGAAAATACGATTCCACTACTTTCCAGAAGCACAAACCAAAACAAAATAATGTATATTTACATAAAGTGGTTGCAGTTATTTAATTTTTAGAGTGAGGAAGAGGTTCTGTTGGAGTATTTGGCTTTAGTGGCACAAAAGGTGGTCGGTTCCTACAACTTCCAGCAGCGTTCTCATCCTCTGTACAAGTCACATTCAGCAGGGAAGGTGACAGGCATACATGGCTTCTGTTTGAAAGGGAGATGTTTCCTAACTGCCACACTCATCTTCTGTGTTAGTTTGATATTTACTTGTTTGTTGTGTTTTTTGGGGATGTAACTATTGAGACAGTAGAAACAGGCTGAGGAACCCGAGTGGCTCAGGCTGGCTGAGGATCAGCGTTGGCTCGGTGGTACTGTTCTGAGCATCAGCAGAGCTGTATCCCAAATTTCTTTCTTTGATCTTGAAGGAACACACCACGTCTCACGGAAGAGTCCACTCTAAATCATAACGTAATCCATGACAGAACTGCCTGGTAGGAGGGCAGTGCTTGCTCTCTGCCTTTGATCTTGCCACATGCATTTGTACCGTGAGCTTTGAGACTTCTTTTCCTGACTCCTATTTCAACTTGCTGTATGAAATAAACACTTATTTCTGGTGTTTCTCAGCCTGGCAACTGTCAGCAGGTGTTTGTGCTGTTGAATTAGTTTGTTTTCTTGCGTTTCTGCTACTTCTGTGTCAACTCTTGGGTCAGTTCGTAATACAGTAACAAGTAGTACATGGGGAGGAATGCAGTAGCATTTCTGCATCCTGCTGTATTTCATATTGCACTAAGTGTGTTTATTGACATCACATTCTTTGTAAAAGTATGACTGGGAAGCACTGATCTGTTGTCAGCAGGCTTTGGTGAGTGCACAGGGCAGAACTGCCAGGTTGTTTTCTATGTTAAGTCAAACCAAAAGCTTTACAGGGTACCTGAGAAGTTCTGCAGCAGTTCCTGGAGCAGGGAAGGAACTCTCACAAAAGCTACGTGCTTGGCTCACTTTTGTTTTGTTGGGTTTTTTTTCCCTCTGCTGACAGCAAGGTTTCCTGTTGCGAGACAGAAGCGGCTCCATCTTCCTCATAGAAAACACTTGCTGAATACAGAGCTCATTTATGTCTCTTTCCAGCAGGTGGAGCATCAGTTCGTCCACTGAGAGCAGTTACAGGAGGGAAAAATGCAGCTCAGTTTATAGCACCAGCAGCTGTGCACCTGGCTTCTTTGCAAGGCTGGGACAGGAGTGGTGTCTCATTCCCAAGTGACCTTTGTAGCCACGAAATTCTTTGCATCTTGATGGTCTTATTCAAACCAGGTCTGTCTTAATGGCTGCTTCTGCATGTTGAGATGAACATACAGACAAAAGAAGTAAGAAGTATTCAGGGAAGGCCAAAAACTTGTCATTTCAGCTGTTAGGATTGGAAATATTTTAGGATTTGATATTCTGAAAAACTCCAGATAACGAGTTTTCCATGAAATTTAATTAAAACTGGTTCACATTTTTGTGAATATGAAAGTAAAGATTTTTTAAGTGAGCATTCTTGAATGCATTTGTCAGCTAGAAGCTTTCCTGCATGTTTTGTTGTCCCTGAGGACGGTGTTCCTTTGTCTGTCTCTGGCTCTTGGGATATTTCATTTACTGAAGGCTATCGAAGTAAAAGTTTTCAGAGGAAGGGAAGGAACAATATCATGAAAGCTGCTCCTACAGGCGAGCACAGATGTCTGATCCACTGGAAGTGGGCATTTGGTCTACCTGAACATCGCCTGCATTGTAGCAGGGAGCGTGCTTCACAAACGTTGCTGCTTCTCTGAGAGGCAGTCAGTGGAACATCCATTGCTGAGGGCTCTCTTGCTCTCAGAGCCTGATTGCCTGAGCAGAGCTTGTTAGACAGGCGCTGGATTCAGTCCAAGCAAGTCTCCGTATGTGGCTTTTTTATGCTTACATTGAGCAGTAGTGGCTTTCTTTTGATGGATGACCTGGTATTAATCAGAGAACCAGGACTGCTGTAAGCTAGCATCTTGTATCCAAAAGATGCTGAATATAAATTCACGTCTGTAGCTTTTATTTTTATAGTGTCGTATTCCTTCAGAGTTAACTCGAAATTATGCAACCACGTTCTTTCCAGGACCTATTTATAGCTATGGAGATACAGGGAAAGCTGTTAGAGAGGCACTGCCAGCCTCTTCACTGTGAAAATTGCCCTATTTTATCTCTTTATTCTCTTATCATCAGTCTCTGTTATCTGCTGCCTTGGCCTATCCAAAACACTTATCAGAACTCTAACTGCAACGTCGTGAATTAAAAAGGATGTTCTGCCAATGTAAGGGAAGTGGAAATTAATGACCACTAATATATTCTTTGTCAGATTTATCATTTGGAAATATCAGTAAAGTGGATGAGAGTGCTGATTTTTTGTTTCTCTTTTAAGGTAATCTGTGAAACATTAACTAAGCAAACTGCTAGGAGAAGATATTGAAACATTTCAAATGGCATAAAATATTTGAGATATCTTATCCTTTGAAACAGTCTTTAATTCATTGTTAACTATTATGAAGCTGTGTTCGGTAAGAGCGTTTTCTGTAGCATAGTAATTCTTCCAGAACTTTTATCTGAAGCAACAAAGCCTGTTCTCCTCACACTGCTTCTGTAATCCTTTCCAAGATTACAGCAGGGAAAGCTATTTGTGTAATTTACGGGCAGTATTCTAATATCCGCTCGGCTATTTCTACTTAAAGGTGCTGCTGCTTTTTATCTCTTCCCTCCCCACTTGGTCAGCTAACTCTGTATGTGGTGAGTAGCTTTCTCCCTCGTTAAGGTGCGAGCCATCACTGGAATGGCCTTTTTGCCAAGTTACCTAATGAAGTTAAGGTAATTTCTGGAAGCTATCATGGGAGAATGAAAATAACAAGTGATGCATCCTCCTTTGTTTCTTTACAAGCGATGAAGTTTGTAAAGGAATCTCCAGGCAACCCCTGTGCGTTTGATGATGGTAAGAGCAAAGATCAAAAGAAGTAATCAGGTTCTCTCGAAGATGCCTTTCACTTTTCTGCAGTTCAGCAGCATCAGACCAACATCCATCTCCTCCAAAGAAACCTGTCGTGTCCTGCAGGAGTTGGGAGCTGCAGTGAAACTTCTGCGCTTCTTTTGTGCTGGCAAGCAGAGGATTTGTGGAACTGATCCGTAACATATGTTTGCAGAGTCTTAAAAGAAATGAAAGCAGGTAATTGATAGAGCAGTCAACATGAGATGCAACCCACAAGAAGCTTTGTGAAAGCTGAAGAGTTGCGCTCTGTTGTTTTCTGGGAGGTGAGAATTTGAGAGCTGTTAGATGTGTTTTCCTAGCGGGGTCTGATGCTGGATTTTACATTAAAATTTTTTCTTTTTTCCTTTTTTCTCCTCTGAAGTGAGAAGTCTTATTTCATGTTTCAGCATTTCGTTAGCTGCAGTTTGTGTATTCCTTCCTGTGGCATGGTGTGTGCATGTGCAGCTGGGAGCTGCCAGGTGCTGTCACGTGGCAGGGTAACTCTTCTTGTTGGCATGTTGGTGTTAGCTTTGCCTTTGGGTGACTTTGAGGAAGCAGGAGAAAAGAACCAACCATTACTGTGCAGATCCGTGTCTGATGGATCCACTTCCATCCTGCCCTGATGCGACGTCCAGTGCTTTAACCATGGGTTGCTTCAGAATTCCTTCTAACAGTGATCATGTAAGGCAGTCTAATGAAATTTGGAGAGGTTTTAGGGAAAGGTACCATCCTGTCTAAAAGCAGTCAGTGTAGTTGGGAAACACAGATAAGCTTTGGTATACAGCTGTCTCATCAGATCAGGCAAAGCAATAGGGACCTTCAAACTAAGCATGAGTTTGAGCTCAGTTCAGCTTTTGGACTTGGTGGTCACTGCAGGTAAGGCGTGTGTGTGTGCAATAGTTTTGGAGCATGTGAATAAAGGATCGTTTCAAGTTTGAAATTAGGTTCAGCTTGGTTTCCGGGAGGCTTGGCAAAGAGCTTGGTTTTTAATGAAAAGTGCACATGTGAAAACTGCCTCTATGGAAATGATTAGCTGAACTTTATGGGCCCGTATTCTATAATTCTGTTAGCAGAATATCTCTGTTGGCAAAACTGTCTTTGCTTCTCGTTGGCAAGTTACTGGATTAAAAACAAACATTTTTCAAAAATTGGTTTTCTTTTTCTGGATCCTTTGTTAAAGGATCAGATAAAGGGCCTGCAGGAAAGCTGGGGAGGGAGTCTTGGCTGCGGTATATGGTGATAGAACAGGGGGTGATGGGTTTAAACAAAAAGGGGAGGTGTAGGTGAGATGTGAGGAAGAAGTTTACTCTGAGGATGTAAACTCCAGATTTGGCTGTTTCTTCTTTCTTCGTTCTTACTTCTGTGAAAGACAACTGTGTATAACAAATACGTGATGCTTATTTACAAATAGTGTTGGTTTTGCATCACTTGACGAGGTGCTGGTTGTAATTTGCAGAGCAGTTCCCTATACGGCTCATTCACAAGTTAATCACACTGCAGTTATGTAAAAGTTCTCCTATTCGTGGGGTGAAATTTTATGTTGTGGTGTTAGTTAAAAATACAGAAACCACCATTTCTTTTTAATTAAACCTTTTGCTAGTAATGTCAGTTAGTTAACATTGTAAAAGGATGCACAGGTACCCGAGGAGGCTGCAGGAAAGGTGGCTGTGCTTATTTCTTGTTTTCTTCCTCAAGGCATTGCTCAGCATTCAGTAGTGCTTCGCTCCATGTTGTCAAAGTGTCAGGTACGTGTTTAGACCAAAGGAAGCTTAAAAACGTGGTGCAAGGAGGAAAACACGCAGTTAACGCGGAGGTGGGATTCAGCCAGTAGGTGCTGCCTGGGATTTAGTCCCAAGTGATTAATAGCTTCTGAAATACAGTGATGGGAAGGTCTGTGGGAAGTGAGTCACGGCTAGCAGAGGTTTTTGTCTCCCATGTAAATTTTCCTAAAATCCATATAATGCTTTCAGTGTCAATGGAAAAGTAGCGGGCTTAGCGTAGCATAAATACAGGCATTATGAATGAAAAATGATGGCTGAAACTCATCAGCAAACTAATCTTTGGAATGAATTTTTCTGTGTTGTGTATGTTCTCTGACATCGGGCAGCAGAGCATGAAAAATAAATCTGCTGTTTCAAATCTATTTGACAGTGATTTGAATTTTTCACCGGGAGAAGGAGAAATAGAAATCTGTAAAAGGGATAAATAACTGAAACACCTTTGTATTTTGCTGCCCTCCTTTTCAAAGAGCATGGCTGTGCAAAAACATCATGAATCAAAAGGCCAGCCCATTTGCTTTGGAATCAGTAGGTCTGTACCCTATCTGTAGTTTCGTTGTAGAAGGCTGTGATTTAGTGGTAGTCAGATAAATAAACTGTCCAAGTGTCTGTTGGGAAAGAACATCGAGAGACAAAGAGTCTGGCAGGTTTCTGTAATGTGCAGATGGCAGCTTCCTGACAAAGCATGTCGAGAGACCGAGCTGCAGGATAAGCAAAGGGCAGAAAGCAACTACTGAGGTCAGGCTGAGCAGGGAATGGGAATGTGGTCCTGGGGAAGGAGCAGTGAGAAAGCAGTGTCATGTGTAAAGTGATGGAAAGGTGAATTCGTGCAGCGCAGGAAACAATACGGCAAGAAACAAACAAAGCAAAGCAGTTTGTAGCTACTGGGGGGAAAAATGGACAAAAAGACAGCATTTTCTTAAATAATGCAAGGAAGGCCAAGGGAACTGGCGTGATGTTCAACAGGGAGACCCATTAATAGATGGCATCAAGAATACTTTGTGTCTTCTCCCTCATCTGTAAGGTGATACGTGGCTGAAAACTAAGGCTGCAGTGAGTTAGAATACTTACATAAGTGTTTCAGATTTATGGAACTGATGAAATTGATCGCTGTGAATACAGTGAGGATGTGTTGGAGCAGTGTTGTCTCACTGGCTCTTTGAGTGTTTGAGGGCTACAGAACAGAAAAATGAAATAAACAATTTTTAAAAGCACAAAAGGAGGAATTACAAAATGTCGGTGCAGTCCTCTAGGACAGAACTAGAAAAAATAACCAAAACAGCTATTTCAATACATGCAGAACATCACAGAGAAACAAGAGCAGAGCTGGCATGGGTTTATTGAGAGCAAATCATGTCAGAGGAGAGCAGTTCCCTGTAAGAGCCGAGCAACAGGCATTGCAAAACAGGAGAGAATAATGTCATAAAGTCTGTGTCTGGCTTTTGACAGTGCCTCAGAAGGCTTTGGCATGATGGATGTGTGCTGTTGTAAATAAGTGGGAAGTATAAGATTAAATTACTGTAAGATCGGTGATGGCTGCTCAGAAGGGCGCAGACACAGAGTAGCTATCAGCCCTTAACTGACAAAATTAAGTTTTGAGATAGAAAATTTGTCCTCTCTGGTATTTGCATCAGTCATTTGGCTATGAACAACAGCCTTCATTAAGTTTTTGAATGATGCCAAACTGGAGAAGAATGTGAGACAACCGGAAGACAAAACAGCGGTGACAAAATTGTGCAATCAAATAAGAAGCAAAGAAAAGGGGAAGGTTCTTTATTTTCACCGGAACAACTGGGTACAGAAATATGATTACGTGAGAAATGTGCTGCAGAAATAGATCTGGAGTTGGTCACAGGAGGTGAACCTGACGAAGGGTGTCACAGACTGAAGGGAAGACGCAGCGTGCTGAGGTCTGGCTTCCAGAAGGCACGTGTGCTCATCCCTGAGGAGTGGGACATCGAGTCCAGGCCGGGATGCTGTGCAGTCGGAGGTGAACCCACTGGAGAAAGAGCAGAGGAACGCACCAGGAGTGAGAAGAGCTCGAGAACAAGATTTGCAAGCAGTGAGGCAACTGGGACGGCTAAATCTAGAAAAAGCAGTGGAGTTAAGAATGCAGGAATACCTAACTGACTGCAGCAAGGACAAAAATGGTATGTTCTGTACGGCTGTGGTGCATCAGGTGAGAAATAACAGGCTTAGATTTTTGCGAGGAAGATTAGGGGTACGCATTAGGAAAGACTTGCCAGTGCAAAAACTGTCTCAAAAAGTGAGATGGAATAGCTGGGGATCTGCAGTCTGATGTTAATGGCCTTCATTGGCAGGTTGAAGAGACATCATTTGGTGTCTGTGGGAGTCGTTGCTTAGCTCAGCTGGGAGGTCACCTCTCTCATCTTCAGTTTTTGCCTTTGGGTGCCCATAATGAGTCTTGGGGCTGCAGGTGCCCTGTGCATGTGGTGGGAGTTGGGGCGCACTGGGGTGTCCTTGGGTTCTGCATGGCCTTACTGCTCCCTGCCCCGTGAATTGGTGCCACTGATAAGCACTGCCTCCATCACTTGAAGGAGACTTTAGGAAAAGATTCACTATATTTTTGAGGAAAATTACAAGGACTACGAGAATGTGCCTTACGTTCTCTTCAGGTTTAATATATTTTAACTAAGGAAAATTTCTACCAGGTGTAGCTGCTGCTATTAAGAGAATGTAACCATTCACCACAATATATCCCCCTTTAAGGTGGCTGCAAGATCGACTCTCAGGCTCCTCTTCCCATTCCGTTTGAGAGCGTTTTCTGAGTGAAGCAAAGAGGAGATTTCATTTGTGTTCATCGGTTGTTTTTAAAATGAAGTCGAACCCATCCAACATTCAGACAGCGCTGCACAGAAGCAGGGAGCAAATGCCTTCATGGGGAGCCTGGCTATTTTCAGGAGTGCTTCAGCAGAGCAGCTCTGGAGCCAGGAATAGCAGCAGCGATTGTGCTGTGGTAGTGAAGTGGCAGCAATTCAGAGCACAGAGCCAAAGCCTTAAAGAGCCATCGGTTGTGTGCGACCCAGCGCGAGCCGAAAGGCCTTCCGACAAACACCTGACAGGAATGGCAGCGGCAGATTTACAGTGTGCTGCGCAATTAGTATGGATTTGGGACAGAGCGGAGGAAGAGAAGGGAAAAACGGGGAGGGGGAATAATGGTGAAGTGCATTGGAACGCTGTGTGTAAATGAGCCGTGTGGATTTTTTGTGTAGAAGACCTCCACGCTGCTCTTCTGTAACGTGTGATGTTATGTCGGCTGCGCCCTCCCCTTTATGTGCTGCGTTCATATGGGCAAAGACGAGCAGGGCGGCTGCTGCCGTTCCCCTCCCGCAGCCGAGCTGCATTGTCTGGGCAGCGTACAAACAGCCGGGGCTGTGATTAATATGCTCTGCTGTTTGCTGCCTGCATCGCTGCGAGATAGAGGCAGGGAAGTAATTAAGAGCCTGGCGGCGGGCCAATACACATATGGGACTTGTTGTGAGCGGGAGGAGGAATGGAGGAGGAGGAGGAGGAGGAGGAGGAAGGCGGGAGGCAGCCTTGGCGCTGCACGCCCGCGCTTTTGGCTGACTTTCAAAAAAAAAAAAAAAAAAAAAAAAACAACCAGAAGAAAAGCGGCCGGAGCGCTAATTGTAGCCGGGTCCTGAAGTGAAAATGTTTTGTGACAGTTGCAAGAATTTAAAGAGGAAGGAAGATCGGTTTAGTGTCAGCTGCAATTAGATAATCAAAGCTCAGAAGCACCGTTGGGCTGGGGCCGGGCCCAACCTGCAGGCAGGCCCAGCGCGGCACGGCGCGACTCCTGGCAGCGCTACAGGATGAGGCTCAGGCTGCACGCAGCCGACATATTGCAGCGCAGGACGTAGATGCAGGAGCAGCTCTGCACACAATGTAGCGACTCCTAGGATGGTTGGGCGGCTCCTTGCTTCAGGTATTTCGTTACCCGTCAACCCTTCTTAGAGCCAAATTGGGAGAGGAAAACAAAACAAAACAAAACAAAAAAAAAACCCGGAACCTTAACCCTGAGAAAACAGCATCTGCTGCTGTTAAATCAATTTATTACATAACGTTTCAGGGAGAGAGAGAGAGAGAGCAGCAGCGCGGCGTGCTCAGCTCTTGGCTGCGTTTCAGGTTTGATAAAATGGCGTCTCCGCAGCGAGCCGTGCGCCGGGCAGAGCTCCGAGCTGTGTGCTGTGCCATCCTGCACAGCCGTGCCGACGAGCACAGCGCCGTTTGTTTCGTGCTCGTTGTCGTGGATGTGTTTGAAAGGTTCTGGCATCAGAGGAAAGGAGCGACATGTTCGTGTCGTGGTGGAACGTGCTCACGGGCTTTCCCAACTTGCGTGCTTAACTGGGCTTCGTTTTAAAGTAAAGCGGTTGTGTTTGGTGCTTCCATCTTTTGTCTGCCTTAACACATGATGTATGTGTCTCAGGAGTTCAGCTTCTAGCATGCACGGGACAGCAAGGCGCTTCAGGTAGAGGGCAGCTGGCAGATCTGTCCTCAGCCCTGGGCAGGGGATGGCAGGGCTGGACGTGGCAGGTTACCCAGAGCCTGTGAACCCAGGGCTGTTGTGCTGGCTAACATGCATTGGAAAATACAGCCAGGAGTAAGAAGAGGGGAATCTGTTTTGTTTGTTCCGCTTTAAATCAAATCTATACTTATTAATAAGATTCTCATTAAAAATTTATCCGAGGCGGTGCCGTTTTGCACCTCCTTACTTCATTTCGTAAATCAGCCGAATGTTAAATTATAGTTGAGGGTGTGTAATTGTGCTGCGTGTGGTTCAAAGTAATTACTGCGATGGAAGTTATAAAGTAGAGCTAAAAACAACAACAAAACAACAGTGAGGAATATGATTGCAAACAGTGTTTTCAGATAAAAGCGTTTGTTTGCCTTTCTGCAGGCCGTGCACTTTGCTTTTAGAGAAATGCACGCAACAGCTCCTCACCTTTTGCTCTGCTTGTACTTTACATCTGCAGCCTATGCAAGCATTTACCTGATTTTGCAGTTACTTGTTTATGTTAACATAAGCAGAAACATTTTCTGAACTGCAGCGTGTGAATCCAGCCGGCTGCAGTGCTTAATAGCAGGGATCTCTTCCTGCCCCATTACATTGCAAAAACAAAACCCAGTCACCTACTGCTTACTGGTCAAAGCTGTGCAATTTTCTGGTAGCCAGCATGCCAGCAGTTTGACTCAATTTGTTGTGAGTTTTGGTGGTTTTTTGCGTATTTTGTTGTTGTTTCGGTTTTTAATTAACAAGAAGTGCTGTTAATCTCAGCTATGTTAATTTTCTTTCCTGATTACTGGAGGTTTTGTTAGCCAAGAGAAGTGTATTTCACAAAAGACACGTAATGAAGATTTCCAGGCGCAAAGTATTGGTGGTACCAGCAGTTGGACCTGGCGGTGCAGCAGCAGAGCTGATATGAGATGTTGCTTCTCATCTCCTACTGCTCTGCTCGGAATGGCAGCTCCCAGGAAAGATGGTCTCATGCTCCTGGCAGGCTGGGTGCTGTGCCTCAGAGCTTTGCAGGAGTAAAGAGGAACTGCTTTTTAAGTACTGACATTTTATTGGTTTTCCCATTCCAGCCTTAACAGCTTATAAAATAAAGCCGTGGCAGTTTTTTGTGGAGACGTGGTTTCCTAGAGAGTCAGAGGAGATTTTTGTGTTCAAAGGAAACCCCGAACAAACAACGAAAAAATTACCCCAAGATTTAATCGTATAAAAATATTTTCCTTTCATTATTTCTCCTGTTGGTGTAAAATCCTTGTGGGCTGAGTGTAACTTTGCTGCTCTCCGCTTATTTCCTTTTAGGATTGAACTGCTTTTAGGTTAGAGAAAATGGAAAAACGTCCTTTGGATGTTTGCTTCTGGAGGCATTGTATAAAAACACTTTTTTGGGGGCTTGTTCTGTGCTGGAAGTGCGTTATCTTTGTTTAGCAGCAAAGTACCAGCTCTCGCAACTTGCTGTTTATTTTGTGGGTTTTTAATCTGTCCCTTTCTTAGTGCTTTTACAGCAGCACTCGGTGTTAAAAGCAATTGCTGCAGTACCTTTCGGGACGCTGTGAAGCTGCTGTCTCTGGAAAATGTTGCCTGTCTGAGGCAGGAAGAAAGCTGTAACTTCCAAGCAGCTCCTGCAGCTCGTTTGTTAAGGCAGGTCGTCAGGTCCCTGCTAGCTGCCCTCGTGTTGTAACAGATGTGAAAGCAGAGGTTCAGGCCCCAGAAGCTAAAGGGAAGCAGGCAGAGCTTGTTGCTCTTAGCTTTTGGGAGCAGCTTCTGTCTGGAATCTGCAAGGAACCATCCCTGAGTACATTTTTCTTTCGTTGTTTTGTTGTTGTTTTTAATTTGATAACCCTGCTGCAGCACGTGTCACATTGAGAAGGGCTGGATTTGGATTTGACCACTTTGTTTTTTGAGCACGTTCCTTGTGAGAGCTGCCAGCCTGAATCCCTGCCGAATCCAGAGCAGGGAGTGAGCAGCACAGGTTAGTTAGAGCTGCTGTTAGTAGGAGCACTGTATGTTGTGTACTGGAATTAGCACAATCCTTATCAAAGGAACCTCTTTCAGATTAGTCAGTGGTTGTTGTTGTTGAGGCCATCATCTGAATCTTGGCAAATGTGCTTTTGGAAGGGAGCAAATAGTGATTTGCAAGCCCTCTGAAAGTGGAATGTTTCTGAGCTGCATGCATGCTGCTTCCTGGAGGCAGACGTGTGATGCTGCCCCAGCAGTGCTCAGCCAGCTGCAGGACCTGACCTGAATGGTCAGCTCTTGCTCTGTATAATTCTTCCCCTTCCTGCTTTGGTTTTTCTGTTTCTTTGGCTGCTCTTCCAAATCCCACTGCCTCATGCAATGAACCATTTTGCTCCCTACCGAGGAATCTTTGGAAGTTGTTTTCTTGTTCTTTCTGCCATCCGTGTGCACAGTGAGCCCTGTGCAGGGTGCTGTGCCCTTTCCCTCAGCCTGCCCTGCCCAGCACCGCTCTGCTCCTGTGCTCCAGGATGGAGCTTCAGGTTCAGCTTTTGTGAGACCTTTTTATTGAAACTGTATTTCTAGCCGCTTTTAAATCTTCCTGACATGTCAGAAACATACTGCTGAAGCTCACCACCCACTGTGCTGAAAAAAAATCACACACAACTCCTCTTATCTGATTCCTTGGTTACCTCAACTTCTTATCTGCTGGCCTTGGCTGCTGCAGCTTTTTTCCTTTGTTTGTTTCTGCTCTGCTCCGAATGCTGCTTGGCTCATATTTCTGACCCCGTCAACCCAGTTTGGGTCATTTTGCAGGCTTCCTTTCACTTTCCCTGCCTTATCTGGGATTCTGGGCTCTGTTTAACACCTTCGTAGATTATCAGGTAAATTTTCTGCCTTCTTCCTCAGCTCTGTAAGCGGTCGGTTTCGTGCAGGTATAACGTGATGCTTTCCTTCTTGCTGGCCGTTGCATGCAGGGGCAATAATCCGGCTGCTAACCAGCTGCTTCATATTCTCTTTTCAGTTTGTCCTGTAAATGCGTATTGTTTGGGTCTTTCTGTGAACAGCAGGCATGTCCTGGCATTGTGAGCAGGCAGGCAGTGAGCTGAAACCGTGTTCCCATCCATTCTTTAAAGTATCTTCAGTTGATTTTGAGATGAGATGCTGTCCTGGGTTAGTGTGTTCGTTCTGGATCCCGATAACCTGCGTGAGGCAGCTTAATAATCACAGCTCTCGTTTGCAAAGCCACAGGTGAAATGTGTGAATAATGAGACTTTGTTCAGGAGAGCTTTTTCTATTCTTGGAATAATTTTTTTCACAGTGTTGGAGTACCTTTAATTGGAAGCAGTTGGAGGAGCTAATCACACCAAAATATTTGTGATTCAAATCAATGTATATTAGTCATCCACTGTTAAACAGCTTATTTGGGAGGTTTGTTGTATACATCCTACCCTCAGAACAGTCTTGCACTTCTTACTCAAATCTGATGTAGATTAATTGGTTGTAAAAATCAAAGTCACGTTAGTGCAGATTTACGGCAAGTAAAAATAATTGGCATCCAAAATGTGTAAGGTGTAGCTGCAGTTTGCTCCTTTCTTTAGATCAGCAGTTGGAAGAAGTGCTGTGCAGGTGGCCTCCACCATGTATCCCCAGGATGGGACTGAATTACTTGCCATGAGGTTCCCATTAAAACAAACTAAAAGGAGAAATCTCTACCAGAGGTCTTTTATAGAGAGCGATTGGGATGGAAAGTAAAAGCAAAAACGACTAAGCTGGAGTCCGTAGCGTGAAAGTGGTTGTCTTTCAGTATCATTTTGCATCCTAGCAAGCAATTAGAGGCTCAAGAGCTTCTTTAGAAATTGTTTGATTAGCACCTTTGTTTCAGGATAGGTGTGTGGTATATATTGTATGAACTTTGTGCCCTAAAGACCACCTGAATATCTGTGCAATACAGCATTAGTTTCATTGGGTGGGGGGTGGACTTTGGACGTACTTTGGATGATATGTGCAGCTAAAAAGCACATTTAAATCCCTTGTAAATCCTTTAAGAGCTGATTTTCTTGCCCAAACTGTTATTATGAAATGCCTGTGTGTTCTCTGCTATAATTTAAAAGTTACAGTAGCATTGTTTGAATGCGTAATTGACGCTGCATAGTGAAGGTGGCTGTCAGTGTTTGTTCCTTTATTTACAGGAAGGGCTGAGGATGTAAACGAAGTGTGAATGGAGTGTGTGGATGGTGTTGTGGCTGCAGTGTGTGTAATGGCAGGAGGACGTTTTACATTTTTCTACTGCGTGCTCTTTGAGAACTGAGTCAAGTAATAAATTTCACAGATCATCTTCTGCGTTTTTCACAAATTTGCTTCTTAGATTTCTTCATGGAGGTCATTGTATTTGCTCTCTCTATTTCTGGTGTGTATTATTATTTTATTTATATACCACTGCATGTAAAATGTTGTTGTGTCTCTCTTCTAGAATGGAATGATTCCATTTTAATTGAGAATTTTGCCAGATTAAAAAAAAAAACCAAAACAAATAGCAACAACACAAAAAATCGAAATATGAACTTGGTATTTTGTTGTACTGCAGAAAATTGCTGTATCATGTTAGAAAACATGCTTGAAATTTTAGGGCAGTTTCCATCTGAGTGCAGAGCACAGCATTATAACTAGTGATGTAGAGCAGTACTTAACTGTGTTTTTGTGGCGCTTGAACCGTGCACTCATTTTGAACCTTTTTGGATCCTTTCAGATCTCAGTCACAGTGGATTGGGAGACCATTATGAAAATTCCCACTGGGGACAGCAGCCCACTTTCAGGAGTGAAGGCAACTGCAGCTGGGATAAAGTGATAATAGACAGGACTGACAAGGAAGCGTGGCCTTCCATCACAGGAGCTGAGACTGAATCTGCCTCAGAATGTACTACAGACACTGACTCTGCCTCCAACTGTGGCTCAGAGAACAGTAGCATGGCTACAGGGAGTGCCCAAGGCAACTTCACTGGACATACAAAGAAAACTAATGGCAATAATGGCGCCAACGGAGCACTCGTCCAAAGCACTTCTAACCAGAGTGCCCTTGGAGCTGGTGGAGCCAATGGTAACGGCAGCTCGGCCAGAGTGTGGGGCATGGCTGCAGGCTCTGGCTCTGGCCTAGCTCACTGCTCTGCCAGCGGTGGGGATGGCAAGATGGACAACATGATTGGAGATGGTAGAAGTCAAAACTGCTGGGGTGCTTCCAACTCAAATGCTGGCATTAATCTTAACCTTAACCCTAATGCCAATCCAGCTGCCTGGCCTGTACTTGGACATGAGGGAACTGTGGGAGCAGGCAACCCTTCCAGTATTTGCAGTCCGGTCAGTGCCATAGGTCAGAACATGGGCAACCAGAATGGGAACCCGACAGGCACCTTAGGTGCTTGGGGAAACTTGCTGCCGCAAGAGAGCACAGAACCACAAACGTCCACTTCTCAGAATGTGTCTTTCAGCGTACAACCTCAGAACCTTAACACTGATGGACCAAATAACACTAACCCCATGAACTCTTCACCAAACCCTATCAATGCAATGCAGACAAATGGACTGCCGAACTGGGGGATGGCTGTTGGTATGGGGGCCATCATCCCGCCCCACCTGCAAGGCCTTCCTGGTGCTAATGGAACATCAGTTTCTCAAGTCAGTGGGGGCAGTGGTGAAGGAATGGGCAGTTCAGTTTGGGGGATGTCCCCGGGTAATCCTGCCACAGGAAACAGCAATTCTGGGTTCAGTCAGGGGAATGGAGACACTGTGAACTCAGCATTAAGTGCTAAACAAAATGGATCCAGCAGTGCTGTGCAAAAGGAAGGAAACGGAGCGAGCGCTTGGGATTCAGGGCCTCCGTCTGGTCCTGGGGTACTGGCGTGGGGCAGGGGCGCTGGCAACAGCGGTGTTGGTGGTGTGCATTCTGGAGCTTGGGGCCACCCCAACCGTAACGCCAGTAACGGTGTCAATGGTGAATGGGTCAAGCCCCCAAACCAGCATTCCAATAGCGACATCAACGGGAAAGGATCAACGGGGTGGGATAGCTCCAGTGTTACCAGTCCGAATCCTGCCATGCAGCAGGGCAGCGAACAAATAAACTCTTGGGCCAAAGCTGCAGCGTCCGGCACCACAGCTAGCGAAGGAAGCAACGACAGCGGTGGAAGTCAAAATGAAGGCAGTACTGGGAGGGAGGGGGCTGCAGAGGGCAGGAGGAGAGACAAAGGGATGATAGACCAAGGGCAAGTTCAGTTGCCAAGAAATGACCTTGACCCCAGGGTCCTGTCCAATACAGGGTGGGGACAGACCCCTGTAAAGCAAAACACTGCCTGGGAATTTGAAGAGTCCCCGAGGTCTGAACGAAAGAATGACAATGGAACGGAGGCCTGGGGTTGTGCAGCTACTCAATCTTCAAACTCAGGGGGGAAGAACGATGGGTCCATCATGAACAGTACAAATACCTCTTCAGTATCTGGGTGGGTCAACTCTCCACCTGCGGCTGTTCCAACAAACACAGGTTGGGGAGACAATAACAACAAAGCACCAAATGGCCCAGGGGGGTGGGGAGAGTCAGCAAGCTCTACTACTGTTAATAATGCTGCTGCTGCCAAAAGCGGCCACACTTGGAGTGGGACCGCAAATCAGGAGGACAAATCACCTACCTGGGGTGAACCTCAGAAACCCAAATCTCAAAACTGGGGAGACGGACAGAAATCGAATCCAAGCTGGACTTCGGGAGGTGGAGATTGGACAGATTCATCGTCTGTTCCTGGACACTTGGGTGATGGGAAGAAGAATGGATCTGGGTGGGATTCTGACAACAGGTCAGGGTCTGGATGGAATGATTCCACGAGGTCTGGGACCAGTGGGTGGGGAAATGGCACAAACAGCAAGGCTAATACAGGTACAAGTTGGGGGGAATCTTTAAAGCCAGGCCCCCAACAAAATTGGGCTAATAAACCCCAGGACAACAGTGTGAGTAACTGGGGCGGAGCTGCTTCTGTAAAACAGACGGGGTCGGGGTGGGTTGGTGGGCCAGTGCCAGCCAAACAAAAAGAGAACTGTGAGGCAACTGGCTGGGAAGAGCCATCTCCACCGTCCATTCGCCGCAAGATGGAGATCGATGACGGTACCTCAGCTTGGGGCGACCCAAATTACAACAACAACAAGACTGTAAACATGTGGGATAGAAATAATCCTATCATTCAGAGCAGTACCACAACCAATACCACCACCACTAGCACCATTATCAACACAAACATGGTTGAACCTCAGCCATCGCACCAGTCAAGTGCCCAGCCGAACCGGTCCCCGCTGCTTGGTCCAGGTATGACAGTACTTCTTTAAGCTCTGTACCAGTATTAGTGAGTGCTGTATGGCCTGCTCACTGTGTAACTGAGTGTAAAGATGGAAATGCTCCGTTTATGTCATAGCTTAAATGTTTGTATTTACTCTTGAAACAGCGGTGTTAACTGCTCGCCTTGAGTACAGAACGCATAGAACCTGGCAGACACCTTTCCAAAGTCCAAACTCCTTATTTCCAGTTCTTTCCAGACACAGCCACGGTATTTTCTGTTTCTGCCAATTTCTGCTGCCTGCCGTCACCTTTTTGGCAGTGCTGCTCCGATGGATCTAAGAATAGTTGCAGTGTGCTTGCAGATGCACCGTGCGTCTGGGTGAACCTGTTGGCTTTACCTTTTTGCTGTAGAGATTTGGTTTTGTAAGTAGCACCAGAGAGAAGGCTGGCTGGCTGTGCAGTGAAAGTCAGAAAAGCTC
Source organism: Phasianus colchicus (assembly GCF_987193195.1). Taxonomy (NCBI): domain Eukaryota; kingdom Metazoa; phylum Chordata; class Aves; order Galliformes; family Phasianidae; genus Phasianus; species Phasianus colchicus. The sequence continues at coordinate 4,349,242 of NC_143455.1, forward strand.
TAGCCAATGTCAGGCTTGGCATGTTGGTCCAGATTTTCGTTGTAAGGTCTTTCACCATTTGTTAGCACCTTCTGCCCTTGGAGAGCTGGCTGCCTTTTTGCTAACCTCTCTTCTGTTATTTATCTGCTGTTACTGTTACTCAGTCTTTATTCTTGTTTAGACACTGAGCATCTGTTTCTTTTCTACAAACCCTATCTCTTGGCAGCAGATGTTTTTTTGGCTGTTGCATGAATCCAGACTGGTGCTGTTTCTTCTGTTTGCTGTCGTTTGTGAAGAAATGGTTCTCTTCCATCCTTCAGGTCTCAAGCATGGACTGTAGCTGGGCTTTTATGAGGTTCTTGTCAAGCTGGATTGGTTAAAGATGTTAATATTCAGGGTGGCTGAAAAAAGCCATTCCACTTCAGTTCTGTTCCAGATATGAGGTTTTAAGCATTGTTTGTCTGAGAAGAGCATGGGATTTTTTCTAATGAGAGAAAAGGTGCTGTTGTTGATGAGCAGCTAACAATGAAAATACGGGGGAGGTACAGAGAAAAAATTGTTTAGAGGAGAGGTATTTAAATAAATGTCACTGGAAGCCCTGTTCTGTGTCTCAACCACAGACATCTCAAATCCAATCTTGCAGTGCTCTTTAATATTTCTCATTTGATTTTGCGTCCAAGTCCTTGTTTTGTCTTGGCTGTGCTTAAATATTGGCTTTCTAACTGTGCTTTTCTCCAAGCGGGATTTCTTCTCCTCCTTTTATTGCCATCATTTTTTTTTTTTCTTTGATGTTGTGAAATAATTCAAAGTTAATGTAATGTCTGTATAAAAATAGTCTCATGTTCCTTACTCTGGTCAAATATTTTAACAGTTGAGGATGTCTGTTTCTGTCAAATAATGTGCTCCAGAAAAAGGAATCTTCTAAGAGGTTTGTACGTGGCCACGCTCCGTGCATCAGTTATCTTAAACTTATTTCATTCGTATTGAGACCTGCAGCCATGAAACCGAGGTCTGACATTTTGGGATTATAGCAAAGGTGTCCTTTCTTAGTGTGGGTTGGTTGGTTTGTTCTCCCCCCAGAAGCTGATTTTTGGATGATTCCATGTGTTTCTGAAGCTGTTGGTGTGCAGCAGTGCCTCTCCAGAGGTGGTAGCAAAGGAAGGGTTTCTTGGAAGCAGTGTGTTTGTGCAGTCAGAAATGCATATTAATTTGAAGCCACCCACTCAGGATGCCACATGACTCGGTTAAAATGACCGTATTTTGCATCTTGCAAAGGTTTGCATTAGAAATAAGATATTCTAAGATATTAAACCAGAACAACTTTCAGAATGTAATCAAGATGGAATGCAAGAAAAAAAGGATTAAAAAAAAAAAGGAGTAAGGGATGAGTGATTTTCCTTCCTCACAGACAGCTGCCATACCACGTAATGTTATTTTTTTTAACCCCAATTTCCTTTCCCATTGATAGGGAATATACCTTTCCAACCTCTGCAGCAGGGAAAACAAGTCCTGTAGCCAGGATGCTTCTGTGAACCAAAGACACATTTATCCAACAGTGGTTCTGTTCTGTGTACATTATTTCTGTGCAAAACTTGATTGTATAATTAAAGGCTGTGCCTTAGGGCATAGGTAAATGCTCATCTGAGATCTTCCAGCATTTAAACCAAGTATTAACATTGGAATTTGGTCATCTACGTGGATCCTGATGTGCTTTGCCAGTCTTGGTTATCATTTATTTCAGGGAATGGCTCAGGGAATAAGGACTCCTCGTTCTGTGCCTGTCTCAGTAGGGAAGCCTGCTGTGTAGCTGTAGGATGGCACAGTCACACATTGACAACCAAGAGGTAGCTCTTAATTTTGCTGTACAGAACTAGTTAATGGTTCATAAAGGAGTAGCAGCTCCTTTTGAAATAGGAGTTTATGCTGTGTTAGCTCAGAAATGCAGGCCAAGCTGCAGCCTTGTTATTCGAGTTGTCACCCATCCTCAGAAATTCTCAACATTCTTTGCAGAGCTTAAAAGCTGTTGATGGGAAGCAGATGTTGGTACGCACTTCATGCAGTGCATTGTGCTCTGAGCAGTTTCTTTTCGTGTTGTAAATAAATGCACACAAGAACCAGGATAGATCGTGTGATAAATGTACTCCTTTCTGGTTGTAGGAGCTCCCTCCCAAGCCAGCAGTGAGTTATTTAGAAAGACAAAGTGACAAAACAGGGATGAGTGAGAAAGAGATTTTTGGATCCCAAACAGCGAGAGATCTTTCCTGCAAATGCTAAGAAGGGCTGGATGCTCTCCTGTGTGAGGGGAGATATGGGGCAGGCAGACTGACAGGATTCCAGCCTCCATCTGAGCAAGGAAGCCAGCTGAAGGTAATGCAGGCTTTCCTATGGAGATTTCATGTTGAAAATTAGAGCCTAGAGAATGAGCAGTTCAACTTGGAAAAAATCTAAACGAAGATCTGAATTCTTCTGCTGCTTCTGCATCTCCTGCTGTTCTGTTGGCAGCAGCTCCAGTGCCACTTGCAGTCTGTGATTTCCATGGAGCAAAAGATGGGAGCGGTGCATTATCCTTTGAACTTCCATCAGAGTGGATTGGAAACCGGAGGAGCAGCTCTGAGCTGCTTTAGGGCACTCCTTTAGAACCTAAAATCCCGTTGTGGCTACTGAGCTCTCTGACAGTTCTGTTCTGGGGGATGGCCAGGTGTTATGAGAGACCTGTCCTCTGCTGTCATGCAGCCACGGCCTCGCTGAGAACCAAGTAAGAGCTTCCCCAGTGCAGAGCCATGCAAGAAGGCATTGAGCCCCACTGCATGAAGCTTGCAGGAGGTGGGAGCTGAGGTTAAAGGGTGCAGGAACCTTCCTGTGGGTGCATACATGAGTACACACTGCTGCGGCTTGTTTATTCGCTGAGTGAGCAGACTAATGATACCCTATCTTTTTTTTCTCCTGAATCTCTTCCATCTCCATCTGCATAAGGCTCTCGTGCTTCAGTTTGCCTGCACTGTAGTCATACACTCTGCTGTATATCACAGACCAAATGACTTCAAGGAGAACAGTTTCTATCCTCCAAATGGGTATAGGGCTATTTTGAGGGAAAACAACTGCATCCTGCCATAACTCAGTTAACATTTCACTTTCCCTTGAGGATTTCCTGTTGGCTGAGGCCCAATGTTAATTATGTTTTTATTTCTATAAAACGAAACTCTGCCAATGTGGCCATATTCATTACTCACTGTGATCTCTTTGTTTCTTGCAATTCTAACAGTTGAAAAACTGCAGTATTAATGCTTCACTTTCTTGCCAAGGAGCCCTTTAGCAGAGCTTATCCTATTGCAGAACAGCGTTCATGCAGAGCCATTTGTTTGTAGTTTTGTTTTTTATTTTAAAAGCATGGGGCTTTTTCTTAGGAAAGCCTTACATGTGTGTTGTTTTCAGAGGGGAAAATAGTAAGAATTTTTTGAAAGTGGAAGACTAGCTCAGATTCGAGACTGTTAGGAAGGTGTTTGGCTTCCCTAGGGCTGTGTAAGGGAGCTTAGAAGTAGCTCTGTGTGTTGCTTCAGCCCTCTGCAATAACATTTGGGATCTGCTGCACTGGGACTGCAGTGCAGGCTCTTTGAACTGATGTCTGTTTCAGATACGACTCACACTAGATGTAAAAATCCAGGAAAAACCTCGTTTACAAACGACTCTTCTGGAGGCTGCGAAGCAAGTATCTTCTTTCCACTTCAGGATTTAGCATCTGCTTGAATATGTAACCTTACCTTCCTTGTTAAGATTGTAAAGCAGAGCCATACAAAGGTAACACTGTGATGCTAGCAGAGAGCTCCTTACCTCAGAGGGGAAAATAGAGCTAGAATTGGCATGTCTTCGCAGCACTCAGCATCCTTCAGCTTGTATTTGTTTAGTTCCTGCACTGACCTTGATCTGGTGAGACAGTATGAAAACTTCTATTTGATATGTTTTGTTTGGTGTTGGGTACTTTCAAGCATCATCTTTCAATGAAGCCTATCTCCTTTGTTGTTTGTAATCCCATGTTACTTCTCAGTGCATTTAAAGAACTTAACTTGGACATTGCATGTCTGTGGTCTTCATTCGAAATTCAGTGTTAATTAAAGAGCAGCAGCAGGACCAGTTCTTTGGAATTTATAGTCTACAGCTTATTACACTTTGCCTTTCTCATACATGGGTTTTGGTTTAAGGCTGATTTCGTGAGCTGAGTTGTTTCCTTCTTAACTAGTCCTGTGTCCGTTTTGTGAGCCAGAAGCTACAGATAGGCAGGGCCTTCATTCACTGGAATAAAACACATGCACTTAAATAACATTCAGCTCCAAAACCACTTTTCTCAAGTGCTGATGTTCAACAAAACTACTGAACTCCCGCGTGCAACAAAAGAATGGTTAAAAACAACAACAACAACAACAGCACAAAACGTTGGGACAAAAAAACCTTGTTGTATTGCTGTGAGTTCCTCTGTAGGTTGCAGAAGCAGTTCCTGGCACACACAGCTCCAGCACTAAGCTTGGTGGCACATGGATTTAAGCGCATTACGTTCAGGCCAGACCGAGGCAGCTTCTTTATAGTAGCTTATGTGTATGTAGCAGCTTCTTTATAGTAGCTTTAATGAGTTAAAGTAATACTCTGCAGGAAAGCAGGGACTGCTACCTGCCAGTCCTCGTTCTAATTGCAGTCTTGTCTAGCTCTGCTGTAAAGAAAACAAAAACAAAAAACAACACACTCATTGATTACTGCACTGAGCCTCAGAGAAGGGGCAGGCAGTGAACACAGTCAGCCAGGAGCTGTAATAAGAGCTTTAAGGAGTGTTATCTACATAAGTAGTCTATGTTGAAAGTGTTAGCAAGCAAATAATGTCTTGCATACAAGGTGTGAGCAAAGAGAAGGACTTTCGAGACTAAACCAAGGAGATTTTAAAATCTATTTTATTATAGAATCATAGAATGGCCTGGCTTGAAAATGACCATGATGCTCATCCAGTTCCAACCCCTGCTACCTGCAGGGTCCCCAACCAGCAGCCCAGGCTGCCCAGAGCCACATCCAGCCTGGCCTTGGATGCCTGCAGGGATGGGGCATCCACAACCTCCTTGGGCAACCTGTTCCAGTGCCTCACCACCCTCTGTGTGAAAAACTTCCTCCTAATATCCAACCTGAACCTCCCCTGTCTCAGTTTAAAACCATTCCCCTTGTCCTATCACTATCCACCCTCACAAACAGCCATTCCCCCTCCCGTTTATACTCTCCCTTCAAGTATTAGGAGGCTACAATGAGTTCTCCCTGGAGCCTTCTCTTCTCCAAGCTAAACAATCCCAGTTCCTCAGCCTTTCTTCATAGCAGAGTTACTAATTATAGTTAGAGTAACTAGTTGCAGTTACTCTATTACTGTCCGACTTTGAAATGACTGACAAAAGAAACCTCTCATCACTCTTCCTCCTTGCCTCGCTCCAGCAGGCTGGGGAGAAATGCCTAACGTCCACACGAAGAGCGAAGCTTCTTGGGGAGAGCCATCATCCCCTTCTGCTGCAGTCGATAACGGCACGTCGGCATGGGGGAAACCTCCCAGCAGTGGGACGGGGTGGGGAGAGAGCCCTGCTGAGCCAGCGGGGACCTACGGCAGAACAGCCACTCCAGCTGCTGCCCCAGCACTGTGCAAACCAGGTAGGTGTGTGGGCATCACGGGGTGGGGATGAAAAGAAGGCAGAGGTGTTTGCTGCTGCCAGCGTGGCTTCTCGTTCTCCTGTATGTTTAATTCAGGATTTCTTAATTTCATTTTCAGAACTCCTCTAGGTCTCTCAACTTCTGTGATTCCAGATACCAGCTTCATTTAAAAGCATGAATTTAACTCATCCAGTAAATTTAAGTGTGTTCTTTAAGGGTATTTTTTGCATTCTTTAAGGACAGTACAGTGTAAATAACAGGCATAGGAAAAAAGGAAACTGCAGGACTGTGTGACCAATGCCTGAAAGAAACCTGCATTAGGGTGAGAAGAAACTGAGCTCAGTTGAGATAGGATCAACTTTGGTAGGAGGAGAAGCACATGAAAGTGACTGGTCATAATGTCACTCATCTGTCACACTAAAAGAGTGGATATCTGCTTCAGCTGTTACAGCTGTTCACAGGCTCAGGAGCACCATGAGCTGCTTTCTGGTTCTTGATTTCTAACAAAAGTTATTTGATAAAAATCTTAAGTCTCCAACTGCCCTGAAGGCTGCAGGTCTGGTTTTAAACTAATGTTGAGGCTGTGATAGTCTTTAAGTGTTATTGCTGCTAAATGCTGCAGTGAGAGATAGTTAAAAGTCCCAGAAAACCTGAAAAGAAGAAGGAGAGGTCTGAGAATGAGTAATCCCTGCTTTAAGCAGAATAAACAGTAAAACAGATTGAGCTGACACAGCCTTGTCACTTACTGCACAGTGTTCCTTGCAGCCTGCTTGCTCCTTTCAGACCTCATTCTTCTGTGATGTGAATGAATTTCTGGCCATTAGTAACCTTGCAGTTTGGTTTTGTTCAGTGGAAGAATGTGGTGGCTGAAATTGTGAGATTCATTGAAAGCAAAATTGTACACAACAAGAGTGTGGTCATACTTCTGGTTCCTTGTTCCTAGGAGACGGGAAGGGTCACAGATCTCTCTTAAAAGGAAGATTTGCCATTGCTGGACTTCGTCCTTCTATAGCTCTATTTAGAGCACTTCTCTTTTTTGTTAGCTTCAAAGGAGGAGTCCTTATCATTTAATGCCAATTAAGCTATTTGATGAACCTCTATATCTCTTGAAAATACTTAAACGTTAGCATGTAGGCTATGGTATGAAAGTCTATTTCTGTAAAATTTGCATCAAATTAGGTCTGATTTTTTTTTTCTCCCTCTTTCCCTCCAGCTTCAAAATCTATGCAAGAAGGCTGGGGCAGTGGTGGGGATGAAGTGAATCTCAGTACTAGTCAGTGGGAAGATGAAGAAGGAGATATGTGGAATAATACTGCTTCACAAGAAAGCAGCTCCTCCTGTAATTCCTGGGGGAATGCCCCAAAGAAAGGACTTCAAAAGGTGAGAAAAAATAAAGATAGTCTCTGGGAATGAGTAGAAGTACAGTGCAGCATTTCTGGAATCCATTGTAAGAGATTTTCTCTTGCATTACATCTGGCAGTAAATGTACCCCTGGCACCAGAACACAAACACAGCTCACTGCTTCCATGTTGGAGTACAGCTTACCTTATTTCCAGGGCAAGCCTGATGAAATGATGATGTATCAGTGGCCTTCAGCCACTTTGTGTGGTGCTAGAAAACAAACAGTAGTTTGTGATGGAGTAGTTCAGCAAAAAATATCTATTTTCTGATTGGAGAAACAAGTAGATAACTTTAAGGTTTGTATAGGTATGAGAATGAAGCAGTTTTGTACTGATGCCATGCTTAAGCAGGATCATACCCAGTAATGTAACAGACGGCTTCTGTTGCATGTACCTCTTTTCAGGACAAGGGAAACCTGGAAATTAAAGAAATTGGGAATGCATTTAATCAGTCCACTTATTACTCCGTTACCCAATGCAGGCTGTGATCAGCATAATGATTCAATCAAGCTTGTCAGATTTTTTTATTTCATTGTGGTTCTCTGCCAGAGATTACCATGAAATACTTAAATCAAAGGTGGCCTTAATTCAGTGGTCATCAAATCAAATAGGAAGTGGTACATGGAACACCTGTTGAACAGAGATGGGGTTTGATGATGATTGTAGAGTTTGGATAATTTGTAGGGGAAGGGAAAAAAAGTTGTAATGATTGTAGGGTTCTGAATACTTTTTAAATTAATGTACTGATATATCTTGCAATAGTATGTACTATTAACAAGAAAAACTGCTTGTGTACTTGATTTACATCTCACTAGTACGGGTATGCGAAGCCAACCGTTAATGGAATCTCCTGCTTGTTTACCAAGGGCATGAAGACATCTAGCAAGCAAGATGAGGCCTGGATCATGAACCGCCTGATAAAACAGCTCACAGATATGGGCTTCCCTGTGAGTAGTGCTCATAGCTCAGCAGCCTGGGGCTTAGCTGTTGTTAGAATCGTAGAATGGCCTGGGTTGAAAAAGACCACAATGCTCATCTGCTTTCAACAACCTGCTGTGTGCAGGGTCACCAGCCACCAGACCAGGCTGTCCAGCCACATCCATTGATATACCTCCAGGGGTGGGGAGCTTGAACTTACTGTTCTTCAGTGTTTCAGACTGTAACTACAGAAATATGACGTCTTCTTCAGACTGGGAAGCAGTTCTGTTACACAATTAGAAATTTACTTCAATTTCAGGATAAGCTAGCAGAGTGCTCTCTGAGATTGCTTGATGATGTTTATAGAACTTAGGAAACTGAGAGTTTTATGGTGTTACTTTGAAATTCGGTAACAATTCCTTATTAAATAGATGAAATGAGAATAAAGCTGTATTTTTAAGGAAGGGCACATAGTAGTAATGTTTAAGTTGACCATAGAAAACAGGAAGAAATTGGAATAGCAGAAGACTGTGACATGACCTTGTAGAAGTGGTACACACTTAACAAACTGAACTGCTCTGAGAATTATTAAAGCAGAAGAAAAATACATGCAGACATTTGTGTCACTGAGTAAATATTAAATCCAGAATTATGATGTGTTTTCTCAATTTCCTTTGAAATCTTCTAAGCACAATTAGTTCTTCTCTTAACGTGATCTGTATTTTTGACAGAGAGAACCAGCGGAAGAGGCCTTGAAGAGCAACAATATGAATCTCGATCAGGCCATGAGTAAGTGTCTCTGCAGCTGATTTTTTTTTTTTCCTTTAATGCAACATACCCAAAATTCATGATTCTGAGAATTCGATCTTGTCCAGTTCAGTTGGATGACGTGCTTTTACTGAGGGTTTTTGCTTTTGTAAACAGGAAGCACTGATGCTGGCAAATTCACAGTCTTTGTGCCACCTTCTTGAAAGTGTTTTTTTCCTTTTCTCTGAAGGTGCTCTGCTGGAAAAGAAGGTGGAAATGGACAAGCGTGGAATGGGAGTGACCGACTATAATGGAATGGTCACCAAACCCCTTGGCTGCCGCCCACCACCAATCTCCAAAGAGTCTTCCATGGACCGCCCCACCTTCCTTGACAAGGTAGGTCAGAAGTATGATACACAGGTTAAGACTGTACACTGGAGAAACACCATTGAATCCTACTGAATGCTTCAGTATTTTAGAAAAGTCAGGAATGAGGAGCTGAGGTGTTTTTAAGTCAAAGAGCAGACGCAGTCGTAAACAGCTTCTCAGATGAGCTTCCTTTTCTGTGGTCACATATGACAAATTTTCCAGTTTTCATTGCACTTTTTCATTGTGCAATGAATGAGGGTTGAGGCGTCAGTGGTGTCCAAGATTCAAAGTGCCTGAAGAACAGAACGTAGGGAAAAGTGCAGCCAGATCTTCAGTAGGAAATGGGAGTGACAGCCTGACGCAGTGCCCTACAAATAGACTCAGCAAAACACCTCAGAATCCCTCCCACCCAGAATTGTTCATGAGGAGTGAGCATTCTGTGGTGCCAGTCTTTATTTCGTGAGTTATCTGAAATGTCTGTAAAAGTTGATATTATTTTTCAGTTGCAGAAAGCAGTGCCTTTTTTACAAGCTGTGCTGAAACCAGTTCACTTTACATAAGCTGTTTACAGGATGTGAGACAGAATGATAGGTAGTCTTATTAACAGACTGTATTAAAATCTATGCTGGCCAGGAATAATCATTCTTTCCAATTGTCCATCCTTCTTACAGTGTTAAGTATAGCATTACGGTTGAAGTTAAGGTGTGAGCTGTGACAGATCCCAGGTATTGTATTAAGAAAATCAGCCTGGCACTGCACTAGGACACTAGGTATCACTGTATGTCCATCATAGCCTTGCTCCCTACTATGTGAGGCTTTACCTGGCTCTTCTTTTTCTCTTCCTGCCACTTAAAATTCATTCTTAACAGTAACCAATTATTTGTTTGTGTCCAACCTCAATGAGTGTGTTAATTGAAAGATCCCTCTCATCATGGAGGTCACAGAATTAGTGCATGCATGCCATTTTCTTCTCTTAAATAGCAATATCTTGTGCAGCACATTTATTGCAGAAGGGAGGGGTGTATTATGTGCAGCATAACACATAATTATGGAAACATATGTTAAACACAGGTATTGAGAAGGGAATACTAGAATGATTAGTATTCATACAGCAAGTAAAATCTGTCAGTCTAGGCATAATCTGTCACAGTGACTTTAATATGACAAAGGAAATAATCCCAAACTATATTTGTTAGTGTTGAGCAACTTGCTAAGTGAATTAAACAAATACAGCTTCTTCACTAAGAATAGATTTTTTTCCCCTATGATATTCTCTCTGTATTTACATCTCATGATACTGGAGTAGCTCTTTTCCAGAGCCTTTTTGCCCTTCAGGGTAATGCTTCAGAGCACAAACCTGGGGCTGCCTCTCTTTCTGATGAGGTCATCTTTTCCGTGGTTGGTGCCACAGCTGCACAAAACAATCTAGCTGATGTTCCTTATTTTACCTGTTGTCTTGCCCTTATCTTTTCCTCAGCTTTGGTCTTCCATGAGTTATGCAAGGTTCTTCTTCAAGAAGTTATAAGCTAGGTTACTGTGCTCAGTGCTGCCTCAATCAGCTGATTCTGTAAGCACTTAATTCATGTATTCTTTATTCTGTGTCACACAGAGTCAGTCTTTGGCACTCAGTGCTTTGTTAATTGTATTATTTTTTCAGGAAATTACCTTGCTCTGTAGCACCATAAAAGGAGAAAGGAGAAAATCCAGTGGCTTTGAGAAAACAAAAATCCAGCCTAGCAGTACCCTGATACGTGATCTCAGCCACGTTATTTTATACTTGGTGGCAAGCATGCTGTGCTTAGGCATCAGGTTTGCTTGAAGACGTTACATGATGTCTTCTGGAGACATCAAGTTTGTAAGAAATGCATGTAAGGTGTTCCTGGCAGCATCCTGAAGGATAGCAGAAGTAAGCCTGTTGTGTTTCATTGGCTCTTTTCTGAAACTAACTGGGCTTGGTCTTGGAGGCACTCCTGAGCACTAGAACTCAAGTTTGGTAGATTTTATTTTGTCTTTTACTTTGTTTCTCTACCTTCTCTTTTTTATGCTTTCTCACACATCACCAGCATAGAATCCTATCTTCCTTGGCCTGGTGCTGCTTGCAAATATCCTCCCAAATTCTTGAGCATGTAGGAAATTCTCTCCTTGAAAATTAAGCCCCTTTCACTGTTGTTTTGGTCTTCAATCTGCTCTGTTTCTCTGCTGTTAAGGTTTAAAAGTCTTGGTGGTTGTTGACTGCCGTCATGGTTTTCCACAAACACTCTACTTGTCTGCACTGTTCTCTTGTTTCTAGTTCAAATATAGCGTTTGCTGGATTTTTTTCCAGCTTCTTCCTCGCATTCTGGTCCCACTTGTCGCTCCTCAGTGTCAGTTTTTTTGTCTTTGGGATAACAGATGAGGTATTTCATCCTTATGCAGGACCGCTTTTTGAGGTCCTTCATTCATGAAGTGACAGTTGTTATGGGCAGCTGACTGCCAAGGCATCCAGGAATCCTCTGCTAAATTGCCCATAGCTCGTAGCACCAAAATATCTTAACAGTGCTTGCATTCTGTCATATCTTGTACATGGAACTGTTGTGAGACCTTCCAGTGTCCTGAAAGTAATGTTTTGTTGGGCATAAGGGCGGTGCATTTTGTTCAATAAATGTAGAAGGAAATACTGCCTCTGGTAGCATTGTGCAGCTGTGTCAAGTCCTTTCCATGAAGTTAAATGCAGTGCTGGATTGAGCATCATTTTAACAATTCATATGCAGGAGGGTTGCTGAATTGTTTCACCTCAGGGAGAAATGTAACATCCATTTGTGAGAGCATCACTGAAGAGAGATGACAGGAAAAGTTGGGTTAGAAAATACTACTTTTTAAGAAATAGTGCAGAAAAAGTCTGAAAAATAATGGGTAACGAGCCACTGTCTGGAGTGAAGGTATCACCTGGTCTGGATTGAGAATGGCTGAATACTTGATGTGAAGTGAATTGATTTTTGGCCCCAGCTGTAGGGCACAGAGTTGTGCAGCAGTCTGCCTCTTGCATTAAGTAAAATTCAGAAAATCAAACCCGAGTGAATGCAAACAATGTGTTAGAAACAAAACCAAAGACACGTGCTGTAGGTCAGCCAGAAAACATGCTCAAGGTGACGGTGGTCCAGAGCAGAAATCAGATGCCCAAATCTCTAGCATGGCTGTCCTTCACCTCCTCCAGCAGTGCCTCATTCCAGAAGGAGGAAAAAGAATATCAGTGGGATGATATTTGAGTAATCTGGGGCATGGGAAGGGATTGCATTGGTCTCTTTTGGTCAGCAGTTCTGTTCACAAAGGAAACAATGGCACCTGAAAGAGAGAGCACACGGAGCTTGAAATGATTTTCACTTTAAAGAGAGAGGGGCAGAATTGGAAACACATGTCTGTGATCAGAGCAGAAATCCTTGAACCTGTTACTGTCATGCAGGCTGCAGTTGTTTGTAGAGTGTGACTGATGTCCAGTAGAATGTAAAATATCTTGAGCTGAAAGGCCTTGGGGATATCATTAGAAAATGTCAGTGTCCCCCTAGGACAGTCAGATAGCATGTCAAGTGTCAGTGTGCCTGGTAGCAGAGAAACTTTGTTTGCATCAAAGGAGAACTGTTGAAAATGCATTTCTCAAGATTATCTTAGGACGTGAAATTCCCTGAGATCCCTGCTGCATGAGGCCGTTTGTTTGGCTATCTGCTATGAGGACAGGGCTGCTTTGCTAACAAAGGAGGATTGGATTTAACGACTGATCTAACCTAACTCCCCACCTATACAAAGGCCTTTCTTTGCACTGAAAACATTGCTTGAAAAACACCAGTCTGGTATACTGCAAATGAAAGAGCTTTGCTCTCTGCCTGCTTTTGGAGCCGTGCTTTGTAACCAGCACTGTTTGATGGTGCCTGCTGCAGGCTGCCCACACATCAAAGCCCAGCATGAGACAGAGCTGACTGCCCCACCACAGTGCTGCCCACATAGCTACCTGTTAGACTGGGGATTATGGGATGTACTGTGTTTTCTGCTATGCTGTTTGCCCCCCACAGGGGCTGCGTTGTTTGCATCACATCCGTGTTCAACCCTGGTTCCCTGCAGCCTTGTTAGGAGGCTGCTCCTTACGTGCCTCCTCCTGGGGGTTTGGGCAGTGCCCTCGTGGCTTTCCTAGCACAGCCACACAGACAACATCATCAGTATTGGTTTTAAGTATCTGTGCTCCGTGGGTGCCGGTAGTGTTTCAGACTGGATATTAATAAGTCACCGCTGTGAGAATATTAAAAGAGGCTCATGTGTCTGAGTTAGGAAAGGGGATTAATGCAAAAATGTTTTCTTACAAACAGAGCTGTGATGTGGAACCAAATGCAGGCTGGTGTCAGGTTCACGTATCGAGCCTGTCAGGGTTAGCAGGAGCACTGCACTGCCTGTCTGTGCTCTGCTTTGGGAGTTCAGCAGAGTAATGCAGACCTCCCCAAACCCTGTGAGGTCTCTCCCCATCCCAGTGTTAGCTCTGGGTGGCTCGAGCCCTCCTTTCCTGCCGGGAGGTAGAAGAGGGTGGTTGTGCATTTGTGGATTAATTGCGACAAAGTAAAGAAAAACAGTACCTTAATGCTGTTTCTCTTTCTCTTCTTCCTTCACCCCATGCTTTTCATTCCCATCATTCATATCTCTTTTTTTTTTAATTATTATTATTTTTAATATACACACATTTTTTTTATTTTTGCTCATCCACGCCCCTTTATATTCTCATGGGCAACTGTTCTGTGTGCTGCTCACTCCCGGGCACTGCACGCAGCTCACCCTTTCTTTCTCCAATCAGGATGGCGGCCTAGTGGAAGAGCCCACTACTTCACCATTTTTGCCTTCACCAAGCCTGAAGCTCCCCCTTTCAAACAGTGCACTCCCTAATCAGACCCTGGGCGGGATTGCCTCAGGGCTGGGCATGCAAAACTTGAATTCTTCTCGACAGGTAAGGCTGTTCAGAGAGGTCACAGCTTGAGTTGCAGCGCTCGGACTCGCAGCTCGCGCCTGTCCCTTCCCCTTGGAAATGAGGCTTTGAACTGAAAAATGCACACAAAGTCTTTGTTCACTTGAAATATCAGTGAAGAAGCTACCTGCTGTGTAAACATTTCACGTTATAGGACATAAAACAACTGCTTGGTTGTAATTAGCCTGCTAATTACACGCATCCATTGAGAAGAGGCTGTAGTGTTACGGATTTATACCAGCAAACCCCAGTGTAGCTCAGCCTTGATTGATGTGAGGTTTCTTTTTTGAGGCACTGCTAATTGTCACAGACTTTAAGACAGAGACGTTGCTCTAATTCATCTTTCCTGGCTGGAGTAATTATTCAGTGATGAGATGGGTGAGAAGTGATGCGGTTTTATTTATTCATGTCATAAATGTCAAGGCAGCTCCCAGCTTTGACAGGTGGTAGGAAAGGAGCTGTGCTTTCTCTGGTCAAACGCAGCATCGTGCAGGAGGGAAGTTTTGGCCCCTGGGTAGAACACAATGCAAGGACAGGAGAAGGGAGAGGAGGTGAAGGGGAAGATTCGTAAACAGAATGAGATGGAGAGGTCATGGACTACTCTTGTTTATGTAGAAGTTAATCTTGCTGTATAAATTGAAGTACTAGTTAAAATAAGAAAAAGAAATATATATATATGTATACATATATTGTTCTATTGTGGCTTCTATTATGTATATTCTAAGTTAGTTTCCTAAAGGCAGTACTTGTTCAGCACTTACAACCCATTACCCATATCAGAAGTGGAGGCAGCTCTAATAGCACATCTATTATCAGTGGGTTTGTAAAATGAATATGTATAAAAACTGCCTAGATAACTTAACGACTAGAATGTGAGTTTAATGACTTCATTCTCCTGTTCGTTCCTGCATAATTACAAATATTTTTGTGAGTTCTTTTCATTGCTCATCTTGTGACCTCCAGCCTTATGCATCCTTATAGAAGAGATCTTCACCTTCAGCTGCCTTTTGTTCTGACACAGTACAAAGTTTTGGCAGGTTTGGGGTGTTGTTGGGTGTATGGTAGAGCTTGCAGTCCCCGATTCTGAGCCTTGTTATCAACAAGGCTTCCCGCAGAAAAGTCCTGGATTCTTTTTCTGTGCCAGTCACTGGGGGTAAAGGCTGCACAAATGAGGAACTCTGAGCTTCTATGTTGAGTGAAGTGTTTCAAGGCTGATGTCTTTTTGTCCTGTTGCAGATACCGAGTGGCAATCTGGGTATGTTTGGCAATAGCGGAGCAGCACAAGCCAGGACCATGCAACAGCCGCAGCAACCGCCAGTGCAACCTCTTAATTCATCCCAGCCTAGTCTTCGTGCTCAAGTGCCTCAGTTTCTATCCCCTCAGGTGAGATGGGAGCTTCCAGCCTTATGTTCTCCCTTTTCCTAGAATTCTCCCATGTGATTTCTGCTCTGCACGCTCATTCAGTGATGATCCTGAGGCTCTGCAGCCGTTAAGCATGTTACATGGTGAAATGTTCTTCCCTGTGTGTAATCTGTGTATGCAGATCCTCTCGCTCCTTTTTGCAGAAGGCAGTGTTCCTGGAAAGCTGAGGGCTTTATTCCCTTTTTTTCTCTTCTCCTTTCTGTAAATGCACGTGTGAGTGTTGTTACTAAGAACTACTTAGAGCCTGTTGTTATTTTTTTAATGATTTATTACTCAATTATACAATAGTAATATTATTCAGCTGATGCCTTGTGACTCTTTCTTACATCTTACAAGCTACCAGCGTTAAAAGTGAATAAACAGTGCTTAATACACTGCTCTTCCTTAGGTTCAAGCACAGCTTTTGCAGTTTGCAGCAAAAAACATTGGTCTCAACCCTGCACTATTAACCTCGCCAATTAATCCTCAGCATATGACGATGTTGAACCAGCTCTATCAGCTGCAGCTGGTAAGTGTGAAAACCTGGCAAGTAAGCTCTAAGTGTGAATGGAATGCATGAAGGTAAAATAAGAGAGCAGCAATGAAATCTTTAAACGGACATGGCAGATATTTAAAGCAATTAGATAGTGATTTCTTTGGAAGAGCTCCTTTTCAAAGAAACAAAACCATGGTTTTTGCCTCAGGCTTTGTGGAATAATTATCCTTTACAGCATATCAGGGGAACTAAAAAGTCTTGTTGCAACTGTATATTATCAAACAGCACTAAATCTGCCTGTTACAGTCAAACACGTGCAACTCATTGACCAACTGGGAAATTAGTGTCACAACATAACAAGACAGAAAGCTTGGCAGTGTCATTCACCTGAGTTATGTAAGAACTGCATTCCATTACCTCACTAGACAATAAAGTGCGTGGTGCAGTTCCTGTCATTAATGGTATGAATGTTAATCACGCCGTAAGGACTGCTTGTTTTTGGAAAGTTGTGTCTTTGCTACATTTGCACATGTATGTTTTATTTAATCACATATTATGGGTCTCTTTAAAAGCTGTATTCTGTGCTAGCAGTTTGTTAGTGTTTGCTTGTATTAAATATAAAATTGTGGTTGACAGACTACCTTCATTACTGATGTCATGTGCTGGTCTAACTCTTCTCTTAGTAACAAGATTTGGTATTTCATGTCTGACCATATGTCCCAGTTTTGAGCAGCACAGCACTGCTCTCATGCCATGACATTGGTTGGACAGTACAAAGCTACTTGGGAAATACCTGTACAGAACTCCTTTGGATTTTGAATTCAGATGATTCAGGGAAATGATACCTTGCCCAGTGAATGACAATAAAGTTGCAGGATTTTTCTGGAGTAAAATCACACAACCAGTGAAATACAGTGTGCTATCAGAACAACAACAACAAAAAAAAACAACTAATACAAAATAACTGTTGATATTTACCCAGTTTGGATAACTTTATAATCTTATGTGTTATTTTGTCCTTTGTTTGGCACATTTTTCAGAAGGAAAACACATTCCTGTGTTGAATGAATCCTTATTGCTGGTGAACTTACTCAGTAGCCTGTTTGATTTAAAGAGAAACAATGCTGAACTTAAACAAATGCATTTTGTAATATGTTCTTAACAAGATCATTACATTTGCTTCATTGTGTGTTTTCAGAGAACTCCAATGCTTCTTCCTTATTGTGTATCATACCAGATCAGCTCAGGCAAGCTTGTTTAGGATTCTTGTATATGTTAGAGTCTCTGACCTCTGGTTTCCATCCCGTAGGCGTACCAACGTTTACAAATCCAGCAGCAGATGTTACAGGCTCAGCGTAATGTTTCCGGACCCATGAGACAACAGGAGCAGCAAGTAGGTTTGGTTGCCAATTCAGTTCCACCATCAGAGTTCGGCTTCAAAAGCTTAAAGAGATGGAACACGATACCAAACCAGTTAGAGCATCCTTAGAAACAATAATAGAGTGCATGGTTTGAGTAGTGGGAGGGTAAGAGTGCTGGGGGGATAAAGCTACTTCACAGCACTCAGTTGTTGGAGGAAAGCTCTTCAGCACTTAATTCAGTCTGTTTTTATTTGTAAAGAGATCTATCTAAGGGTAGAAAAAGCCATAAGAAATCTTAAGTCATTGCGAATCGAGCAGTTACTGATTTGTTCTCTTTTGTTGCCAGGTTGCACGTACAATCAATAACATGCAGCAGCAGATCCAGCAGCACCAGCGCCAGCTGGCCCAGGCCCTGCTTATGAAGCAGCAGCCTCCCCCTCCACATCTATCTTTGCACCCCTCTGCAGGCAAATCAGCCATGGATAGCTTTTCACCCCATCCCCAGGCTCCCGGCCTTCCTGACCTGCAGACCAAAGAGCAACAGTCTTCACCGAACACCTTTGCTCCTTACCCTCTTGGTATGTGTCCTTCCTCAAAGCAGTTCCATATGCAAAAGGCAGAGGGAGTGTTTGTCATTATTTTATCCTTCAGTACGAGCTCTACAGTAATAAATATAAAAGAAATGCGTATTAAATATTGTTGAAATGGCTAAACAAAGCTGTGGTTTTGATGCTAGCGATCTGAATGCTTTGCAGAACAGAAGATTTGCTAATTACTTATCTAGGTACGTAGCCCTTCGTGAATTTAATACTAAAATCTAAAATGAACAGATATTATCTATGAACAGTCACTTGAAATCTCCTTTCCACTCTAATCAGGACTGGTGAATCATCAGCTTTGGTCAGTGCGTTTCGAGACAGATGCAGATGGGTTTGATGGAATGCAGAGTGTTGTGGAGATGATTGGATGTTTTGAAAATATGACTGCTGAGTTTAAAATGCAATTCTTTGGTCAATTTAAAGGCATGATTCAAGAGACATCTTCAAAAACATAAAAGCTAGCTTCTAAGAAGTGGTATGTGCACGTGGTTAATGCAAGAAATAATCAACTTGTGTTGGATAAAAAAAGATCCTTAAACACTAAGAATCGTTTATTTGCTCCATGGGAAGTAGGATACTGGAAAAAAATTGTCCAGGAAATTTGTGAAATCTTCTTCACTGGGCTTTTTGTGGTAGGTGATACACAGATCTGTCAAGTGTGATCTGTGTCAAAAGAAATGTACTGAGAGCCTTGAGATGGTGACAGAAAAACCCTTCAGACCTGTTCTTCATGACTGTTTGCTATATGCCATAGACTTTATGAAGTAGGAGAATTAATGTAATCTCTTTGTGCCTCTTTTTATGCTGCATATGATAGAATTGCCAAGCTTTGTCTTCCATTCAGAAGTTAAGAAGGTGATTCTCACCACTATGGGGAGCTGTTATAGCAGGGAGCATCAGAAGGCAAAAGAATTTGTGGAGTGTGAGAGGTTTTTACCATATCAGCTTCCTGTGTTCTGCTGACGTGCAGGATTGTATATCAAAAAGGACCCAGATCTGTGTCACTGAAACAGATTAAAATGATTCCCTACATATATATTATGTGTATACTTCCTGAAAACCATTGGGGTGGTTTTTTTCAACCTACTTCTGTGGATATATTCACACAGCAGAATACCTGCTGCATCAAAAAGCAGCTCTTCATGTTACCTTTGAGTTAATTACTTGAAGATTTTTTAAATGTTGCCAGCAAATCAGAATGGCAGACATCACAGGAGTACGCTGGTGAGACGTTCAGAACACTTTGGCTTAGCAATGGAATGTTGCAAATTCTTCACTGGTTTAAACTTAGCATTCCAGTGCATTCTTTCAGAATGCCTTTTCTGGGACAAGGAAAGAGGCTGCAAGTAGAAATACCGACAGATATAAAATATATCCCTACCTTTTAATTTATTTTTTCCTTTTAGCAATGTTTTAATGTTTCCTGAACTCATAGGAATGTTATTCTAAGTGAGTGTTCTGAGAGCAGATTGAAAACATGCATATTGAATCTCTGTATAAATGTCTAAATAAAGACATATTTAATAATTCCTTTAGCTGGATTGATAAGCAAAGACACCTTTTTTAATCCTCCAGTGTATCAGGGATGTCTAACGACCTGTTTTCCTTCAGCTGGACTGAACCCGAACATGAATGTAAATAACATGGACATAACTGGTGGTTTGTCAGTGAAGGACACTTCTCAGTCCCAGTCTCGCCTTCCTCAGTGGACACACCCCAACTCAATGGATAATCTGTCTAGTGCTGCTTCTTCTCTTGACCAGAACTCCAGCAAGCACGGTACGTCCCATTTAGTTTCTAGGTCAGTTGGGCTTTTTGGAAGTTGACTCACATTGCAATTATCAATCTTTTCCCATTTTGCTCTTTTCTTTGAGTGCAGGTAGTGGTACAGAGGCACTCTTTAAGACATTAAGATTTCTGTAGCCACATTGAGCAGGGTATTGAAATTCTTGCACATACAACTTCCTACATGCAGACCTTTCTGGTTCTTTTGTTTAGGGAATTTTATTGCTGGGAACTTGGAGTTCAAATAAAACAGCCATCAGTGTTTGCAGCATGTGCAAGTATTACATTAGAACACGATGCTCTGTTAACTCTCTTGTATCCTGTTTTTTATTATAAGCAGCCTGAATTATTTCTCTTTTACAGTAGTTTCTTCTTCTGCAAAAAATATACTATAGATACTGTACTGCTTATGCCCAATTGTTGTCGATATTTCAAATCACAGGAACATGGAATGGCGTAGGTTGGAATGGGCCATAAAGATCATCTAGTTCTTCTCCCACTCCGTTGGCACATCTGGGATTGTCCCGAGCCAAGTGCAGCACCTTTGCACATGGCCTTGTTGAACCTCATTAGGTTCTCATGTGCCCACTTTCCAAGCCTGCTCAGGTCCCTCTGAATGCCATCTCTTCCTTTCTATTGTCAGCCACACCGCTCAGCTTGGTGTCATCAGCAAAGTGCTGAGGGTGCACTTGATCCCACAGTCTGTGTCACTGACAAAGATGTTGAAGAGCAGCGGTCTCAAGATGGTTCCCTGGGGGTCCCCACTTGTGGCTGGCCTCCAGTTGGACATAGAGCTGTTGACCACAGCTCTTTGGATGTGACCATCAACCCACCCCTGCTTCCACTGCCTGTACATCTCCTTGTGCCTTGATTTGACCAGCAGGGCATTGCTCTGCTGTGCTGTCAGTAGCAAATAACCTAGAGAATGACAAGAAGGGGACGTGCCTGCAATGATATCATGTAACATGCTGCCTCAGCAAATTCCTATTTACCATCACTGTGATTATTTGAATTACTTACTCTCTTTCTGGCAGTAACCCAAGTTTCCTTAGCTAGCTTGAGAGTCTAGATCTTACCAGCCGTGTATTCACAGCTATAACTCCTAGTAAGGCTTCGGAGGCTGTTGCTTATTGTGTTTATATTTTATTTATTACTTACTGGTGAAATCCCGTCCTCCAAATTAATCCAACTCCTAACCAAAGCATTTCCATTTCATTCATTACAGGTGCTATACCTGGAGGTTTAAGCATTGGTCCTCCGGGAAAGTCCTCCATTGATGACTCTTACGGCCGCTATGATCTGATTCAGAACAGTGAGTCGCCTGCCAGCCCACCTGTAGCTGTTCCTCACAGCTGGTCACGTGCCAAAACTGATAGTGATAAGATCTCCAATGGCTCCAGCATAAACTGGCCACCAGGTAACAAAATGCAAAGCATTTGTGTTCACCTAATGTCATTAAAGTGCATTCTGCATTGTATTTATTGAATCCCTATGCCTCCTGATAGGAAGAATTAAACTTTGGAGAACTGTGATTTCATGTGCTTTTGTTTTTATTATATTTGGAACAGAATTTCATCCAGGAGTGCCATGGAAAGGACTACAGAATATTGATCCTGAAAATGACCCTGATGTTACTCCTGGAAGTGTTCCAACAGGGCCGACCATAAACACCACGATACAGGATGTTAATCGCTATCTTCTCAAGAGTGGAGGTAAACACACACGTTACTTTCATGTCTGTATTTACTTTCTTCTTTCCAACAAAGATGACTTCCTATAATATGAGTGTAGGACGTTTTTGCACGTAATCCTTACCTACAGAAGCTTCTGCTCTGAACTTTCACTCACAATCCAGAAACACACGATATGGGACTATGATGTTTCTGGTTTTACTTGGGAATGCAAATATTTTTATGTTGAGAAGGGCTCTGAGATGTAATATAAACTTTTGTGGTCACTGGAAGTTTTTATAACATATATAATTCCTACCAATTTGTTTTGAACAAGATTCTTCTCTCCATTCTGACCAACCCCCTGCACTTCAGGAAATACTTAAGAAGTCACAATATAAAAGTTCCACAGCTGTGGAGGCAGCAGGCTTCTGTCACATGTGATTGTGGCTTTGTTAGGAGATCACTCAGGAAAATAAATGAGAGCTGTTTTATCCCCAAAACCATCAAAGAGAAAGAAAAGAAAAAAAATAAAAAGGGATTAACTTGTTAACTACAGTTTCTCAGTGCTATTTCCATTCCTTTTGTCTTGGCAGACAGAACTAAAAGTATTCTCTAAGAGAACAATAAACTACTGGGACTGTGCAACTTACTAGTAGATGTACTGGAAGGGGATCGTAGGAAAGATGGCTCAGTTTAATTGTGATCAGTGTGCCTTAATAGGCAAGTTCTGTATACTCTATTAAAATAAACACTGTATATGGACAGGAGTATTATAATCAAGGCTGTCAAGAAGGAGCTGTCAGGATTTTGTTATGGTAGATAGCTACGTCTGTGATACCTGCAAAGCTTGTAAGTCAGAATTCAGACAGAAACCAGTTTCCAGCTCTGGAATGCATTAGCTCAAGTGAAGGGATGTGAAATATGAGGGAGGAGGGTTTTCCACTGCCTTGAGTGATTTTGAGTTGCCTCTGAGATGTTTCTTCTGCAGGTCTTCTTCACAAAACGCAGTTGTACATCAGCTCTGTGTGTATATAATCTGTCTTGGAATGAAGAAATAGTTGTTCCACTTGCAGAGGGTCAATATAGATGATCTCTGCAGAATAAACAGTCTGTTGGGAGACAAAACCCCGTGAAAAGCAGTGGCTGCTGGGGGTCCATAATATCCTTCCTTACCTGTTGGCTTTTTATCTTCCTAAATATGAATAATATAATTTAAATGCAAACTGTAGTTGCTGAGTTTTCTTTATGCTCACGTAACTTGGGTGTTTGTTTCTGTCATTGCTGGCACTCCTTCAAATGAGACGAGGATTTTCATGACATCCTGCCAGGAAAAGGCTCTTTGAATACTGCATCTTGAATGTGGTGGTTCACAGATTGTATTAATAGAGCTGAAACCCCTACACAGGGTTAGGCTGTGGCTGCTACACTGAACACTTAGGCAAAACCAAAGTGTTGGGTTTGGTTGTTGTTTTGCCCTGGTTGATAATGATGCCTTAGCCGTGGGCAGTCAGGGCTGCTTTCAGCTCTTTGGGCATACAGGGCTCTGAATCTGGTGTAATTTCTTTACCCCCAGCCTTCCTCAGGGATGTCTGCGTGGGGAGTAGATTATTTCCAGAGAGGGCCTTAATAGAGGGTTATTTTGCACGAGTCTGATGTCTGTATGTGTATCTCGAGGAGCACAGTGAGTCTGGGTAAGGTGAGGTTGCATTGGTTTGTGTTCCAGTTGAGTATTCGTAGCCCTTTGGATTTTTGTTGATCTGTGAGGGTTAAGATTGCCCTTTAATTTCCTCTGTTCTACCCCAGTAGACCACTTTGTCTTCTTCCAAAGTGCTCACCTGTCTTTCTTAGTCAAGTAAAGATGTTTCAGTATCTCAGTATACCTGCATATGTCAGGAATGATAAGTCACCTGGGATACATACTTAATTTTGTTGCTGGCTAGAGAGAATATCTGCACTTCTTCTGGTCTTTATAATGAACATATTTTATTTTATGTTCAGTTTCTTTCATTTGCTGCCAGGAAGGAAATTGTGTGTATGCACAGATAGCTGCTCAGATTGTAAATGATTTACCAAGATGGTTTCAGGCTATTTCGTTTAATGTTATTAGTTTGAGAAGAGTTTGCTAAAATATATCCTTGCTTTACTGAAAGTCTGCAAAAATCTAAAGATGTTTGTGGGCATTAGAATATAGGAGAAGTGCTTACCTCAAGTAATTTAGGACGAATCACCCGTGGTAAGAGGTTAGTTTATCATATACATTTATGTTCATCTGTAGCTGTCATTGCTCAAGTCAGCCAGTGAAGCACCCTTATAAATGGAGCCTGTTCCTTGAGACTGAACGGTTTAATGCTGATTTTGTTTTAGTTGTGTGTCTTAAAGGAAATGCAGAATTTATCTTCTGCGCAGGCACTAATACATGTACTACTGTGCCAGCTTTCTTTTCTCTTCTACTAAAGACTTCTGCTTCACTTTCTCATGCTTTCTGTAACATTTCATTCCTAGACGTCAGAGACCAGGCTGATTAAGGAAAATGCCTTGCATGGTTTGTATTTGCACATAATAGATTTGCTTATGTCGCACCAAACATCATTATGCCCATCTTTCTTAGTTGCTTCTCTGCTGGTTCTGCAGGGTCATCCCCAACATCATCTCAGAATGCCACGCTGCCTTCATCGAGTGCCTGGCCGCTTAGTGCCTCCGGCTACAGTAGCTCTTTCAGCAGCATTGCATCCGCACCTAGCATTGCAGGTACGAAAAATGGCCTTTCTACTTTCACATCTCTCTGCATCCTGAGAAAAAAAGGCCCTAGAAAGTGCTGTCCGTGTTACTGCAGTGGTGCTGCTATAGGCAGAAGCACACTTTGTAGTGCTGCACGAGGTAGGCAGCATTTCTGGAGGCTCTGTTGGGGAGCATTGTATGGTATGCCTGGAGGTGTGCTAAGGAAAATGTATTTATTCCACTTGATGCCAAATGCCATTACTCCGTGTTGGCATTGAGGTGCCTTAATGACTATTTCCATTGCATCTTGGCAGAGAAACGTTCCGTTCTCTAGCAAGAGAGTCACTGCCAAGGTCCCGTACCCTTCCAGTGAGAGCTGATGTGATTTTTTGGTTCACAAACTCACTGCTAACTGTGAAATATCTTCAGCTCGGGAGAAGGTTTGGTTGTACCTCAAGAAGGATGCTCTGCCTGGGAATGGGGTTGGAGCTGGGGCTCTATCTATTGAGGAAAGCTTCCTCAAGAGTGTATGTTCTTAATGTTTTCCCTTCCTTAAGGAGAAATAAATGAGTAAGAAATTCTGAGCTTTCTCTCCTTGCAAATAATAGAAAACTGGCTATGTAAATATCCTGTTTGTTCCATTCTAAAAACGTGTAGGGGCTATTGCATGGATTGTATTGCCATTTTCATATCTAATTAGTGAAGAATCTCCACTGCTTTGAACAAACGAACCCCAGACTCCCAAGGCATACTGCAGATTGCAAAGCAAAAAGCATTCTGTTTGAAATGCTTGCTTCACTGAAAGGAAAAGAAAGGGATGGCTTGCTTTCTTTTATCTGCCATGCATTCCTGCTCTATTTACTTGTGTTTTTTGCAGTCTCATCTAATCTTTGTGTTAACCCTATGAGAATTAGTGACATAGCAATGTCTAACCTGTGCATGCATTGTGTGCTGTGTTGCAGGCTGAGCTGCTCTGAGTTCTAAAACTCAGACTTTCCTCCTTAACCACCACTTTTTTTCCCCCTTGTTAACATCACCATCATCATTGTTCAATTATTTTTGTCACTACAACTCGCAAGAAGTGGGAGAGTGCTTACTTTTCTACTTAAATCCCTATGATTCAATATGAAATGATGGAGATAGATGATACACAGAGGCAGTTTTGAGAGTGTATATAACAGAGGCTGTGATTTGGTGACTGGTAAATTTGGTGTTAGGGCTCCTAATACAAAGGCTTCTACAACTGCGTGCCACACAGGTGAATAAAGGATTTTGGTTCAGCATCTTCATCTTCAATCAGGTTTGTGCAACTCACTGCTGAACACTACTCCTTATTCTTAGCTTTGTTTTAGTGACTTTATAAAGCTCTGATTGGACAGGAGTGGTAGTGAAGTGGTTTAAATACTGATAGGAGAAGTAAACTGAGCAGTGAGAAGTTACAGAGAGTGACAGATTGTGATCTGCTCCACTCTCCTGGAGGCTCCCACGTTATGTATGTTATTTGAATGTTCAGGAATACAATTTGTATTGGTCTTTGATCTTTGAAATTTTAATAGTATATCAGAAGAACGTGTGGATGTGCTGCTTACTTTACATTACATAAAATGAGTTGCACGGGAAAAAAAAAGTGGTTACATTCTGTTAAACCTTTGAAAGATAATCTTTAAGGCTTTCATTGTAATTTTGATGAAATGAGATTTCAAATACTTAAACTCATTTTCTGTTTTTGGGGTTCTTTTTTTTTTTAGTCACATCATCTTTTACTGAAAAGTAAGACAGGTATCTTAAAAGGGGAATTGTGCAGTAGTAGGGGGTGTTAAAATCAGCAAATAGCAAATTCTTTGAAAATGTAAATCCCAGTGTAAGGAGGTTATTGGTGTGCAGGATTTGTAGCAGTGAGTTGCTAACAGAGTGCTGTTTCATCTCTTGGAAAGTTGGAGTAACACAGCAGTGCAGAAGCTTGATTACCATTTGGTTTAACCATTGTTGCTCATTGAAAACACACAAATCTCTTATTTTCTGTTGCAGGTAAACTGTCAGACATCAAGTCTACGTGGTCCTCTGGCCCAATCTCCCACACACAAGCCTCTCTGTCCCATGAACTATGGAAGGTACCCAGAAACACTACTGCTCCTACCAGACCACCTCCGGGCTTAACCAACACCAAGCCATCATCGACGTGGGGTGCCAGTCCCCTGGGCTGGACCAGCTCTTACTCCTCTGGTACTCCTGGCTTCTGTCTTTCATAGCACCACAGCACCTTCCTTTTGTAATTGTTGGTTGGTTTTCTGTCTTACTGTAGTGAAATACCCCATAGGTGGTACATGGCACGTGTGAGCCGTGTAGGGCCTGATGGCATTGCAGGGCCGTCAGGGAATGCTGTAGTGTTTTGTGCAGACTTTTTTTTTTATTGTCTTGCTTAAATACAAAAATGAGAAACCGTGATTGTGGCGATAGAAGCATACACACTGTGTTTATTAGTGAAATACTGACAGCTTCAAAAGGAAGTGTTACACCTAATGTATCTAGCTGACTATTTTATTGATCTGTTTTCAGTAAGCTGGAAGTTAAATGTTCTTCCCTCTTCTTACCATTTATTTTGTCCATTTTCTTCACCAAAACCCCACCTGGTGGTCAGACACTGTTAGTGCCAGAGCTCCCTCTGAACACAGTGCTCACCCACGTGGCTACACAAGTACTGCAGTTTCCCACATGCCACCAATAAACATCCAGCTTGTCCAGTTTCTCATTGTAGAACACCATGTTGAAGCTGGAAGAGCAGATTTGCTGCTGGTTATGCCCTTGTATCTTCAATTGGAGCACAACCAGTGCTTGCCAGGATGTTGTGATTCACCATAAGTTTCCTTGCTGTATATGCTTTCTGCATGGTAGTGAAACGTTTTGTTGTGGAATTTGTGTTGCAGGTTCTGCATGGAGTACTGACAGCTCAGGGAGGACAAGCAGCTGGCTGGTTCTTCGTAACCTCACGCCCCAGGTGAATGAAACTGCATTCAGTGAGATGTGCAAAGCAACTTGCCATGTTCAGGAGATAATAACATTCAATTATCAGTTGGGCTGATTTGGTTCATTTGAAGGGAAAGTAATGATTCTGTGTGTGTTACAATTTCCTGTCTTCTACAGAGAGTCTGTAAGGTTTTTAAAGTGCTGTCAAATGAAGTAAGAGCTTTAAGGCTCTGCAATTAGCTGTTCAGCATGCACCATCTCTGTATGTGTAAGTTTGGAGGTGAAGGATGTTTTAAGGCAGATTCAGAGGTGTGAAATCTGCATCTCCTGTGGAGTTTTGTCTTTCTTCTGAATCTGTCAAACCCTCCAGTCTTCCCCATAGTGTCATTCACAAGGAAGGACGTAAGCTACAAAGCATCCAAAGTGGTCTTGGGGAAAATTGATTTAATTTAGGTTCTGTATGCTTTTTCCTTTAACTTACTTTAGACTTCTAGTGATAGCTATAGTTTGTACCACATGAATTGGGAAGTGTTGTGCACTGGACTTCAGGCAAGTCTTTAAAAGTGATAAGTCCTTAATGAAATTCTTACGAAGGACAAACTTCCTTTCACATCCACTTACTCTTCAGCTTACAAACTTGTTCAGCCAGCAGCCATTTAAAGTGCAGTCACAAAACCACAGGTAACCTTTTCTCCTTCTCTCTGACCAGATTGATGGTTCCACACTGCGGACACTGTGTTTGCAGCATGGCCCTCTGATAACATTCCACCTGAACCTGACACAAGGGAATGCTGTGGTCCGATACAGTTCCAAGGAAGAAGCAGCCAAGGCCCAAAAGTCTCTGCATATGTATGTTTCTGTTCTGCTTTTCTTCTGTTATGAAGCCTGTTTTATCTAGGAACCCACTTTTTTTAAGCAAGAAAATGGGCTTCTTTAGCTGTATGGGACTAATAGATATAGAATGCAAGAGTTGAAGAATGTGAGTGATATAATCAGTGGTATTAGGGAGGATTAAAAACAGGAAGAATACAAAGACTGATGTTTCAAAAGAGCACTTATCTGCTTAGAGTTAGAAGGGAATTTTCTTTATCAACAGTTTGTAGCACAAGTGTGATTAAAAACACTGATTGTAGAGGAAATATCGTTTGCTCCATGACCAAATGATAAGGGATGACCTTTCCTTAATGAAATGTTACGAAGCTGCATTCCGTAATCAGAGAAGTAACATCACCCCATCTTAGTTACATTAGTTTAGATGAGTGCATCAGGTAAGAGAAATGATGCCAGTAGCAAAATGGATATCTGATTTTGAAGATGTGTACTTATATTAAAAATGCACACAGTAAGGTCCTTATTATCAGTGATTTGGATGTAATTGTTTTTTTTAATAGGCTGTGCACAACTATAGTTCTACTGCTGGCAAGGACAGACCTGCCCTTTCTGAGTGACAGGGGCTTAGCAGTCTGTGCCGTTGGTTTGCTGGCAGGGTGACAGTGGCAAAATGCAGTGGGATTTTTGGAAGCCAGCAAGTCAGTATTGGGGTGCCAAAAGGTGCCATAGAATTATAGCAATATAGAATTGTTGGATTGGAAGGGACCTTAAAAATCATCTTGTTCCAACCCCTGCTGTGGGCTGGAAGATACATCACAGAGTCAGCAGGCTCAGGTTGGATCTCTCCCATTGGATTAGATGTGGGAATGGTTTGCTCACTCCATCCCCAGTTATGTGGTTAGCTTTGTTTTTTAAGTGAGGATCAGCAGTGAATAAAAACTTTTTCAAAATGAATTCTAAATTCTATGAAAAATCATTCCTTAAGTAGAGTGCAGACTTTCTCCTGTGGAGGTTGTTGGCTAACTGAGGTGGGCACCGCACAGCTGGCTTTGTGTTGTGTTTCATAGAGTCATAGAACGGCTTGGGTTGGAAGGGACCTCAAAGGTCATCAGTCTCCAACCCCCTGCCACATTCAGGGCCACCAACCTCCACATTTCATACTAGACCAGGCTGCCCAGGGCCCCATCCAACCTGGCCTTGAACACCTCCAGGGATGGGGTATCCTCATGCGTTTGCCTGGGTTAGATGGGTAAATAGGAAACAGTAGAGAGAAGATGCACTGTTGCGTAGGGACAGGACAAGGAGCAGTGGCCTAAAACTTGACCAGAAGTAGTTCTGTACTCTTCATGGTAAGGCTGATGGAGCACTGGAACAGGTCGCCCAGCGAGGTGGCAGAGTCTCCTCTGGAGATCTTCAAGGATGCTGACCTGTGCGACCTGCTGTGGGGACCCTGCTGTAAGCAGGGGATTGGACTCAGTGATCTCTTGATCTGTCCAACCTCAACCATTCGGTGATTTACAGAAATCTGAAATATTTCCAGAAATCCGTGCAGGGCCGTTCAATGATTGATCCTCACGAATCCCTCCCACGATATTCCATCATTCCAAGCTCCCAGTCTCACATCACCACACCTTCTATTCTCATCCCTAGGTGTGTCCTGGGTAACACTACCATCCTGGCCGAGTTCGCCGGCGAGGAGGAGGTGAACCGCTTCCTAGCACAGGGCCAACCTCTGCCTCCCACCTCCAGCTGGCAATCCAACGCCGGCAGCACGCAGCCACGCCTGGGCTCAGCCGGCTCCCACGGGCTGGTGAGGGGCGACGCCGGGCACTGGAACAGCCCCTGCTTGGGGGGCAAGGGCAGCAGCGAGCTGCTGTGGGGCGGCGTGCCCCAGTACTCCAGCAGCCTCTGGGGACCCCCCAGCGCCGACGACGGGCGAGTGATCGGGAGCCCCACGCCTCTGAATACTCTTCTTCCGGGGGATCTTCTCAGCGGGGAATCCATCTAGGAAGCGGAGAGGAAATCACAATCATCAGCACTAAAGGAAATATAAAGTTGTAACCCTTTCCAGTCCTGGGCTTGATGAAGAATCCAGCTTTAACCGATCAGACTGGCAGCCCTTTTTTTTTTTTTTTTTTTTTTTTTTTAATTTTATTTTTAGTACCTCTGTCCAATATCGACTATGAAACTGCAGAAGTCCTTGTGAACTGTTAATGCAACAGTATGGGCT
This sequence comes from Phasianus colchicus, assembly GCF_987193195.1. Taxonomy (NCBI): domain Eukaryota; kingdom Metazoa; phylum Chordata; class Aves; order Galliformes; family Phasianidae; genus Phasianus; species Phasianus colchicus. The sequence goes on from NC_143455.1 coordinate 4,379,358, forward strand.
CCTTTTGGTCAGTGTCACGTGCTAATGACAGGTTATATATTTTTTTTTTTTCATGGCTTTTTGTTTTATGTCGTCTTTTTATGTTTGTATGGTGATTTTAAAAACAAACTATAAAAGCTGCTTAGAATAGGTCTATCATGAAGGGCACTTTTCAGAATTTGGGCTGGAAAGGGTTATTTTATCAGCTTGGGAGGGGGGTCGGGGGTGGGGGGGGGGGAAGGGGAAATGAAAGCCTATTTAAAATGAGCCTGTGACTATTATGCACATTACCAGAGGCGGACCCAATAATCAGAAAGGGTGAAGTGTGATATTTACCATTGGTACAGACAAGTGATGAATCTGAATGGTAACTATTGACTGTACAGGTTGAAGGGGGAGGGGGGCGGGCTGGGGTATCTGTGTCCACTACTCCCATGGATCTGCCTATGCACATTACTCTCGTTTCATTACTTTTTCATGTCGTTTTTGTTAACCTCTCCCCCCCCCCTCCAAAAAAAAAAAAAAAAAAAAAAAAAGGACAAAACAGAAAAAGTTTATAAAAAAAAAAAAAACAACAAAAAAAAGAACATATCAAACATGCAAATACTTGAATCCAGCAGGCCAATAACAAAAAAATGTGAACGCTCGCTACGTCTGATGATTACACTTCCAGGTTGGCATCAGTACACCGAGACAACAGGCTCTAAGGATTTGTTTTTCAAGGTTCCGACGTTCTGTTTTCGTTTGAGCAGATGTGTGAGTGAGTGTGTGGCTGTGTGAGTGTGCCCACGCGTGGTTTAACTAAAAGCGTGTTCTCCTTTTATCCAGTATATGCTTTTGATTTGCTCATTGGTCAAATGTTTAATTGTTATTAGCTTCTAACTTTGCACTGAGTGTCCGCAGCCCTTCTTGTAGCTCATCCTATAATGTATAAAAAAAAAAAAAAGGAAAAAAAAAAAGAAAGAAACTGATAGAAGGGGCCGGCGACAATTCACGTGTAAATGTTTACTCAAGGACTCTTATCGCATTTTAAAAATGACAGTGTGTATCTCTGGAGAATAATATGTATATCTACCTTGGGCGGCTTTTTATTGTGGACTAATGCAAGGATTCCCGGAGTATTGCACCGCTGTTCCATTTGGGATATAAAGCTGAAGAAGAGATGCTCGCGTTGAACTGTGGCCATAGAGAATTGTCAAGAGCGGATGGTTCCCTTGCAAGCAGGAACAGAAACAAGCACTTGGACATTGGGGTTTGACTGCTTTTGGAGGAGCCGGGCGTTCGGCTCTCACCTGTTTACAGACCTTTTTTTGTTTTTGTTTTGTTTTTGTTTTTTTTTTTTTTTTTTTTTGGTTTCTTCTTCTCCTCCTTCAAACTTTAAAATAATAATAATAATAAAAAAAAAAATTAAAAAAAAAATTAAAAAAAAAAAAAGGAACTTTAAAAAAAAAAAAAAAGACTTCCATCGTAAAGAAAAAAAAAAAACTTATTTTCAGAATGAAGATATGCTACTTCAGAGCTCTGGGATTGAACAGTGTTGTTGTATGATTCTTTCCTTTGGCCATTGCTGTGTACTGTTTTGGTTGTTGTTTTCCTCCTCTCCGTCGGCGCGGCGAGGCGTTGTGGTCACTCTCTTGCACATGGTGGAAGATGTCTCAGGAAAGCCGGGTTTCCCGAGGAGCAACTCCACACCATTTCATGTATTTTTAAAACCCAACTCCTAGCACTGAAGATATTATTAAAAAATAATTACAAAAAAAAAAAAAAAAAAATTTAAAAAAAAATTTAAAAAAAAAAAAAGACAGTAAGAAAGAAGAAAATACCTAATCTAATGTGTAGCAGTTACATATTTACCAAATAATGGACTCAAAAAGAAAATAGATGTTTGAAGAGTGCTTTATATATTAAAAAAAAAAAAAAAAAAAAAAAAAAAAAGAAACAAAATTGCTTTATGTTTAACAAAAAAAAAAAAAAAAGAAAAAAAAAAAAAACAACCAGTTCGATGTTTTTTGATTGTTTTTAAAGGAAGAAACACAGCGGGACGACAGACAGCAGCCGTACGTCCCAGAGTTACATGGACGTTGTGCTCCCTGCCTGCTTGGATCAGGAAACTTGTGCATTACATTTAATTTCATTTTCTTTCGGGTTTATTTTATTTTATTTTATTGGAAGACGAGCTTTTTAATGGTTTTCTCCAGTGTAAAAGGGGTCCTGCAAGATTGCAAATTAACAAAAGCTGGTTTTATAGCGGATCACGAACTATGCACAAACTGGGTTCAAGAACTTCTTTCGTTCTCGAGGTTCCGTAGTGTATTTAGCTCAATTTCCTTTCCTCAGAGTAATTGCATCTCATTGCCACGCACGCCCAGGGCACAGGTAGATATTTTATATCTCTCTCCACGCTCATATAAAATATGTATGTGTGGCTGTGCGTGCTGACATACGGTTTTCCACGCTGAACTTTAGCATTGAGTTGTAGAACTCATATTTTGAAACGGGGAAGGAACATTTCTGTTTGTGGGGGGTTGGGGGGGGAGGGCGGGGGGCTTTGATTTGGGGGCTTTTTGGTGGTTTTTTTTTTTTTTTTTTTTTTTTTTTTTTGGCCTTTTGGATTAAAGATGTCTGTAACTCTGAGATTAAATGGAAAAAAAAAACAACAAAAGGAAAAAAAAAAACAAAACACGTGGCTTTCAATGTTATCTCTCCTCATAGAATGTGATTGTTCAAGAACATGCACCGAAAGTTGCTTTCAAGAGTACGAAGATTCTTTGAAAACTAAATAAATTGCAGTTGGTTTTTTTTGGGGTTTTTTTTTTCCCTTTTTTTTTTTTTTTTTTCCTTCTTGGCTGTTCAAATAATGTGTATTTTTCTTCTGTGCAGGGGATGCTAAAGGACAAAATAAAAAAGCAGAGTTTGATGCGTGGAGGGAGCAGATTCCTGTAAGTGCAGTGAGTCTATTGCATCCAGATGGGTGCACGGAGTGGCTGTGGCTGGTGTTGGAGAGCTGCCCCTCACCTTTATCACAGCAGTGCTGTGGGTGGGTTTTGAATGCAATTTTGGAGGCTGAGGGCTCCTCCAGCTCTGCCCATCCATCCCCACGTTGGCACCTTGTGCTCGAGGTAAAGATGGCTGATTCCACTGAGTTGCAAGGGGTGAGCTGGATAGGAGCACAGATCAATTTATTGTTGGTCTTTCAGGCTTTGAAATGAGGGAGGTGATGCCCATAGCAGCCGGTGGGAAGGATGGCAGCCCGCTGCCTGGCCGTGTGCTGGGCTGGGCTGGCAGGGAGGTGCGCAGCCACCGAGCTTGGAGGCGTTCAAGGAGCATTGAGTTGTGTTGAGGGCATGGCAGTGAGAGCGATTGGTGGCAGGTGGACTGGGTGATCCTGTAGGTCTTTTCCAACCTTGGTGAGTCTGATTCTATGGTCTCTCTTGTCGAGGTGAGCCTTATGTCCTCCCACCTCTGTAACACCAGCTCTTCTCTTCCTGGGGCTGTTCTGGTGGTGGATGCCCACAGCATGGGTTTATCTGAGATCCGTAGCAGCCGAGTGTGCAGGGCAGCTCTGCTTCATTTGAGAGGGAGAACAACCCATGCAAAGAGCTGGAGCAGAGCAGAGCATCGAACACCTGGGCAGTGCTCTGCAGCTGGGTTTCTGCTCTCAGGGCTTTGGCTGCACTGCCAGAGGCTGTGTGTGTCACAGCAAACCCTGGCCAGTGGGCAACCCAGGCTGCCCATGGGAGGGGGCACTTGCTGGCAGGTGTACGTGGTTCCAAGTGCTCAGACCTGGATTTTGGGGTGCTTTCTGTTACAGAGCTACAATTTCCAGTCTGCAGCCCGTTGGATTTCAGTGCCAGCACTGCCACAATACTGCCCAGTTATCATCTCAGTTGTTTCTTACTTTGAACTGCTTCCCCTTTCCTCTATTTCTTTTTCCTCTTTGGGTATTGGTGTTGAAACTCTTGGAACAGAGCTGCCTTCTCTTTTATAAAGAGGTTTTCAGTGTCAGCTTTCTCGAGTTCTCTTTGCCCAGACCTCAGCATCCCCTACATCTTGAGCTAATGAGAGCTTTTGTCACCCCTACAGTTGAGCAAAAACACCTTTCTGTATATCTGATACACTTAAAATTTAGCATCCTCCCTGGTGTGCAGACAGAAATTGAGCTTTTGGCCAAAACCCACCTGTTGGTGTTTGCGTCTAACTTGTATTTTCTGCATCATACTCTTTTTTTTTTCTGCTTTGGTGAGGTCAACCATTAATGAAATTAAGGTTGCTGCTGATGCTGAGGATGGGCCTTAGGTCTCAAGAATCTTCACAAAAGGACCTTTTCACAAACTGGTGTTTTTCACGTGTGTTGCTTTGGCTGTACCTTCCATAGCACTGTTGCTGCATGGCTGCCCCGTTTTTAGGCCAAGAGCATTCCCTCTGTGCTCCAAATCTGTCAACCCCCCCCCCTTTAGTTCATGTCTAGTTTGTGGGTGGCACTGGCAGAGCAGATTGTTTTGCTACTTCTGCTCCAAATATATATATATTATTATTGTTCTTGATAATTCAGTATATGATTGTGTATGTGAAGGAGCGTTTTAATTAAAAAATGTATATGGACATCTGTATATGTTAAGAATTATTGGAGCTGGAGGAGTCTGGACGTGACATACTTGAGGTAGGGGTTGTGGGCAGCTGTGGTGGCCCCAGCTCACAGGTTGCTGTGTGAGCTGTGGATCACCCAACACCGTTGTGCATGAACTGCTGTGTCCATTAGCATTCCTGTCCTGCACCAGCTGTACCTCTGTGTGATGCTCAATGCACCATTTGCACAGCCAGCTTCGGGGAAGGGCAGTCCTGAGCGTTGGATGCACGGCAAAGCGACCTCCTGGCGTGCCCATGGATGGCCACGTGTCCCCACGCAGCCCCAGGTAATGACAGCCATCACTGCGTGGTGGTGGTGCTGGGGAGGTGCTGCGCTTTGCCCTGGGATCTCACAGCAGAGCGTGCGCCCACGTGCAGATGCCATAGGGCACGGCTGCTGCACCCATAGGTGGCTTTGGAGTGATAACAGACCCGTGAAACCTTAATGGCCCAGGGAGCAGCCCAGCCTCTGCCCTCTCCCTTATCCCAAGGGTCTCTTCCCAAGGGCTCTTCCAGTAGCGTTGAGCTCTTAGGGTTGGGAGAGGCACCTCCACCACCACCCGCTGTAGCTTTCCTGAGGGAGCACAGACTGTGAATGCACACATGGTGTCTTCCTCTGGCACGCACCAATCTCAGGTTATGTTACAGCCCACGCAGACAGAACTGACCATTTAACTTACATGCTCCCACCCTTCTCTCTAATGAAGGTTGGAAGTGACGGTGGTGCTCCGTTCCACGTGTGCTCCTGCTGCTCGTTTTTTACTGACTGATGCACTGAAAACAAGTTGCTTGTACATTTCTCTGATGGAAACGTGGTCCCAGAGCAGCCATGATGTCAGGATTATTAAAATGTTACAATGAGCCAGAAGGTTCCTCTGCTTTCTGTAAGTACAATTACTAGTCAAGGTGGCTTGCCATGGTGCTGCTGGTGATGCTGAGACCCCCCTATGCCTCCTCCACCCAATGTTGGAAGTTGCATGTTAATTCTTCCATTGTCCCCTGTACTCAGGGGGAAGGAATTGGTCAGATCCAAAGCAGACCCTGACCTCTCTGTGGTCCCATCTCCCCCATTTTTTGCTCAATCTACATTTATAATGACGAAAACACGGTGTGTACCAACAGCAGCAGAAAGGAGCAGTTCTGGTTCTGTTTGCAGTGGTCTCCTGATTTTGGGTGCAGCGCTCGTGGTTGTGTTTCATTGCCTGTACCCCGGGATAGGAGAAATCAGAGCAGACATTATTTCATCTGATTTTGAGTGGAAGGCGCGGCGCTGCTCGGCCCTTTGCAGGGTGCTCCCCCTGAGCATTGGCCCCAAAGACAAACACTGCTAATTACACTCTCCACGAGCGCGTGCCGCTTCTCCCTTTTACAATGTTTGGCTTTCTGGCCCGGTGCCCCCGGTTTAAGTGCATGTGTTGCGTCCCTCCATCCATCACAGCAGCACCCATTGGGCACAGCGCTGCCGCAGCTGAGCCTCCCCTCCCACCCCCCCCCCCGTGCTGTGCAGCTCTCCCAGGCAGTGCTGTGATGGTCCCCGATTGTTTGTGTCTGTAAATGGAGCGGAGCATCTCTGTGGGATGTGCTTCGTCATGTGGAACGGAGCGCTGCGCTGCGGGGGAGGATGGATGGGGCTGGGGATGCTCTGGGGTCACTGGACCAGGTGGGGATGGAGAGTTTCCATGGAGAGATGCTCAGGGTCGTGGCAGTGTTTTGGGGATGGGGAGAGCAGCCTTCATTCTTGAAGGGAAGTACTTGAAGGGAGAGTATAAACAGGAGGGAGAATGGCTGTTTACGAGGATGGATAGTGATAGGACAAGGGGGAATGGTTTTAAACTGAGACGGGAGGTTTAGGTTGGATATGAGGAGGAAGTTTTCCACCCAGAGGGTGGTGAGGCACTGGAACAGGTTGCCCAAGGAGGCTGTGGATGCCCCATCCCTGCAGGCATTCAAGGCCAGGCTGGATGTGGCTCTGGGCAGCCTGGTCTGCTGGTTGGTGACCCTGCACAGAGCAGGGGGTTGGAACTGGATGAGCATTGTGCTCCTTTTCAACCCAGGCCACTCTATGATTCTGCGTGCCACCCCCATAGTTCAGAACGACCCCTATAAGGAGGGTAGATGTGGCACTGGGGGATGTGAGCAGTAGGCACAGTAGGGGTGGATTTGGTGACCTTCGAGGTCTTCCCCAATCAGACTGCTTATGAAAGCCCAGATCTATCTTAAGCCACAGCCACTTCATGATGTGGACACCCAGGAGGATCCCTGTGCTGGATCCCACAGCTGCACTCATCATTAGGGAAGGAAAATCCACATCCCTTTGTTGCTGCTGGGGGAAGAATGTGAGCTTTGCTTCTTCACCTCATTGCACTGCAAGCACATCTTTCTCCTGTAACAAAGAGCCAAACAGATGTGGGACAGCCTGATTTGTAACCTCACCCTGCACAGCCACCACTGCAAACTCCAATTCCCAGGGGCTGTGGCTGTGCCCAACCCTAAAGACCAGACCTGCACTTCAGAACTGCATCTCAGCCCCACAACCCAAGCCTTGCACAGGTCCACCACCTCTCCCTGCTGCCCAGGGGGGCCCAGAACTGGGGCTGGACAATGGCACTGGGTGCTGTGCCCAGTATGGGACAGTCAAGGGGTTGGGGGTATTTCACATTATGAGTGAAGGGGGCCGTCAGGGGGTTCTCCCATCCTCTTGATTTTGCAGTTTTCTTATGATTTTAGTGTAAGAACACAAAGGCTCTAGTGCTTTTTGCAGTGTTGGAGCCAGGGCGCAGCACACCCCTGGATGTAGGTGAGCACGAGGTACCAGCAGCTCCATGATGTTGTTTATGATTTTTATTATAATGCCTTTTAAGGGCTGTTGTTATTTCTGTACTCAGATGTGGGATGAGCTGTTGTATTTTCATTTGCTCACTGCTTGGTAAAAGCTGTCATGGGGGGGTTATGGGGACAGTGGCCCCACAGAGTGCAGTGATGCTGCTGAGGCTGTGAGTGGGGCAGTGCCAGGACACTGAGATAAGGACAGAGACCAGAGCAGGGAAAGCAGAGGGAGAGAAAAGGGTCTGGGCACAAACCTATCCACACGATTAGGAAGAAACTCACACATTTTCCAACTCCGCTTTGTATCACCATGTTTATTGGGTATGCTTAAAAAAAACAAACAAACAAAAAACCAAACAGAAATAGAAAACTGGAGAGATGCATAGGCTGCCCTATCGCATGCTCTACGTGCCTATCCAAACACAACTACCTCGGACACTCATCATAACCACAGCTGCACCAGGACACTGCATGTGTGGGCATTGGGATGAGGTGGGCACAGAACCCAGAGGGGACCCAGGGGTGCTGGTGGCACAGTGCCCATAGAGATGCATTTGGCTGCATGCAGCCTGCTGTCTGTCCTACTGTCTGTCCCCTTCTTGCAAGCACAGCCTGAGTGCATGCTGCATCCCAGGTGGACACCCCCCTTTTTGGGATCCTGCCCTCTCCCCACGCCTTCCCAACCAAACCAAAGCGGCACCATCCCATCCGCCTCCCTCCCCCCGCTCCGCTGACCCCACAGTGCCGGGTGAGGAGGGAAGGGTGGGGAGGAGTGGGGTCCTGGCCGGCAGCCCACCTGCATCCTGCTGGGCTCAGCACACAGAGCAGCTGTTGGTTTTGTTCATGGGGGGCCGCATCCCGTTCTCGCTGGGGAAGGTCTCCCTCCTCCTGCAGAGCGCAGGGCCGAGCCGCCCGGGCAGCCGGGCTTGCTGCAGCAGCTCCCTGAAGACCTCCAGCACGTTTTCGTTGTCCTTGGCTGACGTCTCCACGAAGCGGCTGTTCCAGTCCAGCTCCACCAGTGACAGCGCATCCTCTGCCGGCACCTGCCGCTCACCGCCGCTCTCCGCCTTGTTGCCCACCACCACGATGGGAGGGAATTTGTCCTCCTTCACCTCCAGGATCTCCTCCCGCAGACTCTTGACGCTCTCAAAGGATTCGGCGTTGTCGACGGCGTAGACCAAAGCGAAGGCGTCGCTGTTCTGGATGGAGAGCTTCCTCATGGCTGGGAAGGAGTAACTGCCGCTGGTGTCCAGGATCTCCAGGGTCACGGTGGCCCCGCTCACCTCGTACTCCTTGCTGTGCAGCTCCTCCACCGTGCGCCGGTGCTTGGGCTCGAAGGTGTCCAGCAGGAAGCGGCGGATCAGGGCCGTCTTGCCCACGCCGGCGGCGCCCAAGAAGACCAAGCGCACATGGCTCTTCTCCTTCCCTACCAGGGACATGGCTGGGAGCAGAGGGGACAGGCTGCTCTACGGCTGCCACTCAATGTTCGGGCGTCCCTGGGCGGCTGCAGCTCTGCTGTCCGTCTGCCTGTCCGTCCCCGCTCCCCGTTCTGCAAAGTTTGGTGCCACCTCTTTGCAAACTCCCAGCAGACGCTGTTCATCTTTTATCCTGGTTCCAATCTGCCATGTGGCACCCGGCTGTCCAATCTCTGTAGGTTTAGGGTGCTGAAGGAAGGGAGGGCAGGGAGGGAGGAGAGCAGGGTGCTGCGGGCCAATCCGCGCCGCGCAGTCCTGGAAAGCTACTGCGGCCCTGGAGAGCACCGCGCTGCGTTGCGCAATGCGTGTGTAACTCGCCGCTGCCGGCAGCGCCGGGAGCTGGCAGCATCGCTGCGCTGGGAGATCTGCTCTGGCTTCTTGGCATGGGCTGTTGGGCAGGGAGCCATGGGGGCTCAGTCTCCGCTTGGGTGGCTCATGGGCAGACATGGCAGGGGATGCCCGCTGGCATCTGTAGCTTTTCTCGTCCCTATGTGCGTCCTGGAGCTCGGTTGCACAGCAAATCGCTGTGGATGGGCTCAACCGCTCTGTGCTCCGCTGAGATAATTGACCGGAGGGGAATAGTGAGAGCTCGCTGAAAACCACACGTCATAGCCTTCATGTCCAACTGTCAGTTATGTGGTGGTTTCATGAAATATTTATCCTGAGGGAAAAACAAAATCTGCCCACAAACAGCACCCTGTCACTTCCACAAACCAATGCTGGGCGGTGCGTTGGAGATGCTGCCCTGACCACAGCCACGCTGTGACCCGCGTCCCTGCTGGTACCCAGAGCACTGGGGCATGGCACACAGCTGTGAACACAGCGACCATGGGCAGTGCTGAGTGTCCCTGGCATCGGCTGTGGAGAGAAAGTTTGGATGTGGGCCACGTTCTTAGGCAGCGGCACGGAAAAACTGGGTCAGAGCTGGAGCAGTGCCAGGGCGATGGGCACAGAGCTGCAGAGCTTCAGCACTGGGAAATGGTTGTCAAATCTCACAGCTGTCCTGGGCAAACGGTGGAGGAGAGGGTGCTTGGTGTGTGTGCCCAATGGGTGCCCCATCCCTGGAGGTGCTTGAGGCCAAGGGTGGGTGCTGGACAACCTGAGCTGGGGGCAGCCAACCCACAGCAGGGGTGGCATTAGGTGGGTTTTGAGGTCCCTTCCAACCAACCCAACCCAACCATGCTGTGGTTCCATGATCCTATGTTCATTGTGCTGGGAGGATGAGGGTGGTTCATCAGCACATGGGTTGAGTGCATGGTCTCAGTGATCACTTCTTTTCAAGGTAGAGTCATTAATCATGAAGCTGGTTTCTGAAAGATGGATAGTCCAGAGGACACCCGTTGAAAAGACAGGACAAGCCTGTAGCATGATTTTGTGTTCGTGGGTTTTTCCCTTAGCTTTGGACTTGCTTTTGTAATATTCCTCCTCTTCATGCCTCACCCTATCCATTGTGGCAACAGCCAAGAGCTTCACTGATGTGAGCAGCCCTCCTCAGCAGTCTGCTCTGGGCAAGGGGAACGTTGGGTCCCCAATGGTGCCCAACCCTCTGGTACTCAGCACTTTGTTCATCCTGTGCTCTGCCCAGATGTCCCATAGATGATGCCCAGGGTTCACCCACAGTGAAGCTGAGGTGCAGCAGACACCATAGGAGCTCGGTGAGCCAAAATCTGGGATGAGGGATGGATCCACGGGGAGTGCCAGCTTTGGGCGAAGGGTGCATGCAGCTGACACAGTGACCACATCTTGGTGCCATCAGCTGAACCAAAGGCGGGGTGTAAACAAGGCACGACACATAACCTTAGCCCAGCTTTGGGAACAGTTTAAAGCCAAAAATAGATATATTTCTTTTCATCAGGAAGGAATTCTGTTCGTGCTTCTTTGCGTCCCCCATCACTTCTCACATCAGCTGTCTACTGTGCGTTTTCACATCTGTGCTGCTATGGTTACCAAGAGCCTGAAAGGTTCTAAATCTCCCTCAAAGCAACGGAGGATTTTGGAAGTAATCTCATTAAGAGATGAGCAATGAATATTTCCAAAGGCCCTTTGCATGAGTCTCTCTACGCTGTAGCTGATGGCTGCTGGCAGGAGAGAGCGCAGAGTGGGGGGACCCTGTGCCAAGGGAGGGGGGACAGCAGCTCGGCTGCCATTGCAGCCTTTTGTATCCAGCCTAAATGTGACATTTTAGCTCGGATGGGTCAGTATGGGAACAACTAGCAGTGACTTCATGCTGAGCTTGCCCTACTGCCCATCTCTTGGCTTCAGCATGTGCTCCGTGGCAGCATTTGGACAGCGCAGGCTGTCACCTGCCAGACAACCCAGCGCCCACCCCACACTGCCTGCTTTGCCTCCTGCTTCTGCCCATGGATAAATTCATGGTGTACGTGAGGGCAGCTGCGTGTGCTGCTGTTCCAACCGAGACAGGAGGCAGGGTGGCTATGAGAAACCCTGGTGAAAGCATCCTGAGCTCCCATCTCTGCAGGCAGAAACCTGGGGGTCTGGGGTGAGAGGCATCATTTCTCCCTTTGGAACTGAGTCCTGAGTTGGAGATGTGGCAAAAACAGGAGAGGATCAGGCACCTGAATAGGGCTGGTGATTAATGAAAGGCTCTAATTGCAAGGTGGTACAAGGGCTGAGGTCAACCAGGCATCAGCAGGGTGAGGGATGGGGAATGGGCAGTGGATGTACTGCAGCTGCAGTCTTGGTGGTGCCATGGCTCCAGTGCTCCCAGTGACCCCATTGTCCCCAATGCTCCCAGTTCTTCCACTGCCTCCAGTGTTCCCAATGTCCCTCAGTACTCCCTATGACTCCCATGGTCTCATTGATCCCGTTGCCCCCCGTGCTCCCAATGCCCCCAGCAGGCAGCCAGCACCCCCAGCACAACCCACAGCCACACAGGAGGGAGTTAAAGCCACCCGTTCCCCAGCAGGAGATTAAATCCGAATGGCCTTTGCTTTAGCAACAGGTGAGAGGAGAAATCTGAAACTCCATACATTTTCTGCAGCCCCTGATGCATAGATGTACCGACGCTATATGTGCTCCGTGTCACCGTCTGGAACAGTGTGTTGTGGAGGATCCTGTTCCCTGTTCCTGGGTACGTGCTGCCCCGACGGGGAGGGCTTGGCCCTACGGTGACCCCACAGCCGGATGGGGGGTTGGTGATTAATTAAAGGCTCTAACTGCAAGGTGGCACCAGGGCTGGGGGTTGCCTGTGCTCCTGGCCAGGCATCAGTGGAGCGAGTAATGTGTGGGGATGGGGGTGGGGATGGGGATGGGAAGGTTATGGGGTGGGGATGGGATGGGGATGAGAAAGGGATGGGGTTGGAGATGGGATGGAGTTGGGGATGCGATGCGGACAGGGATGGAGATGAGAATGGGGATGGGGGTGGGGACAGGGATGAGGATGGGTTGGGATGAGGATGGGGGTGGAGATGGGGATGGGAATGGAAAATGGTGATGGGAACAGAGATGAGCATGGGTTGGGTGGGACAGGGATTGAGATGGGATGGAGATGAGGACAGGGATGAGGATGGGTTAGGATGGGAATAGAGATGGGAATCAGATGTCCTGGTGTGGACATCACTGCTGGTGGCACCAAGTGCTTTGAGTGCGCTGCTCGAGGGCATCCTCCCTGCCCAGCCCCACAGCCCCGCACAGCACCTGCTGATCCAGTGGGAGCCATGTGCAGGACAGAAGAGGTGCGGACAGCATGTACCGGCGGGGTAATGGGAGCCGGGCTGCCTGGAAACACCTCTTGTTAGGACTAAAGGGATTTAGCACAGCTGTTCTCAGGCTCAGAGGAGTTTCTATAGCATCTCTTATCTCGCTCCAGCCAGGATTAGCGGCGGCAGAGAGAAGCTTGCCCCTCTCTGGGCCACCGACACGGCATTTCCTAAGGTGACACCGGGTGAGGCTGTGCAGCAGTGCTATGGGGTCATCAGCAGGTGACAGCTGTGGCCCTGAGCATCCTGGGGTCCGTGTCCCTTGTGTGCAGGGGTGCAGCCTGGCCCCTTGCCATGCTCTGTACAGACAGGGAATGTGCTGTAGGCTGCCAGCGCTCCCAATGCTCCCAGTGCTCCCAGCAGCTTTGCCCACTGCAGTGGCATTGGGGAAGGACACAAAGCATTGGTGCATGATGCGACCCCTCTAGCCAGAAGCACGGGGCTCCATCTTGGAGCAGAGCATCCTTCTCACGGGGCTGAGCATCCTCATGGCCTGAGATTCTCCCCCATGCAGAGCTGCAGCCTAGAGGTGAGGGGCTCGTGGCTGTACAGCTGATGCCATGGCTGACACCAACACCCCAAAGCAGGAGCGGTTTTGCTGTCCTGGGTCAGGATGCAGGTGCAGGATGTGTCCCACTCCCCTCCAGGCTCCCATCCCATTGTGCCTCGTCCCACTGCAGCGCTCTGCTCTGCATCCCCTCCAGCAGCAGGGAGATGTGCTGCTCTCTCCCTGAAAACAGAGCGCTTTCTTTTTTCAGACTGCATGGAAATGTCACACTGTAAACACCCCCCGGTGACGCTGCCATTACCCGCAGTCCTTCTGACCATACAGCCACGATTCCTTGAGCCACCACGGCCTCAACATCCCCTTGTCCTTCAGAAGCAAAAAAAACCCTTCGCATCGCTGCGGCAAAAGCGACGTCAGTGTTGACCCTCGTGCCTCGCTGGTTGCTTCTGCTGCCATGTCTACGAGCAAACTCCTTCCTGCTCCAGGCGTGCACAGGGGGAGCTTTAACCCCGAGCCAAGCAGATCACCGTGAGTGCAGCTGACAGCGCTGCAGGAGATCTGCCGGCTCCGCGTGCACCGGGGCACTGCCGCCTGTCAGAGCACCTCATCCCCACGTCCCCAAAATGCGTTCTGTCGGTGAGCAGCAGCAGCAGCAGCAGCAGCAGTGTGTGACCCCTCAGTGCTGGCAGCAGCACGGCGTGGCTGATCCGATGGCTGCCACCCAACCTCTGTCTCTGGCTTCGCTTTGCGGGGAGCCGCACCACGGCCCTGCGCTGTGTTTGGGGAAGGTCAGGTCTCATCTGCACCCAGCAGCACTGGGAGGGGGTGCTGAGCCAAAGCCAGCGTGTGGAGCACTGTCCTCAGCTCACGGAATCACTCAGCTGGGAAAAGACCCCTGGGATCCTCAATCCCACCCCCGCCATGCCCACTGCCCACCCCTCAGTGCCACATCCCCACGGTTCTGGCACGCAGCCCCTGGGATGGTGACCCCACCAGCGCTATTGGAGCAAACAGGGTCACAGCCACCTGTGCCAGGTGCACTGCCTTTGTTTCCAGCGTGCAGTGACCCATGTGTGTGTGCGTGCAATGTGATTCATAGCCCTTCCAACAGTGTTTGAAGCCATTGTCTGTGGGCTGATGGATGGGGCTCGGTTCCTGCTTGTTGCACCACAGGGACGTGGGAAAGAGGAAGGTCTCAGCCCACAGCCTGGGCTCTGCTCCCCAGACCATGTGTGTCCCTCCCTGTTGCCAAGATCCTCCCTGGGAGCAGCTGCAAGGGGATAAACCAATGGGTTTTACCAAGTAAACCAAGGCAAGGCAATAATGTGCCAGAGACCAAAGCAGCTGTGCGCTCCCTGCACTTCCTTACAGGCAAAAGAGTCACCCCTCCACATCGCATCCCTTCTGTGCATGCACAGGGATTCCAAAGGAAGGAACAGGTGGAAAACACTGAGCTCAGACCCCCTGGGCAGAAAGCAGCCCCCAGCTGGGGGCAGAGCCCTCCGAAAGGCCATGATGCGGCTTCTGGAAGTCACTCCATGGCTTCCCATGGCTGCATGGCACACATCAGCCCTCCTGCCCCTCGGACACCCCCAGCTTAGCATGGGCAGTGGAGGAGACAGCCATCCCTATGGACCTTAGATGTGAATGTCAGAACAGAAGGGGCCCAAGAGCTGCCAAATCCATCTGCCTCGAGTTGTGTTTGGCTGCAGGGTCCTGGGGTTTTCTCCTGTATCTGTGTCCATGCGAGCCATCACCTGGCGGTGGTTCTGCCCACCACAGTCACCCCACACTGCCCTCCATCACTCAGAGCCCCCGCAAGGAGCAGCTCAGCCCAGCAGCTGTCAGCAGAGCCGTTCAGACCGGAGCATTCCTCGCAGTGTCCCTTCCCTCCTTGTCACTGTGTTGTGCCCACGGAGCACTCAGGCAGTCCCATGAAGCAGAAACGACGCGTTCTGGCAGCTGACATCTCCAGGAAGAGTTCAGCATGAAGACAAAATCACCCTACGGTGAGTTCGTGTTCCCAAGCTGCTGCCCTACAAACCCAGACCGCTCGTGGTGCCAAAGAGGAGAAAACAAAGGCGGGGAGGAGGTTTGTCCTGTGTCTGCGTATGGAGTGCCAGCGGTGCGGGGTGACCTGGCACAGCCCCAGGCACCAGGAGGCACTTTGCAAAGGGACATCGGCTCTGTCCTCTGCGCCACAGCATGGCTGGGACAGAGTGGGATGGAGAGGTGGAGGTGATGAAGGGATGGAAGGCTGACAGCTGCTGGGCTGAGCTGCTCCTTGCGGGGGCTCTGAGTGATCGAGGGCAGTGTGGGGTGACTGTGGTGGCTGCAGGTTTGTGCCCTCCCTGATCTCAGCACGTTTCTGGCAGTATCTGCTGTGCAATGGCAGACCTGATGCGTTTGCCCTCCCTGAAGCAGGAGGCTGCAGCTCATGCCATCAAGGGCAGCTCAGCGCATTGCCCTGCACCCACTGAGCTTCTGGGGCCACTGTTTGTGGGTGCTGCCCCAATCTGCTCCAGCTGTCACTGCTCAGAGCTGGGGTTACCTTGCATGAGCCCTATGGGCGGCAGCAGCAGCATCCCAGCATGTGAGATTCTCCAGCTCTCCTGCTTCCCTGTGCAGCTCCTTGGAGGCTGAACAGCATTCGGGGTCTCGGGAGAGAGGCAGGCAGAAAACAGGCTTATTTCTCTCTGTGGCACAGCAGAGCATTAAATATCTTCAAAGAGACTTGCTGATTGCAGCTGCTGGCATGGGGAGCTCTGTGCTCAGAAAGGAGGAGGATGATGATGGTGGTGGTGGTGCAGAGCAGCTTCCCAGCCCCACCTCCTTGTCCCAGTGCGGCCAGGGGACAGAGCAGCCCCGGGGCTCACAGCCATCTTCTGCTGCTGCTTTTGGTTCTCTTGAAGGACAAACAGAGGCAGGCGGCCGCCCGGAGCTGGCTCACGGCATCAGTGCTAGCATGCAATGTGTCCTATTTGATCTTCAGAAACAAAGAGCGGCACGGCACGCAGCCAGATTGCTGCGGAGGGGATGGAGCCTTGCTGGGAACACATGGCTTTGTATGAAGGCAGTGCTGGGGACCCCACGTGCAGCCCCACTGCAGGGCCGGGGCTGCCCCAGCTCTCACCCCACAGCCGGTCTGCAACCCAAAGATTTCAGGTGGTGGCTTTGTAGCCTGGCATGGGCTGGGGGCCGTTGTTCTGAGTGCCACCCTCACCCCACATTGGCTCTGTTTTGGGGTGCTGGGCCTCAGCAGCACCCAGTGAGCAGCAGCCACAGCACCCTGCTCCCAAATCCCATTCCCAGGGAGTCCCTGATGGCCTCACTGTACCCAGCGCTCACCCCATTGCTGCTCATCCCCACAAAGAGGTGCTGCATCACAGCCATAAAAGCCCCAATGCAGAAGGAGAAGCATAGAAAAGCAGCTTCGTTTGCATCCCTTCCAGGCTCATTTAGGGGTGTGCTCTGTCACAGGCAGCACCCAGACCGGGGGCCTCACCATGGGAACCGCTGTTGGCTTTTCTGCACAGGCTGCGGCTCTCTGTGCAAAAATAAAACAATCAGCACCGCTACTGAAGTGGAGCCTGGAGTGCTGAACGGTGCTGCTGCCTGCGGGCACCTCCGTGCGGGGCTGCAGGCGGACCGGAGCTGCTCCCCTTTCCTGCTCACCCAGCCCCAGGGAGCTGCGAGGCTGTTATTGCAGGGACTGACCAACAAAACACCCCGCGTGCCTCGGAAGGCTTTGCCCAGTGTGGCCATATCTGCATTCATCCACCCGCCCGTGTCTCATTTGCTTCCCTAAAATCAGAGTCGGGGCATTAAGTTGGGGAACCAGAAGGTACTGCAGCAATTCCGGGCTGCGCAGTGCCATTCTTTGACCTCCGACGGAACCACCCCCTGGGCCGGGCAAACCACGGCTTGCTGCAGGGTCCCACGGGGTGCAGCAGTGACCGGAGCTCCGCTCTCGCAACGACCTCGTGCAGCACCGAGCTCAGCGCCACGCAACCGCGGGGATGAGCACCGCCACGCAACCGGGGTCGGCGCAGTACGCGGGCTTTTGGCGCCCCCTTGCGGCGCGTCGCGGAATCGCGCGGAACGGATCAGCACGGAGCCCATTCGCTCCGCCCCGCTCTACTGCGGCTGCGCAGGATCTGGCCCCGCCCCTCGGCAGCGGGCCGGGTGCAAAAGGCGGCGGGAAACGGGAGGCGGGAAACGGGAGGTGGGGGGGGTGGGGCTGTGGTGCGTTTTGTTCATTTCTCTTTTCCGGGGTGGGGGATGGGGAGAAAGCGGCTGAACATGGAAAACCTCAAGCTTTTATTTCTCAGTGCCTGCACCCCAACCGGCTCAGAGTTCTCTTTTATCACCCTTACAGCTCGGATAAAAGCGGGAGCAGCCGTAAATGGGTGTTGCAGCCCCGCTCCGACTGCTGCCGGTGTGAAACCCGCAGGCTGAGGGGAGACCTTACAGCACAGCAGGGCTGGTTTCTTCACACTGCTGCCAGGATGAGGGGAAATGGCCTCAAGTTGCACCAAGGGAGGTTTTGGTTGGATATCAGGAAGAACTTCTTTACAGAAAGGGTTGTGAAGCACTGGAATGGGCTGCTCAGGGAGGTGGTTGAGCCACCACCCCTGGTTGTGTTTCAGAACCGTTTGGATGTGGTGCTCAGGACATGAATTAGCTGAGGGTTGGTAGAGTTGGGGTAGGATGGTTAGGTTGCAGTTAGATGTGATGATCTTGAAGTTTTTTTTTCCATCTGAAGAATTCTATGATGCTAGTAAAGAAAAACAAAGCATGTGTACCTGTGTGTATGCATGCCATAGGGCTGATGAGATGTTGTTATAAGGTGCCCAGCAGGGATAGTTTTCCCTCCAAGCCTGCATTTCCTCACCCAACAAAGACTTTATGCCTCCTGCCTCCCCCCGCAGCACAGCCTTGCTTTCCCTTTAATGCCCTGGAATCTTTGCAGGAAAAGAACAAAAATAAAAAAAGCTCAGGCCGCCTTTT